>NC_060273.1:53475834-54162023 GCF_021613505.1 Equus quagga | reverse complement strand
GGAGGCTCTGCTAAGCACTGGGATTTCATTAAGGGCCTCGTTAAAATTTACTAGAGTCAAATAAAGAAAAGATCCAGGCTTGGAAATCATTCTCCACCCATGTCTCTCCCTTTCACTGCTTCTCACCCCCACCCCAATCCCATTTATTTATCCATTAAACAGCTCACAACTGAGCTAATTCTGGAAAGGTGCCCATATCAAACATCTTTAGAAATCACTTCAGAAAACGCCTGTAGGAAGGGAGCTCACCTCTTTCCATTTGTCTTACTCTGGCAGGTCTGGCGCCTACAAAAAGAGCCAGTGAAGCAACACTGTGAAGAATACAGACTCTTAAGTCATACTGGATAAATCCTGGCCATCGCCTACTACCCGGATGATGTGGGGCAAGTTACCTAACCTCTCTGAGTCTCACTTTCTGCATGTATACGATGGGAACAGTACCACGACCTACTGTATAACATGTTGAGAGGGTTAAGCAAAGTATTGCATGTCAACTGCTTAACCAAGTGTGTAGCACGGAGCAAGCACCAAAAATGTGAGCTATTAGCGGGGGGCTTTTGCTGGCACTGCCTGTCTTCCGTCGCATTGCTCGGTCTTGGGTTTAACAGAGATTTTGCCAGATGCACGGGAACTAAGAGGAAAAGATCCATTCATGCTCCTGCACTGGCAAGTTGTCCCATCTCCTGTGATGTCAGAATTTGAGCTGCAGCCCACAGATCTGAACTCTAACAACCCCTGCAACCAGTCCTCACCTCCCACACGCTTTTCATCACCCCCTCGCACACAACATCTGGGGCCTCTGCTTCCATCCTACCACTTCGTGAGCCCGTCCAACACAAGTTCCACGTTCAGCATTCCTCAGAGCAGCTCGCATCTGCACAAGGTAAGTATACCAGGGCCTCTAGAATCGAAGACTGGAAACTCTCTTCTGGGGGGAGCTGAAATTTAGCAAAATGGGATGTAGGTAGGGACATCTCCTGGGTTTCATGATTAAAACTGAAACTCGATCCCTTGGCTCTGGGAGACCTGACCACAGGTTTCATTTTTCAAAGGACTACCTGGATGCTTATTAAGGGCCGACCCGTCCCCAAGATTGGGTTACTTCACTTTTCAGCAGCTGCTTGACCTCTCCCTAGTCAGCTCGTTCTGAGGTGAAGACTCACATGGAATTAAACCTGGGCTGAATAGGCAGTGCAGGGCGGCCAGGGCCAGAGGCATTTCCTCCGTTGACAAATATTTTCTGAGCAAGGCTGGCTCCTCCTCCTCATTCAGGCCTCTGCCCAAACATCCACTCCTAAGACTCCTTCCGGGACATCCAAATATAAAACTGCACACCTCTTATCTCTTCTGCACGATGTCCTTTTCTATTTTCCCATGCCACGTATCCCAAAGCATCTCATTTATATATTTGCTTACTTGCTTTTACTTGCTGCCCCTGGACCATCAGCTCCACAAGAAGAGGAACTCTCCCTGTGCTGTTCATGCTATAGGCTCAGCAGGTGCTAGTTTTTGCACTGAGTTGATAAGGAGAAAAGAGTACAAGATTTATAAAACACCACACAAAAACCAAGAGGCCTGCCTCTCAGTGGGGCTTGGCGTACAGAGAACGTTCTGAGGAAGGAAGAAGGACAGTTATGTTCTTTGATTCTTTTTTTTTTTTTGGAGGAAGATTAGCCCTGAGCTAACATCTGCTGCCAATCCTCCTCTTTTTGCTGAGGAAGTCTGGCCCTGAGCTAACATCCGTGCCCATCTTCCTCCACTTTATTTGTGGGATGCCTACCACAGCATGGCTTGACAAGCAGTGCCACGTCTGCACCAAGGATCCGAACCGTCAAACCCCGGGCCGCCAAAGCTGAACGTGCAAACTTAACCACTGTGCCACCAGGCCGGCCCCTATGTTCTTTTATTCTTGATGTCCCAAAGCTTTAAGACACACTCATGGACTGACCATACTCTTCATGATATCAAACTCAAGGACTGAGTAATTCAAGAAGCATCACCTGCCAGTACACATTATACATATTCATATTCTGTGTCTCTCTCTAGCGGTATCGAGTGAATTTTCTGAACCAAAATTGGCAAGGGCCTGGATGCCTAAGCACATGGAGTAGTCAGTATAAATTTGATGAGAGCCAAGAAACCTGAAATATGGGTGGTGGGGAGAAGATGGTGAGATGAAAGACAGGAGAAAGATGAGGAACAGTCAGGGTTTGCCTTTGGCTGACATCTAAGACAGATTAACAAAAAAAGACAGTCAAGACTTCTGTCAAGCTAGCTTCCCTCATGGACACGCAGGCTTTCCTTTGTGCCTCTGTACACAGGGCTGCAGGGAAGGGAGAGAAGGAGCAGCCATGTTGGCAGGAGGATTAAGAAGCAACCTCCAAAGGCTGCGATGACGCTATAGGCAACAGAGCAAAACTTCCAGGAGGGCAAAAAGCAAACCTGGCCACTGAGGAGGGCTACGCATCCATTCAAAAATAAATTGCAAACCAACTAACAGAACAAAGCAACACCCTCAACAAGCTGACATGTTTGGCCCGGCATGGATTTCCTGTATGTTATGAAAGAATAAAACAGAAGCAGCTCTGGCCACCTCCTTCGTCCTGGTAACTATGGCTGCCGTCCCCTCCAAGATGGCTGCTCCCAAGCTCAGGCCCAGAAGTTTCTTGCAAGGGCAGGTTCAAATGTGTGTCTTCCAGTGACCCTGCATCCAGAGGGGGAGCTCCTGCAGGTGTGTGTTTAACGGCTGTGGCTAGCTCTCCAGAGGGACGCTGGAATTCTAACTTCCAGGAGACAGTTAGCAAGGGGGTTCCCAAAACCAGAGTTTGGTGATATGCATGTATGCATGCACGTGTGGACAGGCAGGGGCAAAGCTTCTGCCAAGATTGTCCAAAAGTGATACATAACCCATAGCACTGTAACTTTGTGCAATAACCCATCTGGAACTTTCTAACCTTATTGATAAAATTAAGACACTGGAATAGGTACTGTCTTCCAGTTTAAAAATTCCACACTTCTATGACAAACACTACTCTCTCTCTACGCTCTGCTCTTCTCTTTCTCTCTCCCTTGCTCTTCCCCTTTCATCTGCTGCCTTTCTTCTTCCCTCCTTCTTGGCCAACTCCCCTTCACCTGCCTCACAAGGGCCAGGACCTCCAGCAGCCAACCAGGGAAGCCAGCAAATCAGCAACTGCTGTCACAAGGTTTGGAGTAGCTGATGTCCTACGATTATGATCCACTTATCTAGTTATTAGGCTCCAAGACAAATTCCCAAGTCTCCTGTTGAGCAATGAATAAGAAAAACCAGTCTGCAAGCAGGGGTCTCCCGATTGAGTCCTGGCAGTACAGAGCAATAAATACAGTCACTGCACCAAGAAGTGGGCTAATACAGAAACAGGTACACCCAGAAAGTCAACATTTCTGAGCTAATGGGTGAAATGCTAGCAACTAAGACATCACGCTGATTCCGGGAGGAGTGAATTTTATGGCTCCAGAAAGCCTGCCTAGGAGAGGGCGCAATGATGTAAGAGTTTAGTGAAACATAATTAATTTCATCCTATCATCCTTCTTCATTAAGTGCCTCTATTCCTATAAATTGAGAAATCACTTCATCTGGGATGGCTCATCCATTAGGCATATATAATACATGTAATTATCATTTATTGGGCACTGCACTGTGCTAAGCTCCTCAGATGCATTTCATTCAGTCCTCACAATAAAATGGGAGATTAATGTTAGCATAGTGTTAAGAGCATGTTAGTATTCACACAGATCCTGCCCTTCTCTGCACCTCAATTTTTTCATCTGTGAAATGAGACAAATAACAGTGTATACCTCACAGGGTTGGTGTGATTTTTCAATTAAAAAATTATGTAAAGCACTGAACGCAATGTTAGAAATGTAGTAAATGCTCCATAAATGTCATTTATTGTTAGCATCATTTTTCTACATATGGCTACTAATGTCTAGAGAGCACAAGTGACCTGTCTGAGGTCAAATGGCTAGTACAGAGTTTGGATGAGCTCCATCTGTCTGTCACCATTCTCTGTCATCCTTTGTATGTAAACTATTACCACTAAACTCAAGTTTGCCTGATGGCAACTTCTTTAAATGTTACAGTAACTTGGCGCCTTCTGTGTGACTTGTCCTGCAATCTACTTTTTAAAAGTCATATGGATCTGCAGTTCAAATAATTTGCCCTGGAAAGGTTGTGCAAATTTGTGGCATATCCAGTCGGACCTTAATTGGAGTTAGAGACGCCTACGGTCTCTACGTTGAGGTAGGTAGATAGGCTGCTTCATGCATCATCTGTGATTCCTCCTTGCCCAGCCCCTATTCCAGACTCATCTGGGACATTCCCTTCTGCTCTTTCCTAATGACCCAGCTCACATTAGGCGCTGGAGGACCCCAATACAGAAGTCCAAGAACAAGCCAAGAAGAACTATGGCCTGAAACGTGGGCCAGAAAGACACAGACCTGGGGACGCTGGAGGTTCTCACCTAAGGAAGCTTTTAAGGAAAGGAAAGCAGCCACATTGGCAGCTTGGGGAACATTCATAACACTTATGCCAGGCTTGCTTGCATCAGGGCTGGAAAGGGCGGGCCAAATTGCACACCATCTGCAGCCAGCTCCTCAGAGTCAGCTGAAGGCTTCCCATGAACCTCTGTAGAGCAGTGGGCCAAATTTCCTGTAGAAATGTTTGACCTCAAAGGTGTGTGCTACCGCCGTAACTCCTGGAAGGGTGGCAAAAATGGCATGCATAGTTGTTCCTATGAGGAAGTCCGAAAGGAACTTTGTCTATATGGCAAAAAAAAAAAAAGAAAAAAAAAAAAAGAAAAAGAAAAGCCTAAGGAATGGCTTAGCGTCTTCAAGCAGCTCCAAAGTTTTATTTGGTTTGCTTGCTTATTTGAGGAGCAGTCAAAAAAGTAATGTGGAGCCACTGAGGATCAAAGAAAGGAAAATGGACTTAAGCTGGAGGAAAATTCCAGCTGGACAGAACAAAGTCCTCTTGGAATGCAAGGCTGATAAGACTGCTTGATTTCACTGCTGAGTGGGGTTATGGTTCTACACGTAAATCTTCAAAAAAACAATTCCAAAACAAAACAAAACTCCCCTCCCACCCCGCTAGAATCCTGTATGTTTCCCACTTACCACACTTGTCTCAGAATTACCTGCATCATTTATCCCATCTGTATGAGAATCACCTGGAAAGCTTATGTAAATGCAAGTTCTCTGGCTCCACCCAAGACTATGAGTCAGAATCCCCAGGAGGAGGATGCCCCATAGCCCACAATTTTGCAAGTTCCCAGGGTGATTCCTGTGTATGCTGAAGTCGTTGGGTAGTCCCCTGTCTGCTTCAGGGATGTGAACCAATGCAAGATGCCCTTCACCTTGAACTTTCTGAATGTATACATTTTACCAAACTCATCACAGGGCTACCGGAAAGGGCACTAAAATAAAAATGAAAGCTGCT
The DNA here is from genome assembly GCF_021613505.1 of Equus quagga. NCBI lineage: Eukaryota > Metazoa > Chordata > Mammalia > Perissodactyla > Equidae > Equus > Equus quagga. Next base: position 54,156,550 of record NC_060273.1, on the reverse strand, counting down.
TTTTCCAGGGAGATGGGTTGCTCAGTGACACAGCACCATCCTGAGCCCAGGGCACTGCCAAGTCCTGAGCTGAAGAATCGGTTTTGGTTTTGGCAACACTTGTTCACAGACAGCTGAGAGGGGGCTGCCAGGCCTCATCCTGGAAGGATAGGGAGAAACTTCAGTTAGGGGCAAATTCCCGTGCCCAGAAATCAGATGTGAGCACAGGACTGCCATCCTCTACTAGAGAAAGGAATCTTAGAGTAATTTATCTTTTCCCCCCCCTCTTATCTCTGAGTTGGGCGGTGAACTGCAGAAACACACTTATTGATTTGCTCTTCACTCTCCAATGCTTTGCAGTCTCCTTGCTAAGGGAACTGAAAACATCCCCCCGATTCTGATGGTAGGCAACCAGCTAATTCTAGGGAAAAGGAGGGGGCACGAAGGCAGGTTTCTTTTTTCCTTCTATTGCTACATCTTTGGAACATGAACACATGGGCTGGCCTATGGGACCCTTTTCCCTGGGCACTCTTGCAGTGACTTTCTCAAGGCCACCCAGAGCATATTTTTGCCTCTCTTCTGGGGTGCCCACTAGCACCCTGCATCGACACTAGCCACTCCTGACTCTCCCAGGCCAATTTGCTTCTGCCCACCCTGGGTTGCTGGACAACAGGAAGGGAAGTGAATGGCAGGGCTAACTGTTTCATGGAACTTTGAGCTGCATCGTAGGGAAGGGAAGAGAAGTGACATGGCATTAGGAATCAGAATCGTCCAGCTGTGTCAACTCATTCCTCAGGAACACCAATCTCTCTCACCAGCGCAAACACGGTCCCTTCTCAGATCTGGGGGTCGCCATCGTTCTGAGCAGGGAAGCGAGTGATGGAATACCTAAAAGAGGCAAAACTGCCTGCCGTTCCAGCCCAGTCACAAGTCTTGACTCCAAACAATTGTGGGTTGTGCTGTATACAATTTGTTACTAATTAGAGTCCCAAGTTAATTCACCAAAAAAATAAATCAATAAATTAGAAAGACCTATAGCATCACTCCCACTCCCTTGCATTCTGATGGCCTCCTTGAAGGAAAAAGAAAACAGGCTTACCTAGATCAGTGGATTTGTACATATGCTCCATCTTATTTCCTACGTACCTGAAGGCTTATATCTGTATCATAACTGTTACATCCACGAGAGCCAGAAAAACTAACAGCTTAGCAGTATTTAGCAAACTGTGATCACCCACCAGCTCTACTATTTGCTTAAAACTAGCTGGGGAGCATGCTAAAATGCTGATTCCTGGGTCCTAGCCCAAAGATACTGAGAGTGGAATCTCCTGAAACAAACTTCTTTGCAGCTATCACTCCTTTCCTTTGAAGCACAGTTGAAAACATTTCTCTTTTATAAAGGACTAATTAAATAAGTCCCTCAACTCCTTTTATATTACCTTAAATTTGTTTTCTTTTGCGGCCTCCAGCACCCAGAAAAAATACACATACTTTTTTTCAGTTCTTTGCAAATAATCTAAAATGTTTCTGTTCTGTGTTTTGCTTGGGAACAAGCGTTTTCCCTGGTCTAGAAAAGAGGTTGGCAACCTACAGTCCTTGGGCCAACGCTGGCCCACTGCCTATTTTTCTAATAAAATTTTATTGGAACACAGTCATGCCATTTTGTTTACATATCGTCTATGGCTATTTTTATACTACAACAGCAGAAGTGAGTATTTGCCACAGAGACAGTATGGCCTTCAAAGCCTAAAATATTTACTATCTGGCCTTTTGTAGAAAACAATTGCCAAATGCAGGTTTAGAAGGGTGGCAGAGACTGGCAAGCTGTTCAACAAACTCATTTCCTTGTCTTCCTGGGCACATATCTAGACTACATTTCCCAGCCTCCCTTGCAGTTAGGCGTGATCATGTGATTGAGTTCTGGCCAAGGAGATGAGAGGACATAATATGAGCCTGGCCTGACCTGGCCAATTAAATCTCCCTGAATTGATCCTCCATACTCAACAAGCCTAGCCTTGAACCTAGGCAGCCTCCTGCTCAAGGTGGCAGAGTCTCATGAAGGAGCTTGGGTCTCTTAGTCATTACTTAGAGGCAAGCCACTCACTCATCAGGAAAAGCTATTTTAGACTTTGTAGGAGAGAGAAATAACCCTCAATCAGTTTGAGTCATCATACATGATATTAAATTCACTTGTTATAGCTGCCCAGATTAAGTTAAACACAGAGCTTCCTCCCTTAGGTAGAAGTTAGAGGTAAGGAGTGAGGTCTTTTCCTTATTCAGAACACGTAGCATCTCCAAAAGCATGGATGGGAAGTGTAGGGACTGCTACTTGTGTACAGGAGAAAGAGAAGGATGGAGGGGAATCAGAGAGGGCAGTGGCTGTGGGAACTACTTTTCCAGAGGTCTCTACTCACATCCTACAACGCCAGCATAATGAGTTTATCCTCTCTGTTAACGAGTGGTAGACGCCCTGCCACTCACAGTGCTAGAGGAGGAGACCTGCCTCTTTCTCCAGAAAATAATTATTTCCAGGGGAGATGGAACAGTCTAGCATCAAGGTTAGAATCCTATAGAAAGCTATGAAATCTGGGGGAAAGAGTACTGAATAAGGTGTGGAAGACCTGGCTCTGAGATTTTTCCTGCAAAAATTAGCTATGTAGCTTAAGGCAAGTCACCATCCCTCTGAAGCTATGACTTCCTCATCTATATGGTCTACAACTTAGAGTGTCGGAACCAGACTGGATTTTATTATTTTTTTGCTGAGGAAGATTCTCCTTGAGCTAACATCTGTTACCAATCTTCCTCTTTTTGTATATGAGCCACTGCCACAGTATGGCCACTGACAGACGAGTGGTATAGGTCCATGGTGGGGAATCGAACCCAGGCTGCTGAAGTAGAGTCAGTCAAACTTACCTACTAGGCCACCAGGGCTGACCCAGGATTTTAGATATACTTAGCTCAGTGGTTTCCAAACAAGTTCCAAGGACCCTTGTGATCCTTCAGAGATGCCTCAGTATCTTCTGCAATGTGTAAGAGACGGGCAATGGGCAGCTTGGCCAGCCCTGGTTGTCTAGTGGCTATGATTTGGTGCTCTCACTGCCATGATCTGGGTTCATTTTCTGGTCAGGGAACCATACCACCCATCTGTCAGTTGTCATACTGTGAAGGCTGCGTGTTGCTGTGAAGCTGAAAGCTATGCCACCAGTCTTCAAATACCAGCAGTGTCACCCATGGTGGACCGGTTTCAGTGGAGCTTCCAGACTAAGACAGACTAGGAAGAAGGACCTGGCCACCTCCTTCCTAAAAAATTGACCATGAAAACCCTATGAATAGCAGTGGAGCATGTCTGATATAGTGCTGGAAGGTGAGAAGACGGCATGGAAAGACCAGGAAGCGTTCTACTCTGATGTGCACAGGGTCGCTAGGAGTTGGAATTGACTTGACAGCACTAACAACAAAAATGGGCAGATTCTGGGCTGCCCACTGCTTCAGCCAACACAACACGACCTTTTTTTGATTTTTTTTTTTCTTTTTGAAAAGATTGGCACCTGAGCTAACAACTGTCACCAATCTTCTTTCTGTTTGTTTTTCTGCTTTTTCTCCCCAACCCCCCCACCCAGTACATAATTGTATATTTTAGCTGTGGGTCCTTCTAGTTGTGGCATGTGGGATGCTGCCTCAGCATGGCCTGATGAGCGGTGCCACGTCCACGTCCAGGATCCGATCTGATGAAACCCTGGGCCGCCGAAGCAGAGTGCGTGAACTTGATCACTTGGCCACAGGGCTGGCCCACAACACAACCTTTTATTGACTTACGGTGGGACAGTATTTTGAAGCAATAGCTGATGTATTCCATGCTGCACCCTCCAGTACAGGCACACTATCTTGTCCCCAAGCAGACAGAATATATTCCACCTCTGCCTTAGGAACGGATTGTCTCAGTACAGCATAGAGAAAAAAGACATTAATTCTTGGCCTTTAAATTTGAAAAATCTGGACCTGTGCTGTGCAGTATGGCAGCCACTAGCCAGCCACATGTGGCTATTTGAATTTAAATCAATTAAAATTAAACAGTTCACTGGTCACACCAGTCACATGCAGCTGTGGCTACCATAATGAACACTTCCATCATCACAGAAAGTTCTGTTGGACAGCGCTGGTGGAAACCCTAAGTTTTCTCGAGGCATGCTCGATTAGTCAGAATTAGCAAGCTCCCTCCTCCAAAGATTTCTCCAACTGGGGAAATATTAAAAGGATAGTAAAGGGAGCCAAGACAGACGGGCACCTGGTGAGAGGCCCCTTTCCTAAAGTCTCCCTGCCAAGTACTGGGACTGGAAGTGAGTAGGATGAAGTGGAAGGACAGAAGCTGAGGTCTGACAAGACGTTCACCCGTCCACAGGTGGAGCCAAGTGTGGCGGCAGCTCCTCTCAGAATTCCCTTGGCTTCCTCCCGGTGCAGGGGCATCAGATGAATATTGGATTCACGGTAGCAATTAGCAGCCTTGCCTGAAAGACAGCCTTCAAGAGTTCCCCAGAGCCACCAAGGAGCAAAGAAGTAGAAGGATAATTTCCTGTGCCCTGGAGAATTGCACGGAAGACGCGAGCTGAGTGAGACGGGGCTATCTCATTGGATGCCAAGGTGGACAGATTCAAGTTCCACAAACTACATGCCCATCACCTCTTCCCCATGCTGGGCACCATTAACACCCTGGAACTTGGACACAGCCCTGGGAAAGGGGGCAGAGGGAGTCAGAAGTGCCTGAGATTTAATTTATGTGGAAAGTAGAAAGTGGACAGGAGTGAGAAATTGTTATATATACTGATGTTTGCAGACTGAGTTTATTCCCACTATGTATTTCTTGTGTTTGCCTTGTACAAAAACAATCCTGATGCTGAAAACAAGGAAAGGTAAGGTTGAAAGTTATGTCAGCCAAAGATCTCTATTTTTTGCACCTAAAAGCATCTTATTAGACACAATGAGATTTGGGTTAATGGGCAGATGCAGGAGGAGGTTTCAGGCCCCTCATTGTTGTAGATGAAACGCGGGGTGTGTAGTGGTGACAGAATTCTCCAGCGTATGCCCTGACACTCCTCCCAAGGGGAGCAAGAGCCAGGCCAAGTCAACAGTTGAGTGTTGCTCTAAGCTTAAACACAGACGTGCACTGAGAGACAACACATCTCATCTAAGCTTAAAGCCCTGCTCTGCTCCACCAGAAAATGAGCAAAAGGAGAACAGGTAAAAATGCATCCCCTTTTCGGGAAAAGCACTCAATTGTCTGTACTCTAGTTTCGCCCATTCTAAAGTGGTGTTCTCTGCTTCCCTTATCTGAGCATACTCTCTTTCTGTGTGTTCCTGAGTAATTTCCTAATTATTTGTTGTCATGACAACCACATTTTTATCACTCTGCTGCCCATCTTTTGGTGAGGAGTTGTCCAAACGTCCAGAAGCATAGAACTGTGTAGAACGCAGACACACTGAGGGTCCGGGGAGCCAAGGTTTGGTGTGAGTACCTCCAGGAGGCCCACGGTCAGGTGTCCAGAGCAGGGAGGGCCTCCACAGAGATGCGCTTGGGGTTTAATTTCCTCCATTACTGTGAAAAATGGTTTGTTCTTTGCAAAAAAATGAGTTGTGTTCTTTTTGGGCTCTATTAAAACAATAGGGAGAGGGGCGTGGAATTTTCATTTAAAGAAGAATAATTAAAAGACTAAAGACTTTCAAAGCCCTTACCATCTGCTTGAGAGACAGATCTGGACCTCTGGGATGGTAGCTGTGGGCACTGAGAAGAGGGTACGATAAACTTTCCCAAAGGCTTCTATGAAACTCGGAGACATCTCAATTCATTGGGAGATCTCTCTCTCCTTCCTCCTCATTCCTCTCGTATTTCTACCCTCTGTTATCTTTTCTTCCCAGCCCCAGCTACCTTCTCTCACTATTATCTTCTATAATCCTCACCCTGCCTTCGTCTTCGCCCTAAACTCTTGGACTCCCCCCAACCATACCGAAGGCCTTGCCTGCGCGGGGCCAGCAGAGGCAGTAACGCTTGCATGGGTGCGTGAGTGTGGGAGGAAAGGGGTCAGAGGCTGGGTTTTCTTCCTGGGCTTTACCCATCTCTTCAGACAGAGGGGAGCAGGTGTCCTCAGAAAGGGATGAAGGACTGAATCCAGGGATAGAGAAAGGGCTGTTTTCTCTCTCCGGTGGTAACATTTATAGACCGAAGTTGGATAATTTGATTTTGTCAGCAGGTCATGTTGGGTGCATCCTGAGCTATGGACCTCATGCACACTATTTTGTTTATCCTCAAAAACCAGCTTCCAAGTAGGCATAATTATTCTCCTTTTATGAATAACCAATAGGAGGATAAGAAAGGTGAAGCACATGATCAGGCCCCCGGCTGGTAAGCCTCAGAGCCAGGGACTTAACCCTGAGAGCAAAGTACTGAATGTGAATGCAGCACCGAGACGTAGCACAGGGGGGACTACAGGATGGCCAGTCCCCCGGGGAGGCAGCAGAGGAGCGTTCGAAGGGGACACGACAGCAGCTCGTATTTATTGAGCACCGTCTGTGTGCCATGTTTAGTTAGCAGCAGGCCTGGGATTAGGTTGAAATTCCAGAGTTTGAATCTTCTTCCAACTAACGACACCACCTCCAATGTGAGCTGTGGGCAGACACATTCTCTAAGTTCAAGAGGCAAACGTTTCCACTGGAGAGAGAAAGCCATCAGTCAAAAACCTCTCCCTGGGCACTGGGGAGCAGATGCACTTTCCTTGTGGAAGCTGCCAGAACGGCTGTGAGAGTTTTCAGGTGGACCAGGCCAGGATCCGACTCCAGACTGTGCTGCTGCTTCCGTTTCCAGAGCAACAGCACAGAAGTGGGAGAACAGACGTGTTATCAGATTTGGACAGGGAGGCGAGCAGCAGTGTTTGTCGGTGGGAACGGCGTGTGACACCAACAGCCTGGGCTCCATGCCTTGCCCAAACTGTCACATGCACCACATCCTCCAGAAGCAAACTGATAACAGCCCAGAATAAACCACCCCCTGCTTGTCTTTAAAGAAGAGCAGCAGAGTAATGGGGGAAAGAGAGACAAAATAAGGAAAAGATACAAACCCAAGACGTAGGTTCAGTTCAAGCAATTCCTCCGTAGGCATACGGAATCCTCAAAGGGCCAGGGGAGTAGAAGACAATCAATGGTGACTCCTGAAGTCTCCAGACACCTCCCAACCCCACCAAATTAGAAGACAGTTTGGAAAATTAAGTTACTTCTCATCAGGACACTGTTCTTCATTGTCGGGGTGATACCTTTCCAGACAACAAGTCTGGACAGAAGCGCGAGTCAGGGCAAAGTGTTGGAAGTTTCAGAATGTAACCTCTTCTCTTTGCTGGGCCCTAATCACAGAAGGATGCTTAGAAGGGACCTTTCTGGATATAGTTCTGGAATCAGACAGAGAGTTAAGACAGAGGATTTTCAAAATAAATTATCCTGAATTCATCTGGAGTCTTAAAAAAACTATCACTCAAGAAAGGAAAGGCTCTAGCCCAGTAAGAGAAGCAGCAACTTGGACTCCTGAGTTCCCGGCTCCTTCTGGAAGGTCATACTTACTGCATGTCTCCAACACGTCTGCCCTGTGGTGGAATTTGTAGACATGATGTGCAAGAGACCAAACCAGGTGGGTCCAGAGAAGACGGGGAGGGACTCAAAACCATTTCCCTGGAGCAGATGGTAAATTCTCCACTCTTTTTCCTTCTCTTTGGTCTTGTTCTCTCCTGGGTTCCGTTTGTAGGAGGGATTGCAGGGAATCCAGGAGCCTCATTCCACACCTGGTGGAGACCAGGCACATAGAAAACCTGGACCTCTCTGGGGTAAAGAATCCAAGAGACGGCAACTCTCCTCTTCATAGAGAGGGAAGCACGCAGCTTAGGGGCCTCTTGGAGTCACGGTATGCAAATAATTCAACAAATGGTTTAACAGCAATGTTGTCAGAAAAAGAATTTCCAATTCTATCACCATGGTGACAGCTCATCAAAAAAAATCTAAATCTAAAAATTGCCTTCATTTGGCTGATGACAAATAATAAATAGGGCTCCTGGGGCCTGCACTCTGTATTAACTTGCACTACCATCCCCAACTGCCCCCAGCTCCACCTGCATACCTGCTTGGTCCCAGCACAGCCACAGCCACCTGTGACTCTCCAGGATGTACTAGAGCCCACGAACCTAAAAGGGGAGGGGCTCACTCCCCAAACTCCTATTCCAGCCTGCCTCCTCTCCCCATGCTTTTGCTGGTATTCATTAACCCTTGACCCTGGGTTTATTGGCTGTCCACAGCCATTTCACAGACAAGGCTTTTATGGAAATGGCTCCAAGTGCCACGTTGTGGTGACTCCAGGGAGAGAGTGCTCACAGGAGAGGAAACCGGAATATCCTGAGGGACTGAGTCAGGAATGGGCACTTGGGACTTCCTTCTGTTCCAAGGAAAATGCCACAGCCTAATTTTTATATTAAAATCTGAATTGTATAAATCTCCAAGGCATCCTGAAACAGACTACGTCTACGCTTTGCCATCTCTAGGAGAAACGTAATCCAAGCAACTGCTGTGGGTGTGAAGTTTTCAAGAAGCGGGGCCAAGAACAGGGACTGAAAGACAGGCGCACCAAGTTGCAAGTGCAGGAATGTTTGCTGCATCTTTGCAGAGACAAGCAAACACTTGGGACCACCCAGGTCCATCAACGGTGGATTTGTGAATTCTGACACAACCACACAACAGAACACTGTGCTAGATCACGACAGACTAACTGCTGAAGAGCCATGGTTATTGACATGGAAAATGCCCATGATATATTGTTAGCAAAAAATCAGGCTACAAAACAACATACATAGTATAATCCTATTCAAAGCACATCTCTATGTGTACACATACATGAGGAAAAGAGTAGAAGGCTATGTACCAAAACGTTAATGCCTATTATCTCTGGTGGTTTCTTCCTTTGATCTTTATATAATTTGGGTGCCTAAAGCAGTATTTTATGCAATGAGCTGTATTAATACCATAATCAGAAAAAAAAAAACCCATAAAACCCTAAAGCTACTTTTAGATCAACTTTTCAAGAATAAAGGATAGGGATCAGGCCTCTACTGTTCCAAGCTACTGTGGTGGGAGGCACATGGACCACATGGTCCCTGCCCTCAAGGGGCCTGAAGTCTAAATGAGAGGACATGTGAATAACCACTAAGTCGCAGATCTTCAGTGGCAGATCTAATGAGCTAAACATTACACAACGCTGGAGCATATTCACATGGGTAGACACACACATAGTTTGGTGCTTAAGGGGAGAGGATCATTGAGGTTCCCATCCCAGATTGATGTGATCTTCGTCAAGCTGCACATCTGCCCTGACGTCCAGTTTCCCCCTCTGAAAATGGGTTTAATGACAGTAGAGGAGCCACCTCAGAGGCTTGCTGGGAGGTAAAGACATAACACAACGCCTGCAGTGGGGACGTGCAGGAAATGCAAACTATTCTTATTACTATGTCATCATTCTCACAAAGCGCTCTGTGGGAAAGCAAGCATGGGAGCAGCTTGAAATAGAAGACTGCCCTCTGGTAAAACGTCTCTTGGACGTGCAGAGTCATCTACCTTCTGAAAAAGACCCTTCCTTTAGCTTAAGCGTTTAAACAAGTATTTAAATTAAACGGCATTCATTTTCCCAGGTACATGGGAAGTCTGGCCCACACTTCCCTGGCACAATGCAGTTTTGATTGTAGTGCTTAATCTGTTAGTGACTTAATCTGCTGATGAAGCCAATCGATGGCTCCCCGCTTCCTAAGCAAATGACTTGCTCCACTCCAATCAAAGGGCACCTTTAATCTGACTCCTTTTCACTCAACTCTCCACCATGACCCACATGTCATTTCATTCCCCTCTTCCCCTCCTGAAAGTAATCAGCCTGGTCCAATTTGCTTGTATAAACAGGAGGCCAAGGCGGGGGGACGTCACTTGGCCATGGCAGTTCTGCTTTTTATACATCCCCTCGCCTTGCTTCCTGAGACCTTTCAATAGAGCCAGACTTGGAGGAGAGTTATATTAAACAGTTTGACTCCAAACCCAAACAGCCCCTGAAGCATTAGTGGTTCAAAGATCTCCTGGTGCATTTATGAAAAGCCATTGATCTGGGAAGAGGTGTTAGCAGACTTGAAATGCACTAAGAAAACTCCTTTGCTGGCAGGAGGCAGAGTGGTTTTCATTAAGGAACAGCCCTTTATCTCGTCACATTACTGACCTGCCCAAGCTGAGATGGGTACTTCCCCTTGCCTTGAAAGGAGGCTGCCTCTGGTTCGAGACTGCAATAAGAAAGTATGCATTTTTAAGACAGACACCAAGGGCAGAAGTGGCTTGCTTTTCTGAATCTGTACCCCAAATCTCCTTCAAATTCTAAGTTTTGTGACCACCTGCGATGCATAAAAGCTTTGAGAATGCCACAGGTCATTTCCCCAGTGTTTGGTTCTTAGGATCTGAAGAAAAAAAAATCTGTGCATCCTGGGACTTCGGAGCTCAAGGAACTTGAAATATCACCAACAGAGGGTCCATTCTTAACTCAGGGTCATACGTGCCCAGGGGACCCCTTATCAGCTTCAGGACAGTGTAGACTGCCTCAAATCTCCCTTCTGCTTCTTACTACCGGGGTGACATTTGCTTAATTCCTACAGGTCTCTGCCATGATTTTCACGTCTTGAAATTGGGCATTACAACCACATAGGGTTGTTGCAAGGATTAAATATGGTAACACGTGAAGCGCTTTGCACAGTGCCTGGCACGTAGTTGGCACTCATTACTTACACAGTTTCAAAATTATAAGCAACATTTTGCATTTCTGTGCACCTGTGCATTTTCTGGACCTGGGAAGAGGTCCATACATTTCATTTTCTTTCTCTTGTAAAGGGGCAGAACCACTAATCTAGCTAGACTAACCCTCTCTTTTAACTGATGAGTAAAATCCTGCCCAGAGGTTTAAAGTGCTTTCTCCACAGTCTCGTGGCAAGCCAGGTGCAAGGCCAGAGCTAAAACCCCAAATCTGCTGACTCAGGGCTTTGCAAAGTTCTGGAAACGTTAGGAAAATTAGCCCAGGCCTTACCCAGCCTTGTACAGAAGTGACCTGTAAATAAATGTGGAACAGGATTGGACACACATTGGTGGCCTCGAGGAAGAGGGAATGTTCATGGGTCTGGAGGTGTGATGGCTATGGAGTTGTCAAAAAACTACTTGACAATAACAATTAAAACAAGAGGAGGGTGTGCAAACCAGACAGGTGGAAGGATGGGTGAGGGCCTTCAGGAAGAGCATGCCCCAGTTCCCAACTCCTTTGCATTTTCTATGCCATAGCGAAGCACGCTTACCTGTAAGCCATCCATAAGCTTTATAAAATCCAAGAGAATATATGCATATTTGACTTTGGAAATAGTTTTTAAGTTCTGAGTGATTATGCCTCCTCTTCCAAGGAGACGCAGCCCCAAGACTTTGAGGTCTGTACTCTCTTTTCTTTGACCAGGTTCTTTAAAATACTTTGATATTTCCCTAGTTCAGTGGTTCTCAAAGTGTGTCTTGAGACCACCACCAGCAGTATTACTGGGGAACTTGTCAGAAATGCAACTTTGGGGGGTCTCCTTAGTCCTACTGAATCAGAGACTCTGGGGTGGGGCCCGGGAATGTGCTTTAGCAGGGGCTCCAGGTGATTCTGATGCATACTCAACTATGGGAACACCAACTTAGGTCATTGGTGTGGTAGGGGAACATAGCAAGGAAAGAGGGCTTGGAAAAGCCTTCCAGAAACTTGAATCCCTGAATACACTTTTTTTTTTGGTATGAAATGAACTAGATTAGTAACCTAGTTCCTCTCTGTTTTGCAAACAAGAGATCTTAGAGGAAAGTGGAAAATAAATTTCAAGGCCTTTCATCTTGGTTACAATGACACATTCACTTAGCATTGTGTGGGGAGAGGGAGGGAGGGGAGGAGGAGCGGTGGTGAGGCCTGCGGAGGAGAATACACAATTCCAATGGAATCCACTGTCATTTAGGAGCAATTAGCGTCTGCACATTCTCCATCGTGAGGCTCCATTAATCCAGTTAATCCTTATCATCTAATCAAAAACAAACATCCTTGAGTGTACCTGGGATCCTTTTAACACATTCTGCCCACCTGGATGCTGTCCTGTGCCTTGTAATCCAGCACTTTTAGGAGCCACTTCAGCTCCTGGAAAGGGGGGACGACCCACCATGGTGTCTGGGTCCAGCCAGCCCCTTGGAAATAAGGTCTCTCCCAGGCTGCACCCTCGCCTGAAGCTTGGTTCTCTGGCTAGACCTGCCCTCTCCCTGCTATTATTCAAGTCATTCTTGATACTTCCTTGCTATTTTGGGCAGCCTTCCCTGACAACTCCTTGACTGCCCCTTGGCTAAATAACGCAAGTGCTTGGATAATGCTAATACCTTGCATTGCTAAGGCCCTTTGCTGTCTCCAAAGGCTTTTCTTAGTTGCTGTTTTATTTGATACTCCAGACTACCATAATGTCATTACCAATCTCCACTTCCCCACCCACTCCCACTCCTTGCAGCTTACAGATGGGGCCACTGAGGCTCCCAGGGGTTATGTGACCTACCAAACTCCCACAGCTAGAATTTGGATGACAAGGTTGGTTCAAACGGAGGTCTCCTGAGCAGCAGGCGAAGATCTTCCTGCTACAGAACTCATCTCTTTCTGACCACCCACCTAAATCCACAAAGCTCATGAATAATGCATTTGTTCTGCCACTGCTTGTGTCTTTGGAATGTCTTTGTATCTAGAAAAACAGTGCATCTTCCTTCAGTGAAAAGCCTGTATGGAGAAGACATCAATATCTGTGTAACTTGAGCTCAAATAATAACATAAAGTGCTTCTACCTATTCAAAGTATTTTTATTTTTATCTTATTTTCTCTACAAAACAATCCAATAAGTTAAGTGAGATAAGCAATAATACGCCTGTTTTAATGGTAAGGAAACTGAAGTTTGGCCAATAAAAGCAACTTATTGGCTCAGAAGTAGAAAGTGGCATCATTGGGAAGAGAAGACAGATTTCCAGTTTCTGGTGCTGCATTTATCTACTAGATGTGTGGTTTTAAAATTGTGTTCCTGAGACCCTGGGGTTCTCATATACTGCCTCAGGGACTTCTGGGTAGCCACGGAAAGGTGGGTCTGGCAGGGCTGTGGGTATTCTACCTTGGGTTTAACTTAGATTATTCCTTCCCTTAAAAAGCAGCTTGGAAGCCACTGGCAGTTTCTCATTTCCTGTCTAGAGTATCCAGTATTGCAGTAGTACTAGTCCAGTGTAGACAGCAGCTTCAGGATAATACACTCGCAGGTGGCTCTGATCAGCCTTGAAGTGCTTGCAAGCACTTGGTACCCCCTGGCTTGCCCTCAGTGTAGGCAGTGACAACTGCACCCTCTCCTCAGGAAGGCTAAGCCACCCTCAGCCTTTTCATATTCTGTTCATTAATTCATCAAGTATTTGTTGAGCAGTTACTATGTACTAACTTCCGTGTTAGGGTCTGAGACTAGAATGGTAGAAAAACAATATGAGATGATTCCGTCTCTGTCCTCAGGTAGCTTCACACCAACAAATAATCCTAAATCACAACAAGAACTACGAAGGAAAGATCTGTCTGCTGCAGGAAAGAGTGAAGAGGGGGGCTCTCATCCAATTAGGAGGTCAGGGAGTTCCATGCTGTGCAGGTAACAGAGAAGCCAGGTTTTCTCAGCAGAGCACAGAGGGCAGAGAGCATTTCCGTCACACGGAACAGTGTTGTCTAGACATGAAGCGATGAGCTTGTGCCCTGTTTGAGGAATCGAGAGGAGATGAGGCTGACTGGTACCTTAGGGAGCAAGACCAGAGCGGCAGGAGACGGGAGACGGGCCAGGAGGGGCAGGGCTGGGAATCGCTTAGACAGCCAGCGCCAGTGCAGGAGCAAGGAGTGTCAGACGGATTGACATGTTTTCAAAGATGATTCTGGCTACTGTCCGGAGAAAAAACTGGGGTTGGTCAAGAGTGTAACAGAAGAGATTTTGAGTAGGCGATTAAGGTGGTTCTCCTTTACATGCAACCCAACTGGCCAGATTTCTGGTACTGGAGGCAACATTTAATGCCCTCGAGTGCCGTGCAAATTATCAGAAGGATCCACGTCACCCAGTGAGAAGCACCCTCGAGGATTTTATAATTTCACGTGGAAGAGAGAGCAGGCAGCGTGGACAAGACTCAGAAGAGCAAGAGGGGTAAAAAAATAAAAAGTTCTACGCTGGCTGTAGAGGATGAGGTTCTAGTCCTTTGTGTAACTTGGGACAGGCCATTTAACCAACCCCCTGGGGCCTCATTAGCCTCATAATAAGTGGCTAATAATCCAGCCTCAGCAAGTTGTTAGGAAGCCTAATTAAATAATGTGAGTGTAAGTGCTTTGTAAACAGTAAAGCACTGTTAAAATGCAGGGTGTCATTATCTTTAACCATGTCAATACACACCAAGTTATTATAATTACAGTTCTGAGTAAATACGGAATAACACTTCTATCTCTGGTTGTATCTTGAAAATAAGTTACTAGAAACCAAGAATTTTGTGTTCTTACATTGGCTAGAAGTTTCACCATATTTCATAAATCTAACTTTATTTTTTCAATGCCGAAAATCATAAAATTACTGAATAATTTTGTTCTTTAAAGTTATTACATTCACTCAGAATTATAATCATATATCTTTCATACTACATTTCCCAAAACCTAGTCATTATGTACCAGTCACACGATAAATGTGTAAATATTAACTTGATATTTTATTTAAATTGAATTTGTATACATTCCTCTCCACTCTGTTTTTAAGACATTTCAGCCTAAAGGATATTACTTGTGAAATCATAGGGTTGATATGCTAATTATATTTTTTCCCTAATTCACATTAAAATAGTTGCAGGGCTATTAACGTAAATAATGTAAACGATCGAATAGGCTGTCACATAACACCAGCAGTAAACACTAGAGAAGCAACAGGATGTGTCATTCATATCCCAGGAACTTTGTTCAATATCAAAATTAACAGGGTCTTCCCCTAGCCCAG
Source organism: Equus quagga (assembly GCF_021613505.1). Classification (NCBI taxonomy): domain Eukaryota; kingdom Metazoa; phylum Chordata; class Mammalia; order Perissodactyla; family Equidae; genus Equus; species Equus quagga. The sequence goes on along the minus strand of NC_060273.1, from coordinate 54,141,446 downwards.
TGGTTCTTAACATTAGAATCACCTGGAGAGCTTTTAAAACTTCTGATGCACAGCTGGATTCCAGCTCAGTTAAATCAAAATCTCTGGGCACAGGACCCACGAATGAGTACTGTTTGCAGTTCCCCGGGGTGATTCTTCTGTGAACCCAGGTTGAGACCCACCGACTTAGATTCTTGGAAGCCTTTCAGGACTGTTTAGACCTCCTAGGATTGGACAGATACTGAGGACAGACTGTATGGGGAGAACCCGGCGGTAGAGGAGTCAATCACTACTTTTGTCTCATTCAGTAGTGGACAGCCATCTGGATAAATAGTAGTCATAATAGTAATATTACTAACAATAGGCAACGTTAATTGAGGGCTAACTGTATGCCAGTTACTCTTCTAAGTACTTTATAAAAATTATTTGGTCCGGCCCCGTGGACGAATGGTTAAGTTCTTGCACTCCGCTGCAGCAGCTCAGAGTTTCGCCGGTTCAGATCCTGGGCACGGACATGGCACCGCTCATCAGGCCATGTGGAGGCGGCATCCCACGTGCCACAACTAGAAGGACCTGCAACTAAGATATACAACTAGGTATGGGGGGGATTTGGGGAAATAAAGCAGAAAAAAAAAAGATTGGCAACAGTTGTTAGCCCAGGTGCCAATCTTTAAAAAAAAAAGTTATTTAACCTTCACAGCAATACTGCGAAGGGAGCACCATAATGATCTATTTCTGAGAGGAGGCATCTAAGGCCCAGAGAGGTGTAGTAACTTGCCTAAGTTCACATAGCAGTAAGTGGCAGAGGTGGACTGGGAGGTTCCTTGAGAGTTACCCCACGTTCCGGTCCTTTCTTGACGGCTTCCTGCTGAGAACAGAAACCTTAGGGCCTAGAACCCTGTTTTATAAACTCCAGGAGCTCCTTTCTCGGTGCCTGTTTATTATACCTCTTTCTCCATCCCTAATTTTACAGATGAACACATTTTATCGATGTGAAAATGACGACCTGTGGAGCCTAAATTATTTCCCAGGTCACACAGCCAAAGACATGTGTGGTCTCGTGAAAGTCCCTAACTTCTGTTGGACACGGTTTTTCTCATTCGAGTTGCAAAAATAAACGCTTCTGCCTTGTCGCCATTAACGCTGGAGGACGAGGAGACATCTGAGTGTGGGTGCCCACGGCTCCTCGCCCTGGAGAAAGCTCCGGAGGGAGGAAAGGATGGTTTCCAGCAGCCCCAGAAGTCACTTTTCTCCTTTGTAGGATCCAGTTACACCCAACAGACCTCAGTCTGAATAAACAAGATGAGATGAACACACCCAGGGGATCTTTGAGTCCCCCCTCAGTTTTTAGCACCCAGCACAGGGAGGCGAGAAGAGCCTGTTGTTTTCTGAGAGAGAGATGAAGGAACCCCCCTACAACTGTGCAGCAGAGTCTGCGGCACAGTCGAATAAAGGGCACGAAGTCGGATGTTTTTCAAGCTCAAAATAAAGCAGTGGAAAACCTCCCTCCTTTCTCCCTCCGTAAAGAATATTTAAACACATCGCATTTAACTTCTGAATAGGGCAATGTTCTTTTTAAGGGAAATGTTAAGCAGGGATTAGAGACATGATGGGCTGTGTAACTCTATCCACAGCCCTTTCATTGCTAACAGTATTTCTTTTGGTGGCACTGTGCAGAGATGTGGGAAAAACTAAAGTCTCATGTAAATGAGAATCGACACACAATGATAAGTGAAGCGCCAGACCTGAGGTCTTAATTACAGGAGTCTAGATGTCCAAATGAACGCGGCTTATGGACGTTCAGAGATTTCACTCAGAATTAAGTTGGACGACCTTCTTCTGGGAGCAGAGAGAAAAATGCAGGTTTCTCATTCCTCAGGGCCACGTTCACAAATGGCAAAGGGCTATGGTAGTGTCTAGACACTTTTCTGGGTGGAATATACCCCGGAAGTCCGACAACCATACCTGTTTGCAGTGGCACAAGCAAAGCAAGGTGTTTGCAGCGGTGAGGGAAACTGCTAATTGACCAAGGGTTCCTGAAACCAGAGGTCTCTAACTGCACCTTCTCCCTGCCTCCCCTCCATCCTGCCTGCCCACTTAGCATAGCTCCTGGCATTGGAAGCACAGTCATAGGTATTATCTCATTTCAACAACTCATACTCCTGTGAGATACATAAAAGCATAATAGCTACTTTTTAAGGCTGAGAAACCTGCGAAGTCAATAATTAACGAGCATTTATGTTCTGAAGATGAGGACACTTGGGAGACGTAGCCAGCTCACACAAGCCATTCCCAGCGGACTAGAATCTAGTGAGGTTTTACCTCCCGCCCACGGCTCTTTTCATTAGCTGACATTATGGCCATTATCCTAGGGGGTACAGGCTGTGTTTTTAAAAGGAGAGAAGATCACATTCAGGCTTGGGTATAACCAAACAGTTCTCAGTGGGTGTTAGGGTCTTTGCCTTGAAATAGAAAAATAATACACCTTTTCCCTCCACCCGTACTAATTAAAGTGTCAGGATGGAGCCCCAACGCTGATGTGACACATGACATGACATCCCGTGTAGTCTGACGTGTTTTACGCTAACATCAAAGCCCCGTCAAGGATAATGGAGCGGGATATTTAGTGTGTGCCTGCTACAGTCTGACATATAACTCCAGCTAGCTTCCTTCGCAGGCCCTCGCCCACCAGGGGATTAACCCGTCAGGCTGCCGGGTGAGAAAGGACAGAACCGACCCTGACAGGAGGCCCGGGATGCGGGAGAAATCAAAGCCAATCCACCTGCTCAGGGAAGATGTCTCTGACGACCGCCAGCCACCCTGCGACCTCCTCCTCTCGCCGACATCTGTGGCAAGTGTTATGGCCCCTAGTGGTGTGGCGCTGGATCATTTATGACTGCCTTATGACATTGTTTTTCACTGTTGTATTGCTCTGTTGGTTAACAATGCCGTGTAGTCACCTCTTCTCACATCAAATAAATCTTAGCACCTGGAAGTCAAGGAGTAGCTACAACACATGTCCATCCTAGCAAGCTTCTCCAACGATTCTGGGAAAGGCCAACTGGTATTTTCATTTTTATTGCAGTATAGTTGACATACAATAATGCATTACTTTCAGGTGTACAACATAGTGATTTGACATTTATTTACATTACAAAATAATCACCTTGATAAGACTAGTAACCATCTGTCATCAAAATTATTACAATATTCTTGACTATATTTCCTATGTTGTACGTTACACCCTCACGGGGTTGATTCATTTTATGACTGGAGCTTGCACCTCTTATCCCCTTCACCTATTTTGCCCAACCCCCCAACCCCCTCCAATTTGTTCTCTGTATCTATGAGCTTGTTTTTCTGTTGTTCATTCGTTTGGTTTTGTTTTCAGATTCCACATATAAATGAAATCATATGGTATTCTTCTTTCTCTGTCTGACTTATTTCACTTGGCATAATACCCTCTAGATCCATCCACGTTGTCACAAACGGGCAGATTTCATTCTTTTTTATGGCTGAGTAATATTCCATTATAAATATCCATTCATTCAGTATCCATTCATCTACCAGTGGGCAGTTAGGTTGCTTCCATATCTTGGCTGTTGTAAATAATGCTGCAGTAAACATAGGGGTGCACACCTCTCTTCAGGTTGTTTTCGTTTTCTTCAGATAAATACCCAGAAGTGATATTGTTGGGTAGTATGGTAGTTCTATTTTTAATTTTTTGAGGAACCTCCATACTGTTTTCCATAGTGGAAATTTCCACCAGTAGTGTATGAGGGTTCCCTTTTCTCCACATCCTCTCCAACACTTGTTATTTCTTGTCTTTTTTATAATAGTCATTCTGACAGGTGTGAGGTGCTATCTCATTGTGCTTTGGATTTGCAAAACACAATGTTTTTTTTTAAGTTGCAATGTATCATGCACCAATACTTTCGTAGAATATAATAAAAATGAAGTATTAGAAAATGAACATGGGCATGGATGTCTTAACAGTGTCAAATTACTATAAATGTGTCTAAATGTTTACTCTCAATTTCTGTACTTATCTTGTCCCAGACCAGCAACACAGTTTGCCGACTGGCACCAGTCTGTGGACAGACTTTGAGTAGCACTAAACCAAAACACTGGAATGCCTGAAACAATGTGGAATACAGGATATCTCCTCAATGTGTCACTGTTGGTTGACCACATATATATATGTACGCATAACAAAAATGCATGCGTATAGATGATACATTCATACCAAATAAAGCTATATACCCATACATTCAATTAAATTATACTTTATATCACCCACATAATTAGAAGATAGGATTACAAAATGGAGACCTACACCAAGGGAAAAAAAGCATATTAGTTAGCAAGTTGGCACCAAGACCCACTCACAGAAAAGGCACATGTGGAAATGGAGTTATGACTGAGCAGAGCCCACCCAGTGCTCTCTGCTCCATGCTTTAATTCTCATGAGCTCTCTGTGGGTCGGGTTTTTGCTCATATTTTACCCAAGGGGGAGTGACACTCACTGAGGGTAAGGGATTCGCCAAGGTCACACAGCTATTCAGTGATAGAGACGGGATTCAAACGCAGGCCACTCTGACTCTACTGCACCATGTGAATTTGGTGATGCCATGGGCAGCTGTCTTAGTCACATCACAGAGGGTACTAAAAGGATGGGTGTGTTCCTACCACCACCTCCAGGCAAAGATGTTTATAATCACCAGTGGACTTGCCAAGAAGGTGACAAGGGAGAGCAAATCTACTAATGAGCTTCTAGGAAAAGTTTACTCCTTCCTAAGAGAAAGGCATAGAGAAGAGATGGCTCCTTCTGCTGGAGATTAAAGTGTCAAGATAAGACAGCTGGGATGTCCTATAGCCATCTAAGACCCAAGTAAAGGATGGTGTCAACACACTGAGTATGGCAGAGCGCCAAGAGAACCACAGAGAAGCTAAGTGGGAGCCCTAATGTCTCGCACCTGGGGTATCCCCGGACCAAAGGCTCCCACCCTGTGAGGTACTACATTCCCTTATGAAAACTAATTCAAGTGGGGATTGTTCTGTTCCTTGCAGCCAAAGACACTGCCTAATGCAATGTCCTCACATGATACTATGACACTGAACTTCACTGTCCCTTTTAATAAAAGCCAATGTTTGATTCGCACTGTTGGGCCAGAATTTGAAAGGAAACTATCATCTGATTTATGGCAGCAACAGGCACTTTTTAAATCCCCCTTTGAAATGAAATTTAGATGCCTTGAAGGGACCATAAAGAGTTTAACTTGGAAATAAAAAAAGAAATGAAAGAAAACCCACAGCATGTAATGTAATTCCTACTGACTACATCCAGGGGTTAGTTCAGCTTTCGGGATGCAGTACATCAAGGCGTGTGCCATCACAGCCCGTCAGCTCTGTTTAGGAATTCCCCTGCTCCTTCCTAAATGTTTACACAACTTTAATACTTTTCTATATTGGCTCAATAAAGCATTTTTCTATTGAGATGGCATTGCTCATCTGTATTAATCCCACAGTGAGGAGGCTGAGTAATCTTAACAGTCCATTTTGGTAACTGTAAAGCTGATAAATTGTGTATAAACAGCTCAAATATTTCTCAGGAAATAAAACTGGAAAGAAGAGGCTCTTGCTTCCACCGTCCAAGACAGTCTTGCATATTTAGAGATTAAGGCTGAGGTGTGGGTTTCTTCTTTCAGCTAAACCCTCATCCCCCCTGCCCTTGACAACTTAATTTCCTGTCCTCTTTGGGAGACAGACGGATGAATATTTAGTGTAGAACATGACTGTGATTAAGCTTCCAAATGTATCTTCATCTGGATTCCAGCTGGTGTGGCATCTCAATTACTCCTCCATCCCTCTGTGGAACCGTCTTATTGATGTAGTCAGCCTCGCATGATGGCACTGGATTAAAAATCTCCCAGGACTCTCCAAAACTTCTGACCTCAATCAATTATCCCTTAATAAAGGGAAAAAAGAGGTCTTGTGCATACATTAGGACCCGAGGAATCCCACCAATAGGCATCAGGCCATTGCTGACTAGCTCTCCTCTAAGAGTGGAAACCTTTCTTACAGCCGGCTACTTTCTGCTACTCCTCGCTTCTGCAAATGATGATCGATGCATTACCGTGAGGCTGATAAGCTCTGATAGAGGTGGTAATTAATAGGTGTACTGTCAATAAAACATGAAGAAAGTTGCAAAACATTCAGCTCCCACAATTTCCTTACTGGACCAATAATCCCTATTTGTCACTCTTCCCATGATTCCTGGTAGTATTATGCCCAAATTACAGAAGTACAGTATCCTTCTCCAAATCAATTCTGAATATCTGGGACATTCACATCCTATTTTTCAGTATCATTTCTTTTGAGAAGGGGCCTCAACTAATTTATGTGGCTTTTTCATTCATTTACTCAATCATTCATTCAACATTTACTGAGCTGTGTGTAGGCTGTGTGCTAAGCCCTGGGGATAGATCTGCAAATGAGACACAGGCATAGAACAAGTTCCTTGTTCTCAGGGAACACAGTCTAGTGGGGCTGACTGTCATGCACACAGGTAGTCACACTGCGTGTGAACAGTGCTGGGAGGAGCCAAGTACCAGATGCCATAGAGACACACAGGAGTACATCTCCCTCAGACGTAGGAGGATGAGCAGGGAAGGCTCTTCAGAGATCTTCTCATCCATTCCATTTGCAGTGGCCTCAGAACTTAGACTGTCTTCTAAACTACAGAACAACCATATCCCAGCCTGCCTGCCCGCCCACCTCCCTTCCTTTCTTCCTATAAAAGTAAACGCCAGACACTCTTCAACTCTTCCATTTACAACCTAGTGAAATATGACATATTCAAGAAATATTGGGAAAGGCAGGCTAAAAGGTATTTTCTATTTTTCTCCTGCCACAAATCCATATTATTTGATGAAGGGCTATGGATGATTAAAGGCTATACCTAATGTGGCAGAAAGTATGGTTGCTACAGGAGTTCAGAGAATGGGGGCAATCTGTGTGGATTACAGTATTTGGAAGATGCTTTAGAAAATGAGGCTGAATTTGCTTTCTAAGATCGGGTAATAATGAAGTCAGTATTTCCCACTTCCATTAGACAAGACCTTCATTTCCAGCAACCAGACTCACGAGGGTAGACCCTCTTAGGAACCCAAGTGGGTCAGTAGAGAGCCCTAAGACCCCTTCCCCGGACGAATAGGAAAAATTAAGCTGTGGATCTCATCCCTCATTCAAATCTTGCAGTTCTAAAGAACTCCAAGAGGGACGTTTGATTCTCCCACTTGCCTTCTTGGTTCAATGACTGTGTGTACACTGCTGGCACACAGGGCACATGCAAGGAAGATGGATGAAGAATGCTTGGTAGCAAAATGGGAAAGCCCAGCTCATAGGGCCTACTGGTGAGTTTTCAAACTCTACAGAATCACTCTTCCGGATAGGGACAAAGGAGAAAATAGAGCTCCTCAAATACCTCCACACAGAAATGTTCAAAACAAATCACCCTACACATTAAAAAGATGCTCAGAAACTAGGAGAGGCTGGAACGGTAGCCTAAAGCACTATGAACTCATGAAAAATTAATTCAATCCTCAAAGTCAGCACCAGTAAGGACTGTTCTACAATTATTGAAACACTGCTTTGGAGTGACCAATTAATTTCAAAGGTTCCACACTCTGCCTTAGAAATTATCAAAGACAGATGTCCTAAAAGGGTCCGCTATCAAATCCAGTGCCCATCTGCCTTCCCAGGGTTATAATTAACATCCTTATTATGGGTTTGAACACTTTTGCTTTCATTTTAACCTAAATGTTTCTGTGAGATTTCCCTTAAAAGCCCAATGGAGAGCAAGATCAGTGAAATCAGTCTTTTTCTCCCAGGAGCCAGTATCACCTTCGACCCCAAGACCCCGGGCCCTCACACACAGTCCAGTCACATCAAGGAGGGGTGGTGTTTGTTTGCCACACCAGCACTGACCAAACAGAGAATCACTGTGACATTTTCAAGCAGAGGTAGGAGATGGGGGCTTAGGATTCCAGACAGGTGTGTCCCATTTTAAGAAACCCCGCCATTCAAAAATAAAAAGTATATAAACCAGATAAAACTAGAAGCGATTCATCCATTTAGAATTCATCCATTCACCATTGGGTTCCTTAAAAACCAGATCCCTAGTCTGGTTACTATGTTTCATTGCCCACAAAACAAAAATAAAAAGATGTCGACTTGCACCATTTCCGCACCACACCCATCATTTAAAGAAAGATACATCTGTTGCACTATTACCACTGCTGGCTTCCCTTTACTGAACGCCTGGTATTTATGCGACTATCCCCGTGCTGATATTTTACATCAGTAATCTCATTTACTTCTCAAAACAGCCCTATAACCTACATATCAGAATCTCACTTTATACTAGAGAAAAATGACTTGCCCGAGGTCACACAGCCAGAGCAGAGCTGGAATTCAAAGCCAAAGTTTGTTTTGTTTGCACTCCACTATTCTGGTCTTTTTAGAAACCAGATTCAATGGTCACACTCTAAAATCTCATTAATTTGAGCTGGTTGAGACACGTGACAGTTTAAATTTGCTGGAAAAGTTTGAATCACAAAATATGCACAGATTACCCACAAGTATACACAATGAACTGGGGATTTCACTGTTTGCTAGAGATCCTTCAGGACTCCAATGCTAAGAACAATTTATAAGTCATAACCCCAACATATAGAGGTAATAGAAACACATAATGAAAATACTTTGTTCCCTAAGTTGGTTTAGAATAACTTGATAACCTGCAAAGCAAATTCCCTCTTGAAGACACTTTCCACCAGCTATGTTCAAGGGACCACAAATTCTTGAATAGTTAGCCTTGATATGATTATGCTTTGCTTTTAATTTCTTCCAACCAAAGTTCACTGTATGTTTCATTAACCCTTTGGTTTAGAAACAAAGAGAAGCAAGAGATTGCATATGAAAGCAATGAGCTCCTTCTCTCCTCTCTGCAGCTGCCCAGGCAGGGAGGGTGGCTGGCCTTATCAAACTCAGACCTCAAAATTAGCAAAGAACAGGAGCAAGAGGGATCTTAATCTTTGGCAAGCATGTGAATTGGGAGCTCAAGATTCGGACAATGCAGATTCTGGCCAGGTTAACATTAAGAACAACGTAACTATGACAGACACAAAATATTAAAAATTGTCATCTTTGTTTCCATTCCAGGGAAAATTCTGGATCCTAGATAGGTGGAAAAAGCCTAGAGTGGCCAAATTAATACACATATGAAAGGGCACCACTTCACACCCACTAGGCACAAGGATGGCTATACTAAAGAAAAATAATAACAAGTGTTGGCAAGGATGGGAAGAAACGGGAATGCTCATACATTGTTGGTATGAATATAAATGGTGCAGCGCCAGTGGAAAACACTTTGGCAGTTCCTCAAAACGGTAAACACAGAATTACCATATGACCTAGTAATTCCACTCCTAGGTACATATCCATGACGACTGAAAACATACATCCAAACAAAATCTTGTACACAAATGTTCATAGCCACATTATTCATAATAGCCAAAAGGTGGAAACTACCCAAATGCCCATCAACTGATGAATAGATAAACAAAATGTGGTATATCTAACAATGGAATATTATTCAGCCATAAAACAAGGTGGCAGTACTGTTACGTACCAAAGCACGAATGAATCTTGGAAACATTATATTAGCTGAAAGAAGTCAGAATTAAAGGCCAAATATTGCATGATTCCATTTATATGAACTGCCCAGAAAAGGCAAATCCGTAGGGACTAAAGGCGGATTAGTGGTTGCCTGGGCCATGGGGAGGGGGATAGAGGGAGAGACTGCTTATGGGTAGTGGGGTTTCTTTCTGGAATGATAGAAATGCTCTGGGATCAGACAGTGGTGATGGTTGCAGACATAGTGAATATATCAAAAACCACTGAATTACACACTTTAAGACGGTGAACTGTTATTACAATTACACATAACTGTTATTTGAATTATATATCAAGAAGAAAAAAAAAAAGAAAGGGCAAGGGGTTTGATGGAAGGAGAATGGCCCCAAACGGCAGTGCTTTAGCATTTTTCAGTTCAAATGGGACTGAAGAACCCAGCTCTGTGTTCTGGATCCGGAGAAGGAGACTACTTCTTGCTGCATTTTCGGAGCATCGTCAATTAACAATCAGCAGAAGCTTCCTTAGCTCCCTGCTGTGCAAGCTTATCTTCTCTGGAGAAGCAGCACCTGCCCATCACAGCAGGGGGAGGACTCCTCCCCGGTTTGGAGTTGCTCTGGGCAAGGCAGCCCCGGAGATGCTGGGTCATGCTAGTTTCAGGGGGGCCAGTGGTTCAGTCTCCTCCTTGCTGTGTCAGAGGTCTGAGACAGCTGCAGCTGGACACACGAGTGAGATGGCCAGGTTCCCCTTGAGGAGAAGCTCCTGGGAGCAGTACATTTTATTTCCAAGAATTTCACGGATTCAGCAGCAGCGGGTGCTTGTAAAACTTTAAGGCCTCCTAGTTGGTTTTTAGGCCATTTCTGACAGCAAGAGAGGATGACAATGCATTCCTATGTGTCCTGTCATGCTAAGCAGACCTAAATTTGAGGTGGGGGTGGGAGGGAGGGTCTGGCGGAAGAGGGTGACTCCTGCAGGGCTGGAACCAGTGGGAGCCGCGTGTGAGAAGAAAACCTGAAATGTGCAAGCTGGGCCTGGCTACACTTGCTGCTTCCTCACTGCCTGGCGTCCCTCACCCTACGAAAGTCCTCGTGGTTGCTGCTTCAACAGGCAGTAAAAGAGAACTTCCACTGATATTACTTCTAAGACTCTCCAAATTCAGTCCACGCAGAAGAAAAAGGGCTGAGATGAAGTAATTTCCTTCCTAGAAGTATTGATATTCCAAGACCTGGGCACACCTCTACAAACCTTCAAGAACACTACCTGGCACATGGGAGCTATTCAACAGGTAGTTACTAAATGAATGAATGAATGAATGAATACGTGCTTATTGAGCATTTACTATGTGCTAGGTACTTTACCAAGTTTTAATTCATTATATCGTTTTAAAGGCACAGAGGTGTTAAGTGACTTGCCTAAAGTAACACAACTTGTAAACAGTAGATCCAGGATCCAAACCGTAGCAAGCTGGCTCTTACAGGAAGCACACTCTGCCTCACCAAGGTGAGTTAGGGGCCTATATTCTGTGTTCCCATCGCACCTAACCCTTACCCACATCTCAGCATCTGCCATATCAGATTGTAAGTCTACACTCACTTTCCTGTCATCTCCCCACTGACTGTGTTTTGTTCACTGCCGTATCCCTGTGGATACAACAAGCACAGGACCTAATGTTTCACCCAACATGGACATACTGAATTAATAAACGAATACAACTCAATGAGTGGCAGTTATACAGGCTGAACAGAGAAGGCAGAGGATGCAAAGGGTTTGACGGCAAAAGCAAAGAAGTGAGAGGCAGTGTGTGGAGGGAGAGCCCCTCCCCTCCAAGGTACCTTGTTTGTGTGCTTAGCTGCAGGTAAAGGGGTGGTATTGCCTAGAGGAATGTAACTAGCTGGGGATCTCAAAGCAAATTAGGGGGCACCGGGGTCTGGCAGTGGAACATCTGTACAGCACATTGTGAGCGCCAGATGAAAGGCATGCATAGAAAAGCAAAGATCACAGCACCATTTTTGCAGAAATGAAACATTCCTAAATTAACACAAGAAGGGAGGTGAGGCTCCCAGAATCAGATACACGGCAGAGGATATTGGTTGCCTTTGACATTGCTTTAAAAGTAGGTAGATAAGTAAGTAAACATAAGGCACAAGAGAGAACAACAATCTCTTTTGCGTATTTGAAACTTCTCCGGGTCCATAATCTCATGAGTCCACTCTGTGCAGATCACAGTTGAGAGCTGGGCTGCACATTTAGGAAAGCGGGAAGAAAGCCATGAAAGGGCTGCGAATCACTTTCTCTTTGCCCTTCACTAAAAATACATTCTTTTAAGCAACGGAATCTGTTCCGCAGAAAGCAACAGTGCCCCCCAGCCTCTCACGAAGGGAGACTCCCTCTTATCTCTCCATCTCTCTCCATTGCTAAGTCCTGTTCTTGCAAGTATTATGAGCCCCATGTGTGTAAAATTAAAAACAAAAGTGATTTCTTCTTAGAGATAATTCTCCTGCCCCCTTTTTCTCCATCCTCCCCCAAAACTCCTCTGCTCCTGGCCCCCTCTCCGGCCTAAACCTCTACTTAGCAGCTGGGTTCCTGTCCCAGACTGCCAAAAACACCATTTGCTTTCTATATTCTGGGCTTTGCCACAGGGGGTCTACTCAGGCCACAGTCAAGACCCGTTAATTCCAACGTTGTTTTTACTGGCAGCTTCACCTCTTTAAGGAAGACTCAAGTCCTTCTGGTAGATTGGGAAAAACAAAAACACATAACAATGCATAGCTGAAAAGATGTACTTCTCCACCTGGATGTCCTGCAGGCCTCTCAAAGTCAATATGTCCCAAACTGCACTTCTTAATGACTTCCTGACCACCATCTCAAGCGACCTCTTCATCCTCATCCCAGTAAAAAGCATCCCCCATCCACCCTATTGCTCCAGCTAAAAACTTCAGATTCATTTTCCACTCTACGTCTCTCCCCACTTTTCAAATCTGTCTCCAAGTCCTGTGGATTTTACAGCTGAAATGTCTCTTGAATCCAATCCTTTACCCCACTTCTGCGACCTTCTGTCCTAACATCGTCCCTTTCGTCCATCTCTGCCTTCAGCAGCCCCCAAAGGTCTTCACAGCACGGCTGTAATCTACCTTTCCATTTAGCCTTATGACCATCATCTCCCACGATGATTCCTTCCACCCATTTGGTCCCACTGACTTCCCAGATTACATGTCACTCCCTGCATATGCTGTATGCTTTCACATTTCTGGGCCTTCACACACAAGGTTGCCTCTTTTTTTGCTGGGATACTTGCTACCCCCACTTCCCTGGCTGCTTAACCAGGACACAGTTCTTTGATAGTCCTCAGCCCATGGTGCCACAAGGATGCACCGCATTGTCATCTGCTCTTCCAGGTGATGAGCAACTTGAGAGCAGGACTACGTTACAGTCAACTTACCACGGTGTCTAACACATATTTGTAGAAGAAAGAAAGGAAAGAAGGAAACAAAATGGAAGAAAATGTCAAATTCTGTCTCTCTCTGCTCTCAAGATCCACATATTGCCCCCAAAACTCATTTAGCTTTTCTTATGCCCCTTGAATGAAATTCAAGCTGGAAAGAAGAAACTGAGGAGACTCAAAGCACAGACTTTGCAGCAGACAAAGGTTTAAATATTCACACTCTGTCCACGAGTGGTCTCAGACAGCTCGCTTAATGACTCAGAGCCTCAGTTTCCTCAGTCTTAAACAGAATCATCAGCTCGGCTACAGGGAGTTGCCTTTACTGTTGACCAGTGGGATAAGGTGTAAAACATTTTGTTAACAGAACCAGGCACTTGGTAAGCATTCAGTGAATAATTTTTATTATTCTTTATTATTGTCCTTAGTGATCTTCTACTGAACACAGCTCCCCAAACTATAAGACAGTCTCTACCCCGGTAAAGCTGGTAGTCTAGTTAGGGTGGCAGATGAGGTGTGACAATAAAAGGAGACTGATTTTCTTAAACCAGAGTTATCAGAATTTAAGCATCACCATAGATATGGCCGTTCACCATAAGAGTTGTTTAGTTTGCTGACAGACTTATTCCAGTGTTGCTGCCAAGGACTCAAAATGGTTTGTATTTTTTAGCTTTGAGTATAAAAAGTAGCGTCAGATCTGAGTTCCAGTATAGTAATACAGACTAAATGCCACAGTATTTTTGCTTCAGATAATAATAACCATATTAAGTTGTTATAGTTACCGCCTCCATCTCATCTCAGCAGGTGGCATGGGCTTCTTCTGGAAGGAATCACAATCTGGAAAAGGGAACCCAGCTCCCTTGCCCCATTGGCTGAGCTACTGGGAAAAATTCCCTATTTAGTTAAGATATTGTTCTTAAAACGTGGAGTGCCAGATTAGACTGAGCAAAGAACAGGGAGGAGCTTGGGGCCCTTGGAAGTCGAGTGACACCATGACCAGCAGAGGCTGGACCTTCAGTGGGTGACTAAAACTTCAGCTTGATTGAACAGAGAGGACAGTCAGGCAGTTTTCTCATGAAAGATAACAGGCTGTGAGGGGGTCACTGGAATTGTCATGGCAGGCAGGGCCATTTCTGCTAGTCAATGCTTATGCCACATGAACTTTCTGAGGGCATGTGAAAATGTTTGGAGTTGGAAAAGATGTATTAGACTCGATATACAAAAAAGCATAAGATCAAAATTAAAAGAAGAAAAATTATAAAAATTGCTTTTTCTGCAAATTTGTGATATTCAATGTGTGATAGAAGTGTAGCTCACTATGTTTGCTATGGTGGGAAGGTGGGGCTCCTCCAAAAATGAGAGCTCTTAGGGCTTTTACAGGTGCTAAGATGACCAGAGCAGGTCAGCAAGGATCAATCTACATATTTCTTGGAATCAGAGTATTGCTTCATTTTGCTTTTGGTCTCTTAGGTTACGTGATTAACCCCTACGGTGCCCCTCAAAAAAGCTATATAAGCAAGAAAAACCCACCAGCAACGGAACTGGAGAAGTGAAGAGGATAATGCAAAATGCAGAGAGATTATAATTTTTAAAACGGTCCTGAAAGAAGCATCAGAAGTACTTGTTTCCCTCCAGAAGTACAGTCTAGGGCCCCAGACACCCTGCAGAAAGCTGGGAAGCTTCTAATCGTCTGAAGATTTATTGTAGTGGTAAAAGGAGGTGACATTAAGATACAGAAACTGGCATTTGGGGTTGACAAATGATAGGCAACATGCTTAAATCTGTGACATGAAAACCTAAATTCGGAAATGGGTGAAAGAGAAACAAAATAAAAGTGTTCTGTAGCTCCCAGGGTGGGTTTGTGGCATTGTTTTTGTCTGTTGTCATTTGCTCCATTTTGGTCAAGAAAGGCTGCCACGAGCACTTATCTTTGCCAGGGAGGTGGCAGCCTTGCAACATTAGGCTTGGACACTGGTTTCCTAGCTAGTTGAGCCATTTATTCCTTCTTGGCTGTCTCCCTTCCTCACCATTTCTCCTTCAAATAAATGGCATGGCTCCAGAACGAGAGATAAAAGAAGAGGTGTGTCAGGGAAAGTATTTTCTCCAGTCAGCAAAGGAGTGGAATAAACATATCAGTAGACCCTGGATTTGCTGGACCACACTGCTTGATGTCAAGGGCTCTTTCATCATCAACTAAAGGAGAGTCACTCGTGAGTTAGGGATGCAATGCTACATCTCATGAACAAATACCCAAAGTCCATGAGCTCTTTCTTGAGAATGCACATTGAGCCTTATTTGCCCATAATCAGTTATCTTACATTGTTTGTCCAAAACAAAATCTCATCACACTGTCTCTTATCCTACCTTATTCAGTCTGTCCATCTATCCCTCCATCCATCCATCCAATAATTATTCCCTCTGAGCAGCTTTCTGAGCAGAAAGTTGGCCCATGTTTCTTTGGAGTTATTGGGTCCATGCCCAGAGAATTCATTCATTCAACAAATATCCATTCAGTTTCTGTGACATGCCAAGCACTGTGCTAGGCTATTGGAATGTGGTGATCAGCCAGACCAACATGGTGTCTGCCCTAATGAAATTTATAGTCAAATAAAATGCCAATTAATGTTAGGATTTGCCTAACCATTGCTCCCTTTGAAGTGGATACTGTGCAGCTTATAATAGCACGTTTTTTCTTTTTTTTTTTGCGACCACAAAGCACTGCTCATATTGAGCTTGCTGCCAACTGTAACACTTAAGATTTCCTTTCTGACTAGGAGAAATACACAAGGAGAGAAGGGGATGCCACAGGTATCACAGCCAGATCACATCCACTCCTTCTAGAAGTTTCCATGTACCTGGCACATAACAGAAATATGTGTTGAATGAATTTGTTGGCTTTATTTTCTTGTTTCATATGTAGATTCAGCATCATTCCAGCCCTCTGCTATCTTCATAGAGCTGGTTTGTTATTTAACATAAACTCTCTTACTTGCTTTTTTTAATCTGAAAATACCACTAGAAAGCCCTCAAGATCTGCCTCCAAACCATTAGGAAAAAAAAATACGGAAAATTGAAAGTTTGCTGTATCAGAAAGCTCGTGTCAACTTTTGAACTTGTCAGAAGTAATCAAGAGTAGACTTTGTGGGTCCTTCAGAACCGTAAAGGAAAAGGAAATCAAACATTCAAGGGATCAATTTAAATTCACAAAAAAATAGAAAGGAAGGAAAATGAAAGCCAACAGAATTAATGCTAGTTTGATTCAAAAATAAATTGCCATTTTCTTTGAAATTTCTAACTTTTTTTTTTCTTCCACAAGATACTTCGGGGCTGTATATAAAAGAGTAAATCAGAGCTGTGGGTGCTGAATCTCAATTCTCTATTTAAGTTTCCTCCTGCCCAGGAGTGACTCCAAGAAGGAAATGAATTCTCAGTGGGGGATCTTGTCCTTGATTAGCTTCTACCTTCCAGAGGAGATGTCAATCACGTTAATTGGAATCAATAGACAGCTGTTCAGGGGCCCAGGATAATTAAGCCAGTCATAAGGGGAAGAATTAGAGTTCCCTTTAAAAATTAAAAGGGATCCCACTGTTTGCTAACATTTTAAGCCACTTTGGCTACCTAAGACCTATTCTGATTTAAACTCACTGATCAAAGAGAGGCCAACTTTTGTGTGGGGGAAGGAGAAATATGCTCGTCCTGTGGGAAAGAAGAAAATCCACCGTTCAGAAGCGAACTTCCACTGCATTCCAAGGGGAATCTAAATTTGTTGTTTTTGAGCTTATGAGCCAGGTTGTTCTACAGAACTGCAGAGAGAGAGAGAGAGAGAACAGGGAGAGAGAGAATGAGTAAGCATACACACGAGCCCTCTGGGCTCTTGTCCATTTCAAGCTTGCGCACCCTGGTGTCCCCTAACCAACCTACAAAACCCATAATCTGTGACCCAGGTCTTCCCAGAGGGCAGCACAGAGAAAACCTCACAGGAGCAGAAGGAAAGAAGACACACTGACAGCAAGTTACAATAACCGGACATCCCCAGCCCCCTTCAAAAAGATGCCCCCCTACCTCCGCCAGAGAACTTCTTCACAGAAATGCATGTACATTTTTATGCCCCCTTTAAAACTTGAAAGGGAGCTCACATACCACCACCAAGTCCCCCCACCCTCTCCCCGCAACGTTTCCTTAAAGACAGAGAGGGCTCCTTCACCCACATGGCAACATGAAAAGAAAATGAAATTCTGTCCCAAGGCTTGCGAGTTTTTTTCTTCCTTTTCCTGAGTCAATGAATGCCAGATGTTCTCACAAAACGTCTTCATATCTTCAGGACAGCCTGCGAGAATACTATTTATTATTGCTCAGAGGTCAAGAGGCCATAACAGATTTATAAGCAGGCTGTGGTCACTCTTTGTGTCTCCTATACTTAGGAGATATATGTGGCAAAAGTCATAGACAGCTCTCCTTTCTACATAATTTACTTCCTCAGGGCCAATTAGCCGGGTCAGGTTAGGAGCAGAGGTGGTTTCTCTGCCTTAGGCAACAGAAAGCTCGTCAAGGCCAGCTAAGCCACACAAGACTTTCTGTCAGAAGAACCAGAGGGAGGGAAAATGTCCAGAAGAATATGGAGTGTGAGGGCCAGTGAGCCTGTCTGTCAACGATCTGTAAAACGTGGCAGGTCACATCCTCTTTGGCCTTGACCTGGCAATGTCTCAGCCCCAATGAGCCAACACGCTGTTGAGGTCTTTCAAGGTTGAACTGGGTTCTAAGCAGAAGGAAGGTGGATTTCATTCCACACCACCCTGAACCACTGCTGAAATACTGTATCATCGCCTCTGTCTGCTGCCTACAAATTCAATCGGCCTTTTCACGGGGGATCACCCACTCACCTCCACCCCACTCTGTTTCAAAGCATAGGCGGATGTCGCAGAGAACCACTGCCTCCAGGTAAACATGCTGAAAGGCACCGATGCCCATGGGAAAGTGGGTTGCGTTTGGTCTGCACATCAAAGAGGCCCGGCAGTAGGTACCGGATGAACCATGTCAAATAAGACCCTGGATTATTGAGGCCAAAGTGGAGGGTGCTATACCTGTAGTCTGCTGTTTCCTGTGCATGTGAATGCTCTTCTGAAATAAGCTCTGTGGCTAGAGTTGGCCTCCCTTTTCTAAGGTTTTTCACCCAAACAAGACGCTATTGATTTCAACCTGGCTCCCAAATGAATGAAGGGTCAACAGATTGGGCTGGGAAAATAGGTTTCCTTCCTTTTCCTCCACAAGAAAAACTCGGGTTGTGTCTGTGGCTCTAGTTTTTAAGAAATCAATTGAATTCAGTAATTTGGTTTCCGTTTCAGCTTCTGGTCTGAATTTTGAGGACAGGAATGTTCCTTCTTGCTTTACAATGCTGTTGCCTTCATTGTCATTTCTTGCTAAGGGAGTTCTTTAGGCTATAAGCTTGTTTTGGAGGATGTGTTAAGTATTTGAAGAAAAGAAACAGGGCTCTTGGGTTCTATGCCTTGTATGATATATTCTTTATTTTAATAAATGGCTGCACCCTCCACCCCATTGCATGAACCCGAAACATGGGAATCTTTCTAGATTACCCCCTCTCCTTCAAACTTTCACATCTGTTTAGTTTCCAAGACTCATTGAATCCATTTCTATGCACCTCCGGAATTTTCCCCCTTCTTTCCATTCACTCCCTGCTATGGGTTGAATTATGTTCCCCTAAAAGATATACTGAAGTCCAAACTCTCATGCTATAGATCAAATATTTGAGTCTCCCCCAAAATTCATATGTTGAAACTTAATGCCCAATGTGAGGGCATTGGATTTGGGCTTTGGGAGGTGATTAGCTCATGAGGGTGGAGTCCTCATGAATGAGATTAGTGCCTTACAAAAGAGACCTCACAGAACTCTCTAGCTCGCTTTCTGCTGTGTGAGGATACAACGAAAAGTCAGTAGTCTACAACCTGGCGGAGGGTTCTCACCAGATGTTGAATCTATCAGGACCTTGATCTTGGACTTCTCAGCCTCCAGAACTGTGAGATATAAATTCCTATTGTTTACAAGCCACCCAGTTTATAGTATTTTGCTATAGCAGCCTGAAATGACTATGATACCCCAGTGCCTGTGAATGGCCCTTATGCCAAAATGGGGTCTCTAGATGAGGTCATTAGTGTGGGCCTTAGTTCAACATGACCTGTATTCTTATAAGAGGAAGAAAACACCATATGAAGACAGGGACACACAAGGAGAAGATGGCAACATGAAGACAGAGACAGATTTGAATGATGCTGCCATAAGCCGAGGACAACCTGGGGCTACTGGAAGTTGGAAGAGGCAAGAAAGGATCCTCTCCTAGAAACTTCAGAAGGTGCATGGACCTGCCTACACTGTGATTTGATCTTGAATTTCTTGAGGTCAGAGACCACTCTGTGGCCCCAGTGCCTGGCATACAGGGTGGCAAATAGTAGGGAATTAGAGAATGTTTATTGAACCAACGAACTTAAAAAATGAATGACTGAATCTCTGGTAAACTTCAATATGGTTGTTTCTCAACTAGTGAAGGAGACCAGCACTTTAGGTACTAGGGATGCACCTGGGAATAAAACAGACAAAGTCCTTGCTTTTTGGAACCTTCTATTGCAGGAAGATGGATAATAATTGAGTAAATAAGTAAATTTCAGATAGAGGTATGTGCTAAAAGAAATAAAATAGGGTAATGCCACCTGTTTCAGCCTCTCAGAGGAAGTGACATTTGAGATTAGACTTGAATGAGATGCTAAGTCAAAAACTGGACATTCAGGCAGAGGTTGAGCAAAGGCCCAGACGCAGGACATCTTGACCTGTTCAAGTAACAGCCAAAGAAGGCCACAGCTTAGGAATAGCACTGGGCAAAGGCAGAAGTCAGAGAAGTAGGGAGTGGTCAAAACATGTAGGGCTTTATCAGCCACGGTACAAAATTGGGATTTTATTCTAGATAGAACGGGCCACCAGTGGAGGGGGGCTTGAGCAGAGGCAAGATACGATCTGACCTTGGTTCTCGAACGACTACTCTGGCTTCTCTGTGGATATGGATCATTGAGGTCGGAGCAGAGTCAAGGAGGCTAACTGGTTAGGCTGTTTTCATTGAGGTTCAGAGGGGAGCTGAAGGGGGCTTGGAGGAGGCAATGGAGTGACGGTGCCCTATCTTTTCTTCTCGGGTAAGAGTTTTGTGCAGAAAGGGGCCTGAGTAAGTTCCGGAGCCTTTGCTATGGGCAGTGAGAGCCTCGCTTTCTCCTAAGCCCCATGGATGAAGAGGGGGTTCCTACTTGATTCAGGGGCCTGTGGATTCTTGGCTGGGCAGGTTTCCAGCAAGGAGAAGGGTAGAGTCCACAAGATTCCACCATTATTAGGCGAGTGTTAGTTCCTTCTGTAGCCCATTAAATGCAATGTGTGTACTCACAGTTACATATCCAAACCACCTTCAGAGAGGCCCAGGGATAACTGATTCGTCTCTTCCATGTGCATTGTTAAGTTGAGTGATTTCAACATCACATTGCCATCGATAGAGAGGTTTGACTTACAAATTATTTACTGCTTACAACGGATTGTTGGCCACCTCCCAGACATTCATAGCTGGCAATCTCTTAAAAAAAAAGATTAAATGAAGCTCACAGTGACTTCAGCATTAACTGCTGGCTTCCAGGATTTGTGCCTATTTGAGGCAGAATTCCTGCCGTTCTTGCAGCTGCTGATTGCATGGTCTCCACTTTATAATCACTTTAAGGGACAGGGGAGCAGGTTGGTGGAGCTGATGGTGCCCTGCGGCTGACTTCACAGCCCCATGGAGGAGAAGGGCGCCCTAGCAGGAGAGGTGGCACGGTGTCACAGAAGGGGCACTCAAACCGGAGTCAAAACAACCATGTGCTCTTCCAATTGTGTCACCCACAAGCTGTGTGACCTTGGTGGGTCTCTTAACCTCTCTGAGCTGCAGTTTTCTCAGCTGTAAAATAGGAAGATGCTATCTACCTTACCTGTCCCCATAATGACAAGAGCAAGCATGTTGACAGTGAAACGGTGTTAAGATTTTTAAAATATTTGCTGATATATTTCCTCTTTTCTGGTCAGCAAGATCCTCTCTCTACATCCCACCTCCCATTAAGGCCACATTGAGGTGTGACGTTCCAGGAGAGAAAAGGGCAACTGCCACCTGTAACCTAGGGAAGGTGAGTAGGAGGATATAGCAAAGTGGTGAGTTTGGTTTAACCAGGAAGGGAAAAGAATGCTCTTTCGGACAATAGGGGAGAAATTCAGAGGGATGAGACTTGGCGGAGGGGGGAGATGCTCTGCTACCCTGCAACCCTGAGCTGAGACGTGGAAGGATGCGTCAAGGACAGTAACCCAGATGGACTGGGAAGAGGCTGAGCACAGTGGGGCTTTTCTCTTTCCTCCCTTTTCACGGGGGAGATCGCCTTGCTAGTTGCCCTGGCACCAGCGTGGGGCAGCTAGGAAAGCCTGAAAATACAGCTAGGGTGGACTTAGGCAGAGAGAATCCCAAAATAGAGATTTGAGAATGGAAAGCAGAGTCTGCAAAGGGCCCATGAGCTCCTGGTGGGGGATGTGGAAAGTGGCTAGGAGTAGGGAGCTGGTGGGTCCATGATGTGAGGGCTGAGAGGACCCTCTGCAGAAGAGGAGGAGGAGCGAGCCAGGGGGTTGGAAGGAAAACAGGTGTGAAACAGAGAAGCTGCAGAATGTAGGTAGAGCCCAGGTACAGAGGGAGGGTGGGGTGGGGTCATCACGACTCCCCACTGTGCTGAGAGAAGAGACTACAAGTTTCATCAACCATGGATGCCAGTGACCAGGAGTGATGGAGCCAGCACATAGATCTAAGGATCTCACCTCAACCCCGGCCAAGAGAGGTACATAAGCTTCCCTCTATGCCCCAAACAGACTACTTAAGCGAAAAGAGATGGCTTTCCTTTTTACTAGAAAGGTTGGGGATGTTCCCCCTCCCCTTTCAGCAGGATGGCGGCTTGCGATCAAGATGAGACTGGGTATAAAATAATAAGTTACCATGGTTGCTTGTCCCACCGTGTAGTGAATTAGAAGACCAGCCTCATCCCACAAGGTATAAAGAATGGAATTTCCTTCAGTGTTAAAGGAGGTGAGCCAATTGCGGATGTAGGAACTGCCCTGTTCTCACATGAAAGGTCTGCTCTTCACACTGCTTCTCAAACAGTCTGCCTATCAACAGAGCTCCCAGGGCCAGCCTGGTGGCGTAGTGGTTAAGTTTGCATCCTCCATTTCTGGCGCCCAGGGGGCGCAGGTTCAGATCCCAGGTGCAGACACATCGCTGCTCATATAGCCATGCTGTGGCAGGCATCCCACATATAAAATAGAGGAAGATTTGCATAGGTGTTAGCTCAGGGCCAATCTTCCTCAGCAATAAATAAATAAATAAATAAATAAAAGAGGAGGATTGGCAGCAGATGTTAGTTCAGGGCTAGTCTTCCTCATTTCAAAAAAAAAAAAAAAGAGCTCCCAAAGGGCTTCTCTTGGAGCCTGTGACATATACTGTATTAATGAGATTGGGAAAAAGGCAAATGCGTATATATTGACAACCTTCCTCCCCACTGACATTCCTGTGTGGATTCTTTCACTGCAGAGCCTGGAGTTCTGGGAGAGGCACAGACCAGGAGAAGCCAGGAAGGTGAGCCTGATTTACACGGGAAAGGCAGAGAGAGGAAGCAACTAGATCTGAAAGGAGAGAAAGCAGGTCAAAGAGGAAGGGCAGCTCAGGCTACATTTGGGAGAATATTGGGGGAAGCTGGGGAACAGGGGGCAGCGGCCTGACATGTGCGATACGGAGCAAATTCAGAGAACTTTCGTCATGCGTTATGAATGGAATCCTGTGCTGTAACTTGGGGCACTGTTTTTGGACGCCAATCCGTGGTTCTGTCTGAATGCTGTGTTGGGACAGGCTGTGGAGCAACATGGCTGTCTACGGATTGCACTAATTTCTAATCTGCTTCCTACCCTGGCCATGGCGCTCCTCGGCCTCAGCAGTGAGCACTCGACTCTCTCCCTCCTTTTGTGAGATTCGGATAGTAGGCTGAGACCAGAGGGCAGAGGAGGACAACCTCAGGTTTGGAAAGTGCATCTCCCCAGAGAAAGGACTCTCTGCTGCTCCAGAGAGTGGCCAAGAAGAGCTTCCAGAATATTCCACGCCAGGAAGCCACCATCTCAGGCCCCTTTGCACAGACCAAACACAGTGAGGTTGTTGCAATGTTCAAAGTGAGGAACACAGGTGGGGGAGAGTTTGCCAAGAGAACCGAGGAGAAACCCTGAAGGGGAGGGTTCACTTTGGAGCCTGAGTTCCAAGAACACTTGCTTTTGTCCTGGAGCTGGTGCCGAAGGAGCGGATCACAAGCTCATGGCAACCTTTGACTTTCTCGGTAAGGAATTCACTGTCAGAATGCTCCTGACAACAGGAAGCTACAATTTCTTTAGTTCTAGGAGACCACAGAGATTCTACAAAGGATACAGAAAGATGAAGGCACCTTCCCCTCTTCCTAGGGGCAAAGTCAGGTAGCCCCCTCTTCACACCTGCTTGACAACAGGGATGACGACAGCAACATTCTGCAAGCACTTACGACCTGTCAGGACTGCAGCAGGCATTTCAAAAGCATTACCTCTTTATTCCTACAGCAAGCCCCCAAGGTGGCATTAGGATCCCCATTTTATCGAGATGTCAAGGCATTTATGTAAGTTGCGCTGCCAGGAAGTAGAAGAGGAGAGATTTGAACCCAGTGCTGTCTGTCCCAAAGCCCTTGCTTTAACCCACTACTATAATGCAGAAGTCTCAAATGGGCAGCCCCTGGCCTTCCTTCAGCTTACAGATACACTTACTATGCCCAGCACCACATTAAAACAATTTTAAAAAAATTAGTCGCCAATATTTTAAAGAGGGGAGATGTCACCTTTAAAAATCTAAATTTCTGGCTTGCCTTAAAACAAAATGAAAAGACCTGAGTATACCAGCCCCACATTACCAAGGGGCCTGACAGCTGGAAGCTGAGGAGCAGCTGCCCCTTTGACGGAGGACAGACTTGCATTGGCTGGCTTCGTCCCTCAGATGACCTGCCCAGCCTCACAGGTTATGTGGGTTCTCTAGTTCCATGTGTTGCCTTATGTCACCATCACCTTAGGTACAACTGCAGCATGAGTATCACCCACCAGGAGTCTGGATCTGAACTCTGCATGTCTTCTGCTCTCTGATGCAGCTCTATGCCCTGCTCCTCAGTGGGACTCCAGTCTGAGGTTGACCAGACAAGGTAGCACAAGGAGCCATGAGGGCTTGGACTAGGAAGGCTTCAATGCAAGCTTCAATGAGACACCACCAGCCCCTCCTGGGAAAATGCTGGAACATCATTCATCTAAGGTCATGACCTATGCCCTGAGAAACAGTCCCCCTTCCCTCCAGCTGGAGACCAGTGTCATGATGATAGAATCATTCTGCACCCCTACCCTCCACCCTCTAGGGTCAGGAAGGTGCCCAGAGAGGCTGAGTCTATCCCTCTACTTGGGGACAGTTAGAATTTAGGTCATCCCAGAAAAAACTCCAGACAGTTGACTGGACAGAAACTTGCCAGACACAGTACGCAGACTCTTTTTTGCTGGAAGATAAATCCACCCAATTTATTTAGCGCTCACAATGCTTTAGGAACCACGTTATTGCTCGCTGAGTCTATACAGACGTCTAGGAATGTCTGTACTGACTTTGGTCACCACTTAATCCTGTTCCTTACCTTCACGGTATAGACAAGGACTCATCTTTGAGTCCCCACCTTGTCCCTAAATACCCGGCCTCTCCTTCCTTTCTGATTTTATCTGCCTCCACTCCCCCTCCCCACTCACTGTGCTCTGGCCACACTTGTCTCCTTTCTGTCCTTTGAACTTGCCAAGCCCAGCCCCTTCTTGCCCCCGCCACCAGTCACTATTATATCACCCTATTATGTTTTCTTATTACTATGTTACACTTTTTGAAACTATTTCATTTACTCATGTGCTTGGTTCTTATGGTCTGTCTCTCTCCAAGACAATATAAATTCCACGTGAGCAGAGACCCCGTCTGTGAGGTTTTGTGCACGAGGGCCACGACTCGCCAGGATGCCAGACACAGGACCCTGACAGTCAGTTCTGTATTCTCCAGGGTCACTTAGTTCAATCCCCTCTTACAGGAATGCTCCTTGGCAGCCCATCAGATCTGTCTCTGGAAGGAGGGGCTGTGATTTCTTTCGAACCAGGAGCAGATGATACCGCTTAGCAATTCTCCTAAACGTCTCTCCTCCTTCGATCCTCCCCCGTTCTCTTAATTCTTTTGTGGCTGATGGAAGGGGGACAGCCTTGTCAGAACAGAGGCTCTCCAACACTGCCACATTCTGCTGGCTTCTGGATGCTCTCTCCTGGTCTTTACACCCTGCTGGCGACCCCTAGTCCCACAATCCATTCCACCCGCGGCCACAATTGACTTCTGTGCGTGAGAAAGAGGGAGATCCGAGTGAAAATTTTATGTGTGTGATGTGGACACCATAAATCAGGACCCTGGCAGTATTTAAATCTGTGAAATGCAAAGGGAATTTAAAAAACAAGCCAGCCACGCAGGCAGGTGGCCCCTGACGCTCCGGAATGTTCATCTCATGCTAACAGCTTGCACATTTATATTATGGTACTAGAAGCAGCAAGCAGAAGGAGTGGAAGGTGTTAACAACTATTGCAAAATATTTCTTTAAGAATACATTTCCTCCATTTCCTCTCAACATAAATTCTGACAACACAAATGCAGTATGTATCCATGAAATCATGTATCTGGGAGGACTGCTTCTAATTTATGGAACAATTTGAAAAACCAGTCCTTTAATCTATACCTGGAGTAGTTGGTTAACGTGATGTAATTAGTAGAGTAAATTATTTTCATAAGGGAAGGGTTTAAGGCACGAAACCAGCCCATTAGAAATGAACACCTTTCCATTCTGCTTGGTGCCAGAAAAATGGATTCCAGTGCTCTGCTTTAAACAGACAAACAGTTGCACTGTCTTTGATTATTAAGGGTCAAACTTAACTCTTATGACTCACCTGTGACTTCCTGGAAGGACCCTAACTGAAGTGGGAAGGTGAGACTGGGGGACAGAACAAATAATCTTTGCTCGAACATTTCTTGGCTCGGGGCCACTGAATCTTGATTTTTTGGGTGGCTGAAATCGAAACTTGCCTTCTCTGTTTTAGTTCAATAACAGTAATGGTGGTCACTTTAGTGAATGCCCACTCTGTGTGAGGCCCTGTAATATACAAGTATTTTTAGGCATGTGATCCTATTTGCCACTTACAAGACTCAGCAGATATATTATCCTTTTTTTACAGAGATGGAAACTGAAGCCAGAGAGGAAAATGACTTATTTCCAGCTACATAGCTGGAAAGTGACCAAGCCAAGATTTGAACCCAGGTCTTCTGCTGCCAAGTTTAATGTACTTTTTTTTTTTTTGAGGAAGATTAGCCCTGAGCTAACATCTCCCGCCAATTGTCCTCTTTTTGCTGAGGAAGATTGGCCCTGAGCTAACATCCATGCCCATCTTCCTCTGCTTTATATGTGGGATGCCTGCCACAGTATGGCTTGACAAGTGGTGTGTAAGTCCACACCTGGGATCTGAACAGGCGAACCCTGCACCACTGAAGTGGAACACGTGCACTTAACTGCTACACCACCGGGCTGACCCCTTTAATGTACTTTTAATGCAATGCTGCCCCGTATGCTGAGTGTTACTGCTGCCCGGGCCTGACTGCAGCTACGAGAAAGGATGATCTCTCCTCTCTATACACATCTTCCATCCTGTGAAGCTGGATCTCCTTTAATATTGACTCAGTTTTAGGAGTGCTGTCTGTGTTGCAGGGATTTGATGTTGACGAATCCTTTTGGACATTTCATATAGACCCCCTGAATGTTACAGCTCTAACAGACCCAGCTCAACCTCCTCATTTTAAAGATGGTGAAACAAAAGCCTCAGAGGGCTTTTCCCTGGCAGTTTTGAAACTAGAGCCCAGACTAATTGCTCATCTTGACACTATGAGCTTTAACCTTCACTCCTGCTATTAATTTAATTTTATCCTCAAAACCTTTCCTTTGAGGAAGGCATGGGAATTATTACTATCATCCTTGAAGAAATGGAAGGCCAGAGGAGCAAAGTTCACACGGTTAGACAGTTGTATGTAACACTGGCAGAAAGGGTCAAAGCTGAACCTGTAGACACTACCTAAAATGCTCCAAGAGGATTCCTTAGAGAGTCTTAGATGTTCATAAGAAGTAAGATTAATGCCTGTCTCAAACCAGCTTCATACACAGATATATCTCCTCTCCAACTATCAGATAAGCATTCAGCATCTACATTTATGGCAGCTATTGTTTATAGTGTATCACACAGGGTGCTAGAATCAAAAACAACAGAAGAAATTCTCCCTACTCCAACCCGAGTGGACAATGTGGAAGTCATCACACAGAGCAGGGCCCAAAGTTCATGTCAGAATCCTCGTGAATCCATTTCCCTCCACTTGGGTGGCTCCTCTGAGGTGTTTGTAGAGTTGAGCCTGTGTCCCTTGGGAATGAATTCTGGTGTCCCCATAAGTTTTATTAAGCTGTGTCCCTTGGGAACGAACTAGAGGATCTTGACCACCAAAGTGATCCCCTTTTGGACTTGGCCTTTGTCTTGACCATATCAGGCATTCCACTCATTGCTGGGGCATGTGGAAGCCAAGTCGTCCTCCCTAAGGTGTTCTTGGGTCCTGGGAGCGCTTCTTTTCCCATTGCAATGTGGGCTAGGATGGAGGTGGGACATCTGCAAATCGCCAAGAAGGCCTGTTCCATGGAAGCTGGAAGACTTCTTTCTAAGACAGCATCACCTCTCCCCACTGGTCCCATCAGCAGAGCGTGAGTGAGAGGGTGAAGGAGGCCCCAAGAGTTACATTGACGCTACTCAAAAGTGACACGTCTCAGCAGAAAATTGGACACCATTCTGCACAGTCTCTTTAATGGCATCTTCCAATGGCTGCCATCTTTGTGCCAGACACTGCTTTATAAGCTTTATCACATTTGCTGTTAGAGAAAACTCTGTGAGACAGATGTCATTATCCCATTTGATAGATGAGGAAACTGAGGCTCAGAGAGGTGAGCAACGTGGCCCAAGCGCACAAAGCTAGTAAATGGCAGAGTCAGGACTAAAACACGGTCTAAGTATAATAACACAAATAACACCAGAATTGGCAATAAAATTTAAAAATATGTTTGGAATTTGCTATGTATACTTTGCTAGACTTGAATGCAGTGGTACCAAGATATTTCCCCATCTCAAACCCAGAGTCGATCCCATCCTTACCTTCAGTGTGAAGTAATATAGCCAGTCAGTTACTTTTTTTGGTAAAGCAGGATACTCCGAGCCCCTCCAAAGATAATCACACCAAAATTAACACCACAACACGAAGTGGGCAAAGGAAAAGAAGGGGCAATCCAGAAAATAAGAAATTCAAATGGCCAATACATGCATGAAAAAAATGTTCAACTCGACTTGTGTGGAAAGAAAAAAGCTCAAGTTAAATCAGCTACCATTCCCTGTGCCTTGAAACCTAGAAAAGAATATTAATCATAAAAATGATGGTTCCCAGTGTTGGAGAACATTAGCAAAAACATTAAAATTCTCTACTCCCTTTGACCAGCACCTAAAATTTTCACCCAAGGAAGTAATCATGGCTGTGCTCAAATATATTTCTAAAAGGATATTAATTGCACTGTTGCTTGTAATAATATAAGTCTTAAAAATAATTCAAATGTCCAATAGGCATATACTAATAAATTATGGTACATCTATGTAATAAAATACTTTGCAGACTTTAAAAAATGATTTTTTAGAAGATGATTTAATGACATGGGAAAATGTTCGCAATATATTGCTAAGGTAATAACTTGACGCCATTTCTGAAAAAGAAAACGCAGAGATAAATATATGGCTAGAAAAAGCCAAGAAGAACAAACATGCAATATTAATAGTAAAACAAACTGTGATTGTTATTCTGTTCCTTCTAGGCATTTTCAAACATTTCCGCAATGACCACATCATTGTTTATAAAATAAATATATTTTATAATATATAAACCTCATAGGCAATGGGGATCCCCATTACATACAGGACAATCCAATCACCTCTGCAGATCTAAGGCAAAGGAGCTGGCAGACAGAGGGAGGATGCTGCAAGTTTTAATTCGCAGCCCAGTGGCCAACGCGGAGGCAGCTGAGCTCTGAGTCAGCCATTTGCAAGCTCGTGCACCTCCAGCTAGTTGGGCTTCCCAACTTACAGCCCAACTGGTGACCTAAATAGACCTGGGGAAGTATTCCAATTGGGCTAAGCTTGTTAGAAGCCTCTGACATCAGAGGGACGTAGTGGAGGGTATTGTGAACAGCACTCCGTTAAACACAGAGACATGGGCCCTGAGATCCGGAGCTCTCTGCCTCTGCACTTTCCTGGGTCTGCAGGCTTCCCAGCCTCCAACAGCAGACAGCAGCTCTGTTGTGTACTGCAAAGAAAATGAGGTAGGCTCAGGCAGCGACTGCTAACACGCAGGGCATCAAACTGACCTGGAATACTTGAGGAAAATTATTTAGTTATGATCATTATTAGCTGCTTTTAATCACAATAATGAACTAATACAGGAGTACTTATGCTTGGGAAAGTCAAAGAGGATGCATTAAAAATCTAATTAAAAGCCAGTCCTTAAGAAGAATCATGGCTTATTTATCTCTCTATTAGGTAATATAAACTAGTGAACTGTGCAGCTTGGAAATTTTCCACCAGTCGGGCTAGTAAGAACTATTCCCTGTTCGGCTGTAAAAGTACAATAAATCCTGCTTCGAGGGAACTCTCACCATGTTTTAAGAAGAGAGACAATGAGGGAGGAAAAAAGAGAGAGAGAGA
The DNA here is from genome assembly GCF_021613505.1 of Equus quagga. Lineage (NCBI taxonomy): Eukaryota > Metazoa > Chordata > Mammalia > Perissodactyla > Equidae > Equus > Equus quagga. The sequence goes on along the minus strand of NC_060273.1, from coordinate 54,111,346 downwards.
GACAAAAATGCTAATAATGATGTTTCTTCATTTATATCTTGCCATTTTCCAAAAAATTCACATACATATATATACATTTCTACAAAAAAAATAGGAAGGTTAGTCTGTTGGCAGTAGACTTTGGGAAACAGACTGTGGCCAATGATTATTTACTATGGGCTAGGCACTGAGCTAGGTGCTGAGGTAAAAAGATTAAAGTAAAAGGGAAATAAAGTAGGACACTAAGATGAAACCTGGGGTAAAGCGGGAAGACAATACTGACCACCAGAGGGACTTGTTTAAGCCAGGTGGTAAGTTATACTCTGAGCTTCCTAGTGGCCAAAGCAAAGACACAAATGTTCAGAACATAGCAATTGTTCTTTAGAAATACAATCTTTCCTGGCCAGCAAAGGCTAAAAGGAATTTCTTCAGTGAGTGCCCAGAAAACAATGTCTCCCACAATATACTTGAAGAGGTGATATCCTCGAAAGTTACACAGGACTGCTTCTGATGATGTCCCTGGGCACAAGCCAGACAAGCAGTTCAGTAACAGCTACCCCTCAAGGGCCCAAAGCAATGGGGCCCCAGTCCCCAGGTGTTTGGTGGGAGAGATGAGTGAGGAGACTTCCATGGCAGAGCACACCTGGGCATGTGCATGTGTGCACAACGCACACACAGCCCACCCAGTGGAGAAGCTTTGCTATAGTGCTTTTACTCTGCTTAGTATGAGGAAACTCCTATTAAACACCTAAATTTTAAAAGCCTCAAAAAAAGAGTGCAGAATCCTCTTCTTTTGATCCCCTAGGAAAAGGTTACCTTCTCAAGGAGCATCAGCTCAGGGGCAATTCCATCTCAATTAATAAGATTGTTGGGTTTGTTTTTAGCCTCTACAACATACAGGAGAAATAAGCAGATAGGCGTAAACTCTGCTACAATGGAGTAAAAGGCACAGACAGGAAATGAGCAGCTACCACTCTTTACTGAATAGGAGAGGTGGGCCATGTGCTTTATGCAAATTATCTCAATCCTCACAACAAGCTTTAGAGAGGTTACTATCCCCAAAAGACAGAAGAAGTATGGAAATCCTCAGTCTCAGAGATGAGAGTTGAATGCAAACCCGATGCAGACACCGTCCATCACAGCCGAGTACTGTCTTCCAAATGCTCCCATATAAGGAAGGGAGGAAGAGTGACACACGGCTGGCAGGTAAAGCATGTGGAGGAACTGCCCTGGAGGCCCCAGGAAGCATGAGCCAGGAGATTCACAATCAGAGTCACTTTAGGACCAGAGTCAGCAAGATAAGCAGTGGCATCCAAGGCGCGTTCAGTTCCCATTTGTTCCACTGGCAGCTGTGAGCACTGACCATGTTCCAGGTCCCGTGCAATTCACTGGAGAGAGAGGGCCCCTGCCCTTGGTCCATGAGGAGTGGTCCCAGGGGGCTTGGGAGCCTGGAAGAGAGATGTCTAACTTCCAATGGGTGCTCAGCATACTCTGCATGAAGTAAGGCTATTACAGGTAACAGCAATATAACATGCAAATATGTAAGAGAGCATATTCTAGGAGCTGAGGGATTTGGTAAGAGGAGAGGGAGACGAGGAAGGGGAGGAGTGGGGAGGGGGTAGGGAGGCAGATAGACAGACAGAGTGAACATGAAGAAAACAGAGCGTGGAAAGTGTAACACACGAGGATAAAGAAGCAAGCAGGAGCCCGTCCAGGCCATGGAAGACTTTGCATGCTTTATTCTGAGAGCAGTGGGGAATTCTGAAAGATTTTAAACAGGATCGAGTCAAGGTCAGATAGATGGAGGTTTTAGAAAGGTCACTCCACCTGTGTATGGAGGAGGTACAGGAAGGTGGGATGAAGATAGAGTAGCCATAAACAGACCAGGCAAAAGGTTCTAGGATGTAAACAAGGGCAGTGGCAGTGGGAAGAGAAAAGGGAAAATAGCAGAGAGTAGGGAAGCAGACAATCCTATCAGATGCTGGGTAGGAGGGAGGGTTGAAGCAGATTTCTAGGGTTCTGGCTGAAGGTGACGGTGACCTAGAAGGGAGAGGGCGCTTTAGGGGATGTCAATAGGGTAATGGGGTGGGTACATTCAATTGATGTGTCCAGGAGGTAACTGGATGTTTCTGAGGTTCAGGGAGCATCCCAGGGGAGTAGCCCATATAACAGATTGAAGAGACCTCCCCCACCCTGGAGAGGCTGCTGCGTGTTGCTATGCCCCCATATGAATGTCTAACTCTGCGTCTTGCCCAGATGAAGAGAAGCTTCTTGATCACTGCTCGTTCTGTATCGGGTATAATCTCAGACTGACTACTGTCGCTGACCATATGTTGCAAAGAGGACTAAAACTTGAGGTTTCTGCTAAAACTCTCACCAGGGAAAAGCAAAAGGCAAACTTGAACTAATTGCTCTGCTGGTTGAGATGACCTTTAGAAACAAGTCTGAACTTTTGTCAGCGTGTTATCGGTATTTCCATCAGGAAGGATTTCAACCAGCTAATGTTTGCCAACTGGGAGGACCGAGTGTTCGGTTCGGCTTCAGGGTTTCTGTGCTAATCTGACCTTCCAAGGTATTTAGAGATGCAAAGGCCAGATTCATCACTTGAGTTCCCAAACCCATCGCCTGAATGCCATTGTGCTACTTCTACCAACATGCGCCTGCACTCTTTTCCCTCCAAAAAGTGCCTGACACCCTAACTTTCAAACTTTCAAAACCTTACAAACTTTTTAGAATCCCATGCTGCTGAGCCACTTGAATCCTCATCAACCCTCTTCCTTAAAAGGAAGCAGGTGAAACAGGTAGGCACTGAAGGCTTGGGAACCAGAACGCTGGGTTTCAATCCTGGCTTCCCCACTTCCTAGCTGCGTGTCCTTGGGCAAGTTACTTAACTTCCTTAAGCCTCAGTTTCCCCAAATGTAAAATGCAACCCGTAAGAGAACCTACCTGACGGGTAAGGTAATTATGACGCAATATGAGACGCGTCTTTAGACTGTGCTTACCACCAGCGATGGCACTGGCTGGTCCTTGATACGTATGGCCATCGTGATCAGAAAGCCTTATTAAGCTTGGTCACACGGAAGCGTGTTAGTTTCAGTCCTTGATGGAGGCCCATGTAGCTGACACAAAACCAGGGACTGTGGTTGTTTTTCTTCTCTATAAGCAGAAGCCACAGATAAAATAACTTCTGTGCAATCCAGTACCTTCAACTCTATTTCACTGCTCTAAGAAGTAGCAGCAGGAGAAATCCAGAGTTTAAGTAAACTGTCAATTTGGTAAAATAAAGGAGGAGAAAGAGCCTTCGGGGGAAAGGCAGTTCACAAAACCCTCATTACTGTGGTGGAGGGCCCACAGTGTGACAAACGACTATAGTAGAAAAGAACATTAGAAGAGGCTTTTCCTCCCTCTAGAAGTTTCCTCCAGGTCGCAGCCCCTCTAATGAAGCTGCATCCCTTTAGTTTGCTTCCCATTGCCCCCTAACAGCAAGGTCCATGGGAGGGGAGTTTCTGTGGCAGCCCTTTCACAGGGAATCAAATCCTGGGGGGTGAGCCTAGAATCCAGGATCTCGATTGGAAGGGAAACTGCCTGCCCTGTCTCTTTCCACCACACAGGCCTTGTGTTCTTGAGTTACCACCAAGACTGACTTGGCCTCTTGCTCAGGAAACAGCCACTCTTGGCTTCTCAATTCTTTGTGTGAGCGGCTGGGAGGGTGGGACAGGGCGGGCAGAGGAGAGGTATTGGGTCTTTACGGTTAGACTAGGAAGCAGGGAAATGACAGGTGCAGGGCTCGTGGAAAGTCACAGGGAAACACTAGAGGGTAACGAAAGCTCCCTTTGATGTCTCTTAGACCTCAGCTGGCTTGAGTTGAGACTAGAACAATAGCTCAGTTTTGATCCCCGAAGAGCCAGAGTCCTTTGATTATTAACAGGTATGAGAATTACTACCTTCATATTCCAGAAACTAGGAAGAGGATGAAGGGCCCCATTTGAAAGTATTGTATCAAGAGAGGGGACTTTCTGCAGTGATGGAGGTGTGCTAGTGGTGGGGTCCAGACATTTGGGTGTGTGCCAGAGAATAGCAGCGAATAATGATAAACATGAAATGTGAGAACATTATTGACTGCCGTCATTGACTGGCCCTGTGCTAAGTGTTTTACATGCATTATCTCCTTAATCCTTACAGCAACCTGGGCAGTCCAAGGCCAGTCCCAAGGCCGTCAAGCACTGTGCTCTCCTATCTGCTACATGGATGCGTCTTCAGACGAGGACAGTGATGATGGCACTGGCACTGCACTGGGAGCCAGGAGACCTGAGATTAGTCCTGTACTTACTCTGTGTGACCTTGGAGAAGTCACATAAACTTCCTGAACCCCAGACGCCTCCCTCGTCTATCAAATGAGGTCTGTAAATATCTGTTGGCCCTTCCACAAGGGGTTGAGAGGAGAAATGACTTACAGCATGTATGTCTCTGTATAAAATCAACTCTTTCATTATTCACATCAGGTCTCTCCAGCTCCAAAGGGACTGTGATGAAAGGTGAGTACAAACGAAGATGTGACTTATTATTCAAGCCTAAAGAGTTTCAGATTGATCAAACGGAGCCACCGTGCTGAGTCTCGCCTGTCTGGAGAGGTTTTATCATCCTGACATAGCCACCCAGAGAGAGGGTTAGGGATGTTTCTAGACTCCCCCTGGGCAGGAGTCAGCACAGAGCAGTGGAGCCCTAGCCAGGGAAGATAACACTCACACCAATTCATCTACGAGGCTGGGTCACTGGCCACAGTAATCCCTTAGGCATCCTTATGACCACACCTGTCTGAGTAGCTGAAGGCTCTTCCTACCGCCTCTGGCCATTCTCAGCCCCTGACACCCTCGCTCTTGCTTGGCAGCACTGCAAGGGTGCAGTCCACTGCAGCCTGAACTGTCCAGTAAAGGGTGCGTACCACTCGCTGAAACACTGCCAGCCTCCACAGCAGACCCTAGCCCCCTCCAACTCGCGGGTGGCTTCAGGTGGCCAGGGGCTCATCCAGTAATTACAGCACACTCATTTAATATTTACTGGTAAATGCTCACCCAGTGCAGGGAGCATGAAAAGCACTGGAACTTTATCCTTCAGGCCCAATCCTTCACGTCCCACTGTCAGGCTTATTTTAACACTCCTTTTCTCATACTACTACCTCCCCTCCCCCATGCCTTCATGTTACTTCATTTCTTCTTGGAGGTCGAGGAACTCAGTCTCCTAATTCTCCTGTACTTCCAGGAGCAGCAGCACATGGAAAAGGGGGCAGGGCTTGTCTACCTGATTGTCACCACCATGCACAAGGCCAATCCTGCACATTCCCCCATCCTTCTTCCAACATTTGGGGAATTCTCCGCTTTTTGAGTCTTGGTGGGAGACAAAGCCCTCTTCTACAGTAGAACCAGACAATACCAGATATTTGCTTCCTAGACTCCCTTGCAGTAATGATGGGGAGACTATCATTAGGTAGACCATCAAGGCTCCACCAGTCAGACAGAGCAGATCCATAGAATGAGGGGTGGGGTTCTCGAAGAATCGGGGATTTGGAAGAATCCTTTTCAGAGGTTCAGCAAGATGGAGTACAGGGCAGTGTTGTGCACCATACAATCTCCGGAGCTGGGTAGGGGTGGCAGTGCTGCCCTCAAGGGCAAGTCTCCAGGATGGTTTTGGATGTTGCTCCAGGCTGGGTGGTCTCCAGGTCTCATTTTCCATCTCTCGGAGCAATTCTGTAGGCCACTCAGTATCATTTGTAATACATTCCTTTTCTGCCTAAATCAACTAAGTCTGATTATGTGGCTTGAAACTAGGAATCTTCAGTGATACACCAACTGGTACCACTACTCCTAATAGTAATAACAACTAGTATTTATTGAGTATTTCCACATTCCAGGCATTGTCCCAAAGTTTTTCATATAATAACTCATCTACTTCTGAAGCATATCCTACGAAATAAGCACGATCAGTAACCCAGTTTCACAGTTGAGGAAGCAGAAGGTCGGAGAGGTAAGTGACTCTGAGACGGTCTCCGGGTGTCACCCTTTCCTAAGGAGCAGGCTTATGTATTGAATTCGGAATTAAAGTCATGGTGCTTGGGCTCCCAACTCTGGCTCCTTCGTGTCTGGACCTGGGGCGAGCTTTCTTTAAGGGGGAATCTTACACCATCAAGTATCCTCTGTGGGGAGGCTGAAACTTCTCCCAGAAGGACTGAATTGTGGCCTTCTCCTTTGGTCAGCCCTGCTATAAATGACAGGAGGGAGGGACCAAAGTGGAGCAGGCCCCCGTAGCTCCTTGGGTCCAGAGCCACCCGAGGGGTTTGGGGCCCTGGGACAAGCTAGCTGCTGGGAAGACAGAGGGTGCTCTCTGGAAATGTCACTGTTGACCTCTTAATCACCATCCCGTGATTGGATTAATTAGGCTGAGAGCTGTGCAGACTGGGCTGTTTGCACACACAGTAGCTTTATAATGCAGGAAAGTCATTGCAGAAGGCCAACTGCGGAGAAGGAGAGGCGGATATAAACATAATTCATCACCTAGAGGCCCTGCTTAGGGCCAGCTCATGATTTGTCACCTGGGGGTGACTGTCTTCTCTTTGTTCTAATTTTGGACCAGACACTCTGGGATGATGGTAGGGTTTGAATTTTAGTCGTCTTTTCTCCTTCCACAAGGAAGTCTAAAGCAACTGTGACTCTGGTAGGAGATGGAGGAACGAGGGGATTTGTTGAGGCCAGGATTTTTACATTTATTTGTTTTGAGCCAATAAGTGCAGACTTGGGGAATAAAGTGTCTTTGCATGGGGGATGCGGTGGACCCAGAGCTTTCTCTGTAGGTGTGTTTTTGGTGCTGCTGGTGTATGTGTCTTTAAATCCTGGGAAATGATAAAAGCTGTGTCCTAAAATTTTGTGAGTTTGAAGGTATCTTGTCAAGAAATTCTCCCTTTCTGAAACTCCAGAGTGAGGAAAGTATTTGCCTAAATTTTAGCTATACCAGAGTGGACTATATGAAAGTTTTCCTTGCAAGGTCCCCCAAATCTGTGATGGGTTGACTGAGCTTGGTTCAGGCCCAGGAACATTCTAGGCAGAAGCACAGGAGGGACTCAGTGTCTAACATACAGACAGAACAATCAAGGGAAAACTATTAATGACAGCACTCACTTCAGAGTTCCCATTGCCTTTCATGCAGAGCCCTCCATGATCTGGTTCTTCCCCGCCTCTCTCTGATTGCTTCTAGTCCTTTCTTGAGCCATGCTAGTCTGCCTTTGGTGCTTCTAACAAGCTGAGCTGGTCCTCATCTGCATTTCCATTGGCTATTTCCCTGCCTGGAGCATTCTCTGCAAGAAGGTCTAAAGCAACCCCCTAGGTGAGGCCTCATTGGCATTTAGAACCTTGCTGCTCAGTGTGGTCCATGGACCAGCTGCATCAGCCTCACTTGGGAGGTCTTCAGAAATGCAGTCTAAGGCCCACCCAGGTCTTCTGAGTCAGAATCTGCATTTTTAAAAAGGCCTCCAGGGGATTCTATCCATGTGAAGTGTGAGAAGCACTGAGTTAGAACTCAGCTTGAATGTCACCACCTCCCTGTCACCTTGGGCACCTTCCCTGACCATCATACCTCCCAAGCCGGGTTCTCCCCGCTCCTGACCACCACTAGCTCCCCCTACTAGTTCATTCTCTGCATAGTACTTACGAGAACTTGACATTTCCATTTCACCCTTGGTGTGTCTGTGTGTCTGTGGTCTCTGAAGACTCAGTGGGACCACGGAACTTGTCTGTTTGGTTTATCTGAGCATTCTCGGGGCCTGGACCAATGCCTGATGCAAAATTGGAGTAGGCACTCAATAAATATTTCCTTTTTTTGGTTCAAATTATTTTTATTTATTTTTGCAGCTTTATTGAGGTAAAATTGACAAATAAAATTATCAGATATCTAAGATATACATTGTGGTGGTTTGATGTACTCATACCTTGTGAAAGGATTCTTGACATCTAGTTAATTAACACACCCATCACCTTACTATCTTTTTTTCAGTAAACATTTCTTGAATGAAGGAATTAACTAATCTGTCACTACAAGGTGGAACCTTCCCTCCCTCTCTCTCTATTGATAGATCAGTTGATCTGTCCTCTCTGTGGGCTGTAAGACAACAAATCCCCACCAGAGGGGGAGGAAAGGTATCTCCTTCTGGAGGTGGGGCAATGAGCTACACCCTGGTTCTTTGAGAATCTACAGTGTGGTGAAAGGTGTCACAAGCAGGTTCCTCAACAAAGCTGAGCCCCCTGGTGCTCTGGGGAGAGTTCCCTGTAGAAAGCCCACCAACCAGGGCAGGACCCTCAGGGGAGGCTGCATTCAGGGGAGGATAGGCCTGGTGCTAGCCTTGCCACTGGGTTGGTTTGACCCTGGCCTTAGGGAGTTGCTAGGGGATTACAGGAAAGAAGACAAATTGAGTTTCCCAGTAGTTTATGAAGAGTACTATTCAAAGGCCAAGGGAATTGGGTGTCCTTCTCAGACTTGAGACAGATCAAAGATACTGGATGTTAGGGCCAGGGTTTGTTCAGGAGGCTGTGATTGCTACCCAGGGCTAGCATATGATGGGCATTCCATAAATACAAGCCAGATGGATGACTAATGCAGGTTCCACACTAAGAAACACCACCCTGGATTCCCTCTCATTTCTCTGCCTTGCTTCTTCCACAGTTTTTGCCTCTCTCTCTCTCCCTCCCTTTCCTTCTCTACTTTCCCTTTCTCCCTACCTCTCTCTCCAGCTCACTAAAACCTCTTTTTATAGAACACATCCAGGAAAGAAAAAGTCAAACTCTGGTTTTTCCTGCTCACATACTTACTCTAAGAGGAGAGAGAGGGCAGAAGAAATCTGTCTTGAGAGCCCAAGAGAAACAGGGAATATATTATAACCCAATCTTTGGAAATTCTAGTCTTGGGAAATACTAGATTAAGTTGGAGAATATTGCTACTACCAACTTTTCTCAAGAATATTCTTTTCAACTTCAAGGACTTGAGAAAAGCTAATCAGAAACAGACTTCAGTTCACTTCACCGAGTACAGGACTTGACACATAGTCAACGAAATATCATTGAACTGACGGGTCTTGAGAAAACTATCCAAGCACTTAGAAAATAATAAAAATATACCCCAATTTTATACCATCCTCACCAAAATGAAAGGCGCACATACACACACTCACAGATGAAGGCGTATATATCAAAAAGTCAATGGTGGATTATCTCTTGATGGGTTTATAAGTGTTCTTTCCTACTTTTTCCAAAATTTCCAGAACGAATGCCCACAACTCCCTTAATTATTAAAAATGAAAATGTCATTATAAAAATATTAAATGTTATTTTAAACCATAAGAATACTTCCCAGGGGCACTTGCGCAGGCCATGTCTTTGTACACACAGCCAGTTTGTTGCCTGAATATTGGGCCAATTGACAATTCCAGCCTCCAACCCACACAGGATCCAGACAGCTGTCTGAAAGCTGCAGAATCCTAGGAAACCTCATTTTACTTTCTAGGATCATGGTCTGGGGCCATATATTTATTTTGCTTCCCCCATAGGGATGTATCCTGTGCATACATTACCCACTCCTGACCTCAACCATCCACTGCTTCCATTGAATCACATGAGGTTACAAACTACAGGGTTCAGCAAGAAGGTGGTGGCCAAGTACAATGACTTCTCAGGCTTAACTCCAACCCAAACTGGCCAGAAGCAGCAGGAACTGGCCGTATTTTGAAGAAAAGGATCCAAACTCTTCTCTTCTCTCCTTTTGCCTCCCCTGCTTCATTTTCTCCTTCTTTCTAGGTTTTTTTTTTTCCCCCTCTCTTTTCCTCTCCACCTTCAGACCGCATACCACTGTGTACCTAACGCAGACCAGGAGTTCTCGGGGCTGCCGTCACAGATATATTTCCCCCTGGATACACACCATCAGTAAAATGAATGTTTTCACTCCCATCCTGCAGATGAGGAGTCTGAGACCAGGACAGTCAAATGGGCCAGCGGAAATCTCAGGCCTAGTGTGTGATGAGAGAGCGGCCTCCCCCAGACCTGGAGCCCTCCTACCAGACCACCTGGGCCCTTTCCTTCTTCACTTGTTCTCCAGCTTCCCCTCCCCATCACTTTCATTCCTTTATCCCTCATCTTCCTCCTTCTAAGGAGCATGTCTAAGCTGAGAAAAGGAAAAATGAACATACAATGAAAATAACTGGGCTAAGGGCTTTCGAACACAGCATCTCCATAAATAATTCCAACAGCTAAGCGGTATGCATGCACGCAAATAGGTATTGAACACTAACGGGTGGCAGATGTCATACTAGGCGCTCCTGGTGAGATAAGTTAAAAAAGATCCAATTCCTGCCCTCGAGTGGCTTCCAGTGTAGCGGAAACTCCCATTATTATTTGTTTTCAAAGGATAAAGAAGCTGAGGCTTGGAAGAATGAGTTAGCCTCCTCAATGGGACAGCTCAAACCCAGAATCCTCCTTTTTGACTTCAGATTTCAAACTTTCTAATGGCACAGAATTTGGGGGGATATCAGAAAAAATGTAGCTTCCCAGAATCAGGCTTCACCTTTAGCTCTCTCTGAACAGGAAAGAAAAGACAGAAGGAGCGAGGGGGGCAGAGAGAGAGAAGGATGGGGAGAGAGAGAGAAAAGCAGCTCCTTGGCCGGCATCCCGCTGTATCACAAGGCAGTGACTCACTGATGAATTCCTTCCGCTTCCATCTGGGAGCAAACCTGCTTGAAGGGGCCCAGGCTTTCAGGCCGGGGTTTGCCCAGGTGGTGTGTAAACCAGAGAATTAGAGAGTGAGGCGTGTCGTTACACACCTGCCTCCTCTCAGCTTTTTTGTTTTCAGATTTCACAGCCTCTCGCTAAACAAAGAAGGTTTACGTCGCATCCTTGGTCTCTCAGCAGAGAGAACTTCAATTCTCTCCGCTGAAAGGAAGACTCCCACTGACCAGGCAGAGAGAGGAAAGTCAGAGACAGGATCCCAAGCTATGAGGCTCCACAAGAAGATGATGATGATGCTGATGATGATAACATTCCCATTTATTGAACGGTTATATACCAAGTACCATGCTAAGTGCTTTTATGTCTAGTATCTCATTTAACCCACAATTAAATAAGTCCATGAGGCAAGTACCACCACCATGCTCATTACAAAGGGAAGGCGTCTGAGGGTGTGAGACAGGACATAATTTGCCCAAGACCCCGTCAGTCGGCGACGGCGCCAGGATGGATCCCAGGCAGTCGGGCTCCAGAACACGCGCACGCACTGCCAGGTTACGCTGCCTCCCTGGGGAAAGCTGTCAAACATGTGGCAGGCGCTCGGTAAATAGTAGTTTCCTCTTCTCTTTTTAAAACACCTCTGGGGAATTTGTTTTTCGCAAACCTCCGCCCTTGCTGACCAACAGCCACTCTCCCTTCTAGCGCACAGCCAGCTCTGTGGTCGGGCGGGGAGACCTTGTCAGTGTCTAACGTCCATCCCTCGTGCCGCAAACGGAGCCCTCGGAGGCCTCAGCTGGCGCCCCCGAATGTCACTTTTGCACTGTAGGCATTCCCCGCTCTGCCCAGATTCCCGGGTGATTCGCAAGCACATTAACATTTAAGAACTGCTGCTCTAGACAGCATTTGAGCTTGGCTTCTCTGAACAGCCATTTATCATATTGCATGGTTTTAAAGAAAAAAAACAAAAACATAAAAAGCCAGGCACCCTGGAGGAGCTGACAGGATAACCTCTGACCTGTGGCTTAGGATGGGAATGAATGCACAGCTAGCTCTGAGGCCCCCATGGCCCCGCTCCCTCCTGGCTGTGTGGACTTGTAAATGGCCTGTGGCAGGAGGGGGAGGATGGGGGGTGCTCTGCACATGTCACAAAGGGCCTGGGCCAGGCCTGGTCAGCCAGGTGCCTGCCAGTGACAAGAAAACAGTTCCTTAGGTTGATCTCTACCTCTTGCTCTGAGGACCCCATGGAGGGGTCGATGCCTTTCTCTTTCATTAAAGGAGGGTAGGGGGTACGCGGAGGGGTGGGAAGCGGCCAGGGAGGGGAGCAGAGGAAGAGGGTTTCATGCCGTGCAGGCAGGGGGCCGGCTGGGCCTCAGCCTCTCAGCCTGGGCCAAATTGAGCCAGAGAGACCCGCGGGCTCATAACTCATCTTAATGAAGGGCCTCAGTGAACCCACCTTGCCCTCGGGTTTCAGCAGGAAGCTCCCGGCCATCCTGCTGACACGGGTCCCCAAGTGTGCAGGTGCTAACGGGCTCTCTCCTGGGGTTTTTATGGCATGCTGTGGAGAACTGGAGGCTTCAGAACCTTCCTCCACCAGGGTCCCAAGGAGAGCAGGATGCAGAACTGGAGGCCTGCTTGGGGAAGAAGCCCAGAAGCCCCTAGAAGCTCCTCCACTGAACAGCGTACATCCCGCTCAGCAGATAGGTAGTGGGAGGCACAAGTAGTGGGCAGCACTGGGGGTAGTAGGAGGCTGGTAGAATGAATTACATTCAAAGCAGCTAAGACCACCCCAAATTTATTAAACATTCATTCTTGGCCAGACCCTGCACTTTGCTCTCTTACCTGCACTGTCTCACTCCTCACAACAACACTGAGAAGGCAGCCCAGGTTTTCAGTTGAGAAAACGGAAGCTCAGAGGGGCTAAATGATTTGCCTAAGGCCACATAGCTGGATAGCTGCAGAGCCAGCATTTGAACTCAGGTCAGTCAGACTCCAGATCCCCACATATCATAACACTCAGTGAGTACTGTACAAGGTAACATATATTCATTTTCTCCTTTAACATAACTCTGTGAGGTCCTTATTATTAAACACATTTGGCAGATGATGAAGACAGAGCTCAGAGAGGCATAGGATTTGTACAAAGTAACACAGTAACTGTTCTTAGCTAGAACTTCACAGCCCACGGCCAATGCAGCAAACTGGTCCATGAGTGGAAAACCATGCCAGACAAACCACTGCTTTCTGTAGTTAGTTTTAAACCCTCAATCTTTCCTAGCTTTTTCGTATTTTCCCTTTATAGTCCACAAGGAAGCTCACAGACACTGAAGATAAAGGGCTCATATTTTATGCTCTGAATTTTTTTCTTTTTTTTAACCTACAGAGCTTCCAGTTTGAATTCTTGGCCAAAGATCGAGTTAAGATAATGCTGGGGTAATTTTTTTAAAATATTGTATGTCTCACCTATTTCCAAAAGATAATGAGCCAGCTTATTTTAAAAATCCACAAGCCTCCCCCACCACACTGGAAACTCCTCGAGGCTGGATGTTTGTCTACTGACTCTGTATCCTGCCTCCGCCACCACAAAGCCCTGTGTGTGTGCGTATAAAATCATGTGGCAAAATGGGAGCAATGTCTGCACGAGGAACAAACAATGAAGAGTCGCCACCATTTGCCATTTAACCAGTTCAGAGTATCCTAGCGACCATGGAAAACAGTGTGAGAATGACAGGTCAAGAGGTGATGCTAATACTTCTTTTCTGCAAGACCTGCTGTTTGTCTTTTGCCTTTGACTGGTACCTTCATCAGCAATGGTGTGCAACTTCATATCCTTTTGGCTAAGTTCATCCCTGCTCCCTCCTTGCCTCCATAGCACCATTCCCACAGTCATTGATAAATGTGATCCCAGCAGTTCGATACAGGGCAAATCCACAATTTGAACGTATCTATTTTTCTTACAGCTTGAAAGCAAATGAAGCAATCACAGAAATCAGATAAACTGATCTTTGCTGGATGCCCACCATATGCAACACATCCTACCCGAAAGAAAGATTTGGTCCCCTTGGTTGCTTGTGAGAAGCACTGTCCTTCAGTACCATTTGGGAACCAATTGATCACCCCAGAAGGGCACACAAAGGCCCCAAACCAAACTAACCACATTGTTGACTCTACTTCCATATATATTGTGTGTATTTGCATCTACCTATCAAATGCATATGGAAATCTGGATACATGCGTGAATATGCATCTATGGGCAGAAGGACATACTCTTCTTCCTTTAATAGAACAGTCATACCAAAAGACTCTCTGGGTTAACTACGCCCTTAAAGCTTGACTGATCTAACATACCCCTCCCCCTCCAAAGCACACACACCTGAAAATGAAATGGGGGAAGAAAAGAGATCACCACCAATCCGGGATTAGAACTTTCAGCAGAAGGGGAATGGTGCTGAATGCCATCAACATGCCTTAGTTAAACTTAACACATTCCCAAACCGATGAGACCCGGGGTTGCAAACTGGCAAACAGGAAATTGTCCCTGTGATCTCCTGCTCTTCAAAGAAGGGTCTCTCCAGAGTGTTTGTCAATTCAGAGTTTAATTAGCCATCTCTATGCACACAACCTGGGCTCAGCAGGGAAGACCAAACACTGTCAGGGCCGGAGTCACGGGCCTCTGGGAGGCACAAGGCATTGCTCAGAGCTCGGCCCCCCAGGGAGCTGACGTGCCAGCCACCCTCAATGAATTCCTCCTTCGCCTTCCCAATTTTTAACGCCCCAGGGGGAGATGTGGAATTCTTCTAGTCAGCTTGGCAATTAAAGAGGCAAAGCTCATCATGGGCTAGGGAAGACCACCACCTGGAGCAGAATGTCCCTCCTGGTTAACCGCGCTCACCTCACTTGATGAAGGCCCTCTCTTAAGGGCCCTGCATCTCACTTCCTTGGGTTTTTACCCTCTTCTGTTGGAGAGCACTCTCCTCCTTACCAGTCTGAAGACGCTCATGGCTTGGCATTTGTTCTTTCCCAAAAGTGTGCTCATTTGGGCGTAAGAATCAAAGAAAAGAATCCCAGAAGCCTGAACTCTTGTTTCAATTGTGTGTGTGTGTGTCAGAGTAGGGGTGGAGTATTAGTAACGCCTTTACGCTACCCTCCCAGGGTCTGAAAACTTGCAGCCCAATCCACCCCTCACACACGCCTGGGTGGTTCACTCCAACACTATTTAGGGGGAACAAAAAGTTGAAGATGTGGCTTCCATTTTAAAATCAGGATATTTCACACAAAAAAATTAAATTTCCAGTTTTTAAAAACAAATCAGAAGCTGTTAGCAAGTGGGGTCCACACCCAGGCATGATAAATGTTGTCTTGAGCTGAGCAGGGTGCCCCTTTCAGATAGGCATTTAGTTGGATAGGTTGTGCCTGCTGAGGGGGCCCAGAAAGGCTGAAATCAAAGGCAGCCCAGTTGGCCTCCACAGGGAGGAAGGGGCCCCTTTTCCTAATTCACACAAAGGCTCCCTATGGGCCACCTGACCCACTTCGCCCATTCGTGTTACCTGCCTCTCCCACAGGAGGGTCTAATCCTTGCCTCAGACAACAAGAACCTACAGCTATAAACTTTTTACAAGTCCAACAGCACCAACACATAGATTAGATTTCTACCCAGGTTTTAGAGAAAATTCTTACTAGGTTGCCATCCAAGTCTAATCTTTTCTAGACCTCAGGTTTCTTGCTTTCTTAAATTCAGACCACCTCCCCAACTTCTGCTCAGGCTTATTTGCTTCCCTGGGTCTTGGAAAAACACAAAACCTGACTCTCAGAGCCAGAGCAGTTCGGCTGGAAACGCATGTGGCTTATTATACCGCTGCGTTCTAAAGAATGAGAACAGCCAGTCCACTTTCTTTGTGAAGCAGCCTGCTGTCTCTGAGGTTGTCAGCAACTGTGGGCTTCTGCTTTTATGACATCTTCTGACCCAATGAGCAGACCTGCGCAATAAAATGCAAATCATTCCCGTACTCAATTTGTCCCACTGAAATCACTTCAACTAACACAGCAGTAAAAGAGGTGGGGGGGGGGGGGAGAGTTTTTCTCTCTGGTCTTTCTCTACTCAGAGATAACCTGTAAGACCTAAAGGACTTTTAATTGTTGAGATCCACCCTAATTCCCCAAATCCAGGCCACATGCATGGCTGTTTAAGCCTTAATGAAAATTAATGAAATGGAAACAAGAAGGTTACTGCTGTGAATCAGAACTGCCTGGTGTCAATACCAAAACTAAACACAGCCTGCCCCAGCTCAGGAAGACAGATTGCGGTCTTAAAGGGACCAGGAAGAGGTATGCAATGCTTACCCCAGTCTTAATACTGATCCATCCTCTCCCTAGTTTCTGGAATAATGAAAGGTCTGTGAGTTCATGAAATTCCTTCTGTGATTTTCTCAGCTGCATAGAGAGCATGTTCAAGCCACAGGCAGAAATGACATGGGTGTTGCCAGGCAGCACCATCTTGTCCTCTTTCAAAGCTGGTCTAATGTTGGCATCTTTGACCCCCAGCTGACTCAGCCACAGAGCACCAGTCTCGAGCCCAGAGAGTCAGTAACAACCTTTATTCCATGGGTGCTCCCAAAATCTCTTCTCAGAGGCCTTCATTGGAGGTAGTCAGCTTCCTCAGCAAAAAACCCTCCTCTACAGCCAAGGGTGTTTCCACTCACAGCCACGTGGTGTCCTTCAGAAGCTCCAGCATCCTATATAATTGATTTTCATTCTCCTGTGGGAATGGTCAAGGCCAAGGAGCACAAACGCCTTTTTTTTTGAAGAGCTTAGAGGTTACACAGGTCAACAACCCCATTTTACACATGAACAAAACAAATGACTGCAGGACGCCAAAACAGCTAGCATCAGAACCCAGGGACCCAGAGTCACTATTTTGAGTTATAAAAGCGTGTTGGCATCTCCCCAACCCCTCCCCCTCATTATCTTTATTTTCCTACCCCCCTATCCTTCCCAGACCACTTACAAGTGGGGACTTCCTTGGCTTCTAAGAAGGTGAGCAAAGGAGGCCGGAAGGCAGGGAGTGCCCCTAGATGCCAATATTAATATCTTTCTACATTTGTAGAGTGGTCCCTACTGCTGTTTTCTAGCCCAATTTCTCCCTAGATTCTCTAAAGTAGGAAGCAAAGGATGATGGCTTTAGATAAGGTGGGGACTAAGCAACTATACTTCCTATAGTGGAGAGGCTGTCTGTCTGTCTGGTATTGGTGAGTGAGAGAAGCCTGTCCTTCCTCTTAAGCTGTTCTCATCCTAGCCAGGTGGCATATGGCGCTTCGGAAGTTTCAGAAGACACAACATGTGTTACAAAGGCTCCAGAAGGGAGTTTGTAAGATGCTGAGATCCACACTGCTCCCCACCCCCCGTCAAAGTTTTTCTTATAAGAAGCTTTCTTTACCACCACCAGAGCAACAATTACAACTCAAACAATGGGCACTGGAACAGCCACCCCAGAAAGAATCATGGCATAAAACCAGCATTTCTGAACCAGGGATTTACAACCAGCCCAGAAGTGAGCAAGACCAGAGAGAGGGCTGTAGTGTGGAGGAAGCAATTCTTACACCACAAATAAGACCGGGGGCAGGCGTCCATCGAAGGATCAAGCTGTGGGCACTGGTTGCTACATCTGGCTGTCCATAAAAATCTCCAGCGGGCTTTGAAGAATACAGATTCCAGGCCCTTGCACAGAAATATTGAATCTGAATCTCCAGAAGTGGGGCTGGAGCACCTATGTTTTGAGCAAACATGCCAGGATTCTGATGCCGCCAGCCCTGGACCCCTCACCAGCACACAACTGCTAAGGTATCTTAGAACCCCTTTCCAGCCACAGCCCGAATCTTCTCTGTCCTTGACTCTGGCTACCCATCATTGAGTTCAAGGGCTTCTTTGGGTGCTGGCAGGCCGCCCTGTGACCAGAAACTCCTAGAAACCTCTTCCTGGTGTCTGGATCCTGAGGTTCTCTCATGTGGCCTCACACCCATTTCTGCTGCCTCATTTCTTGAGAAGAAAACTGGTTGCTCAAACCTCACAGCAGGGTTGGGAGGGAGGTGGCATCTGTCCTTGATCTCCTGTGGCCCAGCTAAGGCCTTGCTTAGGGAGCTGCCAGCTCAGACTATATTCCCTTTTGCTTCAAGGAAACAATACCACTTGACTCCTTTTCCCAAACCCAAACCCCACAAGACCCTGCATGATAGGCCTTCTGCACATCCTCTGTGCCCCTCCTGGTGAAGGTCTTTACTCGGGCTGTGGTGTTCAAGTCACATCAACTTTCTTTCACACCCCTGAGAGCTCCTGCCTGCATGAGGAATTCTGCATAGGCCTCACCCTCTCTCTGGAATGCCTCAGCTGGGCTACCTCCTAACTCAGCTCTCAGTACAAACATCACTCCTTAGGGAGCCCTAATGACCCTCCACCTTGGATTGGATGTCCTATCATTGTAATTTTCCAAAGCTGTCCTACTTCCCCTTCAGACACTGACCATTGTTTGTAATCACATATTTATTTGTGTCGTGAGTTGATCAGTGTCTGTCTTTTCCAATCGACTGAGGGTTCCAATGAGGCAGGGTCTATCTGTCTGGCTTGGCATTGTACTCTTGGCCCAATAGTCCTCCTCCACCCTCTCCAAGACTATTCGTCCTTCAAATCTCAGCTTGGACTTGGCGTCGGCCAGGGTCCTCCTAGGAAAATAAAAAACACTTTAAGTATTTCCTACAGAGGGAATTTAATGCAGGGGAATTGGTTATGCAGGTGATAGAGGAGATGAGAGCCCAACAGAGGATGATGAGCTATCCTGTAGATAAGCAACAGTAGGAAGATGTTCCCATCCCAAGGCTGGAGGCATAATGAGAGCAAGTGATGTTACCAGAGCCCAAGGACCTGTCTGGCAGGAGATGTAACCATCAAGGAGACACAGCCCCTACCAGAGAGGTTGTTAGGCAAAGAAGAAGGAAAAAGAACAAAGACCCTGGCATCTCCCTCCCAGCCTCCTCCCTCAACATCTCCTATAAAGGACTCTTCCTTGGTAAGATTCAGATGGAAGCCAGCTGACACAGGAGCGTGGAAACCACAGAACACAGGGGTTGGCCCCCCTGAGACACAGAACAGGATAGGGGAAGGGCAGGGAATGGCTCTAAAGGCAAACAGGCCTAGGATCAGTGGTTCTTAACTCCTCTAGGAACCCTTTCTTGTTCCCGTCTCAGGCTGGATTAGGGGTCTTGGTAGGCTGAAAAATGGTCCCCCAAATATATATTCACTTCCTAATCCCAGAACCCCTGAATATTACCTTATATGACAGTCTTACCTTATGTCTCAAAAGATATGATTAAGTTAAGGATCTTGAGAGGAAAAGCTTATCCTGAATTTTCTGGATGGGCCTTAAAAGCCATCACCAGTACCCATCACAGAGGGAGACACAGAAGAAAAGGCGATGTGAAAACAAGAGGGAGTTTCAAAGATCAGAACGACGCAGCCTCAAGCCAAGGAATGCTGCCAGCCACCAGAAGCTGGAAGGGGCAGGCAACAAATTCTCTCCTGGAGTTTCAGAGGGAGTGCAGCCCCAGTGACACCTTGATTTCAGACTTCTGGCCTCCAGGACCATGAGAGAATACATTTCTGTTGTTTTAAGCTACAAGTTTGTGGTAATTTGTTACAGCAGCTACTGGAAGCTAATATGGTACCCCTCACTTGTGTTCCTACAACAGCACCCCTGCTTACCCCTGTGGCCAATGTCCCTTGGCAATGAAGTGGCTTATTCCATTGTCTTATCTGTTCTACTGGACTGACCACTTTGAGGACAAGACTATGTCTTAGTTCTTTCCCCAGTTCTCGGCATAGTGACTGGCATGTAATGGAGACAAATAAATATTATTAAATGGAATTTAGGTTTTAAGCCACATCTTATCTTTGACCTCTTACTTAGGACAATATTGCCCAAATGAAGAGGCCAATATTCTAATATTTCTGTTTGTCTAGCCAGACTTTACACCACCGGTCTCTCTGCCCTGTAATCCAGCCCCCACCTCCCAAGGCCCTGCAAGGGACACTCTCTGCTTTAGGTGGTAGAAAACACAGTCTCCCACTGGCAGTTGTGGTCCCAGCCTTCCCACCTATCCAACCCATAGTCCCTGAAAGTGACGGTGAGCCCTGGGGAAGAAAGCACCTCTTCCATCCAGCTCTTCTCTTGCTCTATCCAACTCACAGCCACGGGCCAGGTCAAAGTTTCTCTGGAGTCCCCCGTGTTAACAAGCTGGAAGCCAAATAGCATAGTGTTGTACAGCATTTTTCTGAGCAGTTAATTAACGAGGGGATAAGCTACCTTGACGGTCACTGAAGCAAGAAGCCTCGCTGTGCAGTTGTCAAGAGGGACGGGATTAGTTTCCAGGGAGACAATAGGGAAATGACAGGGAGGGCAGGCTTGATGGGACCCATGACTTCCTTGGTTGCTGCTCCTTGCCCGACTCTCCTTCTGCCCACAGTGCAAAGCAGACGTGTGCAAAGCCTTGTGGTGAGGCTGGACTGGCCTGATAATTAGTTATCACTCAGTGCTGTGGGTGGATTTAGAGTCTGCTCACAGATAGCATGAGCCAGGCTGAGGGCCTTCTAGAAATCACATTGCCCAAGGCTGGCGGCCCAGGGAGGTGTCCCAGGGAAATCACTGAGTGGCCCAGACAAGTGACTCAGAGGTGGGCGGGGTTGGTTAGGTCCTGGGTTCTGGGTGACCCACAGCAGGCAGGAGGTGAGCTGTAGCAGTTACAAAGGGCCAAGGATGGAGAGCAGATACTCACGCAGAGTGGGAGCATTTCTAGGAAAGGGAAGGCGGACCATAGTGGATATGTGTCATTTTATTTTATTTACTCCTACTCTACTCTATTCCGCTCCACTTCACTCCATTCCATTCCATTTTTATTTCTTGCTATCGAAAGTCTCAGGGGAGATGCAGTCTGCCTTCCACTCTAGAAGTCAAAAATGGCCAGATCGCTTTCCTAGCCTCCTTTGCAGCGAGGGTGCAGCATGTGACCGAGGCTCAGACAATCAGACACCTGCCTGGGATTTCTGAATATGAACTTTTCATGAAAAAGCAGTGTCAGTCAGCAGGCAGAATTCTTGCAGAGGCAGTAGCACAGTCCACTGCAAGGGCAGCAGTGCCAGAGAAGGCTGTCTGCGTCCAGGACCAGCGTCCTGCATTGGCAGTGGCAGTGGCCTTCTCTCCGTCCTGGCCCTTTGTGGTGCTGGTGCACCATCTGCCCTTGTTCCCATCCCTATGGGCCCAGTTCTTCAGCTCTCTAGCAATTCTGATAACCACTTGATTAATTTTCTATAAATCAATTTGCTGTCTACCTCAGCTAGCGTAGACTTCTGTTCCTCAGAATTATTAACCTGGCCTGATGCAGAGTGTCTACTGGCTTATTTCTAAATGTGGAGGAAGTGAGGAAAGCTTGCCCTGGAGCAGAGTTCTGGAAAATGATTTTCAAAATTTTCTTTCTGTCACGGCATAATAGGTTGGATATATTTGTCAGGGCTCTTTGAGGCACAAGTGACAGCAACTGGTTTAAGAACAATGGGAATTTATTTATAACTGTAAAGCATGGGGGTTAACAGGATCCAGGTACAGCTGGATCTGGGGAGGTACATCATGTCAAGAATTTCTCTCTCTTGCTTTCCTCTTTGCTGGCTTCATTCTCAGGCAGGTTCTGTTCATGTAATGGTCTCTGGCTCCTCCATGCTTGTATCCTACCAGCTTAGCAATTCCAGTAGGGAAAAAAAAGGCTTATGTTCCCAAAAGGTCCAGCAAAATCCTAGGACTGACTATTATTGGGCAAAGTTGGGTCCCTTGTTCACTCTAACCGTGGCCAGGGGTGGGTGGGCAGCCGGCAAAGGCTGACTGGCCCAGGTCTGCAGGGCACTGTGGGGCCAAGTCATCACTCAGTTAAACGTTCTGACATTTTGCTGAGGACCCTCACCCCGACTCCTCCCACTTACTCAACTTATGGGAAGTAAAGTTTTACGATAGAGTAACTCATGTTTCTAAAATTTTTTATTCTTTTACAATTAACACATTACTAGTAGAACTTAGTTGTTTCCCCCATTGGCTGTGAGAGGTATAGGACAGGCTGTTGATTATAAACTGGTGCTCCATTTGTTTCTCACCCTCTCAAAAAAAAGAAAGCGTCTTGCAATGCAAGTGAGTAAGAATGACCTTATTATAAGGATGGCCTTAAATCAGCTTTAGTTTATTAATTTTTAAGGCAAGTCAAAGTCTATTATTATTTACAACAAAGTACTTATAGCAGAAGTCATAATTACCACTTACCACCTGTATCTGATGTTTATTAAATATATTATATTCCCACCACTGTTCTAAGCTCTTCCTGTCAACTCACATCGTAGTCCTAATACAGTATGATGCAAGCATCCTTATTAATCCCATTTTACAGGTAATGAAACTGAGGAATAGAAATACAAAGAACCTGGCCCAAGATTACACAGCTAATAAATGCTGGGGCCAGGATTTGAGTCTGGTCAATCTGCATTCTATATTGTTAACTACTATGCTCTCCTTCTTCCACTCGCTAATCTAGCCCAATATTCAAAGGGCCCAGTGAGGTGGGCCTTATTCCTATTTTACAGATGAGGATACTGAGGCTCATGAGGTCACACTCTTTGTCCAAGGACACAGAGCTAATAAGGGCTTTGGGCCAGAATTCAAAGCTGCTGCCCTTACCCACCTCCCACCATACTGCAAATCACCTGGGGCAGAACACACTGTTGACACCTCAAGGTGTAGATTCATTGCTTTAGAACAGAGGTTGGCAAACTATGGCTCATGGGTCAAATCCAGCTTGCCGCTGTCTTTATAAACAAAGTTTTATCAGAACACAGCTATCCTCATTCAACTACGTACTGTCAATGCCTGCTTTCATGTCCCAACAGCAGAACTGAGTAGTTGTGACAGAAACCACATGTCCTGCAAATCCTAAAATATTAACTATTTGACTCTCTACAGAAACAGCTTGCCAACCAACCCCAGCCTGCAGAGGACCCAGGATGGCTCATGACTCACTGGTTCCATCTTACAGCACAGGGACCACCATTCGGTGGAGAGAGACAGCGAGGAATGACTGCTTCCCTAATACCTAATCACGGAGATGAAGTTTGAGAGTCACCTCTGTAGCTTTGACTCTTTATTTCCCTGCCCGACTTCCTGTTTCTGCCAAGTGCTCAGACCCAGGGCACACCCTTGTTTCAAACAAGAGCCCCAATCTGGCCACCTACTCAGTTTCTTCTTGTTCATTGCATAACCACTGCTCATCCTGGGAAGCACATTTAAGTTCTCCACCAACTGGGTGGATTTCCTAATGTTAAAAATATGAATGCAGAGTCATCTTGCCCCAAACCACATCTGACTGCCACTTTTACATATTACAGAAACTGTTTTAGAAACAGGCATTTTTTTTCTCCTAATGCTAAAAACCAAATCCAATTGTCCAGTCAGTTTTATGAAGCCCTGAGAAGCAGAACAAGTTCTCTGGTCCCCTCCTGCTAGAAGACAATCTAAAGAACCTAAAAAATTACAAGGTGGTGGTGGGGGTGGGGGTTGTGGAGAGTAAACCCCTCACCCTAGTGTGGCAGGCCGGATGGACCCAGGGCTCTGTCCAGCCTCAGTGTAAGTATCCATGACCTTCCCACCCGCTGCCTCTCTCAGGAGTGGCCCCCTGTGGCATCAGGTGTGACACTTTAATTCCCCTTTATGACCTCTGCCGTGATAAATGACTTCCCTCCGTGCTAATCCTCTTCTTCCCCTCCCCAATCCTCACCTTCTCCTGCCTTTCCTGGGCCGCATCAGTCACTGTCCTCACAGCCCAGTGACATCAGTGCCTTTCCAACCCTCATCTTTTTGCTTTTGTGCTCCCTCTGCTTGGCATCATGTTCTTCCTCCATGGTTACATCTATCAGAATCACACTCACCTCTCAATTTTCTGTCCAAGTTTCTGACATTTTGCATACAGTACTTTTTCAATCAATTTTAATTAAACAAGAAGTACATGACTGCATACTCCTGGTCATAATGGAAAGGAATTACGGATAGGGCTGAAGCCTCTATTGATAAAAACCTCCAAGCTCCATTCCTCCTCAAAGGCAAGCATTATTATCTGCTTGCTGCATATTTTTCCAGAGTTCTTTCTTTGCATTCGCATGTTTACATATGAACTGGTAGAAAATATACAATATGTTTTGCATGTTTTACACAAATGGTAACATCCTTGCTTTTTTCACTCAGTGATCCCTACTGGTGGCTTTTCCATGTTACTCAATATAGAAGAACATTGATCTAAAAAGTTCTTTTTATCTGCTATAGCATGAGTAGAGCATTCCTTTTCTGATTGACATTTAGATTGTTTCCAGTTATCTGAGGGTAAAATAATGATGTTATAAACATCCTTGTCTATGCCTCCTTGTGCACTTTGAGTTTCTCCAGGATCGACTGTATTTCACTTATTTGTTTTCTAATTGTTTAGAGCAGGGGCTGGCAAATGTTCTTCTGTAAAGGGCCAGGTAGCAAATATTTCAGGCTCTGTCAGCCATCTCATCCCTGTCACAACTACTCACCTCTGCACTGTGGTTTGAAAACAGCCATAGACAATATGTAAATGAATGCATGTGGCTGTGTCCTAATAAAACTTTATTTACAAAAGCAGCCAGTAGCCAGGATTTGGCCCACAGTCCATAGTTCGCTGTCCTTTGATTTAGGGAATACCTTCCATCTAGAACATGGGTGCTTTATGGTATTTCTAGGCCATCACACCAAAGCATCAATGATTATTAACATTTACTGAGCCTCCTAGTAACCATGCCCATTGTTACGTGGTTTTCCTGCATTATTTCATTTAATCCCTTCAACACTCCTATGAAGTAGTGGAATCAATTGAAGCTCAGTGATATTAAACAATTCTTTAAGGCCACACCGCTGGTGACTAGGGGAGCTGGAATTCTTATCCAGGTAGCATGACTCCAGAGCCCAGGTTTTTAACTGCAACAGCACAGTGTCCTCCTACTATTAAGGGGAGAAGAGGTAGAGTGCAGATGGGTCAAAACATAGCCAGTCAGTAATTTATGTCCCAGATGGCTCTGACAACTAAGAATCTGATGGTTCTGGTGGACTGTCTCCCCAGGAATATGCACATACATTTTACCTACAATTTCAGGTCCTTCAGAGAGCCCCTGAGTGTCACCCATGAGCCTCAGCTTAAGATTCCTTATATTAGGAACCAGTGTGGCTGAGCATCTGTCCACTGCTAAAACACCACCACCTGTCTGCTCTACCAGCAGCATGTACCACCCTCTGCCTACAGGCCTGAGACACTGTAGCTCTTAACTCTCCTCTTCGTATAAGGAGCCTTAATTTTCTTCCCGCTTTGGTCCAGTAAGTTTGAGAAGTGGCATTAATGCTGGCTTGTGCATTCACCCACTAAAGGATGAAAGGATGGATGGAAAAAGAGGTCACTGGGGAGGTGGTTGGGAGGGAGGGGAGGGAAGAAGAGAGGGAAAGGGAAGAATGGAGGGAAGGAAAAAAGAAGGGAGGGAGGGAGAGAGAGAGAGAGGGAGGGAGGGGGAGAGAGAGAGAGGGAGGGAGGGAGAGAGAGGGAGGGGGGAGGGAGAGAGAGGGAGGGGGGGAGGGAAGGAGGGTGAGAGAAGGGAAAAAAGAATCCCATTGTTAAACGTATATGCCCTTTCAAAATTGTATTTACCCAATATGCTTTCACCTTTTAGGGACAGTTTGGGGACCTACTAAGACAGTCAAGGGCAGAATACCAGGGAGACGTTTATTGCTTAAGAAGAGAAGTTATGAGGTAACGTGAGCTTAGCAGCCATGGACAGTTCTGGCCATAGGGGGTTCTTGGGGGAAGTAGTCAGGTGAAGTGTCAGTAGCAGGAATGCCGTCAGTTTGACATTGGTGTTCCCCAGCTTGCTCTGGAGCCCCCAAGGGTCCCCAAATGCTGTTCCTCATCTGCCCTTTGTTAGGTCCAAACCCAGATGCCCAGGCACAACTTGGAGGATCAAATGCATTTTCTACTCCGTTTCATGCCAACTGGAAAGCCGAGTCCTGCCAAGGCCTGAGCTGTTAAAAAAGTAAGTGGGAAACTCCCAAGGGCCTGAACCAGGGACCATTCAAAATGTTCTCCTCCTTTTAAAGTTTTTAAATAATATACTTGACAAGTGCTTACTCTCAGTTTGGGGAAAATCTGTCAGAAGGGATGCCCAGAGCAAAGGAAAACTCTGACTCCAGGCAAGCTGCCCGTACCTTCCTGATGGTTATCACTGGGCCCGACCTGGTTTTCTTTCTTTTGGAGAGCTGGCTTCTTCTCCCACACAGTGTTTCATGGCTTGGAGTTCATTATTCCATCACAAATTGCTCCAGGAAGAACGTCCCTTTCCAGGGAGCCAGGCGACCAAGTATCTTTCCTTGCACAAAAAGAACCTCATCTCTTTTATCATGGACACCCCCTGCCCAAACCGTGCTCAAGTGCATGCATGCACACCTCACACGTGCAACCCATAACTAAGCACAATCTTAGGCACGTTTTTGGCCTGAGTGTTAATCCATTCCTAGCAGATGCAGAAGGTTTTCTTTCCTGAGCCCAGAGACTCAGGGGAGACTATTTTTATGACATTAAACCAGAATCTGAACAAACGCTGGTAGGCACAGAGGACTCCATCTATCAATAGATTCACCACCTACTATTCCACACATCACGCGCCTCTGACTCTAGTTCTAGGTATTTACAGCTCTGATAATTCCAGAAAGGGAGATGTTGCATGCAATTTGGTAGACGTGAAATAGCTCAGCAAACACACGCGACAGCGAGAGTGGGTGAAGATGACGTGCCCACCTACAAATGCAGTAAACGATATAAGAGTTAGGTGTGGATGGCTTCTGACAAAGATGTCATCTGAAATCTTAGACTTCTACTTTGCGGCACACGGTCATTACAAAGGGGCAATTGTTCAAGGCATAAGAAACAGGATTCACATTTTCCCAACCTGTTTGTACTTTTCCCTCCCAAAGGGGCATTTCTTGAGAAGTCAGAGGAATTCTGCTGATTACATCTCCAGCACAGCCACATTCCAGGGGGGAGGAGGGTCACACACCTGGGCAGGCAGGAGAAGGCCAGAACACTGAGCTCTGAGATCAGATCTCGGATGTCTGCCCCCTCATAGTAGCACAAAAGCTCGAGGCCTGCTCCCAGGAGCCTGGTGAAGGTTTCACAAATCTGCCGCCTCTGCTTGACCTTCTCCAGAGATGACCCAAAGACTTCAGCAAGCATCTTCCCCACTCCACCTCTTCTCCCCAGTCTTCAGCCATCTCATCTTCTTCTGACTGTCCTCCCTTGGTTCTGGAATTCTCCAATCAGTGTGGAATAGGTCCCTCAGATTACAGTTTGTGTTTGCACAAAGTGGGTGATTTATAGGTATGGCATCCCAAAGACAGTGGCCTCGACATACCACACTGGTAGGAAAGACTCACGGTATCGCTGGGGGCTCCGTTCTTACTCTCATGCTTGTATGTGATGGTTAATTTCTGTGTCACCTTGACTGGCCATGGGTGCACAGATTAAACGTGATTTCTGGCTGCATCTGTGAGGGTGTTTCTGAGTGAGATGAACATCTGAATCCATGGACTCAGTAAAGTACACTGCCCTCCCCAGCGTGAGTGGACATCATCCAATCCACTGAGGGCCTGACCAGAACAAAAGGCAAAGGAGGGAGGAATTCCACCCCTTTTTCCTGCCTCTGTGATTGAGCTAGGACATCTCAGCTCATCTTTTCTGGCCCTTGGACTGGAATTTACACCATCAGCATGCCTGGTTTTCAGCCCTTTGGTCTCAAGCTGAATTGTACCACTGGTGTTCCTGGGTCTCCAGCTTACAGATGGCAGACTGGGACTTCTCAGCCTCCATAACTGCATGAGCCAATTCCTTATAATAAATCTCTCTCTCTCTCTCCTTTTGATTCTGTTTCTCGGAATACCATGACTAATACGCTTATACAACTTGTTCATCATCTACCCAATCATTGTCATTTCTTAATTCAACCAACTCTTCCTTCCTCCTCCCCACCTTCCTTCTCTCCCATCCACTGCACTTTCTAGCCACTGGGGATACCAATATAAAAATAATGATAATTAACATGTGCTAAACACCTACTGTGGGTCCTTCACAGTGCTGAATATTTCTAGAAATTATGCCATTTTATCCTCATGATAACTTTTGATGAGGTATGACCACTAACCCTACTTTACAGATGTGAAAACTGATCCTCTAAGTGCGTCACATACTTCTTAAGTGCTGGTGCTGGGGTTCAACTCCAGGCAGTCTGACTCCACAGCCCATCCTAGTTCTAACCTTGGTAGTGGCCTTCCACAGGACCCTGGTCTCACCCTCTGTGTGCTCACAGTGCAGTGGACAAGGCAGCCAGGTAACACTGGGATTGAGACACCATGTGACAAGTGCTACTGGAGGACGAAGTGTACTGGAGGGGCATCTAACCCTGCCTGAGGGGAGGGACCATGGGGACTATTGAAAGGAGGAGGTGACATCTAAGGTGAATCCTGAAGGCAAGTAGTACTTTTGCCAGC
This sequence comes from Equus quagga, assembly GCF_021613505.1. Lineage (NCBI taxonomy): Eukaryota > Metazoa > Chordata > Mammalia > Perissodactyla > Equidae > Equus > Equus quagga. The sequence continues at coordinate 54,082,948 of NC_060273.1, read as the reverse complement.
TGGGAGAGGAAGGCCCAGGCCCACTTGCTGGGTTTATTTAAATGAAAGCCAACTGAGCATAAGCCATAAAGCAGCATCTACCCTGGGGAGCAGATGTCAGAGAGGCCACTGGCCTTTAGCTTGGGGTGCCTCGTACTGCTTCACCCTGACTGATCTTATCACCCCGTCAAGCCCTCCTCTGGTACCACGAATGTTTGGGATCTAGTGACAACACAGAGCAGAGTGTGCTGGCCACAGGAGCAGAGAGGTGCGAGCCTGGAGCACAGCCAGGCAGAGTGCAGGATCCAGTCCAAAGCAAGAAGAGCCAAGGAAGAATGGCAAATGCGGGATCCCCCTGGGCTCGAAGAGACAATGCTCAACACCACCAGCTGGACGGGGAGGAGAGGGCAGCAGAATACTCTGGATTAACAGCTGGGTTCAGTCCTCATGCAATCACATGGAAGATTTGGGAACTTAGGTCAAGTCCTTCAAAGTAGAAGAGCCTCAGTTTACCTATTAGTCATATGGGGATTATGACAGCCACTTACAGAGTTGTTGGAGGCACAAAGGAAAGAGTGGAAAGAAAGTGCTTTGTAAATGAATGCAGGCAAGGTGCTCTGTAAGGTAAGGGAGTCAGGAATACGGGTCCATGTTCTCACCTAGGCAGAGGAGAGTAATTAGTGGCTCAACAAATGCTGTGTGAGGTCCCTTCTGATGCTGGGTCATTCCTTCAGACACTGAGGTGGGGAGAATAGGGATATAAAGACACCAAGAACGTGACCCACTCCCTTCTTTGTGACCTTCTGCAGCAGAGCTTCCATCTCTCAGCCTGTGGTGCAGGGAGAGGCTGGAGCAGACAGCAAGTCAGCCCATCTTCCAGTGCTCCTGTGCTAATTCCAGCTACCTCCGTCTTCACCAAAGGGATGCCGCATGGCTTAGGATCAGGCTGACTCCCCAGGGTTCTCTATGGCCCTTGGAGGACAAGCAGCTGACACAGGGAAATCCCATTTATCAGTGAAATCTGCTGGCAAGAAAATGCCAGTTGCTGCCTCTCTAAACGTCCTCCTGTTTTTTAAACAAACAGCCCAGCGTGGGAGCCAGAATGAAAGTCGACAGTCGAGCCCTCCTCCCAGGGGCTCGCCCTGGCTAACTGGTTTTGAGTTCTGTTTGTTTTGACAAAGGAAAAGTTAATATTGAACGCTCAGCCTCATCCTGAGTCTCATGGATGTCTGAAATTGGTGGTTTCACTTTGATGGTCTTAGGAAGTAAAGGAAAACTGGTCGCTACTTTCCAAGAAGAAAGCCGTGAAGATGAGCATCAGGGAACAATCAGACCTTTGGTTTGCTGGACAACGTTCAGTGCAGAAGAAAAGCCCACAAACATCCCACCCAAGGTCATTACTGAGCTCCTGAATGGTCCCTCTTTACAGTACAGGACCTGGGCAAACTCATGAGGCAGGTGAAGTTTGTTTTCAATGCCCTAGTACCTTCTACCTCTCCTACCATGGAAACTTGCTCTTGGGGAAAGTCACTGAACTCATTCACATTAAAGTGTGATAAGAGATGAAATTCTGATCCCACACACAGAGTGACTAAGCTCTAACTACTAGAATGGAAATCTTAGACTTCTAGGCACCTGCCACGGAGACTCCTTGGTCTCCTGGCCTACACCTTGCTCTCTCAATTCATTCTCCACAGTGTAGCTAGAGAGATCTTCGTAAAATGGAAATACATCAGTTATTTCACTGCTAAAATCCCCTCAATGGTCTTGAATCATTTTAAAGAAAAATGAGCCTGATGATTCTGCTTTCCTTAGCTCTCTGGCCTCAAAGCTGAGTGCTATGATATGCTCCAGCTATGGCAAAATGTTCTCTAAATCCATTTTGCTTCCCTTACCACAGGGTCTTTGCACATGCTATTCCCTCTGCTTAGAGTGTCTTTCATCTTCTTCTCCACCTGTCTAACCTTCTATGCAACCTTCAAGACTCAGCTCAAGGGTTCCCCACTTTGCAGTGGCCTTCTTTAATTAACATCCTCCCTACCCCAGAATGGATGACTACAGAGAAGCCGGCCTTACGTCTGTCCTAGCACTTACCATTCAGCACTGTGGTTCTCTACTTACACATTTGTCTTTTCCAACAGAATGTGAGCTCCTTAAGTGAAGTGACCCATGTCTTAGTCACCTTGACCCCGCCTTCTACCAGTGAATACTCACTCTATGAATGACTCCTGTGTTCTGGAGGGCAGCCAACTTCCCCAGCATCCCTCAAAACTTTTCTCCATTGCCTATGTGGAGCTGGCTATAAAAGGAAGTATGTGTGTCGGGGTAGGGGGTGAGACCTGGAGATCACATGCCCTGTCTGATGGGGACAGTTGAAAGCACCTCCAGCTCATTTGAAACTACTGCTGCCACATCCTCTGGTTTTTCAAAGAACCTGAATATTTAGATTATTTTTAGCACAAAAAACTCATAGATAATCGTGCATACATGTGTGCATACACAGATACACATGGCCGAGAGCCCCGTTTGGCCCTTAGGTCATGCATTAGTCAGGGTTCTCCAGAGAAACAGAATCAATAGGAGGTATATATGACATAAGAGAGATTTATTACATGGAGGTTGGCAAGTCCAAAATTTGCAGAGCTGATGTCGCAGTTCAAAGGCCAGTAGGCTGCTGGAGAACCAGCAAGAGCTGATGTCCCAGTCTGAAGGGCATCAGGCAGGAGAATGCTCTCTTACTTGGGGGAGGGTCTGTCTTTTTGTTCTATTCAGGTCTTCAACTGATTGCATGAGACCCACCCATGTTACAGAAGGCCATCTGCTGTACTCAGTCTACTGATTTAAATGTTAATCTCATCCCAAAACACCCTCATGGAAACCCCCAGAATAATGTTTGACCAAATATTTGAGCACCTCAAGGCCCAGTCCAGTCGATAAATAAAATTAACCATCACAGGTCACTTCTGTTCCAAATCAATGGATTTCCAACATGTTTTAGCTTTCAGAAAATGCCCCCTTTTCTTCAAATTGAATCTTCTCCACAACTCTAATATGATAATGACCACAATAATACTAATAAATAGCAGCAGTAACTTTTTTTCTTTTTAAAAGATTCACCCTGAGCTAGCATCTGTTGCCAATCTTCCTTTTTTCCTTCCTCCCCAGACCCCCAGTGCATGGCTGTATATCCTAGTTGTGAGTCTTTCTAGTTTTTCTATGTGAGCCACCACCACAGCACGGCAACTGACAGACGGGTGGTGTGGTTCCACACCCGGGAACCGAACCTGGGCCACCGAGGTAGTGTGCTGAACTTGAACCGCCAGGCCATCCGGGCTGGCTCAGCAGCACCGTTTTTAAGTGACTATCATGCCCAGGACCTATTCCTCGTGCTTTACATACATTAACTCCTTGACTCCCCACAGCAATCCTGTGAAATAGGGGCTATTCGTCTCCCGCTTTACAGAGGTGGGAACTGGGGGCAAAGAGAAGGTGGGATAACGTATTCAAAGTCACGTGGCTGGTAAACAGGGAGGGCTGCGGTTGCACCCAAGGAGTAGGGTGCCTTCCCCGCATGTTATGTAAACAGACAAATCCTGCCTGTTCTCCTGGAAGTGGGGGTGCGGCCCTGCCCTGGAACACTGTCCCTGCAAGTGTAGCCCCTGAGCAGGGGTCTGAGAAGCCCTGGCTCAGGGGATCCTCAGAATCTGTGGGGAAAACCAAGCCGAGGACATGCAATGCTGCAGTCCCCAGCGCGAGAAAGGTCAGCTCTGCCTGATGAGCTTCTTATGCAAGTCGTTCTCAGCATCCAGAGTCGTCCCTTGGGCCAGGACCGGGAGCACACATGGACAGGGAGACCGCTTTCCCACCCTGCGCCCTTCCTTTCCAAATTGCAAAACACAGGATTAAATTACACACCTCAAAGTCCCTTCTTCTGGCTCCTTAGGCTGTGAATGGGAGACAGGAGGGTCTGCCCCTTTTCTAGGCCCCAGTGGAACAGTTTGCAGCCTACAGTATAGGAACTTTCTGAAAGCATGGCCCAGCATCCCACTCCTACCCACACCCATCCCTCTTGCCAGGGGCCGGCCCGCACAGGCCTGGAGCTGGCCATGCTGCCCAGAAGCCTCAGCACCCAGCCTCAGTCTCTCGTCAGCAGGAAGGGCAGCAAGACCTAAGAGATGGTGAGCCATGGCTGGCCCTGCAAGACCTAGGAGAGGGTCAGCCGTGGCTGGCCCTGCATCTTGACCCTGCCACCAGAGTGGACCTGCCACTCTCTGCTCTGTGTCAGGGTTTCCTCGAGACCGGTCTGTGAACTCCGTAGTCACTCGTTAGCAGGGCTGGCTACAACTTGTCAGGGATCCTGTTACTCCCAAATCCAGTTCCAAAAACAATATGGGGCCTGATATATTAGCCCTGATTAAATTGGCCTACAACATGCTTTTCACTTAATTCACCTATTTTTCTTCTTGCCTCTCCTTCTCCGGGCTCCACCCCTCAAACCTCAATTTGGAAATACCCCCACATTTGATCCGAAGGTGGGTCCCCTGCTGAGAAGTGTACCCACGGGGCCGTGCCAGCAAGAAGCCAAAAGCCCTGGAATCACCTGCTTTTGTGCATTTTTACATCTAAGCCTCAATTAGGGGGAAGGCTCTTTTAAAGAGCAAATGCACGAGAAATAAATAAGCCTGTGCAGAGACGCCAGGGTGGAGGAAGCGCGCGCTGGGCTCAATCACATTTTCCAATTTCCTCTTGTATATTTTCCCTGACATCTTTGCATAGGGTAATTCTGATGAGGTTTTCACCTGTCAAAATGAAAGGGCTTTTAAAACTAACAGCCGATTTCACACAGGGGCCCTATTTAACCTTAAATCAAAGACCCATTGAACGCAATGAGGAACTTCACACCGACAAATGGATCCCTGGGTCGGCCTTCTCCGTAGAAACTGAGCACACACATTCATTCTACCCTGGGCCATGCTGGGAGCCTATGGCCTTCTCTTGGTCACGAGCTTTCGTGAGTTTTTCTCATATTTTGGGGGGGGGGGGGGGACATCAAGGGACCATCCACCCCCTCGTCTAGTCTCCTGGCAACCAGGGAGCCATCTGGGAGCCAGACGAGGATACTACACCGTGTTGGTCACACATCAGCAGCTCTGAGGAATACTTCCAGGGAGAAGAGGAAGAGAACCATGGAGCTTTCCCAGTTTTCAGGAGCTGGGCTAACGACGTGCCCTGCGCGCGAGAATGCCCTTCTGATGTGCCCCCTGCTAGACTGGGCGCGACATTTTGAAAGCAACATGCACAACATTTTAATGTCAAGAGAAGAATTAGTGTCTCGGAAAAGCCTCAAGTATGATCCCATGTAATTGTTTTATAGATGCTGGCACAAGTTCAGGGAAGAATGGGTTTTTAATACCAAATCTTTCCATTTCTCTTTGTTTCCTGTGATTTGTGGGCTCTATGAATGGCAGGTTTCTGGCAGATCCACAATTTCGATTTCCCCTTTGTTTTCTCACGCTCATGGAGTCCAGGGTTTCTTTTTTTTTTTTTTTTTTCCATGCATCACAAATACTGTTTAATGGAGTGGGGGCGGTTTTCTCCCCCGCTGGAGACACAACGTCCGGTTAAACCACACATAAATTGAACCTCTCTCCAAAGAAACATTAACAGTTCTCATGCACATACGTGTACTTGCTCACACAGACTGAGAAGGCTTTTTTCCCCCTTTAAACCAAGGAAATACCCAAGATACAGCTTCTTGCCCTCTCTTTATCTTCATGGAAAAACAGTTTTCAGGCAAAGGAATGCAAGAGGGCCGGACTCAACCATGTGGAGCACACTCTTGCCCAACCCTCCAAAAGGCACACTGAGTGTTCCCAAGGCTGGGGACACCTTCTGAGGGGAGGGCAGCCTCAGGGGGTATCAGGCCTGTGAAGACAAGACTCATCTGCCAGACAATGCCCTCCAAGGACATCACTGGATAAACCAACACGTTCCAGAGCAGAGGGAAGTAGAAAGAATAGGATTCAGAGATCGGGGTCAGCAGCGTTGGGTTTTTATTGGGATGAAGAGGCCGAGGATTCTCTTTTAAACAGATGTATTTGAGGAAAAAATCCCTCTGGCCACAGAGGGCAGACCACAGAGTGACCAGTGCTGGGACCAGTGCAATTAGTACAAGTGAGTAACAATGAGGGCCTAGGCCAAGGGTGTGAAAGGGGAGGAGAGATGGGGAACTCCATGGGGATTTATGTCAAACGGATCCTTCTCATCAGCATTGCCACTGCAAAGTGGGTCATTCTGATATGATCATCTTCACAGTCATTTCAACACTACAAATGTTGCATCAACATACAAAATCCTGTTGTGAAAATTACCAGTATTGAGCATCTTATTCCTGATCCTTTACTATCTCTGACCTTCTCCTCAATCTTTGTCTCAGTCCTGAGCTTCCTCCACTCCTGATGCTACTGCACATGTCCCATCACCCCCTCTGACTCCCTGAGCGTGCTAAGGCAGTGTAACATGTATTGCAACGTGACAATTTACTGGCTTGGTTTCTAGGTCATGTCAAAATGATCCTGTGTCAAAACAGCTAGGTCAAAATATCACACACCCCCTGTGCTGAACTTCAAAAGAAGAAAAAGCCCTTCAGCTTTTGCAGATAAACCCTCAAAAGAGAGAGACAGGGAGACGGTCATTTCCTATAGAAAGCCATCTCTAGAACTTTTAGCCAAAGCCAGCTTCCCTGGACATTCCAAGGTCACGCGCATCTTGAGACGAGCTGTAGGAGCAGGTGAGATGCTGCCAAAAGTATCAGAGGAGGCAGCACCTGTCGGCTCCCTCATCCAGGGCTGCCTGCCCTGTGCAGGAAATGGTCCCCGCTGGGTGTCCTTGCAGCCGCTTCAGCCAGGCCCTGGTTTGCTTCTAATTAGCGCTGAGCAGGGCACACAGTCCCTGCCTCCTCGTGACTGCCCATATGGCTGGACCCTGCTCCTTGCTGCTTGTGGACAAGATGAGTGAGTCTGTCTGTCTCCCTTTCTCTCTTTCATAGATCAACCCTGCAGCTCCCACTCCTCCCAGCTCAAGCTTGCCTTCCTAAACTCAAAGGCTGTGTGGGGCCGACGGAGGGGGGGAAATCAAGCTTCCCTCTTCGACTTTGCAGAGCCGAATGCACTTGTTGGCTTTATTTAATTTCCTAAGAGCTGTGGCCTGCATGCTTCCCCAGTGCTAAGAGTTGTAACACTGGTCTTTCCTTCCAAGTAGATGTGGGTCTGACATTTCTGAAGGCTTAAAAAACTGTTATTATTTTAAGCTGTGTGCCTTAACATGGTAAGAGGATGGGTTGGATTTCTGCATGGTGATAACCTCTCCCGAGGGGTGACAGCCCCAGGGAGGAGGCGTGGCAAGGCCCTTCAGATGATAAATGGGAGGCCCTGGCCTGCTGGGCTCACAGGAGCCTGGGAATGAGGCAGGCTGACAGCCTTTTCACTGACTCTATTGGGTCTGGCTGTCTGACTTCAGATTGAGCAAGAACAACCACCTGTCTCTCTTCTCTCCAGCCTAGTCAGCCTTCTTTTAGTTTTTCCAAACTCTCTCCTACCTCAGGGCCTTTGTCCATGCTATGCCCCCTGCCTAGGTTATTGCTCTCACTGCCTCCCCTCCTGCACTTCGCTTGGCTAACTTTTCTTCTTCCTCCTAATTTCAGCTCAAGAAGCCCTGAGGCAGAGGTGCCTTCTCTGACCTCACTAACCAGTTCAAATGCCACGCCCATAGGCTCTCCCATCACACGTTCTGCTCACTCTTAACATTTATTACAGATGGAATCACATGCCATTTCCACTTATGTGTGATATTTCAATCCGTACTTGTCTCCCTCACTAGACCGTAAGCTCGCTACGGGCAGGCACTCTGTCTGTTTTCACCCAAGGGCACCTAACACAGAGCCTGGCATCAAGCAGGCACTCAACTAACACTTGTGAAATAAATGAGACACTTGTGGGAATAAATAAATGGAAAGCAAGGACCAGGGGCGCTCAGCCCCAGACAGCAAGGTGCAGTGAAGAGAAAGGCCCTCAGGATCAGGTGACCAGGTTCAAGACTCAGCCCTGACACTTGGATGCTGGTGCCGCTACATTTGAGAACAGATTTTCTGCAGACACAGAGACGGCTGGTACAGCATGCTCCGAGGACCAACACAAAAGACCAAGGGGAGGTGCCCTCCACTGGTCTGAAGTCCAGAGGGAGCTTTTAGAGCTGTTCCTGGAGGCTGAGGAAGAAGCCGAGCTGGAGAAGTGGCAGAGGCAGGAGAAGGGCATGAGGGTTTGGCTCAGTTATTGTGGGAGTGAACAGTGGCAGCTTCAGTTGCTGGGGGTGATTGGGGCGTCATAACCCCTGAGGTCTGAGGGATGGCTAAACCAATGGTTGGGCCAAGGACCCTGCCTAACGCCCTTTGGGGAAGGAGCGGCTTCTGAGAAGGAAGGCCCTCTACATGTCAGGCTGCTGGAGGGAAGATGCCAGAGACCACCCCAGTGAAAGTCGCCTCCTCCCCCACTGCACATTCCAGCCACTCCGAACGGAGACGCTCCAGGAGGGCGGATGGTTGGTCGGGCTTGCTCTCCACTGTGTTCCCAGCAGCAAGAACGCTGCCTGGCTCAGAGCAATCCTGCCTGGGTGAAAGAGGGAACAGCTGCAGTCCTCACACAATTCTCCTGGAGTCCTCACACAATTCTCCTGGAGGCCTCTGTGGTGGGTGACGGTAAAGTGATCCCTGAGGATCCCCTGCCAAGTGCTGTCCCTGACTTTGTGTGACCTCTGCCCTTGAGTGAGGGCGGGACCCGTGACTCGCTTCTAACCAACACGCTAAGGCAAAGGGGATGGACTGCCACTCCTCGGTTCAGTCAAGTTACACAGCGAAGGAGGCAGGACATCCCTCCCATGATTACTGTATGTTATATGGCAAAGTGATGGGTTGTCCCTCCTGCGATTATGTCCAGTTACACAAGACTCTGTCTTATTGGACTGCAGAGAGGTTCTCCATGCTGGCGCAAATGAAGCAAGGCATGTCGAGGAAACCCCCATGGCAAGGAACTGCAGGGGGCCTCGAGGACAGGAGGGTGGCCTCTAGCCAACAGCCAGCACAAAGCAGGACCATCAGTCCAACAGCCACGAAGAAATGAACTCTGCCAACGATCTGAAGGAGTGGATTCCTCCCCAGTCAGGCCTCCAGATGAAAATGCAGTCCAGCCAACAGCTTGATTGCAGCCCCGTGAGACTCTGAGCAGAGGCCCAGGCTGTGCCCAGACTCCTGACCACATAAACTGTGAGATAATATAGTGTGTTAAGTCTCTAAGGTTGCAGTAATTTGTTACACAACAATAGAAAAGTAACACAGCCTTCAAGCCTTTAATTATGCTATTCCTCCATCTGGAAAGGTAGGAGTAACAGACTCTCAAGAGACAAAGTTTAGGCACCACCTCCTCCAGGAAGCCTTCCTTATTTCACTCTGCTCCCATCTTAGGGGTCCCTTATCTGTGCTCCTACAAAGTTCCCTATGTTTGTGCTATAATAACGCTTCTGACCTCATATTGTCACTTTGTGTTTGCACGTTGACCTCACTCACTAGGCCCTGAGCTTTCCAAGGGCAGGGCCCCGTCTTTCTGTTTTCTTTCCTCGGTTCTCCTTCCCTTTGGCAGATATTTTTGGAGAGTTGACAGTGGGCCAGGCAGTGTGCTAGCTGTTGGGATACAAAGGCAAACAACAGTGACAGCATGAAGATCCTGTTCTTATCCTGACCAAGAGACAGATCAATCCTGGACTCACTGGCACTCACCCCAGAGCACTCTGGTTGTGGGTAAATGCCAGAAGGTGCTGTAAGTCTAGCGACGGGTGACGTGACCTAGTGAGCGAGGCCAGGGAAGGCTCCCTAGGAGAGAGAAGGCATGTGGGGTATGGGGAAGCGGCAAGGTCCCTCGGGGCAGACCACACTGCACATTGCCGGCCACGTTAGAGAGTTCAGCCCTGACCCACTGGTGTTCACTGGAGGGTTTCAAATAGGAGAGCGACAGAATCCAATGTGAACTGTGAAATGATTAACCTGAGGAGTGGATAGTGGGCTGCAAAATAAGAGTTCGAGGATGGGGTGAGGGTCCAGCGCAAAAACGGCTGTGGGTAAACCAGTTAGGAGGCTACTGCAATAGTCTAGGTGAGAAACAATGCAGCTTGGAATTATGGGCTGAATTGTGTCTGCCCAAAAGAAGTGGCAGCCCTAACCCCCAGCACCTGTGAAGGTGACCTTATTTTGAAACACAGTCTGTGCAGATGATCAAGGTAAGATGAGGTCATTAGGATGGGCTCAAATCCAATAGGACCATCCAAAGATAAGATCTGGACCTAGAGACAGACATGCACTGAGAGAAGACAACTCGAAGACTCAGGGAGAAGGCCATCTACACGCCAAGGAACGCTTGAGGCCACCGATGCCAGGAGAGAGGAATGAGACAGGTTCTTCCTCACCGCCCTTGCAAGGAACCAACCCTGCTGACACAGTGATGTCGGATTTCTAGCCTCCAGCTGTGAAACAACAAATTTCTGTTATTTTAAGCCACGCAATTTACAGTGCTTTGTTAGGGCAGCCCTAAAAAACTAATACACTTGGTTTAGGTTGGGAATCAGCAAGCTTTTTCTGTAAAGGGCCAGAAAGTCAATATTTTTGGCTTTGGGGGCCGGCCTGTCCCTGTGGCAACTACTCAATAATGTGAAGCGGCCACAGACAGTAGGTGAACAAGCGGGTGTGACTGCGTGCCGGTAAAACCCAACTTCCTAACAGGCAGCAGGCTGGATTTGGCCCACGGGCCACGGATTTGGACTCCAGGTCTGCGCGATGCTGGTGCAGATGAAAAGAAGGGGACGGTGTACAAGATATCCAGGTCTGCACCTTGGGCCTCCCTCAGGTCTAGTTCACGCCGGGTGTGGCCAGGTGCTCAGTAAACCTTGAACTCCTGAACTGAACTCCCCCTGGACTAAGGGTCATTTTGGCCCAGGAAAAATGAGGCGGTTTGATACATGGTTTCAAACGTCTCTTTCAGCTCTAGCATTCTGGTGTCTGCTGATGGGATGGATGGCATTGTGTGTCCGTGTTTAGTGTGGCTTGTTACAAAGTAGGTGCCCCAGCCTGAAGACTCAGTGCGAGGAGGAGAGGCACCGGGTGTGCATAGTAGCTCCCTTTGTCCAGACACAAGGCACAATGCAGCCGCTGCTCAGTGACTGCATCCTGATGCTGGTGATAATGGCGGTGGCCAGCGAGTGACCGCCTGCCTGAAGGTCCCTGCAGTTGGTGGAAAGAGCTTGGCTTTTGCAGTCTGAAATCCTGGATCTGCCGCTTATTAGCTGCCTGCCCTTGGGCAGGTTACTGAATTAAGCTCTCAGTTTCTCTCTTTTCTCACTCCTTCAGGGGGAGAAAGCACAGTGCCTGGCACAGTGTAGATCCTCGTGACATTTTTGCTTCTGCCCTTTGCCTTAAGAGGCTCTGGGGCCAGTTGTCTCAGGTTCAAAGCCTGCCTTGCAAATTGTGTGACCGTAGGAGAGCTCCCTTATCTCAGTGTCCTCATCTACAGAATGAGAATAACGGTAGCTGCACCAAATCTTTTCTGGTTGCACCCCTAGGTCTGTTCTTTACCTGTTGCCCTTCTCTGGGCCCTGGGGAGGCTAACCTGATGGGCGACATCACCAGCAATCTTGCCCTCTGATTCCAGCTGGGTGCGGCCAGTGGGAGTCACGGGCAGCAGGACAGAAGTCCGTGTATTTATGCCCTGGTGCCTCTCTGCTGGGCTGTGCTTCGGAAGTGCTGAGTTCCTATCAGATCCTGCTGGGTGGCCCTTCTCCCATGGCTACTGCTCTCACCTCATTCTGGTAACTTCTCCATCTGCTTATCCCTCAGGCCTATGGGCGTAAGTAGCTTCCCTCTGTGCTTAACCATCACTCATTGGCACCTATAGCCCATCTATATTTTTATAAATATCCCCCTTCCTTAAGCCCTTTTTAAAAATTATTTTTAATTGTGGTAAAAGACACATAACATAAAATTTACCATTTTAACAGATTAGTGGCATTCAATATATTCACATTGTTGTGCAACCATCACCACCCATCTCCAGGACTCTCTTCATCTTGTAAAACTGAAACTCTGTGCCCATGTAACAATAACTCCCCATTCCCTCCAGCCCCTGGCAACCAGCATTCTACTTTCTGTCTCTATGAATTTTCTATTCTAAGAAGGTACCTCATACAAGTGGAATCATACAGCATTTGTCTTTTGGTGACTGGCTTATTTCTCTCAGCATAATTATCCTCAAGTTTCATCCATGTTGCAACATGTCGGAATCTCCTTACTTTTCAAGGCTGAATAATATCCCATTGTATGTACATACCACATTTTGCTTATCCATTCATCTGTCCCTAGACATTTGGGTTTCTTCTACCATTTGGCTACTGTGAATAATGCTGCTAAGAATATGCATATGCAAATATCCTTAAACCCTCTTTAACCGTCCCCTTAAAGGTTCCACTGGGTTCCTTCCTGTCAAGACTCTTAGTGATATACAATATATACCTACGATCATCATATCGTTTTGAGTAATTGAGTTAATATATGTAAAGCAGTTAGCTCAGCGCCTGACACAGCAAGTACTCAGTAAACACCTGCTGTTACTAGGAAGGGTTCTCTGTGTGGAAGAGACTGGGTGGCAGTGCCTCTTCATTTTGAGCACCAGCTAACTACCTTCCCTTTCCTAGTTAGGCTGGAACCACGTGACTGCTTTCTAAAGAGTAAAATGTGACTGAAGTGGGGCATCCTCCTTCTAATCCTGGCCCATCAAACCCTCCCCCATCCAATCCTTTATACAGGAAGACTCCCATTTTGCAGCAAGATCCTGGATGCCACGTGTTAAAGATGGCGGAGTCACCATCAGCCTGGGTCCCTTGATGCATGGAGCAGAGGTAGGTGCCGGTATTGTTATCCACAGTTTACAGATGATAAAATCAGGAGGTTTGGTAACTTGCACAGCGAGTAGTAGAGCCTAGATTTGAGGCCAAGCAAGCAGTCTGGCCCCAGGGTCCACACATGTAAGCACTGCTCTACACTGTCTCTCTTGACCTTAGGAACAAGGCTTCACAATTAGATTTTCCTTTTCCCAGACAACCCCCACACCCAGTCTAAACTCAGGATTCCTGTGGTGGGAATCCATGGAGCTAACCACTGCACCACAAGGCTAAGGCGCCTGGGTAGACATTCCAATTCATGGCGTTTCATTCCCAATGGGGCATGAGGGACGAGAGGGAAACAGATCGATGCTTGTAGCAGTGTCCTTGGCCCCCTCTGCCCTGCTCTCTGGGGTTCTTTTCTCTTAGAGCTGGTGGCCTGCTATAACCACTTGGAAAGTAGACTGAAGAAAGAGGGGTGCTCCCTGGCTCCACGACAGCAAAGCCAGGATTACCCACTGACATTACAGCTGGCAGCCTCCAGCTGCTGGCACCCTTTAAAAGAGAACATGATGGCAATTTTCCAGCTAAATTCTCCCAATTAGGCAGTTAGAGAAACATTATCCACCTCAGGATAAAGCTGATGAAATGAAGGGGCAGGGATAGGGAGGGGGGTGCTAGTCTGTCTGCGATGGATCCCACACCCAGAGCACATTTTTCCCGGGGGGGCTCTGTGCTCATGGAGAAGCATTTGCAGGGACGGGTCTGACGAGCCATCTGGGGACAAACAGGTAATCCGTCCATCTCAGCCACTTGAAGGGCCCCATCTTTCTGAGCTAGGAAGACGAAGCCGTCTCTGAAAGCCCACAATTCTCCCAGCTCTGGTCTGGACTGAGTGGGCAAAGAGGGGCAAAAGAGCAGAATTACAGAGAGTCAGAGCCAGAGGAAGCTTCTCTTCTCCACCCCAACTAGACTCAAAGTAGAGACTGGAGAAACTGAGGCCCACCAAGGAAGGGCTGAGATGCGATGTGGGTCAGAACTCTTGACCACTTACCCACAGCAATTCTCAGTAGTCCACGGTTCTCTCACCTAGCGAGCCTCTCCCAAGTGTAGGCATTTTACACACATCGTCACATTCTTACATGTAATTCTTACAACAAGTCCTGTACTTCCCTATTTACACACGAGGACACTGAGACTTAGTCAAATTTACACAAGCCAGGCCAGGGGTTCCACAGACAGACCAAGCCAAATATCCAACCCCTAGAAAGGCCCTGGATCCCATTACCAAAGTCTATTCATCAACACACACCTATTTAATGAGAATGAGAATGAGAATAAATAATAATGCATCACGCTACATGTCAAGTGACTAACCCAGAGTATCTAATTGAATCCTTACAACTATTTCTGTCAAATGAGTCCCCTCTCCCCACTTTTCAAATGAGGAAACTAGACCAGAGGGATGAAGGAACTTGCCCAGTCACAGACTATGGTGGGATTCAGGCCTCAGCCATCCTGATTTGGACCAGTGCTCTTGACCTCCACGTCCACCCACCTCCCCTTAGGACAAGGCCCACTGAGCAGAGCAGGCACAGCGGGCCCTGCAGAGCGGCTGGGACAGTCTCCACGCTTAGGGCAGGTGTTCTGTAAAGCGGTGAAAAATAAGTTCCAAGCCTGCAAGTGCCAAAGGACCTCAGAGAAAGAGATGGAGAGAGACCCTGGGGCTGAGGCTGTCAAGAATGGTCTGTGAGGGAAGAGGATTTGAACAGAGCATCACTGACAACAGTCCAGCCAAGGGAGGCCATTTGGAGCAGAGATGTGGTAAGGCAGGTGTCTGAGGGGCCACGTTTCTCTCTCTGGTCTGGTTTCTACAGAAGCATCACAGGACATGAGGGTTGAGACCATGCTGTGTAGGAATTCAGATGTCAGGTACAAAGGTAGGACTTTATCCTTGGAAATAGGGAGCTATTGAATGTTTGGGGCAAGGTGCCAAGATCTCTCTCCAGGATTAACGACCTGGTTATAACGTTGGGGATGGATCTGAGGAGGGAAAGACTACAAGTCTGAAGACATTGATAATGGAATGGAAGGGGAATTGTGAAGGCTGTGCTGATAGAACATGGTGGTTGACTGAAAAAAATATAGGCAATCAGGTCTATTATCATCACTGATAAGATGATAGTTCGTGTACACGATCTTTCTGTTAATTACGTTTCCTTTGGCCACAAATACTTCTTCCCCTCAACAAAAGGCTGAGGTTGGAGGGAGAACCAGGCTAATCAAGCCTGCACTATGAGAAGAGGCTCCAACTGCTTGGCACCAGTGCTGGAGAAAAGTCCTCAAGCATGAAACAGCCTCCTGTCCTCTGATTCCCACGGCAATCATGGCCTAGTTGTTTATAGGGAATCTAATAAAAAGCAAAGGGTAGCTGATTTGTTGAGGTTTCCATGGGCTGGCCTCAAAGTCCATGAAGCCTTTCAGATTTACATAACCCTTCAGGGAGGGCTGCATCCTCATGCCTCCTTCATTCCCACAACATGCGGGATGGGCTGGGGGACCCTCAACCGGGGACACACAGCACATCCGAGGCTGACCTGGGTCCAGAAGGAACATGGCTTCCTAGGAAGGGCTTGTGGGGGACAGTCCTTCTTGATTGATCGGGGAGTGTGAAAGGGGAAGGCACCAACAAACGTGTGCATCTGCACTGTCCTGGGGCACCAATAAAAATAAAGAAAACACAACTTTACAAACTGCCAGGATACATAACTTCACAATGCACTTACAGTCCATAAAAAGCCCGGCTCTGTGCCCGGCCTGGGGGAGCCAGGAGAGCCAAACCGGAAGTGAGTGAGCAGAGATCTCGTGAAATTACTTCCTGGATGTGGAGCCTCATCACTGGGCCATTCACAGCAATTATCCTGGACGCTCTTCCCTCTCCCCTCCCTCCGCTGCTCCCACACCTCTTGCCAGCCTGATTTTGCCCATAATTTTGAAAGCCATGGATATGTTTCATTGGGACTTGGCTCGAGTCTGCCAGGAAAAGCAAATTCAGGCCAGAAATCGTGGAATTTGGACATGATGGCAGAGCCAAGCTGCTGCCAACTTGAACTTCACCTCAAGTTTGATGTGGGGAGGAGGAACGGAGGATTTCTAGGCACTGATGAGTGGTTTGTAGTGAGAACTCTGTTTGTTTAAAACACCTTACCCAACCCTCAGCCAAGGGTTCCCATTCCCTGGAGATTTCTGATGGATACTATTCCATGCCACTCAAAGGTCTCTATTCTCAGGAGGTGAACTCTCTCTCGTTCTTCTATGCAAGGTGAGCTCTGAGTATTGCCAGTGAAGTCAGAAATAGATTTAATAGATTTTAAAGCTCTGGGCTCTCTCCCTTAACCATTTAAATAGCACTGGAGAACTCTCCAGACTGTTTCCCAAGCATGAGTTGGCATAACGAGGAAAAGATGCTGTGATAAGCGCCCAGAACAATGTTGTAGTTCTTTGATTCTATGATGCACCCTTTTCACTTTAATATTTTGAAATGTGTGCCCTTCCAATGTGTATGTATAACAGAGTCTTTATTTCCCCAATAATTCGTGTTAAACAAGTTGTGTGATACATTCAATGAAGTTTTAAAGGGAGGATATTTGTGTGCCGCCGGAGAAGCATTTGGTAGATGATGCTAAGACCACGCATTGGTTTTCTTTGAGTCTGTCTCTCCTGGGACAGTGCCTGGAGATGCCTCAGGGCTGAATGCTCCCTTCAGTCTTTGAGAGTTCCTTGAAATTTGAAAGGCCAGGTGAGATTAAGAAGGGGAAAGAAAATTTAGAGTTAGTTTCATCCTGCCCTCTTGAAATTTAAGGCAGGACCAGGCCAAGACTAGGCTGTCAACACAGGAGACTGGGGCCAAGCAGCAGGGCTCAGGCTACGCTTTAAGGTAAAGGTGTGAGATGTAGTCTCCCAAGTGTCCCGCTCCAGAGAAGAGATGACCCAGGAGTGTGGATGGTGCACAGGGCTGGAGGACTCAGGACCCTGGCCATCATTAGATGAAACTGATAACAGTTTCTAAAAGAGGTGGGTGTGTTATTTGGCATCTGCAGGAACCTGGTTATGTGCAAACCTGCCACTCTGACAGTGACTCAGTTTGAGGATAGGAGAACTCCTAGCCACCTTTTCACCTGAGAGCACTTACGACATTCTTTGGTTTGCTTCTGCCCCTCACGATGTACTCCATGATGCTAAAGTCCCAGAAAACAGACTGAGTCTTGTGAATTTTTTTTACTTACCAATTTCAGTGGTGTTCTCAGTTTTAAAACTACCATTTAGGAGCCCTTACGATGTACCAGGCACCATGTTAAGATATTCTACATAGATTATTGTGTTTATTCCTGCATTAAATTTTCCCCAAGCTCCCACGACCACTTAGTGCTGAAGCTCATATTTGAACCCAAGTCTGTCTAGATCCAAAACCTGCCTACTGAACCGTGGTACTTGGACTGCCTCTGCAGCTATTAAAAGTATCAGGGTGGAGACATATGGAAGTCAAAGACACTGGCTGACCCAGAGCAACGGTCTTGGAGTTTCACCAGAACAGACTTCTTCAGCTTTGCCTTGCAGATGACCCCTGGAAAGTATCCAAAACTAAATCTCTCACAGGAACATTTCCCCTCCATAGGCACAGACTGCTCTCCCAGGAAATAGCATCTTCCATAGAATGAGTTTCCAATCTTCATGATGGTTTGATAAGGGGACCTACAATAGGCACAAAACCTGGTTACGTTGTTAATGACTAGAAACTGTCATCATTCAGATTAATGCTGCCATTGTTTAGAACAATGATTAAACCAGCAGGAAGGACCCAAGGGCATGAAATAGTGACTAATCAATCTAGAAAGAATTGCCAGGTGATGTTTCTTTCATGAGAACTGGAGGGAACCAAAGACACAATCATTTTTCCTTGACATTGATGCTCCGTCCAACGGGTGAGCAGCAGCAGCAGAGCCCATCCATATCCCATTTCAGGGGTACAGTAAGCAAATACTCATGCAGGGGCAGCAGGAAAGGGATGGGGGAATTTGTCTTTGGCTGACCACCCAACCGTGGTACGCTATCTGTGTGTCTCCCGTCTTCCCTCCAATCTTAACATCCACTTTCTTAAGAGCCAGTGCTCACCTGGGTTGCTAATTAAGTAATTTCCTTGTTCATCTGACTTGGAAGGTTTTCTTGCAGCATTGCCAAGTGGAAATGGCTCTTAATTATGTCAACTCATGAAACCACATCAAAGACAACCTTATCAGAACACTCATTTGTCATATTATTTAAAGAAAGAAAAAATTAGCTAACTAATGGGAGGCCAATAAAAGCCCTTTTCATCATAAAGCTCTTCATAGCTGCACCACTCAACAGCTTCAAATCCAGCCCTGGATCTGGCTATTTAAAACCCTATTCCATGAGCAGGAACAGAACAGAACCAAGATGGATATCATCCTAAGTAATAATGTAAAGAGAGTCTTACCTTTCCTCCCATTTAAAATTAGACTTAATTTGATCTTTCAAGAAACACAGTTGATCATAGAGATAAAGTCAGAGTGCTCAGCTTGGGGGTGATAGCATGAGACATAAGATGGAGAAGCAACAGGGACTAATTTTCTAGCCTTCTCTATCTTCCTCATATAGTTGCTCTGGGAACACATGCTTTGGAGAAATCCTGTGGGAGGGAAATGATTTCCATCTAGTGCCACCCACCAGAGTCCACCCCCCACCCAGCCCCCGCCCCGGCCCAGGAGGAGAGAGAAGGCGATGTGACAACACAAACAGAGAGTGAGATTTAAATGCTATAATGCTGCTTTGAAGATGGAGGAAGGGGCCATGAACCAAGGAATGCAGGCGGCTTCTAGAACCTGGAATAGGCAAGGAAATTGATTCTGCTCTAGAGCTTCCACAGGGAGTGTGGCCCTGATGAGGTCTTGATTTCAGCCCAGTGAAAGCCATTTCAGACTTTTGATCTCCAGAACTGGAAGACAATAAATTTGTGTTGCTTTATGCCACTAAATTTGTGATCATTTGTTACAGCATCAGTAAGAAACTAATACAGCATGTGATCCAAGACTTCTTCTACCTTGTACTCATACCTGCTCTGTGCCCACCCCCATAGCTGTGTCTATCTGTGTTTAGCTTCCCACTGGTCTTCTATTTACCATAGTCTTGGTTTTTCTGCCTCTGACCAACCACCACCTTCCAGCATCCAGCTAGCCCCCTTCTCCCTGTTGTAGTGCTGCTGGGTCTGATCTTACTGTTTTAGTCTCAGGATTGATATAAGATCCTTTGTTGTAATCCTAGCCTCCATTCCTTGGGAATTTACCATGAGATCTCTAACTTCTCATAACTACTCACTATATGGAACATACCATATTTTCCCCCATTTAGCAATAAGAAAGCTAAAGTTAGAGAGGTATTAACTTCCCTAAATTTACACAGCTACTAAGAGGTAGATCCAGGATTGTAATCCAGATCTGTCCAACTCTGAAGTCTATGTGTTCAAGGACTCTTCAGCACAGCCATTCTCATGAACCACCCCTAAGGGAGACCCCAGGAGCTGCGGCCCAGAGCCCTATCACTTAGCCCCCAGTGGTTCAGAATTAACTTTAGGAACTTCAATACCTACATCTTTAGGATGACAGTTGAAACTGACATAATCTCTACTTGATTTCATTCAAGAGAGAGCAAGGTTAAATCTAAGTTCTTGATTGTATAACTTTAGACTCATCAACTGCAGTGATGAAAAAATACTCCCCCAACCCCTACCCCTGTGGCTTTGTGCCCATCGTGTCTAGGCCTCAAACACCTGCCTCTTCCACAGGGAGACTCTCCTTTGACTCCTGATGGCCTGTCTACTCCAACCACTGACTGCCACCGAGCCTGTCCCATTCTGTCCATGTTCGATGTTCAGAACGGAAAGGGCTTGGTTTTCACAGTCAACCAGTGTTCAAGGGATCATTCATCTCAATATTCTTGCTGCTTTCTATCTACTTTTGGTGGCCACTCTATAAGGTGAACACAGTAGCATCATTAACCTTTTTAAAAACTCCACTGTCAGTAAAAATTGGAGGCATCTATTTTGCAGAGAGAGAGAGGGGAAAAATAATCAACACTTTTTTTGAAGGCTTTTCCTTGTGAAGAATTTTCCTTTAAGTCAGCCTTAGCTAGTGGTTCTGCTCACAAAGCCAGGGGGGTTTTAGAGCAGGAAGGGCCCCTAGTGATGAACTGGAAATGATAATAGCGAGGACAATGATGTACCCGAGGTTACCCAGGAGTTCACTGCTTTTTCCTCTATCCCACATCACCACCTGGCACTCCAATTCTACTGATTTCCCAGAGAATTCTGGAGCTGCTCATAAGCCACTCTGGGACACTCCCACTGCTTACCAAATGGTAGCTCCTTTTACCATCCCCTAAATGTGGGGGGGTGACGTCTTGTTGTCTGTCACTGAGCTGAGAGCAGGCAGTTCACCAGCCTGGCCCCTGACTACCCTGTAGATAACACTGCTTCTTAATTCCTGTGTTTGGGTGCTCCCAGACAGGAAGGTCTTCTGAAATAGAACTCAAAGTGAAGGCTGCCATGGGACTGTTGGGAGCACAATCAGATGTTATTACACACTTGGACCACACAAGCCAAGGTCTCAGACCACACTCTCAAGAGGAGAATCCAGAGTAACTATTTGGTTGTTCATAAAAATGTCATTATTCCAACCCTAAAATTAAAACAAGGCCGTCCCAGTCTCTGGGGTCAGGGAAGCTATTTCTGGAACATGTCTGCCTTTCGTGTGTGCATCAAAGCCTTGGGCTCTGGTACTCAGCATCCTCCTCGCTCATTACAGCTCTTCTCCGACTTGAGGAAAGAACTCTGGGAGCCACTGGGTTCCATTACTTCATGCTTGCTTGATAACTCATGCTTACTGTGTGCTTTCTCTGTGAAGCTAACTCAGTTTCCCCAAATAACAAAGATAAGACTATACAAAGGGATGTAGATTGAAAAGAGGATGAAAAAATTTGACCATCTTCCACCCCAGAGCATAGCCACGTGGTCAGGTTGTCCCTTTATTTTACGCCACTGTTGACACCATCACCACCTCCTGGAACAATGAAGGCTGCCTCCAACCTATGGCATTGGGAGTTACTTGGGTCTTTCATTGGTCAGCGTCATGACTAACACTTCAAAGTCAAATATTCTTGCTCCTCCCTCAACCCATTCTCGTCCCTAGTAAATATGGATTTAAGCACACGAAAGGGTAGTAGCAAGGCCCAAAGAAGCTGGTCCTTCTGAAGAACCCCTTGAACTTTACCTATCCCTACAGAAAGCCATTTCTAAAATCCTAACTTGAGTATAAAGAACCCTGCTACATTTAGACTGGGAAATAATTCCCCTTTATAATGCGATATAGTGGTTATACGAGATGGCCAAAATGATTAACATGAACACATGTATACAGATACACACACACACAAAAGCAGGGCTGCTGCAAGAAAATCCAGTGTCACTGTATGAATTAGAAAAAGGCGTCTCTTCTGGACAGATAAATTAGAAAAAGGCTCCCTTTCCTCTGGGAAGACACAGCCTAGGGCTGGTTTGGCAAGAAGATCATGAGATGGATTTCAGACCCCACTCACTCCTCCTAAACCAGTGCTGGTGCAGTGCACAACCTATTTCACTACACAGAGCACCTCTGGAGAAGGGTATAGATGCATATGGAATACAGATATAGTAGAGGTTGCTAGAATAGAGTGATCATAAGTCACCAGAGGAAAGAAAAAGTTTGGAAAACAGAAAAACCTCAAAGGAACAATAATCACCAGTAAAATCACCTTGAGAAATGATGACTATTTAAATCTTTGGTATATTGCTTTCCATTCTTCTTTTTCAAATGCATATATATAAAGAACACCAACATGGTAGTGTGCTGTACATACTGCTTATGGCCTTTGCTTTTTGCCTATCATATGCTCATCTCTGTATGTTAGCTAAGATATATCCCCAGCATCACTTGCTACAACAATGCAGCATTCTCTTGAACTGTAATGCATTTGGCCAATCGTGTGATTGGAACTTCACGTTAAGTTGGTCTCTTCATTCCTGTCTTAGCCGCCTACTTGCCCTGAAAATTCATCTGGCTAGAAATATAAGCAAAGGGAGCACCCAGCCTCGCAGTTAGGATGGAGCTATGACTGATTAACAGCACAGGGTGGGGAAGCGCCCTTCTGTAGGAGAATATATCCAGGGCAAGCTAAGTCCTTGCAGCTTGCCCCTGACTTGCAGTGAAGGTTTACCTTGCCTCCCACTGGCCACTCTGCCTCCACCATTAGGCACATTCCTGGCTTCCACACTCACTGAGCCAGATGCCATCAGAAACCACTGACGAGTGGCAGCTGGCTGAAACTGAGAAAGCTTGTTCTGCACTGCTCTCCCTGCAGAGCATCCCCCTCCACCACAGTTTTTCCCCCAAAGCAGAGAGAGGACAGATAAGAACGTGACTTCCATTTGTGCCTGGGCACCATCTAATTCCTGCCAACAAATGCATTCCTTCCATACCTGTCCATCAGCTTGAGAGGAACAAGGCCTGGGAACAGGGGCTCAAATTTCCTAAGCAAAGGTCTTTATCTTTCCTCAGGTAGAGATGAAACCAGCTTGCCAAGAGATGAAATATGCTTCTAGCCTGGCTATTGGAAGAGCACGTCAACTGGTGTCCCAGAGTTCACACACCTCAGGGACTTCATTGTGCAAAGCTTGCTTTTGAGCTCATCTCATGACAACAAGTTTGCATTGGGACCCATAGAGAGAAAGGGCCCCATAGAATTACAGCAGGAGACACTACATTTACCGTAGGAAGACTGGTACAGAGGCCATGCAGGATCCCAGCTCTCCAATGGCGAACTGCTCGACCTCAAAGAACCTTGTAGGAATATCTTCCCATTTAAGATCCTGTGATAAATTTTTACTTTAAAAATCATCCACTTTGGACACTCTATTTACGTACTGAAGTGACAGGTGCTCTGAAAAATTAAAAAGCAAATGTATATAGATAAAGAAGAGAGACAGAGAGAAGGAGAGCAGGACAGGAAGAGGACCAAGGGGAAAGAAAGAGAAAGATACAATACCTCACCCAGGGAACACCAAGGTGTTGCTAACATGAAATATTTGGTGATCCTCAGAGCCTCTTTCCTCTCTTACTACCAATTAACAAAAGAAGCATAAGAGAAACTACTGTGATTCAGAGCCAAGGGACTTTAGTGGTGACAACATGAAGAGCACAGCCTGGGCTGGGCTGATTCTCTCAAATGACATCATGGTTGACACTGAGCTCTGTCTTTCACAAGCACTCCATGGCAGCTCTGCTCACAGACACAGGCTCTGCCCTCTTGACATGGTGATATCAACCACTCAAGGCACCAGGGGCAAGGGGCAGAGCTGGAGATGCATGAACCTGCCGGCGTCTGGAAATTTCCTGATGAGGCTGGGAAGGCGGGCCCTGATGAGTCAGAGTCCATGGGTGACAGGAGGAGACAGCATTTGCTGGAGGCTGGCCACAGATGGTGACTGCCTCAAGCCTTGTCCTTGGTTGCCCAGATTTTTTTCCTCAACTTAACCAAATGACCCCATGACCCCATGATCCATTAGTCACTCTTTCCTGAGATCCACTGGGAGTCATCAGGACATCATGATCCGCATAATTACGATGACAAGTGTGCACTGACTTCAATGATTCAGTGATTTAGACAAAACGTTCCCCAGACAACTGGCCATGGCTTCATCATCAGAGAGCTGGTCTGAGAGTTACTTCTGTTGAGTTCAGTCACAGGCTGCTAAGAGCAGACGTTTCTTCCTCCAATCCTGTTGGGAAGCCATTTCAAGATGGCACCTCTCACTCCCAGTCATCATCACAAAAAAGGAAAAAGTGAAACGAAAACCCTTCGTATGAGGTTAAGATAATCAGTGAGGAGCATCTGAAGGGCAGAGTCATAAAATCAGGGACTTTACTCTTCAATGCAGAGAACAGTAAAACAGGCACTATCCTTGAAACCACTGGAGAAATGCTTTAGACTGCATCTTCCATTGTTATCAGAAATAAAAGTGCATTGCAACCGTGGGCAGGAGATAGCAGCAGCAAGGTCAATGAGCAGCAGCCTTCTAACCAAAATGGTTTGCCCGTACGCAGAGAAAACACTTTAGTTTTGTTGCCTGGGCTCAAACCAAACATCCCTGAGATAGAATGAGGAGTGGCCACCTTTCTCTAAAATCAGAACAGCTTAACTAGAAAAACAAAACTGGAAGTAGACGGTCAACATAAACCATCAAGCCTGTGGTGAAAAAGACGTGCTTTCAAAAGGGTTTATCCAAGTCCCTTCTCTACCAGATCAGGGTCTTCCTGAGCCAGATGCTGTTCTGGATATGACAGCAGGAGTTCTGGTTTTGCTCAGCATCTTATCCTCAGCATCTGGTACAGTGCCGGCCACCTAGACTTATGTGAATGAATGAATGAATGAATGAATGAAGCAGAACTTCAGTTGAGGCCACGTCAACGTTTGTTTAAGCCCAGAGAGCAAGAAGTGACAGAGGACAAAGTCAGGAAATTCAGCATGATGACTTGGCTTCTACAGAACTCTAATAAGATGGGTTCCCCCTCTACCCCAAAAGGTATCAAAAGCCTTAAAAATGTTTATAAATTCTGGCCTACTGATCTCATTTCTAGGATTCTATTTTATAAAAATAATCTAATATACAAAAAGAGGAGAGCTCTACTTTCAAAAATATTTATCTCAGCATTGAAAATTTACCAAATGTATCATAGAATGATTAAGTGAACTTAAAAGACTATTTAAATGAGAAACTATTATGTATTTATTTAATAGTCACTTAAAGGAAACAGGTAAAAATGCTTATGATGGTGTCGTATGAAAAACATGTTTAAAAGTATATTATATAACGTGCTGAGAAAAAAAGTATGAATATCTAGAAAGAAAGAGGCAAAATATCAACAAGAATTGTTTTTAGGAAGTGGATCATAGATAATTATTTTTATATACTACTTTCCAAAAATGTTCTAAAATTTTTGCAGTGAACATTTATTTTATAATGGGGGTGAAAGTGAACATAATTATATATATACGTTTAAAATATATTTTAAAAATAAAATAAATTTAAAATAAATATATATATATATTTATACATATAAATTTAAAACAGAAAGTTTTCCAAACACTGCCCTTCTAAGAAAGCAGTTAGCTATTGAGTAGGCTCTAAGAATGACCCTCTCTGGGCTCTTCCATCTTGTAGGCTAATTAACACTTTGAACTGACAATCTGGGTATTGTTTCAAAGAATTCTCAGATCCCTCCACGTTGCTGGCCAATTGGACAGTGGGTCTGGCAGATGTAATTATTCAATTCTCTCTGGTGATAGCATCACAGAACCCAGGCAGTGGAAGCTCACTCTCATCCCTTTGTGACTAAAAAAGGGCTTTTATTTGGAGTTATCAGAAGCAAGGATTGACTTTTGAGAGACACAGATATTCACAGAAACGGCAGAGCTGGGGGAGATGGAGTCATATCAAATTGTGGTTACAAGACACTTGGGATTGGAATAGGACATGGAGGGGAAGGAGGTTATACTCCTTTGGTAAGCTGCTTGTTCACCAAAACCTAGAATTTGCCATACTAAGCAAGCATCTGGCCCCTCTAGCCTCAAGACAATGCGTCACTCCATTGTTTCCATATGTCCTTGCACCAAGAGAGCATCCAGGCAGCAGTGTCAAAAAGATGCCCCTGACTGATGTGCTGTAATGGCAACTTCCCTTCACTGCCAGGACCCACCAAACCCTAACTCTCAGGTGAGCTGGTTACGGCTCTCCAAATTCTTGATACTGCTTCCTTTGGACATTTGTGATAAACTAAACTAAATCAAGGCCTCAGTACACTGATTGTCAAGGTCATGAAAAACAAGGAAAGACTAAGAAGCTGTCACAGACCACGGGAGACTAGGGAGACATGAGGACTAAATGTGATATGGTGTCCTGGACGGGATCCTGGAACAAGGAGGACATTAACGGAAAAACTGGTGAAATCCAAATAGTCTGGAGTTTAATTAACAGTAATACACAAATGTCAGTTTCTTAGTTTTGACAAACATACCACAGTAACGTAAGATGTTAGTAATGAGGGAAACTGGACGAGGAAACTATACAGATATTCTCTGTACTATCTTTGAAACTTTTCTGTAAACCTAAAGATGTTCCAAAATTAAAAGTTTATTTAAAAAAAAAATCAAGGCCTCCAAAGAGAATTAAGATGAGGAATGCTAATTGTTATTAGG
This sequence comes from Equus quagga, assembly GCF_021613505.1. NCBI lineage: Eukaryota > Metazoa > Chordata > Mammalia > Perissodactyla > Equidae > Equus > Equus quagga. The sequence goes on along the minus strand of NC_060273.1, from coordinate 54,056,635 downwards.
CTCACTGATATTAGGCTCATCAGAAATCTCAGTGAAATGTTAGAAAGAGTGCTGGGATTATCCAAGTTCTTTTTTGGATTATACCGAAACTGACTGGAAGCCAATTGTACTATTTAATACTAAAAGAATAGGAAAAGATTTGATGCAAAACTCCCTGCTAATGGGAACCCAGGTAAGTCGCTTAAATTCAGAGAACTTCAGTTTCCTCAGCTGTAAAATGTGAATAACAGCACCTGTCTGACAAACTTATTGGGAGTATCATATGAAGTGAGCATCATGAGGGAGGGAGGCAGTCCCTTCTCCACTGCATCCTCCACGCTTATGACAACGCTGAGTACAAAGTAGCTACCTGAGAAATGTTTGTTACATGAGTGAATATTTGAAGAGTTCAAAATGGCATCCCAATTCAATATATTGTTGCTATTAATAGCAATATCAAAATCTTATAAATCGTATTGACAATAACTTGAAACGTGGGAAAGGATAAATGCATTACGATATATAAAAATGAAACAACATAAAGCAGTTAAAATAAATTAGATTGAAATGTATCACTGTGACAAGAGTTCAACATAATGATGAATTAAAAAATGTAAGGTATGGAACGATATACGTAGTATGATACTATTTATGAAAAATGTTTGCAAATATACAAAAGGTTGCCATATATATTTTATAGATAATGATATATGTGGTGAAAAAAATCAAGAAAGTGGTCATCTAGCGGAAGGGCAGAGTGACTGAGGACAGACCACTGTCCATCCCTTTTGAGGCATAGCCAGGTCATAGGAGCAAAGAGACTCTGGCTTTCAAACAGTATGACCACTGATAATTGCAAGATGGAGGTTAGCTGGCCAATGAGTCACGTTGATGATCTGCTGTAGGTTATCTAGTTGCTAAAGAACACACAAAGAAGTGCAAATTAAAGTAGCATAATTTAGGAAAATCTGCCATGGAGTACTGGTTGTAAATTGCATGCTTGTCATTGGTTGGCACAACGATTCTCAAAGTGGGGTTCTTGAACCACCCGCATCAACATCACTTGGAAATTTCATAAAAATGCAAGTTCTTGGTACCCCCACCTCCAGACCTACTGGATTCTGAACTCTGGGGTTGGGGCCCAGCAATGGGTATTTTAACAAGCCCTGATGCTTACTCTAGAGGAGAACCATGGGCTTAGCAGGGTCTGCCGAGAAGGGTTCTTGTACCTCTGAGCCTTTACTAATCCCCTTTATCTCTGACTTATTTTCTTCATCTCTTAAAATATGGATCAAGTTCAAATGACCTCTAAATTCTTCTCTAATTCTACAAGTTCTACACCAATCTATAAGATTATAAGGTTAACTTCTAATACATACTTTCTCAATTTGGAGAACGTAAGGGCAGAGATCACTGTCTATACTTGTTACTATCCTCTCTGTTGGCTGACTCTGTTGAGCAGCTACTCCCAAACCATCCATAACCTGGTTCTCCCTTACCCTCCTCTACCATTGAGACTGTAAAGCAAAAACATGCTCTCTCTCCACTTCCTTGCAGCTAGGAACGTCCATGTGAAACAGTTCTGGCCAATGAGATGTGAGTGAGAGGGTTTCACTTCCTAAATATAAAACATAGTCTAGAGGGAAGAAGGCCCTTCACAGGTATGACTTCTTTGCAGCAGCCTTCTTGCAAACATGAAGATGAAAGTCATATCAGAAGGACAGAGGCCCGAGGAACATTTGACATCACTCTAGAACGGCTGCATCAGCTCCACTCTGCCTCCTTCAGAGCTCAAAAGCCCCTGTTTCTTTAAGCCACTACCTGACTCTTCTGTCACTGCAGCTGGACACGTTCCTGACTGACGTGCTCCCATGTGCCCAGCCCACACTGGGCTCTAAGGAACGCCTGTGGATTATTAAAAGGAGAAGGAAGAGGAAGCAGGACAGAATTAAAGAGAGCCAAGTGGGATGCTGAGGACGGGATGCCTAAAAGAAGCAAGTTTTGAACAAGTTTGTAAAGCAAGAAAACCTTGGAAGAGAGGAAAAAGAAGGCATGCCAAACCTGTGTTTATACTAGAAACTTTATTATACCCATTAAGACGCAGATTTGATGTGCTGGTTATACATATTTTAATGCATACTAAAATGAATACATGACTATTAAAATTTAAAAAAAATATTGGTCCATGTGCCACCAAAGGTCATCATGGGAACCAACCGAGGTTGGCCTGGCACTCGCAGGAGCGCTGACTTATGCAAATTCCTGGCCAGAGGGTTTGCAGCTTTAGGTCTGAAATAGCAAAACGTAAGCTGGAAAGATCCAAATCAAAGACTGCTTGAACTTAGCGGAACCAACACTTCTCAAAGACCACATTCTGTACCAAGCTGAAGGTCTTTATGTCTGTTCTCTTTATTTCCCTAAGGTGCACCAAATTTCTTGGCTAACCTCAAATATACAAGGTAATATAATGAACACGAAGAGGGAAGAACAGCTCCTGCTCCAGGCTCAGGGGGGCTCCCGTGACCTCTAATACCCCCGGATATTTATTTTATACCCATAGCAGGGTTCTGTGTGTATTTTAATGTGCCTCTGCTATCTATTGAGATATAGAGTCCTGTAGCAAGGCACATTTATAAAAAATGCCTTTTGGTGTTCCAGTAGCTTTCATTTTTAAGCCATTCCCTTCTTTCTCATTCTGCTCACACAACTTCTTTTCTCTTTTCAACTACCTCCCTCCAGCAGAGAGGCACAGACAGCCCTCTCCTGTTTGCGGAGAGGCCATTACAGACACACCAGCGAAGATGACAGACCAGCAGGAGGTGCTGATCTGCCTCTCATCCTCCTTTTCCTCCCCTCATCCCAGCATTGATTTTTGCATTTCTGCCCATAGGCAGGAGCTTCCTGTCCTTCCTCAAGCCCTCCCCCAGCCCCCAGCCCTCAGGCCCATCACTGTGGGCATGGCCAGCACCAAGCCTGATGCATCTTTATAGTGCTTGTCAATGGCACCCTCTGAAGGGCACGTCGCAGCTTTGGTCCAGCTTCTTGGAATCTTGAGCAGTGAGCCCACCTTTGCCACCTCCCCATGAATGCAAAGCCTGGAGCCTGTTTGTCTACCACCCACAGCTGCTAAGCTGTGTCATCTATGCATGGGGCCATGGGAGACAGCTTGCCAGCAGTCTCCATGGAGAAGGGCAGAGGTCACAGGAGAAGCCACTGAGAGACATGCCAACGTATCAAAAGATGCTCAAGGTTGACAGGGATCACTTTCCTTTCTCAAAGTGGAAGAAAGAAATAAAATCTTTATAGTAGGAGCTAGATCAAGGGGGAGGGAGAGGCAGAATGGGAGGGTGAGAATGACATTTGTGTCAACTGTTTATTTTGGTGATTGTCTGCAAGTTGCAGGCAACATGGCTGAGCAAAGCTGTCATGGAAACACGATTTCGTCGCAGATGACAAGTTGGCATAAAGACAATGTAGGTGGAAAAGAGGTATGGGAAACAAAACTACCTGTCAGGCAGGTGGAGGGAGGAAGAAAATCTACCCTCACATACTTTCCCGTAATTAAATGTCAGATGTACACAATGCAGTAAAATAATTAGCATGGCATAATTACTGTTCAGATGGAGTCCCGTGTCTATGCCAAACAAATTGCTGTACTAGAGCGCAAGCTGTTAAAACAACTTGAGTTACTTAATTTTTACATGTAGCAGCCTGTTTTATCATTTCTGAAGATGCAAATGTTTCATTAATAATGCAGTCTTTCTAAGTGTGCAAAGCTCTGGGCCACTGCAAAGGCAGATCCGTTGGCGCCTCTCTAGAGATGCTGCAGACAAAATCAACTGATCTCCCTCTCTCCACGCTTGTCCCTCCAACCTTCTCTCCACATGGTAGCCAAGGGGATATTTTAAAGCCATAAATCAGATCCTGTCACGTACCTGCTTTAAGATAGTTCACTGGCTCCCACTGACCTTGGAATAAAGTCCAAAGGCCAAAAGGAGTGGGCTTCTCTGTCTCTCTGCACCCACCCAGGGCCTCTCTCCCCGTCTCTGTGCTGGAGCCACACTGGCTTTCTTTCAGTTCAGGTTCAATTCTTCTTTGACCCAAAGTCTTCATACTTGCCACTCCCTTTGCTCAAAGCACTCCTCCTCCAGCCCTCATCTCCCGTCCTCCCCCTCCCCCGCCCCTCCGTAGCTGCCTGATTCTCTTGACTTTAATTTTGCATCCTCAGGGAGACCTTTCCTGATCACCCTATAAAAAGCAGGCCCTGGCCTTCCCTGCTCCCAGTCGGGCTCTCCTACAGCTCTCCGCTCGCTTCCCCATTGCACTGAGAAAATTTTGGACTATAATTTTATATGTCAGTTTCTGTCTTTATTTCTTTAATGTCTACCTCCCCCGCGAGACTTTAAGCATCTGGAGGGTTGAGATCACACTGGTTTTAGTCAGCCCTATATATCCACTGCCTAAGGCAGTTTCTGGCGTAGAGTAGCTGCTCAATAAATATATGTGGCTTATGCGCTACCCTGGGTAAGTCATCTCCTTCACTGTGCATGTGCCTTCTCCTCCACACAATGAGTGTGGACTAGCTCAGTGTTCCTTCAACCTGTGGGTGGTTATCTACTTTTGGGTTCATGAGACCAAATGAGTGGTTGTCAAGACTAATATTTTCAAAACATGAAACAGCATAGAAACTACCAGCAGCACAGAAACAATACTTCCCCTCAGCACCAGTGATACTGGAAGGCTAAGTATTGCTTCATGACGCTCTTCTTTCAGTGTTTATATAGTTACCTGCGCTTGTTTACTGGGTCATGATGTAACGTATCCCTATCTCTTTCTGCCAGGGGGAAGACAAAAAGCGTCAGAAAGTTTTAAAAAACACTGGAACCTGGATAAGGACTGGACTAAGCAACCCCCAGGATCCCTAAGCGGGCTCCCAGCCTTGGCCTTCTTGGATCCCTCCCCCCTCTCCCCCTTCACCACCCGGGGTGTGCTGGCAAGGTCTTTCTCAATGGGACAGAAGCTCTCTTTGCCCCCTGGAGACTGAGAGGGGACTTGAAGCACCGGCCTCGGCCCAGGGGAAAGCATGTCCTGTTTCCACCTCCTGAACCGCATACTCTCCTGTGTCCCAAACAGGGAAAGACAATCACTTCCTTCTCAGCCCCACTCCCTCCCAAGACAGTCTCCTCCACATGAAGAAATGGCTCAGAATGCCAGACAGGGAGAAGTAGAAACAGCTGACTGTCAACTTTCCTGTCACATGGGGAGGAGCTAGGCTGGACATCACGGTCAGAACCCAGCTCCCAGGACACAGGGGGAGCCCTTCCACAGAGCAGTCCCCAAAAGTGGCAGACGTGTCCTTGGTTAGCACTGATTAGGAAAATTGAGAAAAAACAGCATGAAATATGAGATGAAAACCACAGTGGTGAACCGAAAGACTCCTAAATGAGAGGGAGGCAGCAGGCATCGCCTTTTGCAGGGGCTTCCTACTCTTCCCAACATCTCCTTGCCTACCTCCACCACCCCTGAGCCCTGCCTGCCCCTGCCAGCAAAGCAGAGCTGTCCCTCCACTCCAGCTAGAGTCAGGGAGTCACAGCCAGAACTTTGCTCTAACCCATCCTATGCCCTGGATGATCACATGGCCACCTTCACTCCTGAGATGGCAGGAAATGGCAGTCCAATCGTGGGTCAGACTGGACCATGTGTCAACAATGCTATGGGAGGAATTGCTCATTTGACCATCCTGGAGGTCAAACTCGGTGACACTCTGCCCCTCCTTTCAACTCCTAAAAACAAGCCTAACCCCTGTGTCTGGGCCTGGGCTCAGCTTTCCCATCTGGAAAACGGGCCAGGGCATTTTTCTGGCTAGAAGGAGGTGATATGTGCATGCATGTGGGTGTGCATACACATGTATATATATGTATATGCACACATGGATATACGTGTGTACATATACACACATATCTACGTGTTTATATACATATATTATATAGATTATACACATATATATATGAGAGTTGAGCCATTACAGCCTAAGACTCAATCCTGGGGAGCAGAACCCACTTTCACTTTTAGGCCTCTGCACCTCAGATCCTAACCACCCATTTGTCTCTTACCCAGAAAGCCTCACCAAAGGACATAATTATTCATGAGTCTCATGGCTTCTGGCTTCCTGATAGCTTCTCTTGTCAGGTCTGCAGAAGATTTCCCGGATTCAGACGAGCGGCCCTTTCAAATGGGATCAGGGGACTTTTTCACCTCTCCCAGCCCTATGGATGGGTTAGAAACTTAACAGAACAACATTTACTCACTAAATTAATTCAAATGTACATCCTCCCTCTCTTTCTCTCTGTGTGTCTCTCTCTCTCACACACACACACACATACACACACACAACAGCCTGCTTCAAAGTGGGAGGCAGGAGAAGGGTATCTATTTCTGGCGAGCTCCCCGAGGAGGCCTCAGGGGGCTGGTAACTTACTCCCCTCCCCTTCTCCCATGCATCCAAGCCTCACCCCTCATTAGCCCACCCTGGATCTCAGACCACCCTCTCTGCTCAGCTCCTGGCCAGGATACCCTCCTGCCAGGGGCTTTTCCTGGCGTGCTCCCCCTCACCCACGTCCCCTAAATAGCCCCTAGCTGAGGTGGCTCTGACTTCAGGAGCTCTAGGGGAACGACAGCTCTGATTACCTTTAAACGGTCTCACCTGGCACCACACAGCACCACAAATAAAGACCCTCACATCCTTACCTTGCTCCCATCCAGGAGGCTAGACTGACCAACTGTCCCGATTCGCCCAGGACTGAGGGGTTTCCCAGGATGTGGGACTTTCAGTGCCCAAACTGGGAAAGTCCTGGGCAAAGCAAGATGAATTGGTCACACTATGGAAGCCTGAAGTCTGTTATTGCCCTTTGGGCTCCTCTCATGACCTTCAACCTTATTTCCAGCCTCCTGAGTCCAGGTCTCACCTATGTCTGGGTTAACTGGTTCTTAGCTGGCCCTCGACTGGGACACATGAGTTAACAGGGGAGGCAATGTAAGTCATGTAAGACTAAAGGCTCTGGAGATAGATGCCTGGGTTTGACTCCCAGCTGCACACAGCTGTGGGCCGATTACATAAACACTCCAGGCCTCAGTTTCCTCATCTGGACAATGGGCCTATTAATTGTACATACAGTAGTAGATGCTATTGGTGCCCCACCCGGTTTCCCCTTACTGTCCCCTAACCGCCCTGAGGTTTGGCTGCTAATAGCTCAATCTGCCCTTGGCATACTTTTTTCTTTAATTCTTGAGATATAATTGACATATTGTGTAAGTTTAAGGTGTCCAATGTGTTGATTTGACGTATTCATATATTGCAATATGATTACCAAGAAAAGTAGTATACAAAAGCTGCCCTTGGAATATGGGCGTTGCTCTCTCAGAAATGCATGGGAAGTCACATCCCACCCTCTCCTGGGAGGTGTGACCTACAGCCAATGAGTGATTAACACAAGACAACAGGAGCCCAGCCCCCTCGCCTCCAGTGAGAACAGATCTGTGGTGCCATTCACACGCCAGCACCCCCTTGATCAGGCTGGGATCAGGCTGAGGCTAGACTTCCTGCAGCCCCATCTTTGCTTGGCTTCCTCCCTCTCCTATCCTGCTTCCCTCACCTCCTTAAGGTTCTCTCCTTAAACACTTTTTCAACAAGTCTCTTGCCCCAGAATCCCCTGCTCAGGCTCTGCTCCTAGGGAGCAGGAGCTAAGACACATGCCTTACAGAGCTGTTGAGAAGGTTGAATGAGACTGTGTACGTAAAATGCTTGCTTCAGAGCTTGGCACATAGTGAGCTCCCACATTGTGGCTGCTCCGTCCTGACTCCTGTGACTTAGTCTTGTTCCCATGGGACTGCAGGTCTCGCCCTCCCCACCTCCCTCCCTGTGGCACCACATGTGCCATCCAACGTCCTCAGGCATGACCCACTTGCACAGGCATGCCCAGGGGACCCCTGCTGTACGCAATCCCTGACTTGCAAATCAAGAGAGTGTTTCAGAATGGAAATGGCCATAAGCGACACTGTTCTGATGGGGATCATTCTAATTTTTAAAGTAACCATTGGAAAGTTTCAGTAGCATTATCAGTAACAGGTTTCTCAGGACCATGGCAGTTGAGATCTGCTGCCTACATCTAGCCCCCAGGGTCCCAGCCCTTCCTGGAGGGAAGACCTGCTCCAGGCCCACGCCCTCTCTTAATCCACTTTCCAAAGAGATCACAGACAGAAAGTTCCTCCTCTCATTGTTCACTGGCAAGCCCTCTCAAGTCTAGGGACAAGTTTTCTCCCCATGTAATGTCTTCTCCCTGGGTGCCACTGCCCAGGGCTGTGAGGGCACCAGCCTCTGATGCAGGACACTTTGATTCAAACCACCAAGTTGCAGGGAGTCTTTCCTGCGTACCCAGCACTGTGCTGTTAGAAGAGAGACAGAACTACAGAAGAAATCGAGGGTTCAGTCTTTATCATGGAGAAACTGAAGGCCCGCAAAAGGATCCAAGATCACCAGACAGATATCAAAAGAGAAAAACCATGATTAACAAGATCCAAGCTTTACTGAGCACTTACATGCACGAGATGTTTTGCCAAGTGCTTTGCATGCACGACGCTATGAAATCCTTCCAGCTCTTCTATCATCCTCCTCCTCACTTCCCAGGGGGACAGCTGAGACTGAGAGGCCAGGGAGCTTGCCCGGGCTGTTCGATGCATCCCAGGCAGCCTGATTCTGGGCCCAGGCCTTCAGCTACTAAGCTCTACTCCTCCTAGCACTAGCCTGACCCCCAAGGGCTTCCAGCTGAGTGGTCAAAACAAATGTGAGTGTAAGGAACAGAATTCTAGCAGAAGTGGAGTGAGTGAAATATGCAGGGAACTAGTGAGTGATGGGGACAACATGAGGCACTGACAGCATCATACAGTGCCAAGTTGTGAGACTGAAGTGCTCATGGGAAAAGTAGGGGCTCCTTTCCATGCCTCTTGTCAGCAGCTAGTAACCCCCTCCATCCCTGCCAAAACAATGAAGAATGCTACAGGGAAAGGCAATCTATCTGCCGGTGTCCCAGGGACCTGCTCCATGCCAAATACCCTCCCAAGCAAATATTGATACATTAACCGCAGCTCAAACACTGAGTGCCAGCGAGTACGCCTCAGCAGGGAGGGGGCGGCTGGCCCGCTGCCACCTCCCCACAGCCCTCGTCAGAGCCAGAAATGGGGTCTCCTGCCTGGTGGAAGAATCTGCAGGGCTCTTGAACTGGGCTGGCTGGGGAGCAAGAGTCCAGGGGATGCTAAGAAGCCCCTGATGATGGGCAAGTGCCACAGGCAGGCTGGGGATGGAGCCAAAGTCTGTCCAGAAAGAGCTCCAGGAACTGCCATCACCTCCTCGTGCAGCCTTCAGGGATGTGCAAACTAGGCCAGGCGTGGGGACCTGGGGAACTGGATCTCAAGAGATGTGATAATGATGCCCACGTCTACATGGAGACCCAGCAATGAGTTCCACCCAGTTACAATGACAGAGCTCTTATTTATTTTTATATACAGATAGTAATAAAAACGAGAAACCTGTTTTACCTTTTTCCCTTGTCATTGCTTCTATCACTAAAGGCAAGACTGGAACTTCATTTCTTAAAGTGAAGATATTTAATTAATTAGATCAGAAAATGTCAGAGCTGAAAGCGACACAAGACACACTTCATCCAAACTCTTATTTTAATGACGAGGAGACCGAGACCCAGGGAGTGAGCTAATCTGCCCAAGGTCCCAGATAGTAAAGCCAAGCCCAGAACAGGACCCAGGCTTCCTGTCTCCTGTAGCATTAAGTCCTGCATATAACCCCCGGCCCTCACCACCACTCCCACCCTCAAATATCACTGCCATGTTCCATTGGTGGCCATTGTGTTTTCTCAGATTTGAGTGAGTACAGGAAGGGTGGGGCGGGTGGGTGGAGAGATGAAGGGAGAGCGGTGGCAGGTGGGTGGGACACGAGTGGGCCTCTAGTCTTATGTGAAGGAAGCTGGGCATGCCCAGGTGGTACTTTGGTAAGAATGTCAGACTTGCAGGAACAATCCTAAGAGCCCACTGGAAGTTGCTGCCTGGAGCATTGTGTCAAGAATGATTCTGAAGCATCTCCCAGGTTCTTTAAGATAATGTTGTAGGATCTACATAGAATGCCAAGTAAGTAATAGCAGCTTAATAAATATATTCATTGGAAGGAAGGATGCGGGCAGGATATCCCTGGCATCTCCCAGAGTTTTATTGCTTTGAAAAACTCCACCTTCACTCCTGGCTTCTTTTCCCCTTGGCAAGGCTGCCATCCCAAGACCCCTAAGAACCGTTCCGTCCGCTAGGGGCCAAAGCTCACTTAGAAACTCCCGAAGCACCAGCAGGTCTTGGGTAAGAAATTCAGAGCCCGTTCACTTCACCAAGACCCTGGAGTTTGCCCTCCTTCCTTCCAAGAGCAAACCTTCACACAGAGGCTCAGCTCCAGCTGAGGCTGTAGCAACCACAAAGGCCAGAAGGAAGGGAAGGCGGGCAAGGAGGAGGGGCAATCGGGAGAGCAATGTGGGGCAGTTCTTCCAGGGTTCAGGGAAGATGCTGGTTAAAAGAGGGAAAGACCATTTCTGAGGGATGGTACCAGTTGGAAGAAACATGTAGGTCAAAGGTCAGTCCAACCATGCTCCTACCTCACTCAAAAAATCTGTTTCCCCACTGCCTTCTTTTTTTTTTTTTTTGAGGAAGTTTAGCCCTGAGCTAACATCTGCTGCCAATCCTCCTCTTTTTGCTGAGGAAGAGTGGCCCTGAGCTAACATCCATGCTGATCTTCCTCCACTTTATATGTGGGATGCCTGCCACAGCATGGCTTGCCAAGCGGTGCCATGTCCGCACCTGGGATCTGAATCAGCGAACCCCAGGCCGCTGAAGCAGAACGTGCAAACTCAACCACTGCGCCACCAGGTGGGCCCCACCACTGCCTTCTAAATCAGGTATTAAACCCTTCGGATCTGGCCACGACCCTCCAGCAGGGCTGCATCTTTGAATCTAACCTCCTTTGAGTCATCTTCATGCCCTCTGCAACTGGATCCTCTTGCAATATCCTAAATAACCCCAACTTTTTCCCTTCACCATGAATTTTACTCATGTTTTTCCTTCCTTTTTGCTTTTGTATTGGTCAGAATCTGACCCGTCCTTCAAGACTCAGCTCAACGCTCCCTGCTCCAAGAAGACTTTGCTATTCCCTTGAGTTGCAATCTCTCTCTCCTTCTCTCACATACACACACATTCAGATAAAATCAGACCTGGGTCTATCGCAATTCCATCCCCCAAATCACAGAACTGTCCGCAAAGACACGCTGCCTGCAATACCATCAAATAAACAAACAAAAACCAAAAGAAACTAAAAAAAAAAACAACCCTGCTACAAAGCTGATTTTAGTATCTCAAATTCCTCCACGCCAACTCTCCCTCCTTTGGAAAAGATTTTGTCCAGGCTGCAGAGACCTTAAAGAAATTTTTTTAAATAAAGTCATGTCATAAGTGTACATAATTCCATGGTGGGTGCCCATCCATCGCGCAGTCACTGTGAATATAAGCTAAAACTTAACCAGTTTACTTTATTTATACTCTGCATGGAGCCTTTTCTTTTAATAAAACAGAATCCGTTAAGGATTATAAACAAACAGTGTTTTATGAACTAAAACTGCAGTGCACTAGTCACTCAAGGGCAAAAACTGGGCTCTGGGAGGCCCAGGCAGCTATAAATAAAGATAAGGCCCTGCCAGGCATGGGCTTGGGCAGAGTAATTGCTGACTCCATAATCAGCTCTCCCCTCCTCCTTCAGGCCCACAAATCACTTGGGTGTTGGGTCACTGCCCACTGGATTCAACCCAGAGACAAAGAAATGTCAAAGCAGTTCATTAGCTCTGAGACTGAGTGTGAACTGGGACTTATGCAACGTCTAGGTCCTAAGTCAAACTACCGTGCACTAATCCTTGAAACCCACATGACTGGATGAGTCGGGTCAAGAGCACCAGCAAGTTGAGCCTGTTACACTCTGGACATGGCCCCTAATCAAGGGGTGTCTGCTAAACCGCCCCATCTTCTGGGGGAGACCCCACTCCCACCCCCCAACACTCACCTCTCAAGCCAACCACGTGGTGGGGACTGCCAATCAGCTCAGATCTCAGGGACATAGTATTCAGTCCACATGATGGGTGTATATGCCAAGCAGAGCCAATGAGACTCCACATTGGGGGTTGTTCAAATTGGAGCTGGAATAGAACACCCCTTTCCAGGCTGGTTACTGGATGGAAAAGTATGTCTTTGGAGCTGCCAGAGACCACCTTGCTTACTATGTGAAGAAAGCCCACCTGCAGTGAAAAGGCTCTGTTTAATACCATAATGATGGATGCACATCATTGTGCATTTGTCCAAACTCACAGAATGTGCCACCACCAAGCATGAGCTCTAATGTAAAGTGTGGACTTTGGGTGATGATGTCGTGTCAGTGTAGGTTCATCAGGTGTAAGAAATGTCCCACTCTGGTGAGGAATGTCGATCATGAGGGAGGCTGTGTGTGGGCCAGGGGGTATATGGGAAATCTCTGTACCTTCCTCTCAATTTTGCTGTAAACCTAAAACTGCTCCAAAAACATAAAGTCTTTTAAAAAAAAAAAAGAAAGAAAAAGAAAGCCCATTCGCCCTCGGGTGAATGAAGCTGAGCTGAAGAGAGGAAAATGGGATGAGTCCTAACAGCCAGTAAGTCCTCATCTTTGTGTAAGTAGTGTCTCTGCCTCCTTCTCCTAAAGAGTCCTTATTAGCACTATTTTTAGTAACTATAATATCATTTACTGAGCACCTGCTAGGTGTCAGACATTGTACGAAGCCATTCAGTACTAATAATGTTGTCATTGTTACTATTTACTGAGGGTTTACAGTTGGCTAAGGGCTGTCCATGGACCGTCTTATACCATCCAAACACCAACAGTGAAGTAGATGCTCTCACCTTCAGTCTGTGGATGTCGAAACTGAGACTCGCAGAGGTCAAGTACCTTTGTCAAGGTTATGTGGCTAGTGATTAGTCCAGCCAGGATATAAACTCAACCTGACACCAAAGCCCGTGCCTTAACCCCCACACTATCTTGCTGCAGCATGATTTCAATTTTGTTTCCATAAACAATACGTATGCCTGTGTGTGTTGTGTGTTTGAGGGGGCGGCGCTCACAACAGGCAGGCTCACATGGACACATGGTGAAAAAAAAAATGGGGAGATAATACAGAAATGCCAAAGCAGAAGGGCCTATATGTCACATGCCAGGGCTAAGTAGTGTCATTAAGTTGAGGATGTAATTCCAGCCTTGTCTCTCCACCATGAACGAAGGGCCTCTGCCTGGTGGGATCCCCACAAACACTGCTGCACAGATAACACAGCCGCAAAGCTCTTGGCTCGCTGTGTCCTCACAGTTTCTCTATGGTGCAGCCAAGAGAGAGTGATACCATTTTCATTTCATGGATGGGAAAACTGAGGTCCATTAAGCTACCCAGCTTCACCCCGTTTTGTTGTGACACCCACGCCTTTTACCTCTGCACTCTAGTCCTATACTGACTTGTATTTTCTGTTCTTTGAAGGTGTCACGCTCACTCCTGTCTCAGAGCCCTTGTACCTGCTCTTCTCTGGGATCAGAACACTCCCTCCCTCCCACACTGACCTGGCTAACTGATCCTTCTGATCTCAGCTCAAAAGTTCCTATCTTGGGGCCGGCCCCATGGCCTAGTGGTTAAGTTCGGCATGCTCTGCATTGGTGCCCCAGGTTCAGATCCCAGACAAGGACCTATACCACTCGTCAGCAGCCACGTTGTGACAGGATCCAAACATAAAATAGAGGAAGACTGGCACAGATGTTAGCTCAGGGTGAATCTTCCTCAACTAAAAAAAAAAAAAAATTACCTTTCTTGGGTCATCTTCCCTGACCACTGTGATGCCCCCATTTTATGCTCCTGTAGCCCCATTTGCCTTCATGGCATGTTTTGCTACTACTAATGATATATTTGGGTTATTATTTCATTAATACCCAGCTCACCCAGTGGACTATAAACCTCTGGAGGCATGGAACATGCTTGCTGTGCTCACCATTTCATCCAAGAGTCTAGCACAGCGTCTAGAATGCTCTCAGCAAACGTTTGACGAATGATGAGTAAACAAATGAATGTGCATCCAGGGTGACACTGGAATAAAAGTGCCTCCATCACGGAATCCTAAGGAAAGTCTTGTTTCTTTGGGAAGCCATGCCCACCACCCAAGGCCCTGAGTCCCTGAGCTTGACCCAGGCCTTCTGGTCGACCTCTATGGCAGAAGAAGCTCCACTGGCCAAGACCTCAAGATCAAAGACCTATAAGATGCTAAACCTTGTAACCTGGGCAGAAAAAGATGGGCTTGTCCCACACCTGGACCCTGTAACAGCAGAGGCAGTTGTAAACCGAAGAAAGAAAAGCCAAGAAGGAAAACGTCACATGCCTGGGACACGAGCTCCCTCGCTCCCTCCTTCTTTAACCTGCCAGGGAACACCTTTTATATCCAGCTGATTATGTTTAACCACGGGCTTTTTGTCCTCGCCTTATAATTACTGCCTTTTTAAACCCAGCCGCAAAATTAATTGCCCCTTAATGAAGCAGGGTAGCAATTAAGGGCAGCCAACCTTGTGAGGAAGGAGAAACACACATTTGTTTGAGGTGTATCGTCAGGAGCCCGACTTTGGAGGCATCGTCATTATGGCGGTAATTATTTTCCAAGGCTGCGTGACACCTCCTTAGACCTGAGCAGAGCTGCCAGGCTCTGGAGAAAACCATTGTTCCTTCAGAGTTAATTAGAGTCCAATTTGGAGCTTCCTGTCTCCTGGACTGGAGAGGAAATACAATTTATTAGTGCTCGATGCCCACTAGGTCCGCTGAGGACACGGGGCCTTCCCAAGAAAGCCACAGCACCACACATCAGCTTCTCCCCTACCAACACTGCTCCTCGGGTACCAACATGCAGATGCTGGAGCAGCCCAGAGCTGCAGGCAGAGCCCACAGACCTGCATGTGATGAGGCTCTCCACGTGGAAGGAAGCACACCTATGTTTTCAGCCTTGTAGCAAGGCAGCCGCAGGGAGTTCTTCCTAGGCAAGCGGTCAGGCCACATTCGTTGGGCACCCTGTCACCCTTTAGCAGAGCTAACGACCTGAGATAGCTGAGAAACAGAGGGAGATAGATAACTCTGTGTACTCTTAGATAGTCTGTCCCTGTCATCCTCTGGGCTCTGGAATAATGCTCATGTCTCAAAGCGGAAGACAATAATGATAACAAGAACAGCAACAACAATGATAACAATAATATCTAACGCATATTGAGGATCTACTGTGTGCCTGGTGCTTTAATTCTTACAACGACCTTGCGAGGAACACACGGTCATTTCATTTGGCAGCACAGAAAAATCTGAGCTACAGAGAAGTTGAGTCATTCTTCCAAGGACACACAGCTAAGTAACAAAACCAGAACATAGGCATTTGCTCCTCACCACAAAATGTACTCCCTCTCAAGCACAGGCCAGTGGTGTTATAAATAACAAGGACACAGTGGTTGGCCCTCTGTGATCCTGCTAACTAAGCTTCCATCCTCTGGACAAGGGGATCTGTTGCCCTGATGGAGCCTGGTGCACCCCAGGATTCCACCAGCTGCAGCGCTTTCATCTCTTCATTTCCCTTGGTTCTGGTTTGATGACAATGGCTTGACGGTCAAGGCCCTCCGCGAACTGGCCCCAGCCATCCTCCTGTCCTTCACATACCCTTCTCTGCCGCCCACCTGCTCGGATCACCCAGTCCTCCTGCCTCAACGGCCACCTGCACAACCGTCTCCAACTGGGATTCTCTCCTTGCTTCTCTCCACATCTGTAAGTTCTCACAAACCCAACTGGTGAACTCCCATGTTTTATGACACCTTTGCCAAACACCCAGCTCATGGAGACCCCTTCTTCCTTGAAACCCCTTCCTCCTCTATAGTCCTGATTTTTCTCAGGCCCTCCTTGGCACATAAAGTTGCCAAGCTGGCTGGTATATATATATAAACATTTTATAAATTCATGATACTAGTACATTATCTTTTCATATAGCAGAATCCATGAGCTGCCACGTACTGTCTGTCTCACCTTAGGCAAGTTTCTTAGCTTCTTGGTGCCTTAATGTCCTTGTCTACAAAATGGAGATAATGATGATGCCTACATTGTAGAGCTGTTTGCAGTTAACTCACAGATACTGCTTAGCCTGGCTCGTAGTAAGTGCTCAAGAAATGTCAGGTGGTGTTATTATCACAGCTCCTTGAGGACAAGACCATGCCTGATGCTCACATGCAAGTATGACTTACAAGTATGTATCTATTGGTGGACTAGTTTGAGAGTACCTGGCCCTCTGCACCTTTCTTCCTAACCTCCTTTGGGGGTGCCAGGGTGGGAGTGTGGAGAGATATGGAGCCTTCTGCTTCTTAGCGGAGAGTGTCTGGTCCAGCCCCAGGTCCAGTGTCCCTGACCTTGGATGTCTAAGAACTGGAGTCTTCCTGATGCTGACTCACTATCCACTCCAGCCCAGCCAACCAGAGATCTGTGCCTTTCCCTCTGCCTCCAGGTCCTCCCTGCCCCCCACAGGGCTGGCGCCCTGCACCCCTGAAGCCAAAAGGAAGCCCCTGCACTTCTTAGAAAAAGAGCCTAGGCTGACATATCCATGTCTATTTTGCAGGTGAGAGTGAAACAGGAAGAGATGTGGGTTAGCAGCTTTGGAAGGCAAACATCAAATCTCCTTGCACCCAGATTCCAGCCAACGATACTCCTCCTTCCACGCAGCGCCAAGCTCCAGGGACTTCCAGAGTCTTCCAAGCCTGGGTCACTATTGCTGCTTACGTTCAGAGGCAGAATCATTCAGGTCTGTTTAGAGATCACCAGAAAACCCCAGTCGGTTTTAAAAAATGGAGATGATCCCAGCAGCCAGCGCCGGGCCCGTAGTTAACCAATTTAACTTTGCAAAATACTCCAACTACACACAAGCTTGGGCTGCTGCTCAGCTGCTCTTTTTAAAAGGCTGGAGAGGAAATAAAAATGAATGATGACAAAATGTCCACACGGGTAGAAAAACAGAATAGTCTGAAAGCTCCAGGGCAGGAACTGACACAATTTAATTAACTATTTGGAATAAACATGTTTGGTGCCGCTCTCAGAGCTGTTTGTTTGCCTTCACAAAATAATGCTCTTAATAAGTCTGAGATTAAACTTTCGAGAGATTAATTAAATGCATCACCTTGACTTGAAATGTTAGGAATGGCCAAGAAGGCATAATATTTTCTTTGCACATTGTTCAGGGGCTGTTGTCGTCTGGCATAAACAGTTCCCGACCTCTGTTACGTGTTGTATAAAAATTGTCACTAATTGTCATTTGGCATCGGTACTCTATATAAAATGCTTATTTCTTAAATAGTCTAATAAGCACTTTACAAGGAAACAGGATGGGTCAAATTTAAACCATGATGGTAGTAGAGCTGACGCATTTAAATACATCCTGAAAGTCATAAGTTGCTCTCCAAGGCAGATCAGTGATGTTTGTGACTAACGGTGTCATTTAAAAAAATCAAAATAATCATAATATCTGCCATTTATTGAAAAGCTACTATATCCCAGACATTGTGCTCATTGTACATCTACTATTCACGTAAGTCCTTTAAAGGAGTATCATCATTCCCACTTTATAGGAGAAAACTGAGGGTCAGAGAGGTTACATGATCTGCCAAAAGCTAAACAGCTGGTAAGTGGAGGAAGCTGGAATTTGAAGCCAGATCTAACTGTAAAGTTCATGGCCATCAGCCACCTAGCCTCCTAAAACAGGAGAAAGAAACGTAGCTTGAGAAATTCTAATCACACACTAATTGCATGACAAATTAAGAGTAAATGATACTAACAGACTTTATTTGATTGCTTATAGGAAGGCATTTTGTACTCAATGATTGTTTGGGGGTAAAATCATTGTAAATGGTCTTGTTAGAAAAAGACAAGAGCCTAACCTCACAAAGGAATACTACATGGGCTCTTTCTGGTCATGTGGCAAGACTTCCATATTAATTCCAGCTCCCAAATTCTGTTCCTGTCATCCACACTACAGTCTGGTGTCCCCTTATGCAGGTTCTGCAATGATTGACTTTTGACTTTTGAGTTTATCTGTAGGAGACCCACACCCCAGAGCCCCCTGTGGCACCCTCTAGTGGCTATCAGCACAAATCTGTAGAAGCAAAGAAACTGGGAGCTCAAAGAAGCTGCCATTTAACTACCTTTGCTTATGCCTGTGAAAGCGAAGAGGGGCAAACTGATAATGTGCAACCTGAAAGATCAAGGGCATAAATAATGTAAAACGATTTTTAAAATGTGGTTGAGCAGTGGTATCCGGAACTAGGAAGGTCTTGGAGTACTCCCTTAGCAATCAAATTTCAACAGATGCTTCTCTCCTGAGTCAGGAATGATCAATATGAGATGGTCCTACTTCAACAGGAATCCGGGCTATAGGCGGGTAGGTACGATGGGGCACTGGACGGCCACAGCAGGCGAGACGGGAGTCCCTACTTTTATTGACCTCCCTGTATGCCAAGGACAGCACCGGGGGCTTTAACTGTGTATCTCATTTAATCTTCATTTTATCATTCCTGTTTTACAGATGAGGAAACTGAGGCTCTGAGAGATAAAGTAACTCACCTGGCTCACGCAGCCAGTAAGTGGGAACTCCAGCCCTGGCAGCTGGATGCCAAAACCAGGTCCTTCTTCGTTACATTTTGATATGCAATTGGATATTGTAAATATTCCTTATACAAGCAACAAATAAACAAATAATTGGTTTCTGTTTTATAGACTTCTGCAAATTAGCAAGGGATTTTCTGATTTTTTTCCCCCATATCCTGTTATATTCAAGACCTCAAAGTTAATTACTACACCAGACACTCCACGGCAGAGATAAACATCAGGGCCCCTTGCCTTGTGTGTCTGCCGTTATGACCGGGTCCAGGCAGGCCCACGGACGGCTAATGAGGTTAAATATAACGTGAGATAAAGACAAAGCTGTGAGGCTGTGCAGGTTCTCAGGGACAAGCGGATGACACTGGAGTCTGAACAAAGGTCTAAATAGGGAAAGAAAAATGGCCTCGGTCCCAGGCTGAGATCAAGGAACAACACCCCCTCCTACTTCACACACACACACACACACACACGCATACAAACCCACACCCCAAACCTCTCTCTCTGCACACACACACACCACACATGTATAACTTCTCCCTTTCTCTCTCACACACACACACTTTTTCTCACTTACACACACCCATCCCCATAGGGATGTCAGGATTTGGGCTGGAGCAGCCACTCTGGCACCTCTTTGCCTTATGGCGGCACCAGGCTGTAGAGGGTGAGAGGGCTGGCCTGGCAATCAGGTCACCTGGCTTCTGTTCTTTGTCATTACTGAAGCATTGTGACCTTGAGCAAGAGCTCCCATCTGAACAAGAGGTCCCATCTACCCGTCTCCAAAGGACCTGGGGATGCAGGGCAGCTTCCAGCTATCACTCTGTAAATTACCCATCATTCTTAAAGGACCACCCTTGCATGTGGCTTTGGAAATCAGCAAATTGAACTCATGCCTGAGGTGCTGGAAACATCTACCGAAATTAAATCTCCAGCAATTTGGAGAAAGCAAAACTCAAACCTTTCCTTCCCCGGAGAGAGGCCCCTAAGCATTTCGCAGCTGGACTTGTGGATGTGAGGCGTCCAGCAGTGGAAGAAACCCAGCAACACAACTCGGGACTTAGGAGCCAGGTGGCAGGCCAGGAATCGGGGCTAAGAGTGAGGAAGAAAAGCTAAGTATAAAGGAGACTGGTATCAACGTTTTAAATGGAAGCGGCAATCAGCTCCTGTTTCCCACTGAGCGGTGGCTCCTGGCCTGGCCATGGCCTTCTCTCGCAGCACAGCAGGTAGCCATTTCATTAAATGCACCATTTGGCTGCCTGGAAGTATACTTCCCTCTGCCATGCATGGCCCTGCTTCCCTCTTTACTAGGATCAAACCGCTTGCCCTCATTTCTGAAAGGGCCTTGAGCTAGCTCCATGCACAGTACCCTTGGAACTGGGTTCTACTGGCCCATCGCACTGAAGGTGTGGCACTCCAGAGAGCTAGTTCTGGTCCAGTGGCATAATGGTTAAGTTCGCATGTCCCACTTTGGCCCAGGGCTCATGGGTTTGGATCCCAGGCGCAGACATACACACTGCTCATCAAGCCATGTTGTCCTACATACAAAAATATAGGAAGTTTGGCACAGATGTTAGCTCAGGGCCAATCTTCATCATCAAAAAAAAAAAAAAATCAGTTTGCAATAACAGCTTTGGCAGGAGGAAAATCAAGGTTGGGACCCAGATGAGCTTCCTCTGGAGAGTACAGTGCACAGCAGCTGAGGAATCTGCACCACCGGCAGAAGGGGGCTGGCCAGGATTTCACTTGGCATCAGTGTCATCCTTCTTGGGAACTTTATTTAGTCAGAAAACAAGGTCATTTGCTCCTAACTTCCCAGGTCCGTGATGAAGAGCAAGCCAGAGCGCCTAGGGTCAGGTGCTCAGGTCTGCTCCTTCTAGCCTCTGAGGGCTTGCCTTCCTCACAGGGTATGTGGACACAAGGCTCAGTGGTCAGGAAAAGGGTGAGAACGAAACAGAGGAGCAAAGTGGTTAAGGGCATGGACTTGGAGATGCCTGGATCTAGGTTCAAAGCCTGCCCACAGATCTTATAAGCTGAGTGACCTTGTTCCAGCTTTCTATGTCTTAGTTTTCCTATTGATACAATGGGGATAATCAGAGCACCTGTCCTAGGGGGTTGTTTGAAGAGCAGAGGAGAGAAAACCTGTACAACACTTAGCACGAGATGAGATCTCAACACTTGTTGTTGCCATTATTATTATCATCATTTTATTTTTATTGTTATTATTACTGAAAGGTCAGCAGACTATGGTTCCCTTGGCCGAGTCTTCTCATCTTATGTTATTCCCGGCTCTCCATGGGAAGGTCAATTTCACTGATTAAGAGTATCAGTGGACCAAGGGAGGCCATGTGACAGTGGTAGGCAGAGCCCCAGGTTCGAAGTCAGGGGCTTGTGGCTGGAACGTCTGCTCTGTAACTTATTGCACACACTCATTTAAACCGGGCAAATTCAACCACGGGCATTTGTCCCAGAGGAGAAGAGAGAGAACATCAATACCTGAATCAGTTACTTGCCACACCACTCAGAAGGCAAACGCCCAGGTGAGCGTGGAAGGGGAGACGCCAGCCTGTGGTTCCCCAGGCCGTCTCAGCTCCTGCATGCTTCTCATGCATACTGGGTATTAAGAAACTTTCCACGTTTCTTCTAACCTCTAAAGGCACGTCAACTCCCTCAGCCAGCAGTCCACTGAAGAAACTGACCACTTCCAACTTTGAAAGCCAAACTGGCCGAGCACAGCTCTTGGGGTGGGGGTGGGGGAGGGGCACGATCTGCCTTATTTTTCAGGGTAATTTTGACTATACAACACTTTTTGCCTTACGTCCTGAGCGTGGGAGCTGAGAGTCTGGATGCAGGGGCTGAGGGTCTCCTGCACAGCTGTATGGACATGTGACATGAACCTCAAGATCCTCATCAGAAAAGTGTGGGGCAATAAGCCCGACCAGAGTATTCAGTGCTGTCAGTGATATAAAATCCATCTGTGTGTTTTGTAAACCACATTCACAAATATGGAGAATAATTATTTCCTTCCCTGCCGCTGTAGGTGTCCTAGTCTCAGCCTAAACAGAGGGGGTGGGCGGCTATAATTACACCCTCTCCTGCATGTCACATTCCCAGAGCACAGCAACAGGCACTTTCCCCCGACCCCAGGGGAGCAGCCAGAAGGCCTCCCCCAATTTAGGCAGTAGCCTGGTTTAGTTATAGCCGTTCTCGGCTTCATGGTCTCCAGAAGGGTGGCACTTTCCCTTTTTTCAGGTTAAAAGCATTCTAAAAATATCTTCAGAAGGCACCGAGGTCCCCACAGCCTTCCCTGCTCTGACTTCAATCCAGTTCACATCTCCTATGACGTGGGTCTGGATAAGACATCACTTCTGCCCCCGTGGGCCAGGTTTCAGACATCACAGCCAAATATTGACAAGTTGTCCCAAATCAAGTTACACGGCCCACCCCTCACCCTCTTTGGACCCAGGAGGTGGGCAGGAGAACCCCCAACCCTGCTTTGACTCAGAGCAAGTTTCTAGTATTTGGTAAATGTACAAACAACGATTTTTCTCTCCCTGAACAACTCCTGAAGTCCAAAAATTTCATATCCAACTTCTAGACTCTACAAACCAATGGAAATTATATTGGGCAGTTTACAGACCCCTTTGTAGAATTCTCATTCTCTCAACAAATATTATATCCTATAAACTGTGGCAGCAGACAGTGTTTTATTTGAATGAGCGGCTAGGTGGTATTACAACACCCAAGTCTGCTGTTTTCCTATCTCCGCTAACAGACTGCCAGACAACATTCAGATACTTGGCATTTTTTTTCTTTTGGAAACGCCCAGGCCTGGATTTTCTCTCTGGCTCCAGGACAGGCTATGTGTCAGGCACAGCCTGCTTGCATTCTGCCTGGGGGGCTTGTCCTGAATCAATACTAGGAGTTAATTATCACTTGGGCAGAGAGGGTTTTGGGATTTCCGCCTCACATGTGGGGACTCCCCATCATCCACATGGCTTTGACTCTGGTTCTAACCCCGACCTTTAGCTCGACTTTTGCCTTCAATCCCCACCTTGGACTCTGAGTCTGGTTATTGGTTCCAGACGTTTTCCTTTGGCCTGACCCCATCAAGGTGAACTACCTGGTGCCTGAGTCCCTTCTCTTATGATTCCTGCCCCTGAACCCTACCCACTCAGCTGAAACTGTGACCAACTCCCCTGATGCGGCCAGCCTTTCCAGATCTCTGAGTAACAGTGACTCCTGACTTCTCCATCGCTGTGTTCTGCTCCCACTCCTTATAATTGTACCTCCCCATGCTGACAGCTTCTTGACATTACCTGTGGCCATAGCCTCCACTTTCTGGGTTCTGGCTCCTACCATCACCTACAGCTGGGCATGACTCTGCCCCTTCCACCTGTTCCTAGGCTTCTAGGTCCAGCCTCTGCCTGTTCACCTCATCTCATTGCCAGGAACAGGGCCATCCCCTGGTGTGTCTTGAGAGAGGATGCATGAGCTCTGGGGTCAGATTGCTGGCTTCGTTCGAATCCCAGCCCCAGAGCTTTGTTGGCTGTGCGACCTTGAACATGTTGCTCAATCACTCTGTGCCTGTTTCTTCACTGTAAAATCAAGATAGCCTCATGGAGGTGTTGAGGGAATTAAATCCGTTAATACGTAGAAAGGATAGCATGATGTTGGTACCTTTTAAGTGCACAGTAAATATTAGCTATTATACTAATTATGTGGTGTCAACATTGGGGAATTCTAAAGTTTATTTTGAAATCTGTAGCACACTGAGATGAAAATCAGAGAAAATGAGCACGAGTAATTGGAACCTTTCTTTTAAACGTATGAGCTCACCAAGGCTTTTCCAAATTAGCCTTCAAAGAATCTCAGAGCAAGCCATCTTTTGGACATACCTCGTGGCAAAAAGAATGCTTTACTTAGCAACCTTAACAGAGGACAACATCTAAAAATCAGCTCTAAGAATCAAACAGGATGAGAAAGTTAAAGACACACATTTTGGCCTACCAGCTTCAACCAAGAGCCGGTTAAAGGTTAAAGGAACTACAATGTGCACAAGCAGGTGCAGATTTTGGTAACCTAGTGTTGGGTGGCTGGTGTTTGAGCCTTTCAACCCTGTGTCTGGGAGTCAGATAAGGACCAGTTTACAAAGCAGATCCACGTATTTGCCTGACAAAAGGACAGTGGACTCAAGTCTTCTCTATCAATGCAATCAGCTTTTGGAGGTTGCATTCCTCCTCAGACAAAGCAACACTGTTCCAAGACTGTCAACACCTCAGTGTCTGCAACTGATAGGGATCAGAACCTTTCTCCTGGTCCAAGTCACATTGCCATACTGCAACATCATGAACCATTTGGATCTGAAATCAATTTATTGAAAACCCAATGCCCCCCACGCTGCCAAAGGTATAAACTTTTTGTCCTGGGTAAAATCAAATCATGGAGGCAAAACGACCCCTAACTGAGCAGAGATCTCAATTCTAACATGGATGCAGGGCTGCAACTGAGAGAAGGCAGGGAGAAGATACGAAGCATAGTCTTCACATCAGTGGAGTGAGACTGCACCCCTGTGTAACTTGCGGGACTTGATTCCTTGGGGGCACCCAAGGCAGAGCCTGGGGACTTTTTCTTTCCTTAAAAATAAGGGTCTGCAAGGGACATGGATCTGACTAAGACATCACTCTCCAATTTCCCAGGTGACAGATGCAAAAAAAGGAGTTGCTTTTTCTGAAGGCACAGAGGTGGGCACAGATGGGGAGAGAGTCTGCTTATTTACCTTGGTTAGAAGGACCATCATGACTGCCTCTCTTCAAACTTGTAAAATGCTCAACCTTGTCTATGGCAGCATTTCCTATGCAACGCCTCCCCAGGACCCCAGTGTCAAGCAACGCTCCATAACAAAATGGATCCATGACTGGTAAATTAGGGAGACGCTGCAGATTTTGCAATGCACATCAGCACATTCAAGGTTCGTAGAAGTCCCACAATAGAGAAATGTAGTTAACTTATTTTAACCCAGTACTTCTTAAATGTTTTTGACCACAAAACTTTTTAATTTATTAGCCCGTGGGAGCTTCAGGAAACATTCTGGGAAATATCAAGCCTATTATTATAAGCTGCCCAGTTCATCCTTCTGACTGCTAAAGGGAAAACCAATGACTCTCATCCCAGCTCATGCCCTGCTGAAAAAGAGGAAGAAATCAATATGATGGTAAAAGGAAGCCCCTGAAAACATGGTTACAGCTAAGACAGATGCCTCACAGAAAGCCACAATGCACGAGCATCCACCCACACACACAAGGCCAAGCAACATCCCACTTAATGGTCATTTTGACCTGAATCGCGGGTGCCCTGATTGATTCCCACCCCTAATGGCTACTCTGACAAGTGGCGTGCTCAGCCTGTCAACAGTCTTCCTGCTCCAGCAGCCTGGTCCTGGGAGGGGCAGGAGGAGCAGCATTCCCAGGGGGTGGAGGTGGGAAGGCTCATATGTGCCCCTTCTCTGCCTGTCCTGGGCTGTTTCCTCCCCTTGTGAGTAGCTTTTCATCAAGAGTTCAGTGGAGAGCATCTTTCACCCCATTTCTGATGGGCACCCGGCAGAATCTTTAAAAATCATCCCAGCAGATTTAAAGGTGGATTTATATATGCACAAACCATGGCTCAAACCATCAAATGGCTCAGGTCAGCCCTGTCAGGACCACCGAGGTACCTGATAAAATGCTTAAAAAGCCATCTCAGGGCACTTCTGCTTCCAGGAAGAGGGAGTAGATGGTGACACCTTCCCTTATTATTCCCTCTGAGTTCAGTTTAAAGCCCTGGACATGATTTGAAACAAGTATCAGAAGACTCCGAAAGGTGGAGGGAAGAAGTCAGTCTGGCTAGGGACCTGGAACCTGAGGAACGATACAGTGGCAAGTTCCCTGGGTTTTCTTTTCACTCACATATCCAAGACCTGGTGCTGGTGAAGCCAGTAACCCCAGTATGCCAACGGGCCCACACAAATAAAGCCTGTTCTCCTAGTCAAAGGAGCAGAGGAGAAGCAGCCTTGCAAACAGAAAACTTCCAGACAATAACCGCTCTACTCCAGCCAAACACCACAGAAATACCTGCGGCCACACCTCCACTAGCACTGGCTGAGTGGGAAACCCAGACTTCTACCCTCATCAGCCTGACAAGGTACCCCAAACCCTTGCTGGGGTGGTATCAGAGAAGGCCAAGTTAACCCTGCTGAGTGGTAGTGAAATCCAGCCCCACGGTGTCTGGTCTTCTAGACTCAGCTGATGGTAAGAAGGTGGCTCTCCCGTATGACCAAACCACTGAAGTGGTGTCAGAGGAGTCCCAGGGAAAGTCATTACTTCACCACTACCCAGAGGTAATGAGGCCACCTCCACTCCCCTCATGTTGTTGGGGAGGCCATCTGGGGAGCACTAAAAAGGCATTCTTGCCCTCTCAGCCAGGCAGTATCAACAGAGCCTTGGTGGGGAGCTGAAATTCCCACTCCCACACAGCAGTAACAAGGAGCCCTCTTTCCAGGTATCGGTGGAGGCCAAGTGGGGAAGCTGGACTTCCACTCCCACCTGGCAGTAACAAGGCAGTACCCCGTTCTCCCCTGCCAGAGCAGTGTCAGGAGCCAGCTAAAACAGAAGATTTAAATAAAATCCAGAGTCTCATTACATAATACCCAAAGTGTTCAGTTTCAACAGAAAATTACTCATCATACCATGAACAAGGAAAATCACAACTTAAATTTGAAAAGACAATCAAAAAATGTCAATGCTGATGTAGATTTTAAAGCAGCCATCATAAAAATGCTTCCAGGAGCAACAAAGAACACAGTTGGTACAAAGGAAAAACTAGAAAGTCTTAACAAAGAAACTGAAGATAAAAGAAGAACCAAATGGGAATTTCAGAACTGAAAAATACAAAAAAATACAGTACCCAAAATAAAAAAAACTCAATGGGCTTGAGAGCAGAATGGAGTGGACAGAGGAAAGAATCAGTTAGCTTGAGGATAGGACAATAGAAATTACCCGATATGAACAACAGAGAGAAAATGGACTGAAAGGAAGTGGTCAGAGCCTTAGAGATCTAACACTTGTGTCATCAGAGACCCAGAAGAAGAAAATAAAGACAGCAGGGCTGAAAATGTACTTGAAGAAATAACAGCTGAAAACTCCCCAAATTTGGGAAAAGACATAAACCCACAGATTCAAGAAGGTGAGCAGACACAAAAAGGAAAAACCCAAAGAAATCCATGCCAGGACACATCATAGTCAGACCTCCAAAAACTGACCAAAAACAGTCTTGAAAGTAGTGAGAGAGAAACATCCTTTTACCTGTAAGGGAAAAAT
Source organism: Equus quagga (assembly GCF_021613505.1). Taxonomy (NCBI): domain Eukaryota; kingdom Metazoa; phylum Chordata; class Mammalia; order Perissodactyla; family Equidae; genus Equus; species Equus quagga. Next base: position 54,029,493 of record NC_060273.1, on the reverse strand, counting down.
AAACCATTCAAATGATAGCAGATTTCTCACCAGAAAGCATGAAGTGCAGAAGGAAGTGGCACAAAGTTTTTCAAGGTCTGAAAAAACGAGACCTGTCTACTCAGAACTCTACACAGCAAAAATATCCTTCAGAATGAAGGAGAAATCAAGACATTCTCAGACGAAAGAAACTAAGAAAATTTGTCACTAGCAGATGTATCCTAAAAAAGAAAAAATGGCTAAAAGAAATTCTCTAAACAGAAAGGAAATGAACATCAAAACAAAGAAAGAAGAGGGGCTGGTTCAGTGGTGTGGTGGTTAAGTTCACACGTTCTGCTCGGTGGCCCGGGTTCACCAATTCAGATCCTGGGTGCGGACCCACACATCGCTTGTCAAGCCATGCTGTGGCAGGCGTTCCACATATAAGGTGGAGGAAGATGGGCACAGATGTTGCTAGCTCAGGGCCAGTCTTCCTCAGCAAAAAAGAGGAGGATTGGTGGCAGATGTTAGCTCAGGGCTAATCTTCCTCAAAAAAAAAAAAAGAGAAAAAATATGGGAAAATTTATTTCCTTTTCCTATTAAGTTTTCTAAATTATGTTTGGTGGTTGAAGCAAAAATTATAACACTATCTGGTGTGGTTCTCAATGTACATAAAGGAAATATTTAAGACAATTTTATTATAAATTGGGTAGGGTAAAGGAACATAAATGGAGGCAAGGTTTTCACACTTCACTCAAACTTGTAAACTGTCAACACCAATACAATGTGATAAGTTAAGTACATATAATGTAATACTTAGAGGGACCACTAAAAATGCTACATATAAAGAGACATTGAAAAACACTACAGATGAATCAAAATGGAATTCTAAAAAACGAGTATATAACCTACAAGAAGGAAAAAGAAAATAGAGAAAGAAAAAACAGAACAAACAGAAAATAAAATGGCAGGCTTAACATACCAATAATTACATTAAATATAAATGGCCTAAATATACCAATTAAAAGACAGAGATTGGTGGATTTAAAGAAAAAAAAAAGCACAACCCAAGTATATGCTAATGCAACATAAGCAGAAGTGTTATATGGCTACTTCTCTTAAAAGGCAAATGGCACACGTCCCTTTGCCTTCTTGAGTTTTCCTTGTCATTCTGCCTCTTGGAAAGTGTATGTGATGGCTGCCACACTAACTTAGACTATCAGGGTAAGGCCTGATAGGGACAACATAGGGATAACAGAACAAAAAGCTAGAGAAACGTGGCTTTCTGAGTACTTGCTGGAGCAGAGCTGTTACACCAACTCTGGACTTCCTCTCCATGGAGTCTTAGTTCAGACAAAAATAAATCTCTACCTTGTTTAAACTCTGTTACTATGGAGTTTTCTATTCCTTGAACCTAATCCTCACTGATACTAAAGTTACACTTACTAAAGGCAACTATGGGTCTATCGCCGTGCCAAGCCCTTCAGAGAGATGATTTTAATGAACTGAGAAGAAAAGTACTACTATTATCCCCATTTTATAATGGTAAGGAAACTACTTCTCAGAGAAGTTAAGTGACTTGCCCAAGATCACACATCTCATTTACCCGATACAAGCCTGCTGAGTCTAACTCTAAGGGACTGGGCTATTAACCTTAACAGCGTACTGTGAAATCTAGTGAAATCCCCCCAGAAAAGAGGCTTGTCTCCTTCCCTCTAGCCTGGCTGAAGGACTTCTTTCCACAGTCACACAGGACTGTGATGAGCTCAGAGAAAGCTTTCATTCATCAGGCATTTCTAAAGTGTTAGCTGAGATTCCTTTTGAATTATTATCCTTTTGGACATAATCAATTAATTAATCAATCAGTCCCCTCATTCATTCAGCAAACATTTATAAAGGCTTCATGATGCCAGGCATTGAGAAAAGCTAAAGAAATGAAGTAAGTGATGTGACCCTGTTCCTCCAGGTGTCCCCATGACGGGCTGGGCACTGAGCTCACTTACTCCAAAAGTTGATTTTTCCACATCTCGTTGCTCAGCTTCAACCCCAAGATGTCAAACAAGCAGACTATGGAGTTCACTCATGAAGTCTGTTTTCCCAGAAGCCCTGCCGTTCCATCTCATCTACACTTTGAGGGATCCAGGCCAACTTTTCCCATTTATGCCTCTAACATGGCAATGGGAGACTCTGACGTCCCACCTTGCAGAGAGGAGAAGAAAGGGCAAAAATGCTTCAGAGATGGTGGCCAAAAAGGCTATGAGATCATGCCAAGCCCCAGCAGTGTAGCTTGGTCTTTCCTCTGTGTTCCCTGGAATGAAAAGTAGATTTTTCTAGCTTCCCTCTCACTCCCACGTCCCCACCCAGCTCTCAGCTCCTGGCAGTGCCAGCACTCACATCCAGGGATAACAGTCAAAATCGCCTTTTTTCCTCTGACAATAAAATACAGCAACCCTTTGGCATCCCAGAGGTGCCCCAGTCTCCTGACCCCTGGCAGGGTCCCAGGGGATTTGTGGTCGGCAGCTAATCAGAGCGTTGGTCACAGCCATTTCCCATGACATAGCTGGAATTCTCCCACTGCCTGCCCTCTTGGCTTCAGTTACCCGGCCAGGCTGAAACTATTTGCTCCCCTCCCACCCTGTCCATTACTGCCCCTTCCCCAGGCCATGCCTCTGCACCCGCTCGCCTGCCAGACCCCCCCACCCAGGTCCTCAGTGGGGGAGCTGCAAACCTCTTTCCACTTTTATTACTGACCCGCAACTCACCTCCTACACTCCTTCAGCCCACAAGGCTTCTTTCAAGCACCCTCCTCTTGAGCAATGATAAACCTCAGTGCCAGAGAAGTTTAAAGAGAAACAGCCACTCCCGACTGACCATATTGGTATCAGAAGGGAGGTCAAGCACGTGATTTGCAAGCTGTGGTCATAAAACAGTTGTCCCTTCCTTGTCATTTCTGGTTAATAGGCCTATGAACTAGAAAACCAGTCTTTCTGCCCTTTTTGGAGGGGCCACTCTTAGCCTACCTGGGAATGGGAGAGGTTTGTCAGCCACAGGACAGGTACTGGACTCTGGAGCCAGGACGCCTGGGATGCAGCCCAGCTCTACGCCTAGTAGCCAGGGGACCTCAGGAGAGTCAAAGAACCTCTCTGGGCCTCAGTCACCTCTCTGTACATTGAAGAAAACAAGAGGACCACCTCCTAGGTTTGTTATGGCTATTAAATGAGCTCATATTTGTAAAGGATGCTGGCAGGTACCTACCAAATAGTAAGAGTCATATCCGTGTTTGGTAAATAAATACTATGTATATATGTAATAAGTCAGTAATTTTCACAACAGCTTGAGGAGCTTAGTCTTCTCTCTTTAGAGAAAGCTCTACTGGATCTCCCAGGGTTGTAGAAGCTTGCCCGTGGTCAGACAGTAAGCAGCAGAGCTGCGATTTGAACTTGGGTTGTCCTTCCCATTGTGAGAGGTTCTCAAAGCGAGATCCCAGACCACACAAGAACTAGGTAGAAATGCAAATTATCCAGCCCCACCCAGACCTACTGACTCAGAAACTCTCCGGGTGGGTCCAGGGATGTTTTAACCAGCCCTCTGGGTGGGTGTGATGCCCAAGGTGGCGATACCCTGTCAATCACCACAGTCATTCCCTTCGCAGCAGGAGGGGAAGCTCCCTGCCTTCCTGTCTCCAGATAACTGGTACAAAGTGAACACAAGCCGCATCTACCTCTCAAACAACACGCAAAAATGCAAGTTTTCTTGATGCAAAGTGCTGTGCTAGACGCCATGGGGACACAAAGCAATGTGAGATTCCTGCCTGCAGAGCGTAGTCCCTAACTGTCAAGCCCAGACAAGCATGTGCACAAAGTTATCCAACAGCACAGACCACACTAGGAGTCAAAAGCATCGGCTTTCAGAGGTTGGTGGCCCAACAGAGCTGGGTGCCAGTCCTGGCCCCCGTTCTTACCAGCTGGGACTTTAATGAAGTCACTTGACCTCACTGGGCCTGGTTTCCCTACCCTCCTCATGGGGCTGCTCTAAGGATGAAGTGAAATGAGGGCAACCATCTTGCATGGTGGCCGACAAGACTTAGTTACTAAGTGGCTGGGGTCATCATTAAGATTTGCCACCAGATGATACAGGTTTCATTGCCAAATCATGACGGAAAGGTAAGGAGCGGGTGGGGAGAGGGCTCTGAGGGAAGAAGACCTATGGAGAATGGGATCTTGAGTTTGATTTCAATGCAGGGTGAAAATCTCAATAAATGGACAGAAGGGAAAAGAAGAAAATGGTGCCACTGGTTACTAAAAAGGAAAATTAAAAGGCACTCCAGGCTAACGGTTAGTAGGCCAAATCAGTCTTGTTCACAGGACTTTGCCTTGAGCGTGTAGACTCAAATTCATGAACCCTAGACTGCCCTCAGGATCCCAGAGTAGCTGAGCCCCAGACACAGGCTTCCCGAGACAGGCCCTGTTTAATCACCGGGTATTAGGAAGAGGCCTGTGGTTATCCTGGTGGATATTCCTGTTTCTCTGGATGCTCACTGGAGGAACATCCAAAACATAACTCACAAATTTAAGTTCTGATTCTCCCACATTTCTGCCCTGTTTTGGAGGTCTAAAACTTTATCAGAGTCATCAAAGTGATTAGACAGATAGCGTGAGCTATTAGTCCAGAGCCAGGGCAGAAAATCTGGAAACTTCATTCTACCTTTGCCTGGGGCCTATCAGGAAATACTAAAATGCCCAGGAACAATCTAGGTGTCATTCTCTTGGATAACGGAAGGATGGGTGACACGATCATCTCCATCCTCTTCCAATCTCATGACTTTCAGGCTAGTTTTCCTGTAAAACTCACCAGGGCAAATTCCGTAGACTTTTGCCGTTAGTTCCTTCTGGGCATGGGCAGACGTGGTGCTTGTGGGCCCAGCGGGAGTGGCCCTGGGGCAGAGGACAACTGGAAGACCATGGGAGACGGGCACTGGGCCCATCTCACAATGAGCTCAGACAGCGCCCAACCCTCTCCACTCCTTCTCTCCCCAGTGATTTATGTTCTGGAAGGATTTTTAGCAAATCAAGATGTTTTGGCTGCTCCTTTTCAAAACCAGGGTAAACCAAACCAAGACATCTCTACATGACCACATATTTGAAAGTCTAGCCTATTGTTTTAGAATTTCCCTTGAAGGCCCTCTAAACACCATCCTCAGACTCCCCACCAAGACCAGTAAATATAAGTCAATGGGAGGGAAAATGTGATCTGAAATATTTCTGGCTGGTTCAATTCCCTCAGAGAAAGCTTTACTTCCAAAGGTCCCATGCAGAAGGCGGTGCGTGGGCTCCGGACCACAGCATCTTTTCCTCAAGAAGCAAGAGAGCCTGTTGGTTCCATTGTGCTCAATTGTTTTAGTAAAAATTATCTCTGCGGCTTCAGGGTGTGCTTCCACTCTGGGTGGGATGGTGAAGGGCGTGATTTGTCTGCCACATTACTCAGCCCCAAAGTATATGTCACTGGGGGCAAACTTGGCTTCTGTATCTTCCCACTCTCTCTGGGCTATTCTCTCAACTCTTGTGAGTCAGCCTTTTCCTGGGCCTTACCCAGCCAAACCCTCGGGGCCCTGGCTCTGCTGGATAAAGAGCAGTTGTCTGGGTTGGGGGCAATGACTGTGCCCTTTCCTGCTGGTATGCAGGGCTATTGTTCTCTGGGCCCACGGCTGCTTTTATCTCAGCATTCCTACAATCGGGACTGGCAGATCTGCGTCTGTCTCACTGGCTTGCTTTCCACTTCACTTCAAGTCAACTGCAAGCTGACCACAGGCCCTGTCTCCTGGCTTTGCACGCAGGGCCAGTCACCCCAAGGTGGCCCCCCAAAGCTTCTCACAGGGACAAGGATGGGGAGAGGCTCACTATGCTAGCCCCAGAAGACATTGTGCGGCAGGCTGCCTGGGGGTCAGCCCCAGCAGGCCACTTATGGCTATGCCTCTCTGGGCCAGCCCCCACTCTACTGCACCTGGTCCTCTCACCTTTCCAACAGCAGCAATAACATGCGTCCTCCTGGGCTACGGGAGGACTAAGGGAGGCGACACGGTATCATGACCCACGTATGTGTGATGAGTCTTAACTTGTGCCCGGCCGTCCTGTAAGAGCTCCTACTGCATCAGAAGACATTTCTGCAGGCTTCTTTGAAGCCTATCTTGAAAATGACTTAAGAGCCAGAAGTAGGGGGTATGGCAGCCATTTCCCTGCTTTATCTGCTAAATATAAAAACAGCTCACATTTAATGGAGCACATACTATGCACCATTCTAAGCGCTTTACGTTTATTATGATCATATTTCATCCACACAGCCCATCCACTCATTCATTGATTCCTTCACTCAATATTCTCTTTTCCCAGATCCCCAAGTGGCTCTTCCTCTCACTTTCAAGTCATTACTCGGATGTCACCTTCTTAGTGAGGGCCTCTCTGGCCCCCTTCTCTACTATCACCTCACCACCCGCAATCATCTCTGTGTAATGGTTCTTCTTAGCGTGTACCACTATCCAACACACTAGTTGTTTCATCTGTTCACGTTGTGGTCACATGTACGCCCACTAGAAGATGAACCCCCTGAGGGCACTATTCACTGTTTCATTCCCACCTGTGTCCCCAGCACCTAGAACAGAACAGTGTCTGAGTGGGTGCTCAGCAGACATTTGAGGGGAAGTACTATTAGCATCATCATGGCTGTCTTACAGATAAAGAAACTGAGGCACAGGGAGGTTGAATAACTTGCCCAAGGTCACACAGTAAAGATCGAAGCCAGGATTTGAATTCAGAAGCAACATGTGATATTCTTTCACCTTTTGAGCTAAGACCAGTGTCCACACTCACGCTACCATTTTTTATCCTCTTTCTCCTTCTCCTCCTCTTCTGGGGTCACCGCATTTGTTTCTAATCTTCTTTTCCATGGAGACCAATGACTCCCCCAAAAGACGTGTTCATGCTGAGACACAGACTCATTTGCTGACATGTTCCTAATGAGAAAACTGCCACCTGGTAAATGATCCACTTGGCTCATTCACGCTCAGAGGCTTCTTCAGCAGCAGACACATCAAGGTACACGAGACGGCATTACTGCTGGCAGGGCCGTGGAGATCTTGAACAACAGGGCAGACGTGTGAGGTGGCAGAAATAGCCCGGGTCCCTGAGCCACGCACATCTCAGTCTGAACCCCAGTAAGACCTTATTACAGTGTAGCAGTGGGATCTTGGTCAAGTTGGTTCCCCCCTCCCGATATCCATTTCCTCACTGAGAGGAACAACCTGCCAGGTGTGGTTAGGCTAATCCAGTAAGCACCCAACAGCGAGCTGGGAATGTGGGAGGTACTCCACGAATGTCATTTCCATGTGTTCTTCTGTCCCACCCTTCCCCCAACATCACCTTCCCTAATGCTAGAGGATCTCCTCTTTTCCTGTTTCCAGTGTATTTCAGGAATAGCACTGAAAGTACAGGTGAGAGAAACTCCAGGATGGCAGAAATGAGAAAAATGATGCTTCCTATCCAGAAGGGTCCCATGTCACTTGGAGAACCCGAAATATTCTCCAAAGCAATGCCACCTCCCTTCCCCCAACTATGTGTTAATAACAATGATATTGGCCAACATGAACCATATGCTTACTTGGTTCCAGGTCCGGTGTGATGCACCTACATGCGTTAACTCATTTCATCCTCATGGCAATCCTGTGAGATAGGTACTATTATCACACGCATTTCACAGATGACAAAATCGAGACCCTGAGAGGTTAAAGAATCTGCCAGAGGTAAGTAGCAGAGGATTCGAAACCAGGCAGGCTGGCTTCTGACATTGGTCCTTCTGCTCACCCCAACTGTCTCCTAGCATCCCCCTCGCTGACTTTCCCGAAGCACTAACTAGAGATGAGTGACGGGGAGGAGGGGTGAGGGGGGGTGAATTCTGGAAAGTGCTCTGGCCTGGGTGGAAGAGGAGCACGCAGCTCTCTGGAACACTACCTGAGAATTTCCTAACTTCTCCACAGTGAGGATCTGAACTTTAACGTCCTGTTGAGGTTTCTAGCAATGAAGATGGGCATTAAAGAGGGACTTTCCTGTGGGAGGTCCTCTTCACCTTGGCATGCATTTCTCCTATACTGTAGGTCAACAGAACCCAAATCCCTCCCATCCTCCTGGGCTATCCATTCTGAGCATGAGTCAACCCCTTCTACAACCTCATGGTAATGAAAACAGTTTCCAGAAAGTAGACTACACATCTTATGAAACTGTGATTTAGTGCTTGTTTCCAAAACTGTTCACTCAAATCACTTTTAATTAGGTGAAAAATAACTTTTTAGAAAATAATAAATATTCTACCATCTTGTTTTCTATTGTTCCAAGACTGCAGAGTTTCAGAGCCCTGGGACAGCTCAATAATCTGGTAAATTCTCTGCCTTGGAGCCTCTGACAGGGGAAAATGCACTCCACAGAGTCAGATGATAAAAATAGCAAACATTGACTGAGACAGTGTTAATTAAATGCTGTACACTTGCTGGAAGCTTTACATGCATCATCTCATTTAATTTTTACAACAGGTCTATGAGGTAAGTGTTAGTATCACTGCTTCAAAATAAAACTGAATCTCTGGAAAATGAAGTAGCTTGTCTAAGGACCCCGAAGAGGCATAGTCAGGATTCAAACCCAGGTCTCTCTGGATTTCACAGTCTTAAACCACTCAGTTATACAGAATCCCTTTCAAGCTCTTCATGAGAAGGAATGCTGCTAACAGCTGACGGCCGATGTCTGACCTACCTGCATCCTTCAGGAGGAACAACGGGAAATGGTCACAGGAGGCAAATTGCATAGAAGCTCCTTGACCCCTGGGATGCAGCTACTGGGACGGAGGGTCGGGGGGGCACCCAGCTCTATGCCTCCCCTCCCTCTGCCATGGCATTGGGAAACTCTCTTAGGAGTCATTCGCTTAAGATTCATCCCAAACCCCGTGACCTGGAGCATTGTCAGCCCAGAAGGGGTGCCTTTTCTGACTCACAGAGTTGTGTTGTAAGGGCTAGCGGCACCCTAGTTGCCTCCAATCTCTGGACACAGGTTCCTCATCTGTAAAACAGGGAGCCTGAACTTCATCAGGGGTGGCCATACCTAGGAAATGTGCTGCCACTCTGGCTCCTGGGTCCATGGCAACCAAGCAGAATATATTCCAGGGTATGTTCTTGGATGGGCCTCAGAATCCTTTCCAACATATTACCCTGGGCACCATTTAGCTCATCACAGTTGGCACACAAGATGTAATCTATTTGCCATGCCTAAACTAGAAGATCTCAAAGGACCCTTCCAGATTAATATATCATTTTATGGTACGTCTACACACGAAGTGTATGAAAACACACACTTTTCTGGAATAAATAATGGAATCAGCTTTCAATGACATAACTCGGGAAAATAAATTAGCTGGATTCTCCCAAACCTTTCCATGTGGGAAGGGCCTGAGCCCGGGGGCCCCAGAGATGCCAAATGAGAGAGAATGCAAGAAGTTTTCACGGTGCAGAAAATTAGAGAGAGGATCCCTGGCAAGGAAAGTCTCGTTACCACAAATTGGTCCCTATCAGAGAATGGCTGCTCGGTTCAGGCAGTAATTAGCATGCCCCAACTCACTCGCCAGCAACAACGTAACTAGGACCTGGAGACAGAGGGGCCTAAACTTGACAGAGAAGCTGTGTGACCACAAAAACAGAGCCCTGACCAAGGCACTCAGGATGAAATGAAGTAACTGTTTCAATCAAAAACAGACCTACCCGTTTCTCTAAACCCCCTATTTGCACAGGCCCACAAGGCAGAGGAGCTTCAAGGCCCAATCGTGACCATGTGACGCTGGAGGCAGCATGGACTGGCCACAGTGACCAGGTACAGCCTTCCTCCTGGGCAGAAGGCCTGTGATGTGGGGCAGGCAGCTCAGGAATGACTGTCCTCGGACAGGGAATGGTGCACGCAGGCAAGGGGTTTCCTGGAAGGATGCCGAGGTGGAATCCTCTCTGTGCTTCCCTGACTGCACCCAGATGACGACGGCTGGCCTTGGTGGATTGGAGGCGGGAAATGCACTGTGAAGGTCCAGAGATTACGCAGACAACCACATTTGAAAGGCTCATGCTGCCTCCCCACTCCCTGCCCTTCAGAGTCCCAAGAAGAGCATCTGAGGACCTCGACTTTGTGGGGCACCCTCTTCTACGGGACGGAGATCACGATGTCTGCCCTGCCTACTTCTCAGGAGTGAAAGGACTATGAAAACCATCAAAGGAAGGTCTAGCAGAGTTTCCACAATTTCCAAACCCAACAGAGCGAATGGGAGCCCTGCTGGGGGCCTGCTCTTCAACTAGGGGAGTGAGTGAGTAAGCGACCTGATGGCCAGTCCACCTCCATGGTCTCCGCCATCACTGACCAATCAGTGGCCTTGGCCTTGGGGGTCTCAGTGGCCTCTTCTGTACAGTGCTGCTGGGGAATAAAGAAAGTGTTGTTCCCAAACTTAAAAGACTACAAGGGTTATGAAAACAAATGAGCATGGCGCAGGAGGGGAGCGGGAGGGGGCATGGAGCATGAGTAGGTGGGGCATGGAGAGTGAAGAGTATTTTAGCAAACTGAAGAAAGTGTGCTCCTCAAAAGGGGTGCCTGACACTGGGCTCTGAGGGCTGTTATTAAAGTGGGGCCCCATACTGTGCCAGAGCTCCTGATATTGGGGGAGAAACAAGCAATCTGCACTTTTATACGAAATCTCTCAATTTTTAAATAGATTTCACTCATTTTTTAAAAAAACACAACATATCTGAGGGCAGGATTCCACCTGTGGGACCAACCATTTTGTGATCGTTTTAAAACGAAGGGTGGTTACAAGAGGAGGAAGAATAAGGATGATTTTTCCAAATCCTTGATTTTAGCCAATCATATGGTTCAATTAAACAGACAAGTAAATCAACTAGCTATTCTATGCAGTCTACCCCAGCAGACAACATGATAACCAACCAGGCAGTGGGGAGAAAAAGGCAAAAGTAGAGGGAGTGTCCTGTTTAATAACACCAAAGATGAAGAGCAGTCTATTAAAACAACGCAAAAACGATCGCGAGAGGTGTGATCAGCGTGGTTCTGATGATCACGCTGAGGAATTCGGGGGACCAATGTGGGGTGAGATTGTTACAAAGTCTTCACCGAATGGGGAGAATTTGAGACTTGAGGACTAGATCAGAGGAACCAATGTGTACTGAACACCAGGCAGTGTGTTAAATGCTTTATAAGGAATACTTCATTTAATGTTTGCAATAATCTTCTATCTTAGAACCCTCACTCTAGAACCATATGGCACTGTCTCTAGACTAGGATAGGCCTTGGAAGAGAAGGTGGCCCTCCCAGGGAAGGGGAATGGCATGAACAAAAGCACGGAGGTCGTAATGGATACAAGGAATGTGTTGGCCGTGGGGAGGTGAAAGTATGAGTGTGCGCTGCAGGTTTCTCTGTGCTGTGTGCTTCCTGCAATGACTGACACCAAGATTCCAGAGGTGGCGGCAGCCTTGAGCGGAGGTACACTCCCTTGATAATCAGCCTCAGCTGATGATGGGGTCTTCCCACAGGAGGTACATAGATCAGAGCACAGTTCTGAGGGACAGGGTGGCAGAGCAGGAAAGGTCCTTGTCCCTGGGCTGGAATGCTACCCACCCTGTGGATTCATGAATATTCACTGCTTTGGGGAAGCTACTGAGTATTTGCAGGTGTCCATCTCACAGGACTCAGCTGGGAAGAATCCACTCCACCCCTGGAGGGGAACTGGATGGGAATGTTGAATTCAGGTAGGGATCTGGGTTCCAACAACCCACCCACAATGCCTAAGGGACGTATAGCCAGCTCTGCTCTTGAGGCCAGAGGAATTCCCCAAAGGTAGAGTCAAAGGGGAAGTGTTGGGGGTAGTGAGCCAGGAGGGGACGGGAGAAGAGGACCAGCAAGTTTAGACAGAGTGGGCACAGAGGGGAAATGCCACCTTTCTTCTGGCAAATCAGGGGAAGCTTTAAGAAAGAGATGGGTGTTAAGAAAGCCTCTGAAATGCTTCTTGACCTCAGTGGAAAGAAATGCCTGGAGAGGGACCTTGTATCAGAACCAGCAATAAGAGGGCTCTCGAGGGGCAAGTTGAGATTGAAATTAAATGGGGCCTCAGAATCACCAACCTGGACGGACCAATCTTTGGTCCGTTTTGATCACTATGGCATTCCCAGGGGAAACAGTGAATTGCCCTCAGATATTTTTTTCAGGGTCTTTTTATGACTCTTTTACCTATGAATTAACCCAATTTTAAAAAGTTCTAACCTCACATTTTCTCAACACCAGTCCTATAAAACTCAAGTCCCAGGAAATGTGCCACAGATTCCACAGTCAAAAAATATTTGGGAACTAGCTATGTACTTATTTTCACCTCTTAGAAATTCACAATGCTTATTAACAAGGTAAAGGCTCTGAGAAGTCCTGCAACCAAGAAGCCTCCCATATTTCCTTTAGCACATTTCCCAAACTTATTTGACCAGGATACGTTTTTTTTGTTTTGTTTTTTTTGCTTAACGCCTATTAAGATGGAACATATTTGGGAAATGCATCTCTAGACATTTGAACTGATGTTCACATCTTCTGCCTCAAATACCTCTGAAGTAATGAGTTCCATAAAATCAACATCTGTTCTAGGGTACACTGGTTACAGATTGAATGTCTGTGTCCTCCAAAATCCAGATGTTGAAGTCCTAATCCCCAATGTGATAGTATTTGGAGGTGAGGCCTTTGGGAGGTAATTAGGTTTCGAAGAGGTACTGAGGGTAGGATTCTCATGCTGGGATTAGTGTCCTTCTAAGAAGAGACCAGAGAGTGCTTGCTTGCTCTCACACAGGCTCTCTCTCTCTCTCTCTGCCACGTAAGAAGGACACAGTAAAAAGACGGCCCTCCGCAAACCAGGAAGAGTCATCAGCAGCACTCAACCATCCTAGTTGATCAAAGACTTCCCACCCTCCAGACTGTGAGAAATTAACGTCTGCTCTTTAGGCTACCCAGTGTATAGTATTTGTTATGGCAGCGTGAGCTAAGACATCATTTATTCAGTTTTTCCTTTTATATTTTAGCACTGTACTAAACCTTGCCAATAAAAAATAAAAATACAATTCCCCACTCACATTTGGTAGGATGTTCTCTCCCCCTGGCTGCATGGTCCGTAAATGTATATCCATGTATGCATGCATAAATATATATCCATCTTAGACGGACAATATATCGAAGGGAGAGGTTGGGTCTGTGTATTCCACTCCCTGAAGAGCTCAACAGAAGACCATGGATGATGATGGAAGTGATGGAAAAGCTTGAGTTTGTGTCTTATCCGCCACGGGAAGATGGAAGAAAATGAAGAGGGGCATGCTGAGCTCTTACTAAGAACCAGACAACAGGTTTATGTTTAAAATACACCATCATCCTTGATTGTTGCCACAACCGGGGCTGTTCTTACATCCATTCAAACATTGGACACTGAGGCTCAGAAAAGCAAAATTACGTACCCACGTGGTAGAGCTGGTCTACAGCAGTACGGCTCCAAGTCTGTGGTGCCCCCACCTCCCACCCCTAGTATGTGGAATGGTCACGGTGTCAGGCGGATTGGGTTCTCAGTTCCACTAATTACACATTAGCTTGAGCAAATTATTTATTGTCTTTGAGCTTCATTTCCTCTTCAATAAAACAGAATAGTTATACCCACCTCACAGGACGATCAGCCAGATTAAATGAGGTCATGAAGATTATGGGGTTTAGAATAAGGCCTGGTGCTTTGGAAGCATTCAACAAATGGTAGTTACCGCTACACGGCTGTGTTACTTTCTGTTATTTCCACTACGTCCTCTTGTCTTCCTGGGTTCACAGCCCAAAGGCTATTTTGCAAGAGGTGCTTTTGGTCCTATTTCCACCTGAGATTTCTCCAGCCACACACTGGTGTCATCAGCAGACCTGTGGACACACCATCTTTCCCACACCCACTGCAGAAGTTCAGGGCATCTGAGCTTGGCTCCTGGCTGCCCCAAAGCCTAGAGAACTGCTCCACCAGGGTGTCAGGGCCAAGACTATCTTTCCACCCTGGCTGCAGCAGAGCTGGTGGCACCCACCTCCCCCAAAAGAAGGCCACATGGACCCCACTCTATCTCCAGCAATTGGCATTGCACACAGGCAACGAAGGCCAGGAAATAAGGTTTTCATCACCCTGGGCTTCTTCTCTTGTCTTCTCTTGCTGCCTGACAAACAACTGTTTCCCAACATGATAAAGTACTCTTGGGTCTGCTCCACCATCGACCCCACAGTGAGTACAGACGGAACAAGTTCCCCCCACTTCCTCTAGCTTTTATGTGTCCTATGACTCGGCTGTTCACATGTCCCCTTTCAGCAGCCCTCCGTGGGGAGAGGCAAGGCCTAGATAAATCCTCCCTCGCTGCCAATGCCTTCTCCTTTCTTTTTCTTGGGAAGCAGTGAGGTTTAGCTGAAAGAAGACAGAATTTGGAGCCAGTCAAGGTATGAATCCCAGTTCTGCAATTTCCTCACTGACTGACCTTGAGCAAAACACTTCACCTTTTAGAGGCTTAGTTTTCCCTTCTATCAAATGGGTTCATAATCCCTACTAAGCCACATGAATAGACTCAGAAGTGCTACAGAGTGAAAGATAACCATCTTAGTTCCTTTAGAATTTCCTTGCCATGAGATTGAATTGTCTGAAAGAAGAAAGTTAACGGGAGTGATCTAAATTAATCTCTCCATCTCTAGAGAAAATATTTGTTTGAAGGTTCCTCTTCCAGTAGACCAAGGATCAGCAAACTTTTTCCATAAAGGTCCATATTGTAACTATTTTTGGCTGTGGGGGCCATACTGTCTTCTGTCACAACTATGCCACTCTGCCACTGTAGCACAGATAGGGCCATAGACAGTATGTAAATGAGTAGGTGTGGCTGTGTTCTAATAAAATTTTATTTACAATAGCAGGTGGTAGTGGGCTGGATGGGCCTGTAGAGTATATATAATTTGCCCACGCTGGCCTTGGATGTTTTGAGAGTTTGAAGCTAGGGAAGACCATCCCCCTTGCCAAGCAAACCAGAAAGCCAACATCCTCTTTGTGCCAGCCCCTTCTCAGAAACCCACCTGTCGGAGAAGCAGAACCCATGCTAGCCACTGAAATTCCTTCTCTCCCTTTGAGAAACTGGAGGTTTAGATTTATGGGCATGGCAATTTGTTTCACATAATTCTGTCCATAATTACACCAGCTTCCACCAGCAGCTATTAGGTAAATGATTTGGCCCTTTCCCCTGAGTAATATTTCCCCCACTGAAATAAATGGAGGGTGCACTTCTCTCCCATAAGTTAAGCGTATTATTTGCCTCATCACACAAGGCGAATGCGGGAGCTCCGAGCTATTAGTCTATCACTGCAGCGATCAGACAGCCAGGAGCCAGAAGTAATTTACAACAGGGAAGTAAACAGGGCCCCAGATAAATAAATAAGAAGCTCGGGCTGGTCTGGGGCCTGAAAAGATTAAGTAACGAGAGTATCTAGCGAGAGATTTAGTGCTAAGTGAGCTAGGACCAGAGCAGTCTCCCATGGAGGAATCAAATTATATCATTGGAAAGAGATATTATTGAAGTCCCTCATGCTGAGCTGGGAAATCAGCACTTCTTGGGAGGGGAGGGCTGCCATCATTAGCATAGCACTTTGGGACTCCACACCAGTCTGGCTAATTAGCTGCAGGTGAAGGGGTTATATATGGTAGGTAGGCTGGATGCAGTGCACCTGCCCACTAGGAAAACCTGGTCAGTTCCTCAGCGGCTGCTGGGTTATAACAGGCTGGGGTCCTTTAACTTAAATGCACAGGTTCCTTATAAAGGATGTGTCCTTAGAGAAGTAACTAGCGGCGATGGGAAAGAACATGTTGCTGATGCTGACATCAAGCTGATTTTAGCTTTTCAACTTCTGAGGGTGGAAATTCAGATGTGCCAGGGCTTGTTGTCCCTGGGCAGGCTGCAGGCTCTGAGAAGCAGTCTCCATCACCCCACTCTAAGAAGACTTCTTCTCCTCTTGCCTTCCTTTTGACAGTACATCCATTCTTCTATCATCAGGATGGAGGCCCCAAGGAGTGGCCTCTGCTCCTTTTGATTGCTTATTTTGTTGATTCTTTCCTCGGAATGGCTCTCATATGAGGTTTGTCCTTTCAATTCCCTTCCTCAAGTCTGTCATGACAATAACCACATAAGGCTTCCGCAGAACCTAAAACAACCCTTTCATAGGTATGCAGCACTCATCCTTATATTCCGCAGAAGATCCGTCACCAGAATTACCTCTTTCAAAAGAATATCCTTTTTCTTGGCCAATAGGCACATGAAAAGATGTTCATCATCACTCATCATCAGGGAAATGCAAATCAAAACTACACTAAGATATCACCTTACACCCATTAGAATGGCTAAAATAACCAAAACAAAAAATAATGAATGTTGGAGAGGTTGTGGAGAAAAAGGAAACCACATACTCTACTGGTGGGAATGTAAACTGGTGCAGCCACTGTGGAAAACAGTATGGAGATTTCTCAAAAAATTAAAAATAGAAATACCATATGACCTGGCAATCCCACTACTGGGTATCTATCCAAAGAACTTGAAATCAGCAATTCAAAGAGACCCATACATCCCCATGTTCATTGCAGCATTTTTCACAATAGTCAAGACGTGGAAGCAACCTGAGTGCCCACTGACTGATGACTGGATAAAGAAGATATGGTATACACATAATGGAATACTACTCAGCCATAAAAATGGATAAAATCAACCCATTCACAACAACATGGACGGCCCTTGAGGGTATTATGTTAAGCAAAATAAGCCAGATAGAGAAAGACAATCTCTGTATGACTCCACTCATGTGGAAGATAACCAAACACAGGGACAAAGAGAACAGATTAGTGGTTACCACGGGAAAGGGGGCTGGAGGATGGGCACAAAGGGTGAAGTGTTGCGTCTACAATATGACTGACAAATAATAATGTACACCTGAAATTTCACAAGGTTATAAACTATCATAACCTCAATAAAAAATAAAATAGAAAAAAAAAAGAATATCCTTTTTCTTAAAAGATAAACCGCTGGCCCAGCCAGCCTGGCCCCTGGAAGCATCAATCCTTGAGCCCTTGTAAGCCAATGATCCTTCTTCTGTGGCTTCTATTCTTGTCACTTAATGAAAAATCATGGCCACGGCAAGAAGGTATCTTCAGGCTGTGCCCACAATGCCAGACCAGGAATCCAAGGGCTGGGCTGTGCATCCCCTACTGCTCAAAACCTGAGACGTGTTTTCCCCCAAAGATTCTCATGTTCTTTCCTTTTCCCTTTACTGTATCTCTATCTTTACCACCTCTGTCCTACGTTTACTTTTTGTCGTTCTTCCTTCCTCTCTCTCTTCCTTATTCCAGGTTTTCTTCCTTTCTTTCCATTCTGTCTTCCCTTTTCCCCCATTCACCTAATGAATATAGCCTCACTGAAAACACACCTCCTCTTTTCCTCATGATGTGAAATTAAAAGTGGTGATCATGTCAAGTCGCTCAGAACAGCTGCATCTCTCACTGCCTTGGAAGCATAAAGAGTCTGGAAGGCCCACATCCACAGTGTAGCATGGGGGATCAGCCCATTACTGAACGATGTTAGGCTTGCAGAAAGGAGAAGTGACCGACGTGGGCAAGGGGCTGGGTCGGGGAGAAGGGAAACAAACAGTAGGTTGGTGTTGCAGCTACACCAGCCAGAGACTCCGAGTTAGTTAGTTTGGGAAACACTAATATTTTGATGTTCCAGCATGGTTCTGGTTCAATTATTTTAGAAGATATGGTTTACTTCAGGTTTGGATTAATTCACCAGATGTCTTTCAAACAACCTCTGGTTTAGATCTCAGATCAAGAAAAAAATAATTTGGAGGTTTAGGTCAACATTCAGCAAATTAGTGTAATCTATTCCTTTTTTCAGACTAAGGTTTGGTTTTTGTTTGAGTCCCCACAGTTCTTCTTTTTTTTGTAAAGCCTTCACTGAGCTGAGGCTTCCAATAGCTAGACAAGTCCTCTCAACGCTCATTAGAAGTAAAAAAATCAATGAGGCCTGGAGATGAAGCACATACAGTTTAATCTTTTCATTTCATTGTATCACAGAATATTATTCCCAGGTCTTTGAAATAAGAATCAAAAAATAACATTCCCTCCCCAGCCCTCTGTCTTGGACACGGGCTCACATCTGCTGGCAGAGGATGCTGGCATGGGCTGTATCTCTCTCTTTGGTGGGAGTATGAAATCCCACCTCACTGGTCCTTGAGGTCAGCTCACCTCTGTGCTGCATGGCCCACCTGTATGTGGAGGGGTTCATGCAACGAAGGCCCTCTCAGAACCCCCAAGCAGGGTCCTTCTACTTTTTAAACTCAACTACTTTGTTTTGCAAAGAGTGAAACAGAGGCTGGAAACTGAGGAAGGAAATATACTCTTGTATGTGTGCTTGTTGAGTGTGCATGTGCATGCATGTGTGTGTGCGTGTGTGTGTGTGTATGCACATGTACGCACACATCCTATTAAACAGTCATTTGGGGATTTTTCAGGGCAACGAGGAAAGAGCTCTGGTTTGGAGCAGAAAGCGCCTTTGACCATATATCGAGAGGAAAAAGAAGATTTTGGAGAGACCAAGTTCCTTCTCTCATTCACTCATTCACAGAATATTTATTGAGTGTCCACTATGGGCTAGATGCAGTAGCTGGCAGTTATAGAGTCAACAAGATGGACAAAATCCCTGCTCTCAAGAAGCTTACGTTCTACTGGGGGATGGAAGAGTAGAAAATAAACAAGCAAACAAATCAGTGAACAAAAGAATTTCAGGTAGTAGTAAGTGCTATGAAGAAAATCAAACAGGGTCATATTATAGACCAAGACTGGGAAGGGAGGGGCACTACTGTGGGTAGGGGTGTCAGGAAAGGGCTTTCTGAGGAAGTGATGTTTGAGCCAGGACCTGAGTTTCAAGAAGGACCTGGCCATGCCAACATCTGGGGTCAGTGTGTTCCAGGCAGAAGTAACAGCAAAGCCAAGGCCCTGATTTAAGAGAAGAGAGTGGTAGAGCAATAGGAAGAAGGCCTATGAGGCTGCCATGGTGGATGTGTGGAGAGTGGCCTAGCATGGCACCAGGAGGAGTGACAGGGCCCACATTTTGTAACATGGGAGCTGGGGTTTCTTCTTAGGACAACGTAAAGGTCATTGGAAGTTTTGATTGGGGGAATGAAGAAACCTGATTTGTCTTAAAACGATCATAGTGGCTGTTAGATGGAAGATGAGGGAACAGGAGTAGAATCAGGAAGATTTAGTGAGGAGGTCCCCACCATTATCTAATCAAGAAAGGATCGTGGCTTGTACTAGGGTGATGGCAGCAGAGACAGAAGGTGGTAGACGAATTGGAAACATATGGTGAAGAGAACTGACAAATTCTACCCAATCTCCTGACCACTCCTGTCAATGACTACCCCCTTGAGGAGAACATTGCAAGTAGTGTACTCCCGGGGCAACCCATCTTTCTCTGCTACTGCTTTTCCGGCCTCATTAGGCCTAAGGATCTCCCATCTTTCCCTCTCGTTTAAATAAAGGAAGCTTCACGCACAGGGGAAGAGGATCTGCAGAGAACACCATTAGCAATGGAAGCTATACCAATCATTTCCTAAAATAATTTTGTTCAACAGCTGAGCCGTTGGGAATTGGGGGTTGACAATGCTCTGCTCTGTGTTGTAAACTGGAATGATGGCATGAAAGTCTTCGAAGGTCTCGGGTAGAAGCCTGACCCATGCACATTTCTTCCAGGGAAACGAGAAGCTCTCTCTGGAGACTAGAAAACATTTACAATAATAATTTACTGTCTCTGACACAGATCTCCCACTACTCTCTCTATGCACCAAAAACACCAATTATGAGCCAAGGAGACAAAGTGTCTCCCTCTTCACCACGACTGTCGCCTTTCTGACCCCTGATAGCTCCTCACAGAGTTGCTCAATAATTTGAGCTAATTTAAGTCAGTATCTTGCACTGAAGTGAAATTATATCTGTGCTTTGATTCAGCAGCCTGGAAGGGATCTTCATTTATCTGCCTAGGATTCTCCTACAGAGAGAAGGTTTTATGTGGATGTGTGTGATATGTTATGTGTAAGTGCATGTGCTGTTAAAAAAAGGAGAAACAGTACAGGAGGCATAGAGACACACGTAGGAGATGATCAGGGGCATGATATTTATAAAATTAATTAGTAAGATATTAATAAAATTGATGATCCAGCATTTCTTTGTGTATTGCTACCACTGATTTTCTTTTTAAAAAAATTATTAAAGTTAGGTCTCTCTGAGCATCCTGATCCAAAGTTTACAGGTTCATAAATCCCAAATTAAATGAAGTTGAGATGGAGGCAATCGGTCCTCAGTTACTCTCTTAGAAATGCCGTTTTCTCCCTTAGTCAGAGCATTTTCACCTGGGAAAGTCAAGATGCTTCCTCCACTAGGAGAAATGTTGGCATGATTCTACATATATTTCAATCAAAAGCTGACTCAGTGACGAAAAATTTGAGTCCAGAGCCCTAGACTTGCCAATGAGGGGCCAAACCATCAGTTCAACAGCTTAATACTCCACTTAGCCAACCATGGGGAGAGTTTTTGGCTCTACAACAGGCAGCACCAATCAAGATGAGGCCAGACTTCCCAACAGGCTTCATCACCATAAGCAGGATGAGGAGAATTAAAGAAGGAATGATGGGAAGAAAGAAACATCATAAATAAAACATTAAAATATTATTCTAAACTATGAATCAAAGACTCAGGCCTAGCACACCACATTCAGGCAAGAGTGTGAAATTTACTTAAACTTCTCTGATTCTGTTTGGTTTGGAGAGTACTGTATTATCATAGTTTTGCTGTTGTTAATACTGTGTCAACACTTTCACTACAAGCTTCAATCTCCAGGACTTTGTAAATGGACTGCAAACCTTACAAACGGAAATTAATGTTCAATATCCAGGATACTGAGCCCATAGGAAAGGCAGAAGAAAGACAGACTTACAGGCTTTTTTTTGTGTGTGACTTGAAATTATGCTAGAATTTGGGACATCAAATTGAAACACTATTTGTCCCCTGGAGAGATTCCCAAATACTGGTTGAAAATGAGAGATGATTAGGCTCTTCAGAAATGTTTCTGTTGATGCCGAATGTGGTTCGAGAACAAATATTTCAAGATTATTAGATGTGAATACATTTGCATCATTCAGGCAATTGAGGAATGTGTGTTTGGGGTCTGCCCACTTCAAAAGGCTGATATTTTTCTATATACAATGTGGTATTTCCCTGACATTCTCAATTCCCTTGACAGTTTCTCACTCCAGATAAGGAGAACGGGGATCCCAGGGTGCAGGTGAAGGCTGGCCTCTGGTTCTCATTCTCAATGAGGCACTATGTTGCCACTAAGAGCACAGTCTTTATTTGATGGCCACACAGCCCTGCTGAGGCTGGTCCACTCTACCACATGCCACAGGGTGCTGAGAGCAGCACATGGTGTTGTGCAGAAAGGTTCCAACTCTGCAGGTGGGTCCCGGCCAAGGAAGTCTGAGAAGGAGCCAGGTGGCGAGAAGCCCATGCTCACACCCTCTGGGCTCAGATTAGATATGTCTGCATTCTGTCCTCAGCATCCCAACAACCAGCATGTCACAGTGACACACACACACAGTAGGTGCTGAACAAATATTTTAGTTGTCCCTGGTGACACGGTTCTCTTCCTGAGAATTTGGCAGGAATGTCCCCAAGAGGAAATTGACTGAGTGCCAGGTATCAACTGGGTGTTTGTTTTATTTTTCCATTTTCCCAACTCACTGTTTTCATATATAGTAGCACTGAACACACCAATGTATGAAGGCTTTATGCTGCATGTATGAGGAGCTCTGCTCCCCTTGCCATCAACTATTTAATGCACCACCAGGGTGGAGACTCAGAAGGTTTCTTGAGGCCCTTACACATATAACCCCTTCTCCCTACATTCTTCCTTTTTCTGTGGCAATTCAGTTGGTCCCGGGATTTCACCCATCCTCACCAGTGCCCAGTGTTTTTCACCAAAAGTTGGTCTGACTTCCTTCAAGGGTGGCTTTTCTCACTCTGATCCATGGCATGACTCTAGAACGGTTAACCCTTTGCACACATCTTCAGAAAACCATCACAGAACCCCCACCAAGTAGATCAGCTAAAACCTTTGCCTTCGAACCAAAGAAAATACTAAATCCATGAAATCACTTAAGCCACCCTTCCAAAGAGAGGGAGACTCAAAATGTTTTATGCAGCAACCTATACGAAACTCATTTTGTGGGATGTTTCACATTCCAGCCCATGGTTTATTCCGCCATATATCCCTGCCAGTAATATCAACCAGATGTGGCAAAGAAGTCTGTGCAGAATTGTAAAAATTACAAGCATATTCTGTAATTCCAAAGCATTGTAAAGTCACAGCTTGGTTTTCTTTCTTTCTTAAAAAAATTTTTTTTTTAACTTTCCAAGCTGGCAGAACATTCTGAGTACAAGCATTGCCTGATCGCTTTAGAAAATTCTCCTGCTGGCCCAAAGGGCTAAAGAGTTTTAAAATGTAAAACCCAACTCTAACTTTGACAAATTGTAGGCAATTTAGAAAGGCTACTTGCAAACATGCATTTAAGTCTTTATTTTTTCTCTTTTAATGTTTCAAGTCTTAATACGTCAAATCTCAGATATGAGCATGTGCTCACATCTACTCATATAGGCATAAAAATAGAAAATACTTAACCTTGAAAGCTTCAGAGATCCATGATTACTTTTTCTTTCTCTTTTTCAAGGTGTGTTTCAGCACAGGTGGCACATAATAAGGTAGTAAAAAATAGAACTGGGGGTCGGAAACATCTGGGTTTATTCCTATCAAGTTTGCTAAACTCCTCAAGCCTCAGTTTCATTATCTGTGTAGTGGGCAAAAAGTACCTACCTTGCAGGAGGACCGAAAAAGATGGTATATACATAAGGTGCCGAGCACATAGTAGGTGCTCAAGAGATGTTTGGTTCCTTCGCTGTTCTGAAATCTATAAAATAACAGGGGCTGTGCTAGATCACTGTTCCTCAAAGTATGCCCCATGGGTGATGTATGCCAAAATCATTCAGGGTGCCTACTTACAAAGTCAAATCTCCAGGTCCATTCTAGACCTAATGAACTAGATGTCTTGGGTACAGGGTCTGCGAATTTACATTTCAATCAGCACCTCAAGGTATTTTTTTTCTATGCGCTGAGTTTGAGAACCACTGTCTCCCAGATCCTTGCTCTGTAAAGTGAGATTGTAAGCCAAGACATTACTTGGAAGTTTGTTAGAAATGCAGACTCCTAGGTCCCACTCCAGACCTACAGAACTAGAATCTGCCTTTTAACAAGATTCCCAAGTGTTCAGGTGCACTGTAAATTTTGAGAAATGCTGGCCAGATAACTTTTATTCCTAGCTCTAAAATTCTATGGTATGAGTCTAGAAGACAATTCAAGTATTAGCCTTGTAATATACTCTGTGGATAAGATGACAGGCTTCTGTGCTCAGCTGGATAAAGCCTCAGCAGAGAAGAGGAGAAAAGAAATCTTCCATGCCTTCTTTCCTGGCTCTGGCTTAAGGCACTACAGAGAGAGTGCAACTCATGCAAAATAGAAACCCTAAGAGTCGACATGGCACCCACTGTAATCCATTACCTGTCCACACACAGATTAAAGCGAAACCTGTCTTCAAGCACATGATGAGACTTGCAGTTGCTGAAGCGTGCCATAAGGCAAAGAGAAGACCAGCCTCGCCGCAGTGTTCCGGGATTGGAGGAATGGAAAAGTAAGAGGAAACGGGGCTCCAGTTTGCAGGGACATTTTCCATGAGCTTTAGGTGGCTGTACCCCTGGAAAAAATGACCCCACGTCTGCAGCGGTGAGGCTGGTCTCGCCATCTGTACCCTGGCCTCTGAAGGCTGGACGAGCACAGCGGGAAGGTCTCTGGGATCCAGCTCCAGGCAGGTGGGCAGTCTCTGAAGCCCCCACCATCCTGATGAATTGGTTTTCCCATCGTCCTGTTATCATTTCACCACATCAGATAACAATGCTGCTGGAAAATTCAGTAGTATGGCTTTTGTTGTCTCCACTGGTTTTTCAACTTTATAGCATAGTTCCACATCAATATAGAGTTTTATGGAGACACATATTGCATGTAGTTATGTTTTAAAGCTTAGTGCAGAGTCAGAGGGCTGAGGCGGCTGGAGCAGAGGGCCCTGCGAACAGCAGCAGGCGCTACCTAGGGCTCCAGAGCTCCAGGCATCCAATAAGTCCGGGCTTATTGAGAGATTTCTCATTTATTTATTTATTTATTTCTTCAAAGAGATAAACCAGCACTAATTGAGCTTCTACTAGGTGCTGGGTACTTTACCCAGTTGCTAACTTCTCACAACTATAGCAGAGAAATTGTAGTTAGGAATGTGGCCTCTGGAGTCAGGCAAGCTTGGGTCTGAATTGTGGTTCTGCCGGTTACTGGCTCTGTGACCTCGGGCAAACTATCTCAGTCTCTAGGAGTCTGTTTCTTTCCCTCTAAAGTGGGGCTACTCTAGTATCTAACCTCCTAAACCTGAGACTGAGTGAGCAAACATATGTAAAGCAGTTTTCAGAGCACCGGATCCATAGCAAATATGCACTACGCACAGAGGAACTATTAAAGGCTGACAAGTGCCCTCAGAAAATCCTAGGTGAAGTCCTCACCTCAGTACCTCACAATGTAACCTTATTTGGAGATCAGGTCTTGAAAGAGGTTTAGATTAAGCTAAAATGCGGCCATTAGGGTAGGGCTTTAAGCCAATATAACTGGTGTCCTTATAAAAAGAGGGAGAAACACCAGGGGTGAGCGTGAACAGAGGGACGATCATGTGAAGAGGTGGCAAGAAGACCACCATCTGCAAGACAAGGAGCGAAGCCTCAGCCAGTACCTTGATCTTCCAGGCTCCAGACTGTAAGAGAGTAACTTTCTGTTGTTCATCCAGTCTGAGGTACTTTCTTACGGCAGCCTGAGCAGATTAAGACAGGAACCATGATTACCGTCCCTGTTGTATAGCTGACCAACCTGAGATTGAGAAAATGGACACCTGCGCAGGGTCAGCAGAGCCCAGGATCCAAACCCAGGTCGGTGTGGTTCCAAAGTTCCTGTTTTGGGCTCTAATATCAGGCTGTATCAAAGAGACATTCGATCATCTTGCTGAACGCAGCTTCTGTTTTTGGGGGGATATAGGGCATGTATTCACATGGCTGTGATAAGAGCAGAAAACGGTAAATAGGAAGGAGAGGTACAAGCTAGCAGACGTGAGAGTTGAGAAGAGGGCTCGTTCATTGGAAGTAAGTTCCCTGGAAACTGAGGGCTCACAGCCTTTATCTCTTAGGGCGGGACGCTGCTCTGCCATGATAACGGCTCCAGTGACTTGGGGCTACATTGGCTGGCCACATTTCATATTGTTTTCAGCTGCCTGGGGATTAACTTCCCAAGTCTCTTGTAACTCCACTGACCCAGTGAGTGACAGCAGATTTAACCCCAGTGGCATTTCTTTAAAGTTGTCAAATACCTCGCAGAATTGAGTGGGAAATAATTGGAGGTCTCTGTCCTGCTCCTAGCACAATGGCTTATTCAGCTACAGGTTTTCAATCACTCCCCAGTATTCAACGGACACTTTGGACCTGGGTCCAGGAGAGGCGGGCCAAAATGATCATGGTGATCTGTTCATCTCACAGCACAAACTCAAACTCTTAAATAACAGTTGTGAACCATTGTGTCGCTCGTCCCTTTCAAAGTTCTCTAATCCAGTGAAATGTACAGGGCTTTTAATTACTGTTTTCACTTTGTCTTCTGCTTCTTCTAAGGAATTTCTGGCAATGTTAACCACTTAACCTCCAAATAACCAGAAATCCTTCACTCTCTCCCTCTCCCATGTGTACATGAAAGAGAAAGCTGGAAGGGGACACAAAAAAGGAGAAATTGAGAAATTAATAGCCTACCGACCACGTAACAGACTGTGCTCCATCCTATCCTCTCTAGATGAGACAACTGAGACCCAGAGAGGCGAAGCAATATGTCTAAGGCCCCACAGCTTGTGGATGGCGGAGCCAGTGCGAGGACCAGGACCTTCCCACTCCAGGTGCAGCACTCCCTCAACCCTCATCTATTTTGGAGCCTGAATTCTTTGCCAGGTGCTGAAATGTTTACACCACAGATGACAAAGCCCCAGTATATGCACCATCAGTCAGCTAGCAAAAGTTAATCACAGCCAGGTTTCACTGAGCACTTGCTACGTGCTATATTCAAGGCTAAAGGTTGTCCATGGGTATTTCCATTTATCCTCACAACAACATAGAGAAGTGGGTTCTATTATCGTCTATTTTACTGATGAAGAACCTGAGACCCAGAGAGGTTAAATATCTTGCCCATGGTCTCACAGCATGTAACTGCAGCCCCTTAACCCTTTCACTTTACTGCCATCTCGCACGCTCAGCTCTGGGTCAGGAGTGGCAGGGAACCTAGAAAGAGCAGAAGCACAGTCCTGACACTTGAGAACCTTATGATCTACATCAGGATGGGAGCAAGCTAATATTTATTGATGGCCAAGGCATGACAGAGACCTTCTGGAGCATTTTACAGACCACAGTGATATTACCTAAACCTCAGGGCACTTCCAAGCTCTCGGATTCTATGAGCAATCTATGTGCTTGAGAACAGAGGAAGAGGTAGATACACCACCAATATACACATGAATGAACGAATCAGACAGTGCTTGACCTGAGGGGGTCAGGTACAGCCAAGGCCTGATAGAAGCACTTAAATATATGACAGCCCCATCATCAATCTTTTTTAGAGTAACTTCAGCTCTCCACAATAGTTAGCATGCAGTGCGGTCCGATAGGAAACTGAAGTACTTTGCAGCGACAGACATGCATGCAAATCCCAGTTCCACTGTATCTTGGTTACACAACTATGGATAAGTTAGATGACACTTCTGAGCCTTAGAAGCAGATTTCATAATGATTCTCTTTACAGGACTGGGGTGAAGGTTAAGTCTGAGCATTGAGGCAAAGTGCCCAGTGTAGTGCTGCTTAGAAATGTGGGATATATGGGCAAGTAATTTAAACTCTGAGCTTTAGTTTCCTCATCTATAAAATGGGAGTATTGAGGCAGGGAGCTGAGTATAGCACGAAAAAGCACAGAGTCTGCAGTCAAACTACCCAAATTTGATTCCTGGTTCTGTCACTAAGCAATTGGATGATATTAGGCAAGTTCTTTAACCTCTTTGAGCCTCAGTTTCCCATCTATAGAATAGTAATAATCATAGTACCTACCCCATAGAGTTGTTAGGAGTATCAAACGAGTTACAGATCTTCTTTGACTTATAATGGGGTTACATCCCAATAAACCCATCATAAGTTGAAAAGATCATAAATTAAAAATGCATTTAATACACCTAATCTACTGAATATCATAGCTCAGCCGAGCCTCCCTTAAACATGCTTACAACACTTTCATTAGCCTACAGTTGGGCAAAATCATCTAACACAAAGCCTATTTTATAATGAAGTGTTGACTATCTAATGTAATTTATTGAAGACTATACTGACAGCGACAGACAGAATGGCTGTCTGGGCACAGAATGGATGTAAGTGTATGAGTTATTTACCCTCCGGGTTGTACGGTTGACTGGGAACTGCAGCTCACTGCCACTGCCCAGCATCACGGGAGAGTATCATACCTCCTATCGCTAGTGCAGGAAAAAATCAAAATTCAAAACCTGAAGTGCGGTTTCTAGGGCATGTATATGGCTTTCACACCATCACAAAATCCTAAGTCGAACCATCATAAGTCAGGGACCATCTATAAACATAAAGTGCTCATAGCACCTGGCAATATGTTTGCCATTATCATCTTGATGTTATCCTACGGATCCAAAGCACTCAATTAAAGCACGTGGAACTGCATAGAGTAGATGCTCAATAAACTTGCAGACAGGTGTTGTTTTCAAGTTCAGCATGTCTTCCTCTGTCTTCTGATAACAGAATTATTCTTTCCTTCGAGAAACCCATTCCCAGGCCCTACACACCCTCATCCCCAAACAACTGTGATGAACACATGACCCAAACTTGATCAATCACAGGACACCATCTCACTGGCAACAGTGATTCATCAGACATGGAT
The DNA here is from genome assembly GCF_021613505.1 of Equus quagga. Taxonomy (NCBI): domain Eukaryota; kingdom Metazoa; phylum Chordata; class Mammalia; order Perissodactyla; family Equidae; genus Equus; species Equus quagga. Next base: position 54,001,223 of record NC_060273.1, on the reverse strand, counting down.
GTATGACCAAGCTAAGCAGTTGACCCTACCCTCAGTTCTTTTCTGCAGGCCTGTTGATGAGGAAACCTTTTTCTCCCGGGTTGCCATATTAGCACCCTCTGAGTCTTCTGCTTCTGTCTGTCATCATATGCACTATTCCAAGGGATGGAGGGAGCAAGATGAAGTCCCAGTGACATCACCAAGCCCCTGGATCCAGCTGTTCCTAAAGCCATCCATAACTATCACTGGATTTCCCAAGCATAAAACTAATATATTTCCTCTTTGGGTTAAACCAATTTTAGTTGCATTTCTGCCACTTACCACTTAGTAGTAGTATTATAATAACATAGGTTCTGAAGAAATAGTATTTCCCTTTCCTATCACTACTAGAAACATGTCTTACGCATTCATAGCCTTTCCAAAAGGTATTTTTCTGGATAAACATCGAGCATTAAGCAGTTTTTGTCTATTATCTAGTAAGAAAAGGTGTGTCCAGAATTGCTCCTTATTCTGCACGGCATACTACAGGGTAGACGGCCACACAGGATTCAATTTAGCATTCTCTAGAAAATGGCTCACTGTGTCTACTGAGATTCAGTGCTCTTTTAAAACAGAGCCAGTGGCATAAGTATACACACTCATGATTGCACATTTATTGATTTCTAATTTGTACCCTGCTTCCTTCCAAAGAGGCCCTGCAGAGGCTGACAAAATAAGACAAAGATGCAATAGGGCCATTAAGAAAAATCAAAGATCAAGCCTAGAGAGAAAAAGGGATTGCTGATTATAACCCAAACCTGGCTTAATATAGTTGCTTCAATGAAAAAAAATTATATTTAGCTCTCAGCTTTTTGGCAGCCATTCCAAATGTGTCATGATGGGGCACACGAGAACTGGACATCCTTCACGTCTGCAGCTCGACACCCAGCACAGAGGCCAGGCTAGACCAAGCACTTGGAAAAGCTTATTGAATAAATGAATGAATGAGTGAGTGAATGAATGAATGGTAGATAAAAGAACCAAAGCTCCTTGGGAGTCCCATCTATATCCTTTGGCCCATATCATTCATGGATTCATGCACCCATTCACGAGTGCCCATTTGTGCCACACTCTGTGCCTGGCCAGGGACCTGGAGCGGGATGAACAGCATGATGAGTCAAACATCGTCCCTGTCTTCCCAGCTGAGCTCTCTGGCTTGAAGCAAAAGCTCCGTGTAATTTATCTCAGTGCTCACAGCAACTCCTGGTTTCTTCATGCCTCTCAGAGAAAGGACATCAGAAATGGAGGTTGTGAAGATGGGAATTGCAGGAGTAACAATAGTTATTTCAATGATTACACTCACACAGTACTTTAAACCCTAGAAAACACACACTCACTATTATCTCATCGGATACTCAGAGCTCCTCAGTGGAGTAGGTAGAGGGGAGAAGCGGGTGTCTCCTTTTTACTGATGACGATGTTTAGGTGCAGAAGGAAAGTGACTATCCCAACCTCTCTCAGAAAGTGGCAGTCAGGACACTACCCTGGGGTTTCCCGTATTCCCATGCTGCCTGCCTAGGCCTGGCGCCCAGCATCTCAGAGACCAGTTATCACTGCCTGAAATTCCCCCTCCGCCCAGATCAAGACCAGCCCCACACAAGTGGGCATCATGCAACAGCTGTGCGAAGCAGCTGCAAGGCCACCTTTCATGAGTGAGAACCAGCCCACCTGACATCCTGGAGCAACTCAAACATTCACTCCCACCCGCTTCAAAGCTGCCCGGAAGCTCCAGCCCGACACGCACCTTCTGTTTGCCTGATTCCAGAGGAAGAGCACACAGTCCGCGTTATTAGTTAGAAGCAGGTTGAAAAGGCACAACGTGGTGCTGGGTGGAGAGACAGCTCTTAGGTGAGCATTTAGGGAAAGAACTATAGAGGAAAGAGGAAGTTAAAAAACCAGCTAGTTTCCCTGTATGCCCATTGGTGTTGCTTATCCAGCTCTGCTAGACACGCAGGCTGCTGAACTTGCACTTTATCCACCCTTACGCCCAACAGGGCAGATTCAGAGTGGAAGGGTGGAAAGCAGCGAACATTCTTTCCCACAGTTAGCAAAGTCAGCCAGGTGGACTGAGCAGGAGAAATGGAGTACACAGCAAGAGGAGACCTTGACAAAGTACAGGTGTGTCCTAGAGAAGGCAAGCAAGGCTGCTGTACCACTGAAACACCAGCCAATCTTTGCCTGTTCTTGTTCTAACAAAGCACCCTTTAAAATACATTTATGTATATAGTTTCTGTGCGTGTACTGATAGACAGAGATATAGATTCCTAATTCAGAACTCGTTCTTAAGTGCACACGCTGACATGTGTTTTGTATTTCCCAATTTATCCTGGAGCCTACATGCATTGTTTGACTACATAAGTGGGTATTAAACACAGCCATTGGAAAGGAGAATGGTGGCCACAACTTTGGAGCCTCCCCAGTAATGTCAGAGTTTTCCCAGCCAGGCTGTAAATCTCGCTGCCAGACTGCTAAGCAGCCAGACACTGCACCACTCCATTCAGAAAGTCAAGCCTTGGGCAACCCAGTTCACTCCATCAGGTACACTAGTCACTGCCAGGGGGACTTTTAGGTTCGAATCATGGAGCTGCTCACTGTCAATAATTAGCACCTGCCTTATGCCCACAATACGTGAATCACAATCTCCGTGCTGACGTGCATCTCCAGCTCCCAGCTTCCAAACTCTAACGGTGAAGAAATGCACAGAGGCTTCTCCAACTCTTCCCCCCTCATAATATCCGGGACCATTCCAGAAGATAAAGCAAAACTCAAGGTGTTTTCTTCCTTTTCCCACAAAATCATAGACCTCCACATCCAGGGTTCCAGGCTGGCAGGGGTAGGGAGCAGGCAAAGGACGGGAATTGTTCTAGCCAGCCAGGTGGTGAGGTCGAAACGTTCAGTCCAGTCCACTGCCGTCTGAGACCACTGGTAGTCTCCTGTGGACAAACTCACCTCAAATCCCACCCTCAGGGCACTCCCCTGAGGTAAGGTCAGACCCAAGTTAAATGGAAGAGCTTCTTCACTCCTTGCAAAGGAGTGACCCACTACCACGAGTCACTAGCCCTCACGGGCCACTTAAGCCGCTGATCTCTGAAGGAGGGGAGCAAGAAAATCAAGCCTGGCGTGGGCTGTGGGGCACAGCACGTTGAAGCCCTGCTCCAAGTCTCCATGAGCATGGCCTTACTGCCAAGCTCCGCACAGCACGGGGCTTCACACACTAAGGCCACCATGTTCTCCACACACTAAGGTCACCATGTTCTCCACACATCAAGGCCACCATGTTCTCCACACCACCAAGGCCACCACATTCTCCACACACTAAGGCCACCACGTTCTCCACACACTAAGGCCACCACGTTCTCCACACCACCAAGGCCACCACGTTCTCCATACCACGAAGGCCACCATATTCTCCACACCACCAAGGCTACCATGTTCTCCACATCACAAAGGCCAGGCAAGACACCAGGCAGAGAATACAATTCAACTCTACTCACAGTCTGGTGAGCTTCGGTGTGCTCTGGAAAAGCAGTTCTGGAAGGACTTGGAGCTTATTCTTGTTCAGGCGCCTAAAGATGAAAAAAAGAATAAAAGGACGTCAAGGGGGCAGTAAATTACATCAAGTGTATCCACAGACATGGCTTCAATCTATCAATCAAGAGATATTAAGAGACTTTCTAGATCTTTCAATGAGGGATGCCCCGCATGTGTAAGGCATATTCTGACTTGTGGAGTTTGTAGCCAAGTTGGGGATATAAGGTAAAGGTCAGTCATAAGAAAGAACATGGCATACTAACTGTCACTCCCCCATCACGAGCCTGGGCCAGATAGCACTAATTGATCACAACATTCTTTCCTGAGGACCCCAGACAAGGCTTGTCAACTTTTCTTATCATGTGCACCAGGTAGCTACTGCCAAATGATGGAACTGGCATATGAAATGTAACCCTAAAAAGAAATAAAATACTAGAAAGAATATTCCAGATCCTACACGGTGTGTGTGGAGGCTGAGGGACAGACAATAGTTGCTATAGGAACAGAGAAGAGGGCGAGGCAGATCATCATGGGCTGAGGGACCACATGGAACCCTGCCAGCCTGGCTCTTCGAACCAGAGCAGGGCTGTGTGATGACTTTCATGGGCCCTCAGCACTTTTCTCTTTGTGGACACTTTCCTCTATAAAAATTTAAAAAATTTAAATTAATATTTTACAACTGTGTCAGTATAAAAACAATATATTAACACTATATATAACATTTACTGTGACCTGAAAGCTCATTTTTTCCCTTCTAATTTTAAAAGAAATAAAAACATTTTCATAGGCCGCTAATAGTATTGTTGTCCCTGGGCACTGTCTCCGCTGAGCCTAATGGAGAACTCAGCCCTGAGTGGGGGACCACAGTGTAGGGGTGCAGTGCGGCTGGAGTAAAGCAGCCCAGTAGGGATGCCCAATGGGATGGTGGCAACAGAGCCAGACTCTCTCCTGAGAATGGTCAAGGCTAATGCCCACAGGAAAGAGGGCCATCTGAATTTCCAAGGGACACTGAGCCGCTGTTGTGGTCTCCATGAAGGCTGCTCTCTTGGGAGGGTGAGGCCAAGAGGGAGACCCTGTTCCTTGCTTGTCCCCATGCCACTCTGTCCTAGCATCTTTTTGCAGCCTAGTCAGTGAATGCCCAAACCAGTATCCCCAAATCTTTTGTCTCCAGAATCCTCAGAATCTCAGGCCCCAGAATCTGCCGCAGTAAAAGATCAGTCTACAGCGTGGCTGAAGTTTTCCACTTAGAGTGAACAGCCTATGTTTGGCTATGTAGGACAACTGTATGATCCCATCTTAGAGCTAAGCAAACTGAGGTAAAGAAAAGGGGAGCTTCTTCCCAGCTTCTGGCCCCAAAGCCCACACTCCCTCTGCACCAGGCAGACGTGACTCCCAGAGTGGGATTTTGCTACTTTCCCCCTTTCATCCCAGGTTGATGGACAAAAACTTCAGAGGGACAGGGGACTAGAAGGAGGTCAAAAGGGCAGAGCATGCGAGAGAGGAGCACGGAAGACTTCACAGAGCAAGTCTCCTGTCAGAAGTGTGCTGCTCAGCCCTGAAGGGGTCAGGCGGAGTGCGGGCAGGTGTGGCCCAGCGATGTCGTCGGGGAGACTCCTGACTGGAAGGAGGCCAGAGAGAAGGCTGGGAAGCTGGACAAGATAAGCTCAAAATCTTGGCCCCACCATGTGGCCTGACTCACACACCAGCGATCTTTTTGGGTTTTATTTATTTTTTAATTGTGGCAAAAAAAATCCCCATAAAATGTACCATCTTAAGCATTTTTAAGTGTACAGGAGTGGTAAGCACATTGTTGTGCAATAGATCTCTAGAGCTTTTTTCATCTTGCAAAACTGAAACTCTGTACCCATTAAATGATAACTCCCCATTCCCCCTCCCCCAGTCCCTGGCAACACCCATTCTCCTCTGTTTCCATGAATTTGACCAGTGTTCTCCTGATCACTCTTGGTATCTGCCCTTTGTGTGTTCCTGTTACTAAAATGGAAAGAAAGGGGGGAGTCCAGGGAAGATGAGGGCTAGGGGGAATCCAGTTGCTTGAGCAGTTTCCATACAGTCAGTGGTAAGTCCCTCTATATCATAGAAGTCCCTCTATATCACATGGAAGCACTGGTCCCAAGGAGACGGGGTGGTTTGACTTTGGGGTTGGCCAGGGCTGAGTTCAGGTCCGGCTATATCATGCTCTCGCTGTTGGATCTTGGGGAAATTACCTAGCCTGCTGAGCCTCAGTTTTCTATCTACAAAATAACCCTACTCACTGGGTTACAGTTAGTCTTAATGACACACTTTATGCATAAGTGTCTAGCATTGCAGTAAGAGCACGACGATGACAAAAATAGTATTTGTTGAGTCCTAACTCCATGTCAGACACTGTGTACATACTAGATGGGCAGGATCTCAGACAGGGGAGCTCGGAGGCAGGTGTCACTATCTGCATCTCATCAATAAGGACACTGAAGCCTGGAGAGGTTGGGCACATTCTGCAAGGCCGCAGCATTAGGAAGAGATAGAGGCAGGATTTGAACCAGGCCGTCTGCCTTCAGAGCCCTGGTTCTGAACCGCTAATTACTGGAAGCCTTGCGATAAATGAAAGCTCCCTTCCCCTTTCCCTTTCTTCTTTTTATCTCTGCTTCCTCTCATCCAGGGTTGCCACCTCCTCCACCCCAACCTAGACAACCATCACCCTGAATCCATTTCCCTCCCTGAAAAGGACTGTCTTGGAGGTCCCTAAGGCCAGAATTGGGTCTCTATGTGAGTCTGTCTGGAACCACCCTCTATTGTCACAGCTGCACAAAGCCCGGTGAGAGTTATACTCAGACAACCAATACTCCAGTCTAGGCCAAAATCCTAAACTCTGGCCCACCGCTGCCTGCAGTGGGTAGGGTGTTTAGCATGCTAAAAGCCTAAAACCAGAATTGAAGCTAAAAATAAAACCAGCTTGGCTCCGAGGCTCCAAGAAGAGAAGGAATCGTTTTCAGCTCTTTGCCGGTATTTGTGGCTGGATGAAAATAAAAACACAACCAAATTTAGCCAATTGTCCTCTGCCTGCTGTTTCATTAACCCTGAATGAGGATTCCATGGTGGCTGGGCTGGGATCTTCTCCCAAAAGCTTCAGGGTCTTTCCACTTTGGCTTGGGCGGGCCACATGCTGGTTCTCCCTATTACAAGGAGCTTGATACTCCATTTCATTTGCAATTTATTCCAGGATTTATTCATGTTTACACAGTGAAGCAAGCCAGTCTGAAAGGTTTTCCTTGAAGAGCTGATGAAGGCTCCAAGCTGTATAAGGTGCACTTCTCATGTGGCTTGTACAAACCCAAGTCCTGAACAGGAACAGGAACAGTATGAAATGTGTCCGTATATGGAGGGACAGGTAAGCACTGGGCTGCAGACAGTGACCATGGCCATGGTGTCCTCCATCACTCATGCCATCTGCTGCTCTGTCACCCAGGGCCCAGGGGTAGAAATCTGCCGTAGTTCAAGCTGGAAACAAATCAGTGATGCCTGGATGGGGAAAAGGACTGAATGGAATCCATATGAGGATAGACCCAAGGTCAGCAAACAGGCCACAAGCCAGATCAATGATGTGGTAAACCCTACCTGGGTGTCCCCTTTCCCTCTAAGATCAACACTCCTCAGCTTTCCTCCAGGAACAATGCAGAGCATCAAAGTAAAAAACCCACTGGCTGCTAGTTGCAAAGTCATACTGCTTTTCAGCCTGAACTGTGAAGCTCCAAGAAACAAAGCCTTGTCTTTGTGCTACTGCTGATGGCCTTCCTGGAGGTACCAGGGTTTCAGATCTAATTAGAAGCTTTTGCCATTCATTTGTTGAATTCACTCATTTCACTCATTTACCTATCTATTCAACCATCCAACCATTAGTTTATCCATTCATCCAACCACTATCTACCCATCCATTCATCCGTCCATCCATCCACCCATCTCTGCAGTCATTTTTCAATATGAAGGTACAAAGATGAATAGGTTGCAGTCTCTTCCTGCATCTGCATGAATAAAATGCAGATGAATAAGAATGTCAGATGTTAGTGGAGGAGACAGACATGAAAATAAAAAGTTGCACTGTGATCTTATAAGCAAAGGCATTGTGGCAGTACAGAGGAGGGGTGGTTAACCCAGACCTGGGTACAGGAAGGCTTCTCAAAGAAAGCAGTTTGGAGCTTACTTTTGAAGCATGATTGTGACTCTTCAGGAGACACGGACAAAGGTTCTAGAGTTTGAGAGCAGTATGTGTATGGTCATGGAGGGAAGGAGACCAAGGAGCATTTGGGGAGCAGGCCTGCATTGCCAGAATATGGAGGTGACTGGAGAAACACAAGCAATGAAGCTGCAGAGCTGGGCAGCGGTCATATCACAAGGGCCCTTATGGGTCATGATAAAGGATTTGGGCTTGGCTGTTTACAGAGAGTCATAGGGAGCCATAGAAAGGGTGTGAGCAAGGGAATAATAATCTGGTTTGGATTTTAGAAAGTTCTCTTGAATGGCAGTAAACCTAGTTTGGAAGAGGGTAAAATTGGAATCAAAGAGACCACTAAGCTCTTGACTAAGACCAGGGCTCTGGAATAATCAGTGTGGTTGTGTGAGGGCCTGGTTAAGGATGAGAGTGTAGGACTGGAGTGTAGGACATAGATATGACATACAATCAATAGGGCTTTGTGATTGAATACAGATGACGGTTGATGGAGTTATGGGACCAAAGGTCTTAAAGGTGACCCCCAGGGCTCGCACTTGGGTAACTGATCAGTGAAAATTACCAATCGCTTTTGAAGGGAGGACCACCATGCAGGAGGTGGTGTGTTTAGATTTCAGATTTCTATACCACTGGGGTCTCTCAAATATGTATGGACAACAACTAAGCAGTAGCTAGTAATAAGACTAAGACCACGAGTCAGGCACTGTCCTAAGCATTTCACGTATACCATCTCATTTAATTCCCCACAGAAACACTTTGAGGCTAGTACTCTTAGTCACCCTATAATAAGGAAACAGACACCTAGGAAAGTTAAGGCAGTTGCCCAAAGTCAAACTTGACCAAAATGATGGTGATGGGATTTGAACACAGACACCTGATGTCAAACCTGCACTCTTAACTATCATGGATAATGATGATGTTTAATTTAACACTTCTTTATAGACCGTCCTGATTTATTACCTAACGAGTGGGTCTCACCTTCCCATTATGTTCTGAAGGTCCTAGAGAGTAAGAAATACGTCTGATATCTGGTTGGTGTCCCAACTTCCACCAACACAGCCCCAGGCATGTGCGGGGGCCTTGAAAAAGGGCCTGTTGAATTTCAGGAATAAATCATAGGTCAGGAATGGCCAATTTGGGGAGTCTGAAGAGTCAATAGCCTTCCTGGCTTAGGAGGAGGGAGCCATTCTGTATGGAGGTAAACAAGACTCCCAGAGAGCCCACTTGCTTGAGTCTGTCTGCATCCTCCAGAAACCTCTTGGAGATTAAGCTCCCAAACTCACCTGCCTCACTGACCAGCAAAGTTAGAAGGGGTGGGGCTGAGTGCTTCCCCTCACTGGGCGAGGAAAGGGTGAGAGGCCTCCAGGCCGGAAGGAAGTATGGTCTGTCAGCAGCAGGCCTCAGCACCAGGCACTGCCAGTCCCTTCCTTTTCTCAGGGAGGTGTGGAATGTAGAGCTGCCTATCTAAGGCCTAAGGGAGGGAAAAAGTCAAAGGGTGCTAACTCCCCAAAGTCACCAGGATTGTTTGCTTTAGTAATGAAATCAACTGGGTCCACTTCCCAGGCACTTTCCTAGGCAGCTGGATGCTTTCCAGGTCTACTGGTACTTTCAGAAACAGCAGCACATCTAAGAAACAGGGGCCAAATCAGCTTTGTTATTCAGAGCAGAAGCTCCCCACCTCCCCCAGTGGAGGGATGGAGAGGCCCAAGGCTTCCTGTGAGCTGGGGCTCCAGGCAGGGAGCCCCAGGGATGAGGGCAGGCTCCAGGAGAAGGGCAGAGCCAAAATGCAGAGACCTCGAATCCCAGCTCAGAGGTGGCAGCATTATCCACAAAGATGTACAGATGTCACTACACACCAGGGGAACTCTGTGAGCAGAGTCAAAAGAGCAGAGAGCCTGCTTTGGGGCTGTTTCCACAGTTACTTGCCATAGCCAAGAATGGCCTCATATTTTCTTTGTTTCCTCACCTGTCAAACAAATCAAATTCAGGCTTTTTTCCTGCTATGCAAATTTTCATAATGCAAACTGGTTGTAACCTGATCAGTTCAGTAGGGAACCTGATTTGTGATGGTTGTTGGTTTATACCACTGTCATAATCAGAAACGGTCCCCACGTGTGGGAAGAAAGCCTTTATGCCTCAACACCCATGGCCACTTTAGTCGGGTAACTGGCTCTTCTTTGCCATTGGGATTTCCTTTTTTAAAAAATTTATTTTTATTTTTTGATAGCAGTTTCACTGAGCTATAATGGGGCTTCTTTTTAACAGCACTTCTGGACCAAGCCACGATTTATTTTGATGTTTGGAAGCAAGTTGACCTGAGTCTTGCCTTCCATGGAATTCAGCATTTTTGCTCAATGACATTTAGGTTGGCTTACGCCAGTTTTGAAAATCTGTTATTTTTAGTTTGTAACTTCAAAATTTCCTAATAGCAATTAAAAACCTTTATTTTTGACATTTCTGTAGGAGAAATAACTTTGTTGTCACAGTCTAAAACTCTTGCCCCTAAGCAGTTTTTTTCTCATTGAAGTTGTTTAAGAAAACCCCTTTTAAAAATAACTTAAAGTTTATTTTAGGAATACAATTATTCTGTAACAGCAAACTTATACCTCATGAGGTACCTGAGACAGCTGAATGGTTCAACATCTGCAATGGGCTTTGCGACGTTTCTCGAAGGCTCCATAATGGCAGCCACTGTTATTATCATTATCATCATCCCCAGATGCCCCAGGAGGTCAGAAATATAGAAAATATATTTCTCCTTCATAGATGACATTGGTCACAAGACTATTAGCAGTAACAAATGAACTAAAAAAATCTCACTGGGTTAACACAGTAGACACAGATTCCACACACCTAAAGAGCTTGCTCTCCCATAAGATGCTGTAGAGAACGTGTGGCCTCCAAGACCACTGTGCCGGGAGAAGAGATGGAGGGAGGAGCCATGGCAGCTCTTAACCCAGTTGTAACTCATATCTCTTCTGCTCTCAGTTTATTCACCAAAACCAGTCACATGGCGCAAACCTAACTGCAAAGGAAGCTGGGAAATCTACTGGGAGACTTGGATATCAGGTAAGAACGATCATAAAAACCATCTTGTCTTAGCATCAAAGCAACAGTAACGATCTCTTTCTTCTTGTTGTTTCTTCCATCTTTCCTTTTTTCTGTTAACATAGGGCACTTATAATGTGCTAAGTGCCATGTGAGGTGTTTTATATGCATTACCTCATTTCACCTTAAAACGACTCTTGAAGTAGACATTGTCATGATCATTATTTTCTATAAGAAAACTGAGGCACAGAGAGTTATGTAACTTGTCCAAAGTCACACCGCTGACGAATGAAGTTTGGACAGAGGTCTCTCTGACACCAAAACCTGTGCTTTGAATCCCTTCACCATTCTGATTCCTTAACTCTTTGGTACTCGCTTGACCAGGAGGCCTCTCAACAGTCCTAGGAGGGACGCCGATCGTAAGGAGTATTTGCTCATTTTATAGCTGAAGAAACGGAATCACAGCAGACTAGAAAGCTGGCCCTGTGCTCCCTCGGCCTCGCTGTCCAAGGCCTAGTTATTGATCCCGCCCCTCTGGTTTCAGAAGAAGGCTCTGACGGCCTCAGGAGATCCCTGCTTCCAAGGCAGGAGGGGAATCCTGAGCCATCTCTGAAGAGCAATTGTTCTTGCTCCCCTCTCAGACCTAAAGGGTCTGTGCATTCAGAACTTCTCCAAGGGTATTCTCAGCCCCTGCCGGCCCTTGCGGGTGACTTTGTCCTGAGATGCAGCGACAGTTCTAGAGAGCTCTCGGGCTTGCCTAGGATCTCATCTTGCTGGGATCCAACCCAGGACTCCAGCATGAAAAGAAAACAAGCATAAAGACCCCCAAACAACTCCTTTTGAACTCTTCTGCACCTCACATTGGACCAATTTTCCTCCAATTACACGGTTGTTAGGGATAAAGCAGAGTACATCAGCGGCCTGAGCCTGCCTTGCCTCTGACCCCTGTCCCAGATGCTGCCATATGCCAAGATACCCCTGCCTCCAGAAGACCTTGATTGCAGGAGGAGAGACGGGGGAGGGGAAAAGAAGGTCCTGTCTGTGCCGTGGCAGCAGGATATACACTGGCTCCACAGAGAACGAGCCGAAGGGCACTGAGAGTCCTCTTGTTCCAGGGTGGCTAACCCATAAGGCCTAAGTCATTTTCACCTAGAACACTGCAGGGAACTGCAGGGGCCGTGACCAACAGGCTACTTTATCTAGGACTAAAGTCATGATCCAGGGTTTCTGGGGATCCCCCAGTAGATTGCACATGGAACCACATTAGTTACACTGAGGGTTCAGACTCCAGGAAAACATGTCTGGGGTGGGAGAAAACACATTATATATGCATGTGAATGCATAGACACACACATGTAACATGCATTACAGACATAACGTGCATGCAACTTTACAGAGTCAATGTACACCCCTCAGGGCTGACCAGATCCATTCCATACAGTCAGACCACTTGGCAGCGGCCAAAGCTCAGATCCCCATAGAGATCTCTTCACTCCACAGTTCATAATGGGGCCAAAAGGGCAGGCAGCTCCCCAGACTCAAGAGTCATGCCTCCATCTCTTCTGAGGTACTCCAGTCTTGCAAATTCTTCTGCCTCAGGGTTTTTGCACATGCTGCTGCCTTCTCTGGGAATTCTCTTTACCCTCATACCAGTGTGGCAGCTGCAGAGGTGTTTAGATGGAAGTATTCTGAAGGTAGAACAGATGGGATTTGGTCCTGGATTGGAGGTGAGACTTGAGAAAGAGAAATTAAGGATGATGCAGAGGTTTTGGCCTGTGCATCTGAAATTTTGGAACTGTTGTCACTGAGATGGGGGAAGACTATGGGTAGAGGAAGTCTGGGGGGGACCAGATTTGGACACGCTAAATTTGATATGCCTATAAACATCCAAGTGGAGACAACCCATAGACAACTGGATATGCAAATCTGGGCTTTAGGGATAAGATCAAAATAAAGATGTAGAGGTATTTAAGGGCATGAACCATGGTCACCACAGGAGACGAAGAAAAGAAGGGAAGAGGAATAAGAACTGAGTCCTGGGCTGCACCATCCATTAGAAATCAGAGGGAGGAGGAAACAGCAGCCAGTGTGGCTGGAGGAGAAGCAAGAGAGGGTAGAATTATGGAAGCCAAGTGAAGAAAGAGTTGCAAGGAGGGAGGAATGGGTTTATCAAATGCTGCCAAGAGGTAGTGAAAGATGAGGATGACACTGCATTTAGCAAAGTGGAGCTCATTAGTGACCTGGAAAGAGTAGCTTGGTACAGAAGTAGGCATGAACTGTTAACTGGAGTGGTTCAAGAGTGGGAGGAGAAAATCAAGGGAAAACAATGATTTTGAGGGGTTTTGCTATAAAAGGGGACAGAAAATGGGTTGATAGCTAGCAGGGGATATGGGATCAAGAAAGGTTCTGTTGTTTTCATTTTTTAAGATGGGGAAATTGCAACATGCTCATATGCTGATGCAGGGGATGAGGGGAAAACTTTTGAGTGAGGCTCCTGATTAGCCAACAGAGGAAATTCCAGCACACAGCACACAAGTGATGGCAATGGCCTGTGACAGGGCTGAAGACAGGCTATCTGTGGCAACAGTAGGGGAGGTAGAAGTTAGGGGACAGTGTATGGTAATATCATGGTGGCAGTCTACAGAAGGTCCCTTCTGATTACTTCTATTTTCTTTGTGAAAAAGGAAGCTAGACCCTCAGCAGAGACTGAGGTGGGGGGAAGGAGGTGTTCGATGACTGAGAAGAGAAGGTGAGAAACAGCTGTCTCGGAAAGAGCAGGAGAGTGAACTAACTAGAAAAGCCTGGAGGGTTGGTGGGCAGGAGCAAGTCCCCTTGAGGTTAGTGATCCTGAGTTGTAAGAGAGAGTCATCCATATAAGCATGTGTTCACTCTCCAGCCATATCCAAGGTGCCTGGGTGAGAGGGTGCAAACAATTGAAGCCTGACTTCAGCCAAGGTTAGGGTTTTTCCAGGAACTATGATGGAAGAGGAGAGGGACACAGGAGTAGAGGGAATGTGCTTATAGTACTCAGGAAAATGGGTCATGAAATCCATGTTGGTTAAGGAAGAAAGGGAGTTTGCTATGGTCTGAATGTTTGTGTGTTCCCCCAAACTCATATGCTGAAATTCTAACTCCCAAGGTGATGGTATTAGGAGGTGGGGCTTTGGGGAGCTGATTAGGACATGAGGGCAGAGCCCTCGTGAATGGGATTAGTGCCTTTATAAACGAGGCTCCAGAGAGATCCCCTGTCCTTTCCACCATGTGAGGGCACAGCAAGAAGTTGTCAGTCTGCAACCCCAAAGAGGGCCCTCACCAGAATGTGACCATCCTGGCACCCTGATCTTGGACTTCCAGCCTCCAGAAGTGTGAGAAGTAAATCTCTGATGTTTATAAGCTACCTGGTCTGTGGAATTTTGTTACAGCAGCCCAAATGGACTAAGACAAAGGTCATTAGGTGGGTGATGGACAGTGACAAGATGACAGTCAGTAAATTATAGGCCCCTTCAGGGTCCAAGAACTCATGGACAGGGCATGGGGCTGGGGCTTAGGAAGCCAGGCTTTGGCCCTAGCTCTGCTCCCAGAGCTGTGTGACCGTGTAGACCACAGCCCCTGTCTGAGCCATGGTTTTCTAAACCACAGAAGCAGTGGGTGGGATGAGAGGATTCCTAAGATCCCTATTCTGTTCTCCCTAGTCTGAGAGCTGGATAGGATACTTAAATTCTAAATCCAGCTCTAAATGACCTGTGTGTCCTTGGGGTTTAATCTCTCTTTTCCTTGGTTTCTCCATGTGAAAAATGTGAACAATAATACCTCTTACAATATCCACTCAGATATGAAGTGCCATGAGAAGAGGGGTTTTGGACTGTTTTGCTCACTGCAACTCAGTGCTTAAAATAGTTTCTAGCAACTAGTAGGTGCTCAATAAATATGTGCTGTTTGGTTGGTTGTTGAATGAATGAATGAATGAATGAGTGAATACCCACTTCAGCTATCCCACAGAATTACTGAGGAATAAATGAGACGAAGATGGCAAACTTCATGAAAAACTTAAAGTGCTATAAGTTGCTGTGCAATGCTGCCCAATGTTCTGTTCTGCACCCCTGTTCTGGCTGCTATTTCACTTCTGGTTGTTCAAACTAGAGCATCTCGTTAGGGACCTTCCAGAGTATTGCAACCAGGTTACCGCAGGATTGCAATCACAACAGCACAGACTTAACACTTTGCCAGAGCGCTTGAAAGAGGGTCCTGAGAGTCTGGAGCACGAGGCACACACCATGTGAGTCAAATAGTGGGCTGAAAGGGAAGCAGGGACAGCTTCAGAATCAAGTGAAGCCAGAGTGAGGTGAGGGTCCCTATAACAAGTGGAGCATTCAAGTGAAGTTTCTATATCAGCAAAACAAGAGTTGCTGAAAAGAAAAGACAGAAAGCCCCACAAAAGCTAACCCTCTCTCTTGTCTGTGCTGCCTGGGAATGAATATGGGAGAGCTGTGTTGGGGGGCTGCTGAGGGGGATGGAGAATTCCTTTGAGGTTAGGATTGCTCTGTGAAAGCACACTCCATCAAGACATCAAGCATGCCTTGAGCAGCCTATGGTTAATGTTGTGTCATTCCTACTAGGAATTAAGAGAAAAATACTTTAGGCAGCTGTGAGGACTTTTTCCCCCTTAAAATACCCAAAAGCAGCAAAGCTGGTTCTAAACAGGATAGCATGAGTGCAGCCCACCAGAGACTTTTCATTTTCTCTCTGGATTATTCTAGGCCTTTCATCTGGGTCTCCAATCCCTTCAACCCACAGGTAGGAAAAAGACAGATGTAAACTGAAGGAGAAATACCCTAGCTGGTAGACGTATGTCACAGAGGGCAGGTGCAACTTAGCAGAAATTTTCTGGAAGTGTACTGTTTAAAATGATCCTGTTTGAACCCATTGGCCTTTTGTTTTGAGAAAGTTCAAAGTAAAAAAAAAAAAAAAAAAAAAAAAAAAAAAAAGAAATGAAATGAAAAGGAGACCTGACAGCAAAAGATTCAAACATTCCTAGCTTGTGAATGACAAATTTCCCTTTCATTTCTGTTCTAAACACTCACACGCTGCAAGATCTGTTAAGCATGGTGCTTCTCTGTGTGTTTATCTAGGTATCTAAATGTCTACATATCTAGCAACAAAAAAGATCTTTTAAGCCTTCTCAGGCATGAGCCAAGGAATGTACAGTAATTATCTGTGACCAATTCTCATCTATAACCAATTAGAATTTTACTTTCTCATAGCATTTCCTTCCTGGTCCAGGTCCAAGCTTTTTTCTTCTTTTTTTGGTGAGGAAGAGTGTCGCTGAGTTAACATCTGTGCCAACCTTCCTCTATTTTGTATGCAGGACACTGCCATAGCATGACTTGATGAGAGGTATGTAGGTCCTTGTCCGGGATCCAAACCCACAAACCCCAGGCTGCCAAAGCGGAGTACACAAACTTAACCCCTACACTACCGGGCCAGTGCCTTCTTCTTCTTCCTCTTTTCTTTTTTTCTGTAGGAAAGGAAGATACCTGGATATATTTAGAACTGGCAGTATGGAAAGGAAACAGGGTGAAAGGGGAAAGGGAGCACTTATCAGATTGCATTACTGCTTTGATCTGATTGAGTCTTCTTTGGTTATTCCTTTTCTTGAATGCTTTTCCAGCAATGGGAAGGGTTTCTCAACCCTCCGGCTATTGCATTTGAACTGAAGTCTGCAGAACAGTTTAAGAGCCCCTGCTCACCTCTTTCACCTCCACCTCGGGCGAGCAGTTCCCCATCCAACCATGGCTTTGAGATCCCATCCAAACTTGTTGGCGTCTCGAACTGAATCCCAGATGTTCACTTAGCGAGAAATCAATGAATGGCCCAAGCTGTGGACTGAACCAGTGATCCTCACAAATAGATTCCAGGTGTGTTGGCATCTGGACTGCTATCTCTCTTTTTCTCTGTTTTACACACACACAAACACGCGTGCACGCGCGCGCACACACACACACACACAGGATGACAGTTCCATCCTGAAAAGAATTCGACACCATCTCCAGATGGAGAGCTGATGGAGAGAGTAGAATGGACAGGACTAGTTTCCTAACACGAATGACATCTTTTCAACCATGGACAAAGGCAAAGCACTAGGAACACACCCTCCTTTGCATTCAATTATCAAAATCAAGACACATTTGCTGTTCAAAGTCAGCTGATGTCTGAAAGAGCTTAGAAATGCTAAACTATCTTAACTGCACTGATTTTCATTCTCAATTTCCACCACCTCCTGCATTTCCTATGATACTCATCTTACTGCAAATTTAACAAGCACCCACTATTTGCCTACCTGGGGCAAGCAACAATGGGAAGGAAAAAGAGAGAAGGCAAGATCTCTGCCCTCAAAGAATGTATAGTCCTATTGAAACAGTAAAGTTCAAGTCACTTAATTCAAAAATTGATTGAGAAATTCGATGTTTACTAAGTGCCTATTCTGGGTCATGCTCTAGGACACAAAATCCAGCAAGACCTCGTCCTTAAAGAGTTCACAGTCAGTCTAGTGGGGAAGGAAGATAAGTGCATAGATGGTACATGTGATGTGTGCTAAGAGAGAAGGAAATACGGCAAGTCGTGGGAGAAGTCTTTATGGCTTCACGGAGGAGGAAATATTTGATTAGCATCTTGAAAGAGAAGGAGCAATGAGCCAGGGAATGAAAAACAGAGAGAGGGCTGAGAGAACATATGGTCACAGGTACTGCACTGGGACACCACAGAAGCAGCACCTACTGTAACATGCACAGTGAAGGAGGACAAACAGCTGTGGGGTGGATGAAGCGACTTGGCAGGCACAAGTCAAGTGAGGCTCGGGGAACTTGTGAGCCAAGTTGGTAAGATCAGCACACGTGAAACGCTGAGAGAAGCCTGAGCTGGAACCTTGGGCAACGGGCATTGACTGTAAGCAAAGCAGGAAGGGAGAGCTGACTAGAGGCTAGAGGACTCATGGAGGAGACAACTCTTAGAGGACAGGTAGACAGAAAGGGGTAGGGTCCACCAGGCTCAGAGCATGGAATGAG
Organism: Equus quagga; assembly: GCF_021613505.1. NCBI lineage: Eukaryota > Metazoa > Chordata > Mammalia > Perissodactyla > Equidae > Equus > Equus quagga. The sequence goes on along the minus strand of NC_060273.1, from coordinate 53,983,340 downwards.
CAAAGCCATGGGCAACTGCTGTTCCATGACAGGTGCACAGACAGTGAGGGGACCATCATGATCCCATCAACAGAAACATGCATAGATGAGAGCGAACGCTAGACAGGTGGGATGAAGCTGCATGGGCTTGCGGGAGGCCAGTGGGCTCCCAAAAGCAATCATCATACCTCTAGTGATTTCAGAGGGTAAATGCACAAGTATTTTTATTTTAATCAGCATATATTTTTATGTTTTTAGAAAATGTAGACTCTCTCATGGTCATTATTACTTAAGATGAGGCTAAGGAGCAAAAAGTAAGTTGACATGAAGTCAAACAAAATAAGAGTACAGGTGTTAGATTGATCAAAACTATGATGAGGGTTCAGAAATTACTGGCTATCTGGGGAATCTTGTGTTGCTTAATGGCTGGTCACTGAAGTTTCTCAAGCAGGATCAGCATGAAGAAAAAAACACTGTAGGAAGAAAACTCAGGCAGGGACATGCAGGACGTGTTGTCAGGGAAAAACAAGAGTTGATGGGGGAGAACACGAAAGAGACCATTGTGTGAGGAGTATGTGAGCTGAAGGGACCAGAGTTAGGAACGGATGAAAGAAACAGGAAGATGACTGGCAAAACTGTGACATTGGATGAGGATGATTGGAATAGAGAGAGGACACAGTAGATTGGTTTATTGGTACCAACTCTTCCTTCCTTCTCTGCTATAGAATCCTCCACCCAAGACTTCTGCCATGTGTCTGCAGTCTCTCCCATTAAAGTGGGCAGCATATATTTCCTTCCCCGACTAATGTCTGGCTTAGCCATGCACCTTGATTTGGCCAACAGAAGGTAAATGGGTGTGATGTGAGCAGAAGCTTTAAATGTGCTTCTGTGACTTGGCTTGATCTCATCTCTTCTTCTATCTGCCATGAGAAAACCATGCATTGGGTAGCCACTAGCCCAAGGGGAATGAAAAGTCACATGGAAGATCCTGAACCCAATCCACAGCCTGAATCCAAGCCCAGCTGAGCCTAACTGAGATCAGCTGAAATCAGACAAACCCAGCCAACCCATGACCCATAAGCAAGGAAAATCAATATTTTTGTAAGTCACTGAAACTCTGAGGTTGTTTGGATAGAAGGGAAAATTGACTGACACAGAGGAGGAGGAGAGGCATGCAGATCTGACTGGTCTCCCTGCTGCCCCTGTCGCCCCCTACACCCTATTGCCACTAGTGGCTAGAGTGATCCTTTCAAAACCCACATTAATGAAGTGTCATTTCTTTGCTCAGAACCCTCCAGTGGCTCCCATTTCACTCAGAGTGAAAGTCAATGTCCTCGTAATGGGCCACATCCCTACACGATCTGTCCTCCTCCCTACTTCTTCACCCCTCAAACTTCACCTCCTACTCTCCCACCGTCTCACCCTGCTCCAGCCACAAGCCTCCCTGCAACTCCTGGGACACATCAGGGTGCACCCTCCCTTGGGCCTTTTCTTTGCTTTCCACTCTTTAGAAAAGACTTCAGATATCTAAATGGCTGACATCTTCACCTCTAGTCTTAAAGCAGTGGAATGAATGATGTGGGCTGCTCTGAAAAGAATCCAACCTGACATCTCCTCATGGACATCCTATAGGCATGTCCCACATGGACATTGCCATCTCCCTCCACACCAACCTTCTTTTCCACACGTGCTCCCCATCTCAGGGAGTGACCCTCCATATTTCACTCCTTTTCACTTGACACTCCTTAGTGCAAGCTATCATTATGTGCTATGAGCCTTGCCTCTTAAATACGTCTCTAAACCACTCTCTTCTCCTAACTCCACTGCCACTCTACCAATTCAGGCTACTGTGCTTGTCCTCTGTGTTACTGAAATGGCCTCCCCACTGGCCTTTTTGCCTCCAGTCTTGCTCCCTACCCTTTCACTCAACTCTTAAACCCTGCCTCCATATTCCAGGTGGACTGATCTTCTTCAACACAAGCCTAATTATGTTGTTTCCCTGAAAAGCCTTCAATAGCTCCTCACTGCCCTCAGAAAATCACCAAAAGTTCTTCATCATACTTGCTAAGCTATGTGTCATCTGTCGTCTGTCCCCCCAGCTATGATGAATTTCATTCAGCTCCTGAACATACTCTGCTCTGAGAGATCACCTCTGGGTCTTTGCAAATGTTGTTCCTTCCACCTGGAACGCTTTTCCCTTCTTCTCTACTTCATTAACTCCTATTCAGCCTCCAGGTCTCAGCTGAGAAGGCATCTCTTCTAGGAAGCCTGTCTGACCCTCCCCTTTCCATTCCTACGGTACTCTGAAATTATTTCACTACACTGCAATTTCCTTTGATTAGAGAGCGAGTGCCATACTGAAAGATCCCTTCAGATCAGGGTGGGCAAATATTTCCTGTAAAGAGCCAGGTGCTAACTACTGTAGGCTTTGCTGGCCCTATGCTGTCTGTCACAACTACTCAATTCTACCAATGTAGAATAAAAGCAGCCATAAACCATACATAAGTGAATGGGTGTGGCCATGTTCCAATAAAACTTTATTTACAAAATCAGGCAGTGGGCTGGATTTTGTCCATGGGCCCCAGTTTGCCAAATCCTGCTCTAAATGGTCACTGTAGCCCAGGGCCTAAAAGAGTGCACTGTACATCAAAAGGGCTCCATACAGATTTCTTGAATAAAGAAAGATGGGATGACGATATGAATAAATATATGGTACATTTCAAAGGCTGAGCTGATCTAGTTTTTCAAACTTGTTCCCTAGAATTAAACTGATGTTTTAGAAACTGTGTCTTTTCTTGTTCCCACATGTCTAAACCCCTGCCTGGAAACTATAACAACATTTATTGAGTGCCACTCTTTTAAACACTTTACAATGATTAATCTATTTTATCCTCACAATAAGCCTATGAGCTATGAACTATTATCTTCAGTGTATATAGGAGGAAACCTCCTCAAAGATAGGCTCTGCCTTGCCCTCAGCAGACCCCTCCTTTCCTGGAGACCCTCGATCGGTGCCTATAATCCAGCCCCTTGGTTGGGCATCTTCCCCAGTGTCTGTGTGGTCAGCCTGAATCCATGCCTCCCCTTAGCCTGCTCTGCCCACGCGCCATGCACTCAGCCTGGGACGGACATTCCTAATTCGGCTCTCTTGCCCACCTCACCCTCTAACTCCCTTCCCCACAGTCTCCATGTTGGATGCTGCTTGCCTTTTTCCCAAGGGTTTCTCTCTCTGCTCTGGGCCCCACTCACCCTTTGAGCTCCATTCTATCACTTTTTCCCTCTCTCACCTTTTTTTTTTGTGCTCCAAGGAAATTCTAATACCGGCACGACATGTTTCAAAGGCCAATGCACAAGTGATTGTATCTAGAACTTGAAAAGTGTGAGAAAAATCCATGAGATGAGAAATGCTCTGATAGAAGCAGTAGCAAGCTCAGCGGTCTTCCTACGGAGATTCGGCCAATTACCGAAAACACTTCCTCTGGCTGAAAGGCTTACCACTGAAGGAAACTTGGGGAAGAACACGCTGTAATGTTAAACCCCAAAGGGCCGCTCTTTGCTCTGAGGCCCTGATCTCATCTGTGATTCCTCGATGGTTATCTGAAGTACGTACCCCGTGACGATTTAAGAGCTCCCAACAAAAGCAGATCCCTTATTGAGGAGCTGGAGGCAGCATTTTGAGCCTGAATTTGTCTTTTCCCTCCTTTCCGGATGTGGGTCTATGCCTCTCACCCTGAACTCAGCAGCCCACGGCAGCTCAGAGCTCTGGTTTGAATCTGACTTCTGAGCCGACGGGTATCGCCATGGCGGGATGTGCGGCTTGGATGTTAATTGCTCATTAGCCATCTGTGCGTGCTGCGCCTCAGCTAAGAGACAAGAGAAAGAATGTGAGTCGCAGATACCTGGGAGTCCAGCTACCGACACACGTGGAAACCATCCAGGGAGACCTCAGGTTCAATCTGCAGCTTGGCCACATATTTATTTCTCACTAAAATAACATCTGGCTTTCATTTTTTGGTGACAACTCGTTTGGACAAGACCTTGAGTAGGTTAAAAAAAAAAAAATTAGACTTTCCACCCTTCCCCCTGCCTTGGGGAACTAAACTTTGTTTAAGCTCTTTCGTGAGCCAAGAGTGTGAATAAGGAATTGGTGTGGGGACCACAAGCTGGGGTATAAACAAGGAGTTATTTGTTTCTTCTTATTAAAAGATGATGACTCTAAGGCATTTACACACTCCCCACTTGTATGCAAGGCAGAGTTCCTGGGGAGAACATACAGCAAATTACATGTAGCTCCCAGGAGTCCACAGCTAAAGTACTTGGCAATCCTAGGGCTCGACTCTGTGGCCGAGGCATTTGGGACCCTAGTTAGGATGACTGGGTTTGGGGAGTGTGTCTGAGTTGTGCAGTGACCCGTGAGAACATGACCCATTGCCACAAACACTGAGGTTCCACAAGGAACTAGTGGCCCTGACTGCTGCAGCCTGGGGTACCTGGGGGCCCCCACTACAATATAAGCTCCGTGAGGTCAAGAACATTATCTCTTTCGTTCTTTACTGCATCCTCAACACCTAGCAGAGGATCTGTTTGTAGCAGGTATTCTCAAGTATTTGTCAAATGAATGGACAAATGGTACAATAAACAGATTCTATTGTGATTCTAGCTCCTATCAGTGGCCAAATATCTTCCAGACTACACCCAGAATACTTCCCACAGTCCTGAGGGGTGGGAGGTTGCCAGCCATACATGTAGTAAAGAAGATTCCTTACTGATTGGGACCTCCAGAGCAGAGATGGAATAGGAGCTAGTTTCCAGGTTCTCCAGCTGGAGTAGTTTGAGGAGGAAATGAGTGAGGTTGCACAGGAAGTGAAACCTCAGTGTCACACCTCCAAACTTGAAATGTAATTCAGTGCCTACTGCGTGAAGAGCACAGTGCCACGTGCTCTGGAGATGTCAAAGAAGAGGGAGGGAGGGAGACGGTGTTTGCTCTTGGACTCTCAGAGACTTTCTCATAGGCCATGCCCTTTTCCACCGTAGGTTATTTGCACACGCTGCTTGTTTATCAGCATGCATGCCCTTCATACCTCCCCAAATCCTACTCAGTCACTTCAGATCTTTGCTCAATCATTACTGTCTCAGGAAAGCCTTCCCTGACCACTATCCCCACCAGTCTAGGTCAGATCCTCCCAGTATGCCTTCATGCACCCACATACGCTTTCTGCATAGTACTTATTACAACTGTAATTTTCCACTGATTTTCTTGTGATTATTTAATTAACAGCTCTCTCCCACTACCTGCACTGTGCAATGCAGTGTCTAGTAGCCACACGTGGCTATTTAAATTAAAATGAATTAAAATTAAGCAAAATTAAAAATTCAGTCCCTCAGCTACGTTAGTCACATCTTAAGTGGTCAATAGCTGCTTATGGCTAATGGTTATCATATTGGACAGCGCAGAGACAGAACAGCTCCGTGACTACAGAACATTCTCTTGGACAGTGCCATTCTAGACCGTCCACTCTGTGAAGAGAGGCATCCTGACAGTTCTTGCCTTCATCACATACTGCCGTGGGTAACACACTGCCTACCACATAGTGAGGGCTCGTGAAATATTTGCTGAATGGGTGAGAAACCTTACGACTGAGCACAGGAGACAGACTTGTTAACTAGAACACAACGCAGCATGATTCAGTGCTACATGGGAGCCAAGAGGACAGCCCCATGTCCTACATCACAGAACGGAGAGCTCTTCTTTCGGGTGAGATTGGTGAAGGCTTAGTGGAAGAGGCAACATTTGTGTTGGGCTTTGAAAAGTGGGTAAGAGTTTGACAGTGGAGAAGAGGTAGGGTGTTACAAACAGTGAAAGAAAACAGCACTTGAGTAGGGTCACAGAATCAGGAAAAAGTGTGTCAGGCCTGGGGAAGAGCAGTAATTCATCCTGAGTGGAACATGGGTGTTTGGAAGGAAGGTCCTGCAACAGCATGCTGAAGAACCTCGATTTAATTCACATGCAATTTCAGGTCAGATTATCGTCCACCTACTATGCACCAGTGCTAAGAGCTACATACACGACCTCATTTGATATTTGCAGCACCTTTGTGGAGTAGGAACTACAATGGTCTCTATTTATAGATGAGAAAGCTGAGGTTCATATGGGCCATGTGGATTCATATGGATTAAATAACCAGATAAAAGTCAGGTGGCTAACAATTAACAATAATAATGGTTACTGAAATGAAGCTCCATACAGGTAGGGAGTATGTCTGTCTCATTCTCCATTGTATTACCAGCACCTCCCATCACACTGGAATACACTAGAGGCCTAATAGGTAGTTGTTGAATGAATAAATGATCAACAGTGTTTGATGATGATGCTTCTAGCTGTAGTAGAGACAGACAGAAAGGAGAGAGGCACTACTGCAGAGGGATTAGGAGCGACAGCACTTGGTTAGATTCTGCGTTGGGTCCAGGAGCCAAAACTTACTCTCTGGGTGACCCACAGCAAGTCTCTTGACCCTTGTTTACATCATCAGACCAAGAGCAATAATAATAGCGGCTTGCTGGATAGTGGTAAGAGCTTAATGAAGTGGATAATTCACATAGCAGCCATCAAATAAATAATGGCTTATGGTATTCAGAGGTAATCAAGACTTTGTCCCTTTTTCTAGGTTTTGGAGGCAGAGATGTCAGAGAAATTACACAGGTTGAATCAATTTGGGACTTGACAACCACAGGAAAGCTAGGGCTGAGGAAGGAATCAAAGACTCCTGAAAGGCTTTGAGCCTGGGGCTAACAAGAGGCTAAGTGAGGCCATGATCAGAACACAAGAGAAAGAAGTTTGGGTGCAAAATGAAGGTCACAGTGACTTCCCCTGACCCCTACACCCAGGAACCTAGCCAGGACTAGGAAAATGACACTTCCAAGGATGCAACGTGGCCCTCTCTCAGTCAATAGGATGGACTTGAGACAGAAGGGAGAGGGGCTACCCTGCCTAGACTGCTCTGGCTCTGATGGTTCCAGAGCAACCACTTCATCAAGTACAGCCCCTAAAGCTTTGCAAGGTTTAGCACCTCATTTGCTGAGAGCCCACATGACATCATCTTTGCCACGAGTGGGTGAGCCAATGGCTGCCAGGCAACTGTGCATGGAGTCAAACCTTGAGCCTAGCAAAACAGATAACCCACAAAGCTAAGGCTGTGTGGTTTCCTAAGTTGATGCCTTGTCACTCAAAACATGGTCCAGGGACAAGTAGCATCACCATCACCCAGGAGTTTGTGAGAAATGCAGCATCTCAGGCCAGGCCCGTGATCTTCTGAACCTGCCTCAGCCTGTTAGTCAGGTCTCCAGTTGATTCCTGTGAACATTAAGGGTTTACAGCTCTGCATACAGACTGCCTAAGTTCTGGTTCTGCACTTACTACATCTGTGACCTTAGGCAAGTGATTTAACATCCCCAAGCCCCCATTTCCTCATCTAGGCAAAGGGGAAAACAATCAGGCTGACTCACTGAGTAGTTCTGAGGATTGCACAAGACCATGCATATGGAAGTGGTTAACACAGAGCTTGTAAATGGTAAGTGCCCAATTAATGCCAGCGATGGTTATTAAAAGCTCAGTGCCCAAGACAGGAGGCAGAATGATGGCCCAATTGACCGCTCTTTAGGTAACAAGATGTTCCCAAAGGAATGAATCAGTAAAACTAAGATGATGCTATCACCAACCCAGTCACCCTCCCCAAATGCATTTATTTATCAAACCAAATGCTTGAGAGGTTCCACCCAGCAGAGAACTTGAACCAGATCTGGTCCATCTTCCTGGACTTACAGTTCAAGACAGACAAGATTAGGCCCAGAGCCAACATAAACAGCGGAATGGGCCCTGAATCATTTTCCTGATTAGATCAGCAAACACACCAGGGCCGCAGAAGGACACATTCCCCCAGGACAGAGGCAGATAGGAATCAGGTCAACCTCAGGCCCTGCCCTGCAGTGGTTTATGGCCAGAAGGAACAAAAAACCACAGGATGGGACTGACCCACCTCCAGCACAGACTCTGGCCTCAGCCAACCACAGAGGCAGAATAAAGTTCCAGAGTAACAGTAGCAACACTAATCTTTCTTGAGGGCTCACCAGCAGTGTTCTAAGGGCTTCACAGGTCTTAACTGAGTCCTCTCAACACCTCTATAAGGTATTAATTATTAATCTCATTTTACAATTATTACACTTACAATTTTTATTATTTACAATTATCTCATTACATTATTTACATTATTAATCTCATTTTACAGATGATAATACTGAGGCTCAGAGAGCTTGTTGCTACACAACTCATCACCCCACGAGTAAGTGGCAGAACTGGGAATTTGGTTGGGTGCAGAATGCAACTCTCACCTCCTCTGTGCCTTAATTGACCATCATTCTCCTGCTGTCTTCCATCCCATATGGCCAGGAGCTGTCTGTGCTGCCCAAAGGAGGCAAGGGTGGCAGGCAGAGGCACACAGCAAAGGGCCTGCCCCACCCTGGGAGAGATGGATTCCAGACTCTGCCGGAGGCAGGGCTTCTCCTCTTACTCAGACTCAGCCACAAGCAAGTGGTGACACTTTCTGGGCCGCCTATTCCTATCCCAAGAAACAGCCACATGGAAATTCAAAAGATGAAGTCACAGAAACAGTTTATCACCATAAGTACAAAGACAGGCACCTGTCAACAAGGGCACACGATTATAGGTGAGCATTCGTTCGTTGAGTGGCTCTTCCTCCGCTGCTCTCAGAAGCCTTTTGAGACCTCAAGTTGTCAAGAAGTCTCTAGTTGCAGAGACTTGGTGTCTGTGTGTGTGTTGAGACAGACACAGAGGAAACTATGGAGCTGTGATCTCTGCTCCGTGCCTGCCTCTTCAGCCTCAGTCTACTCACTCATGCACCAACCAGGGAGCCAATCTGAATGAGCCTGGGGCTCCAGTCCCAGGCCCAGTTCCCCAGTGGTATCTCCTGGCTCCCATCCTCAGACGCGGCATCACTTTCACCAAGGATCCTGCTGCACTCATGGCTTTCTCAGTCAGCCCCTGCCCCTTGTCCTGAGGACTCCATGTTGCTCTGGACACCACAGTGCCCCACGTGGCCAATGCTCCCATGAAGCCCCCATAGGCTGAGACAGGATTCTAAAATCAATGCACTTGCGAACAGGCCCTCTTCATTCCGACTGGCAGATGGATCCTAGCCAAAGGCAAGAAATGTCTTATTTTGGAGGTTTAAAACAAAATCTACATCCAAGGCCACAGAATGCACAACACCAAGAGTGAACCTCAGGGTAAGCTGTGGACTTTGGGTGATGATGCTGTGTCAGTGTAGGTTCATCAACTGTAACAAATGTTTATCACTCTGGTGGGGGATGTTGATAATGGGGGAGGCTGTGCATGCGTGGGGGCAGGGGGCATAGGAGAAATCTCTGTACTTTTCCCTCAATTTTGCTGTGACCCTAAAACTGCTCTAAAAAAGTCAATACTTTTTTTAAATCTAAAAAATAATTTTCAAATGGTTTAAAAATAATCTTGGATCCATGGCAGGCCCTGGGGATATGATTTTTGGCTATGGGACCTTCTGACTTCCTTCAACCACACCAAATAAGTGATTATCTTCTCCATCTATGGATAAAGCTCGATTGTCGTATGAGATCACACACACAGACACAGACACACTTTTATAAGTTTGTATAAGGATAATTTCTGGAAGCATACAAAAGAAACAAGACAATGAAAACATTCGGGAAGGGGAACCATGAATCGGGTAAAGCAAAGACATGCACTTTTTATTGACTTCTAAGCCTTAATAGTTTTGTACCATGAATACGTAGTCTCTGCTACTTTCAGTTTCTCCAGTTGTCAATAACAACGATAAAGAACACGTGGACTTGGTGAGAGAAATATGGTCATGTCGTGCGTCACTCTAAACTGGTTCTTCAAACCAACCCCTCCCCACCAAAGCACAGGGCACACGGGTCGACAATGAGGAACAGTGCCCTTCAGGACAGACACACGCCATCCACCTGCATCCCTCCACTGACAGTGCTCCCCTTCTGTACCAGCCCCTCTGGTGTCTGACCCTGCCTCTACTTTCACCTCCCACTCTTTGTAGTAATCAGTTGATCTGGTTTCTTGGGACAAAGGACTTTGCCCATGATGTGCCCTCAGGCTTTTCCTTAGAGTGAGATGTCTTGCACTGACTCCTGAGATCCCAAACCCAGAGGGTCCCACCCCAGTCACTGTGAGGCATCAGGACTCCAGAACTCTCTTTCTCTATCAGGCAAAGATGTCTTTGTCTAGTTCCTGATTTCCTTGTGTAATCAAACTTAAGCTCTTTTGGAACTCCAAGTAGAAAACTGAACCTACGTCTGTATCAGGATTCAAAATCCCAGCTCACGCCGACAGAAGAAAATCTCATGACTAACTCAGAGCAAGTACGGCTCAGAAAATTAGTGCTTCCCCTCCAGCTTGGGCTGTTTTGTTTACGCGCTACTTTTTCCCATTCAGCAGGCTGTCATTATGTGAGTGCCAATAAACCGGGTGGAATCGTGGACATAATATATCACTGTTCAGCGCTGCCAGAATTGGAACATAAAGACCACTTAACTCAGAACAAAATCAGGGAGCCCACAAATTAGTCACCGCAGAGATGCCAAGACGACGTTAGTCTATTCACTGCACTCAACAGTATTACACATCTGAATGGGTTTAAGGCTCCTTGGAGGGGCGTGTGGTAGGGTTTATTCACCGCTTCTCTTGCAAAGAATGGGCCGTCACTAGCTGTGGCACATCAGACAAGCAGCCCCTGTGTCTTAAGACATCTTTTTCCCTCTGCCCCTCCTCTGACCTCTAGCTATCAGCACGTGTTGCTGTGTCCACCTTTCGCCATGTCTCTAGCAGCCCAACTTCCAAAGCTAAAGCACAGAATGGGATGTGCAAAGTTTAATGGGAAGCTCACTTCTCCCCACCACATCTCCTCCTCGTCCAGGTAGTCAAGGTTTCAAAGAGTGGTCTACATCTCAGTGTTACTGTTGTGTGGACAATGGATGTAAACAAGGATGTTTGTGAGAGCAGTTCCATCAACAGTGCACTATGGCTTGGCTGTGCGGTGAGCCACGCAAGCTAAGGACCAGGTATTGTCAAACACTCAAAGGTCCTTGGCTTGCCTCCCTGAATAATAAACTGACTTGCTTCCTTGGGGATGTGTGTTTAAGTACACGTAGGATAGTGGCTTTTGAGATTCTAATCATTATTGTACCACCTTGTTATCATTTCTAGGTATTACCTGTATTATCATTTATTTAACATATTTCTGTAAATTAACTTTTTGATTTTACTTAAATGCCTATTTTACTAAGCAAAATATCATCAAAGCAAAAATATAAGGCCACACATACGAAGAGCTATTTATCTAACGCAAATCACAAAAAAAAACCATGAAAATTAAAATGAAAATGTTATGTCTGTCACACCTTGGCGCTCTTGGAAGGAAAATAATCACTCAGAATTCAACAGACTCCATTGTGTCTCAGACTCTATTTCCCACCATTGCTAGCAAGGAATCTTACAGTCTATATTGAGTATCAATTTACTGATTTGATTTGATCTTAGGTGATATTTAACCAAACTTTACTTGTCAGGATTGTGATAAGAAAAAAATATTCCAGGGTCTAAGCTATTTCCCTTATTTCTAGGCCTTGAGACTTGGAAGCTACTGAAAAAAAATCTTAGCCCTAAATTTCTTGGTTCAATTAGAAGAATCTATGAAACTGGCAAAGTTATGCCATAACTTACACTTAGCAAAATAAGAAAGCACTGAGGAAAGCAGAGCTTGCAAAAAATGATGCAGAACATTGCTTTAAGTGTCCTTAGGAGGAAGAATGTTTGCAGATCCAGACCTTTCACGTAGAGTTGGCATATGCATGGCAATCCACATGGGTGGATGTCAGCACCTCAGCCATTGTCATCAGACATAAGCATCAAGGGCCATGATGAAATCCCCCAGCCCATCATTGATCAAAGCCGGTTCTTAACCAAAATGGCCAAGGCATGCGCATTCACTCAACAAGGACATGAACAAAACCCAGTGGGAAGGTCTCCTTCTCACCGGAGAAATCGGACTGTGCATGGAAAATTCCACACCACAGTTCAAAGGGGCATTGTGATCTAATAAATTTAGCTGCATGGGTTATTAAAGGCAACTGTAAATTCAGCCTGAGGTTTTTTTTTTTCCCCTGTGCTTTTCCCACAGCTGAAACACATGTTAAAGTGGAGAAAGTTCCCAGGGAAGCCTGGTGCCTGTTTGGATTGCATCTGACATGCCATGGGCCAGGATGAGGGATGCCTCTGTAAATGACTTGTTGCTGAAGCCACGACCCCCAGGAACACTGGGCTAGAGTCTCTGCTGAAGGCCTTTGACGGGGGCTTCTTGGACCTCCAGGTAAAGAAAACCAACAGTAATTGAATCTGCAGCCAGCCAGGGCTGGGAACATTTCCTTTCGCTGGCTGGTTGTAACACCTAATCTCACCAGAGAAGCCTTGTTCTAGTGAATAATTCATGTGCTCTTCCTTTGTGGGTTTAGCAACGTAGGTGTCCTGCCAAGTCAAACAACGGTGATAGAGACGTGTCTTTGGGGATTAGTGCAAATCGGACTCTTACCTGACGGGATTTAGCTCTGCTCAGCCCCTATTCTGCAACCTGTGTGATCTCAGGGTCAGAAAATGAAGTAAAAAGGCAGAACTCAGGGTTTAGAAAGCATTACCCAGGGAGTAGCATCCATAGCCTCTCATTTATTTCTTCTTCGTCTTTTTAAGAGAGCTCTTTGGAGATAAAAAAGATTTTGAAATTCCAAAATGATGTACAAAATGGGTCCTTGTCAAATAAATTAACCAAGAAAAATAAAACCAGCAAAGAGGTTTCTTTTTTTCCAAGGGCTGACTCAGAGATCCGTTTCTGTAGCAATGCCTGCAAATGTGTCTCCCAGGCCATCTGCAGGGATATCTGGGTGGGAAGGGAGGAGGCTGCAGGGAACGGGGAGGGCTGAGAGATGGGTCCTGCACCTTTGCTGCTACCTTTGGAGTCTGTTTACAAGATGCACAGAACAAGCAGGCTTTTCACTTTGTAATCACAACTCATCTTTATCACTTATGTCTTAAGAAGATGCATAGGATCAGGCAATGGCAAGATCATAGGCTTCAGAGGCCAGGAGAGCTGCTTCCAAGTGCTGCCTCTGCTTCTCATAGCAATGAGACTGTGGTCAAATTATTCAAGCTCTCTGGGCCTCAGTCTCCTTACAGGAAAAATGGGAGGATAACAGTAAGTACTGCAGAGAGTTACAGTAAGGATTAAACAAGGAAATGCATGAACGCCAGACACATAATAGGATATCACCACAGAAATTAGATAGTGCATAGAAAATCACTAGGATAGGAGACTGCCCAGCTTACCAACATACCATACTTACTCAACCTGGCTCCAAATGGTTTACCCTTTTTGTGTGTGTGTGTGTGAGAAGGATTGTCCTGGATGCCATCACAGCATGGTTTGATGAGTGGTGTGTAGGTCCATGCCCAGGATCTGAACCTGTGAACCCTGGGCCACCAAAGCAGAGCGTGTGAACTTAACCAGTACACCAGTGGGCCAGCCCCACTTTACCCATTTTTCAATGAAATGCACACTCTAAAAAGTAATATAACACTTGAAATTAAAATATTTTATTTTATATAAATTATACCTCAATAAAAAAAAATATTTGCTACTAAGAAGGATGTGCAAAGTAATATGCTGCTGAGCATTCAACAGATGTTCCCAGAATACCTACTACGTGCCAGGTCTCCTATCAAAGCCAGAGGAGAGGTGAAGGCAGTTCTAGAAGAGGTGTTCACAAGTGGGTTACCCCTGGGATAAGTGTGTGGGAGAAGGTAATAGGTAGGTACTCGGAAGGAAGTTCTAGATGCTTGTCATTCCCACTGTGGGTGGAGATCCCAGCAGAGCCAACTAACTGGAGATGGAAGGGAAATGGTGTGGGGTAACCATAGGACACTTCGGCTGGCCGCACCTTTATCAGCATTCTACCTGGGCTTCAAAAGCACAAGAATCACCAGGGACACTGCTCTCTCGCATGACAAGTGTTAAGAAGCAAGGGTTCTGGCCAGGTACAATGTTAGATGCCAGCGATGCTGTACTGAGCACCAACACGTGGTTTCTGTCTTGGGGGCCCATAGTTTAATGAGGGAGACAAATGTCAATCCACATCACTAAGGAATGTATAAATACAGACTGAGATGAGCAAGGGTCAGAGGAGCTTCCCTGAGGAAGCGACCCTGTTGCTGAGAGCTGAAGATGAATGGCAGTTACTAGGTGAGGAGGGGAGGAGGAGAGAAAAGGGGAGAGGGAGGCTGGAGAGGGACGTGGAGCCAGATCCCATGGGGCCTTGAGAGCCATGACAAGGAACTGAAGCTCACTTTAAGAGCCCTGGAAGGATTTTAAGCATGGTCTATATTTGAGAAGGTCATTCCAGCTGGCTCTAGTGTGAACACTTTCCCTGGGGCCACAGTAGAAGCAGACAGGTAAGAGAGGAGGTCTGCAGTCCTTCAAATAAGAGCTGATGATGGCATGGATGAGTTCAGTGGCAGTGGAGATGGAGACAAGGGGCAAGTGAGAGGCCATAGTTAGAAAGCAGCCTCTACCCGTCTCCCTCACTGCTCTACATTCCCCCTCTAGTCCCTGCCACCCCCTGGGTACAGCAATATGGATGTGGGATCTCCACCCTCACACCCACTAACTACTCGTAGCTGGGCCCCAGGAGCTCCAGAGGTACAGAGCTGGTAAACCCAAGAGCTTTTAGGGGGCTGGGGAGGACTAGAGAGTGAAGCTGAATGGTTGGGCTTCGGTGGGGGACAATCTCTGGCCAAGACATGCCTTTGGGAGGCAGGATGGACCTCTCCCCAGCCCCTGTCTTCTCCTTGCCCCTTCCCCACTCTTAGGATGGAAAATGAAGTGGCCTTATAACCACTTCCCCTTTACTCAGTTCCTAACAAAAAACCAGACTCATAGAGACCTGGAGCACTTGCTTTGGTCTAAGCTTTGGTCCCCAGCATCAGTCCCTGTTCTGTGGAACTGAAAGCAAGTGATTCACCTTCCCTGAGATTCAGTGCCCTTATCTGTAAAACGCTGATGATAATCTCTGCCTGGCAGGATAGCTCAGAGAATGAAGTTCAATAGTATCCATAGAGCAACAAGCACTGTGTCTGACTGAGCAGGTATTTAATAAATGTTAGTGCTCTTCATTATTCTAAGGGAGAGGTTAAAGCCAAAATAAAAAATGCCAGCCTGTTATCCTCAATCCCTTTTCTCACTTTGTCACAATCTACAGAGCGGGTAAAGATGGGTCTCAGGGTACTCAAAGTCTCGAGTAAGATTCATCTTCATTTTTTGCTAAGATTCTGGCCTAGATTCTCTCCAACATCTTACAAGGTGGAGGCTGAAGGGGGCATTTTAACATTATGCACCCAGGAGATGCCTCGAGGAGACAGATACTAAGACTGGAGAAGCGGCAGTGACTTTGTCTGAACTCCCCACGCTGCTAGGCTCTGCATCCTTCAGGTCTGTCATTACAGCACCCACCCTACAGGAAATGGGGACCAGCCTGCAAAAGGGTGGGTCCCAGGTGAGAGCACATCTACAAGATCATGGCTAAATGGGATGCATGGAGGCCCTTGGGGAGATGGAGAGTTTCTGTGGCCAGGTTACTGGGGGGGGGCCTCCCTAGATGGGCAGTAGTGTGTATGAGATACACAGGCTAGAGCATTCATGAATTAGGGAATAGCTGAAAAGTCCATCTTCAAATGTATACTTGCCTCCACTCTTAGAAGAGATTTTTATATACTAAATTATGTCACTTAAATCTTATAATCATGATGATGATGTAATTAACAGTTAATATGTGTTTAACCACTTTGTTTTGTGTCAAGTTCTTTGCTAGACACAAGACATGCATTATTTCATTTAATCCTCTCAAAAACTCTGGGACAGGTAATTCTATTACCCCTTTTTACAGATGAGTGATTAAGGCACTTGCCTAAGGTTGCACAGCTGGCCAGAGGAGAAGCTGAGATTCCCAGGGAGGAGCCTGAGGACACAGCCTGTGCTCCTAATCGTGAGGATCACCTCCAATGAAAATCAGCTTTTTAGCAATAGAACGTGGGCTGTACTCTACAATCTTCTACAAAGGGCGGCAGTCCCAACTTTATCTCATTTGATCCCGTAGAAACAATGTCATAGTACGTGCCCAGGTTCCCGACGGAGGGCCTGGTGGCATATTTTTCCAGAAATGACCACAATTGCCTACTTAATCAATTATAAATGGTCTATTTGTACACAGTAAAGTAGAAAGGTCTCTAGTGTGTACATACATCAAATAAACAAAGCAGTACAAGAACCAATCACATACATGAATCACATCTTATTTATTTAGGCACTCCTGGGTGAAGAGCTGGCCGTGCTGAGCAGAGGCTGTGGGACTTGAGGAAACAGCTGGAAGAATCCTGGGGAGAGGGTCTGAGGCCAAGAGCCAGAAAGAGCCCCCCAAGAGAGGGGTGCTCCCATTTAAAAGAGATTTCCTCAATGACAGAAGCAGGAGGACATGCTCTGAAGACACGAAAGCTGTCAGGAAGGGAAATTACTGGGTGACAGGAGTGAGGACTGACCAACAGGCTGCCTCTAAGTAGTGACAAGGGCCGTCGACAGGGGCCTCTGACCATCTGAAGCACCATAAAGCAAAGGTGTCCTGGAACCGTTTGTTTCTTTTTAAAATACATTTGTTTAGCATATCCGGCTCCCTATGGCACTCACATCTCCAAGATAAATTGTTTAACAATATATATTTAATGTGTGCTTGTTTTGCGCTGTTTGGTCTCAGGGACCCTGAAAACAAAGTAACACACTCAAAACGTAAATTTAGAAAGAAAAGAAAAGCATCCTGGAATGTCGTTCTTCATTTCACCACTCTAAAGCTCCCAGGGATCCTCCTAGTTAGAACCTTAATTATGGAAATTCTCATTTGTATTACATGATTTATTTAAAACCCTGTCTTTCCAAGAGAATAAAATCCAGGTTTTGAAGCACCTCTCAAAACAATTTATTCTTCTCCACTGACTAACCGCTCTGGCCGGCAACCGTGAATTTATAGTACATTACGCCAAAGCAAAACACTCTAATAACTTAATCAAACATTTAAAATCCAGCTCACAGCCATATAATATACAGAAGCAGTTCTCGCAGCTCTCTCGTTAAAGGCCAATTATCATTTTTATTCCAAACCTCCACATCTTGGGGAAGCCACACACACATACACATACAGAAACAGAGAAACACACATGCATTTTGAGATTCAAAACTTGGCTGACATATTCCCAGGCTTAGAGCAATTCTCCTTGTTACACTTTGAAATGAGAAAATTGATCTTTCAGATATTTTTTTAATTCTAGCAAAAAAAATACGATATAAAGAAAGAGAACAAAACAAAGACACCTAAAATATTGGTTCTTTTGATCTTCAAGGCATTTGGGGGAAGAACTGGGCACAATTCTAAACTGGTTATGTGGCCATGCCCCCATAAGGATAGTAATGTAGAAATAATAATGATAATTTGCATTGTTTAGTCTGTTTGCCTTTTTAGAGCACTTTAGAAGAGACATATTTTCTGGCAACGCCCTCACGCCTATCAAACAGAAAATACTGTTAAGCTCATTTTTCAGATGAAAAACATGCTTTGACAATTTTTGATGGGAGAACAAGGACAGGAAAGCAATTCAGCATGTATTTGGCATGGGGTGTTTGGCCTAAGAGATGGAAAAAAGTCAATGAGTAAAAACGAGTCAATGAAAAAAGTCAGTGAGTAGTCATTTGGTCCACTTGGTCAAATAAAATACTCTCTTTCCATATTCATCATTCTCAAGTTAGGGAAGAGAAGGAGGGTCCTGGAGCATGGCTAAATGTATTGGGTGATAACTGTGCTGATCACTGTGGAAAGCACTTCACATGGATAATCTCACGAGAGCCTCATGAAGTGTGTTAATGGAGTCATCCCATATGTGCATTTAACCTGTTATTGAACCAAAGTATAGACATTCAGTAAAAATTAAAGGAGAAGAAGAAGGTAAGAACTATAAGGTGCAGAAGGTCCTACCAACCATTGTTTTCCAGAAACCTGTGCCCCCAAATGACCTGAGATGAGAGATGCGTATCTGCGCTTCCCTCAACCTCTCAGTCCTCGTGTGCTGCTCACGGTGAGTACTTTGTAGATGGGGGTTCCACTGGTCAGTGGTACTGTTTGGTATAAAATGGTCCCTACGTGCCTTGTTTATGGGAGACAGAACTGTTAATAATTTTAAATATTTTCCGTTTTTATTTTTCACGCCAACTTTAGAAACAAGCCTCTGTTTAAAAGGCAACTCAACTCAACAATAACTATCCCCATTTAACAGATGGTTCTCAGAGCTATTAAGAAACTTGTCAAAGGTCTCATGGCTGGTAAGTGAAATGAGAAGATTTATCCAGGTCCAAATCCAGGTCGATCCTAACGCTAGAATCCAAACTCTTATTTTTTAAATCCTTAGGCTCAGTGCCTACCACACACTCACTCCAACTAAATCAGCAGATCTAAGGGCCTGTGGAAACTTTTCGAGAGTGGCCCTTGCAGTTCTTGACCCCATCCTGAATGACCCCGGACGCACCATTCTTTGCCGAACTGGTGCTCATGACTTGTACTCTTATTTGATCTTCAAGACTTGGTTCAACTGACGCCTCCCCAGTGAATCCTTCCCTGACCTCGCCAGTAGAGGCGCTCATTTCCTCTGCACTTTTGAGAGCTCAATATCCGCCAAGTTGAAAGATGTGTGTTTACACGCTTGCCTTCCTACTGTAAGCTAAGCTTCCTGAGGACAAAGGTTCCATTGTATTCTTCTCAAAAACTCCAGTACTAACACAATACCTGGTGCATGGCAGATGCTTCATAAATGCTTACATTGAATTGTCTAATTCACAAGATGAAACATATTCCTGCAGCCCCGCTCTGGAGGTGAGTGGGCTGCTGTGGGGTGGGGTGGAAGAGGAAGTGGCCAGAAAAAAGTTTGAAAATGTGTGTCTCAGAGACTCCCCAGGAACACATAATCATTCATTTTTTTCAGTCCTGCTTACGAGACTGCAGTGAAATGCTCATAAGTATTTACTACGAGCCAGACGCTATTCTAAATTCTGCGCATGTATGCTATTTAGTTTTCCCATCGACCCTATGAGGTAGATATATAGATGTTTTATAGATGAGGCAACTGAGGCTCAGAGGGGTTCATTAATTTGTCCGAGGTCAAACAGGATGTAAGTGTGGGCCAGGATGCCAGAGCCCACGTTCCTTACTGCTCTGTTATACTTCCTTCCTACCTACCTGCTCAAATTGCTGCCATCACGAAGCCTATATTTTCGGGGTTTTTCTCCAGAGAGACAGTCCCATCCTCCACTATATGAAATTTTGAAGGTTTTTAGGCTTAAGTCTTCCAACAACCTCCTCCTCATCTGCCTTAGTCCTTTTAATGCAACCAGAGAAGAAAGAGCTTGATAGGAGGGAATCAAGCAGGGCTGGCCTATGACTGCAGGGCTGGCCTATGACTGACTGCAGGGCTGGCCTATGACTGCAGGGCTGGCCTATGACTGCAGGCCTGCCCTGCCTGGGCCTTCTGATTGCCTTGAAAATCTTCTCCAGCATTTATTTTCCCCCTAACGTTTCCCTAGTTTTATGGCTTCCCTTCGGTCTGTCTTGCAATTCTTAAGAAACTGATGGAAAAAACATTCCAAGATAGGAGTTTTTTTTTTTAAATAAGGAATAATAACATAAACCAATCAAAAATCTGTCAACAGTGGTGTTTCTGCTGTTGGCAGCTTATACTCACACAGACACTGGGGTTTTTTTTTGCACAGACTTCGAGTAATTTAAGTATAGACACCACAGGCGATACATTTCACAAAGAAAACCCTGTCCATAATTCTGAGTTAATAACAATGGTCAGGCTTTGATGTAGCTACAAATGAGGTCGAATGAAGAAAAAGCCACATTCATGAGGGTCTGGTCTCTAAATGATCAGTTCAAGGAACACAACACATGTTAGTGCTGGCAGGACCAGAAGGACTTTATCTACCAGAAACAAAATAACATCTTGCAGGAATTTAAAACATAGAAATTTGCCACACATACACATTTACATATATAATCTAATTATTTACTTCATATCTAATTAACGAGTAGATGTGAACTCTGGGCTGGAGCTAAGGACACCATTGTGCTCTCCTCTTTGGAAAACCTGAGTGAACTCCAAGGCAGGTCAACTCCTCATACATTGCTGCACTAACATCTCACCGAAGTCAGATTCCTCTCTAGCCTGTTTCCTTGTCTGCACAAGGAGGAAACCGAGTAGTACAATGTCCCAGTCTCCTTCCAGTGCCTGAGGGTGACGTTTTCTTTTCCTAGCTCCTGAATTCAGAATTGTCCTGGAGTCAAATCTCAGCATGGCAAGTTACTTTCAGTTTCTGAGCTTCAGTCTTTTTCTCTGTGCAAAGGACATGATAATTTTTTAAAATACTTTAAAAAAAAAGGTACAAACATACAGGAAAGGAGAAATATGTTTTGAGCATTCATATGCCTACCACTCGGATTCAACAGTTGTTTTCATTCTGCTATATTTGGGGTGTTTTTTGTTTTCTTTTCTGAATCATTTTAAAGTAAATTATAGACATTACAACACTTGATTCCTAAATACTGTAGCGTGCATCTCAAAAAATTAAGGAGATTCTCTTACATAACTAAAGTGCCATTATCACACTCAGCAAAATTAATAATAATTCCCTAACATCATCTGATAGCAAATGCATTTTCAGATTTCTCCCTTTGTCCCCAAATTTTACTTTATACTTTCCTTTCTTCAAATCAGGCTTCAATCAAGAGCCACACATTGAATTTGGTTGTTACATCTGTCTCTAAAGTCTCTTTTTAAAATAAACTATTTTTTGAAGTATAAACACATATACAGAAAAATGCACGAATCAAAATTGTATGGCTTGAAGCATTTTGCACCAAGAGAACAGATTCACAAAACCTCTACCCAGATCTAAAAACAGATGCTGACGCACCCCAGAAACCCCTTAATTCCTTGTTCCATTTACAACCCTCCAACGATAAACATTACTCTGATTTTTAATACCATGATTAGTTTTGCCTGTTTGAAGATTAGATAAATGGAATCAGGTAATATATATTCTTTCATGTCTGGCTTTTGTCACTCATTCTGTTTCTGAGATTTTTTGTTACATGTAGCAATAGTTTATTTCCATTCTATTTCCAGTCTATTCCATTATATGAATATACCACAATCTGTTTTTTCTCATGTTGATGAGCATTTGGCTTGTTTGCCATTTGGGACTATTACAAATAGTGCTGCTATGAACGTTCTTGTGTATGTCTTTTTGTGGGGTGCACATACGGGAGTGGAACTGTGGGGTCATGGGTTATGTATATGGTCAGCTCTAGATGATACCGCCAGAGAGTTTTCCAGAGTAACTGTATCAATTCCTCCACAGCAGGACATGATAAATGCAATGTGTTTCACATCATCATCAACACCTATATCTTAAGTTTCAGCCACTCTGAGGGGTGTGTGGTGTATGTCACTTGGTTTTATCTTACATTTCTCTGGAGACTAATGACACTGAGCATCTTTTCATGTGATCACCAACCATTTGGACATCTTCCTTTGTGACGTGCCTGTGCAAAACTCCTAACCGTTTTTCTACTGGGTCATTTGTCTTTTTCTTATTGATTTGCAAGCGTTCTCTTTTTATTCTAAATATAAGTCCTTTGTCAATCACATGCACTGCCAATATCTTCACCCACTCTATGACATGCTTTTTCACTCACTTAACGATGGATTTTGATGAACAGAAGTTATTTATTTTAATGTAGTCCAAGTTACCTATTTTTTCCCTTTAATTTTAGTGCTTTCTGTATTCAGCTTAAGAAATATCAACTTCCTCAAAGCCACGAAGATATTCTATGCTATTTTCTAGAAGTGTTATTATTTTATCTCTCATGTGTAAATCTACAGTCCACTTGGAACTGATTTTGTGAATGGTATGAGGTAGGGGACAAGATCGTTTGTTTTCTATATGCATACTCAATTACTCTATCACAAGTTATTACACAGATCATTCATTCCAAGCTGCTTCACAGTGCCACAAGTGTCCTTCTATATATATGAGTCTTTGAGACTGTCTTGGTTCTTCTTGACCATGTGCAGTGCCATATAAACTTTAGAATCATCTTAATTTCTACAACAGCCTGTTAGCATTTTGATTAGGATTGCACTGAATCTATATATCAATTTGGAGAGAATTGCTATCTTTGAGATATTGGGTCATCCAATCAATGAACATATGTATCTCTCTATATATCTTTCATTTTTCCAGGTAATGTTTGTCATTTTTTGTGTTAAGGTCTTGCATATCTTTCATTAGATTTATTCCTGGGCAGCTGTTATTTTTTGATGCTATTGTAAACATTTAAAAAAAAATCCTAATTATTTGTTACTAGTATATAGAAGTTATATTTATTTTTTTTTTTGGAATACTGATCTTGTGTCTACTGACCTGAGGAATTCACCTAGGAATCCTGAGAGTTTATCTGTAGGCTATTTTTATTATTATTCTTTTGGTGAGGAAGATTGGTTCTGAGCCAACATCTGACGTCAATCTTCCTCTTTTTGCTCGAGGAAGATTGTCCCTGAGCTACCATCTGTGTCAAGCTTCCTCTATTTTGTGTGTGGGACACCACCACAGCACAGCTTGATGAGCGGTTTGTAGGTCTGTGCCCGGGATCCAAACCCACAAACCCCAGGCCACCGAAGCGGAGCCCATAAACTTAAGCACTATGCCACCTGGCTGGCCCTATTTTGTGTTTTCTATGTACTTAATCATGTCATCTGCAAATAATGACATTTCTCATTTATAATTCTATTCTAATCCTTACACCTATTCTTTCTCCTTCCTTCCTTTCTTTCTCCTTCCTTCCTTTCTTCCTCTTTCCTTCTTTTTGTCTTTTTTTATCATTGCCAGGATCAGGATTCTCAGCACAATGTTGTATAGGAGTCATGATGTCAGGTGTCTCTCAGAAGGAGCAATTTAAGTTTTTCACCATTAACTATGATTTTTTTAATGTTTTTTGTAAAGAAGTTCCATTTTATTCTTACTATTTTAGATACTTCTAAATCATGAATTAGTGTTGAATACTTTTTCTGCACCTATGGAGATAAAATGACTTTTCTCTTTTATTCCATTAATGGGATGAAATACATCATTATTTGTGAAATAGTAGAAATTTATTTCCTGTTCATGTCATAGCCAAATGCATGTCAGCAGAGACTCAGAATCCTTTCATTTTGTGTTTCTACATCCTTTAAGTTCATAGACTATTGTCAATTTAGCCAGCACAGGGAAAGGAAGCAAGGATGGAAGATCACGGATACCACATCCTTTCCACCCTCATTCCATTGAATTCCCAAACTCAGTCACAAGTCCCCACCTAACGGCAAGGGGGGTTCTGGAAGTGTAGACATATTGTCCTCATGCCAATCTCTCTCCAGTCTTCTGGTTGTATGACACTTGTTCTCTGGTAATTCTTAGGAAGAGCTCAATGGGAACTATGATGCCTGGGTTCCTGAATGTTCATAATAGTTAGTCTGTAGTTACTGCCCTTGAATATGTGTAGGACTCTGGTTCACAATTTGTAAAACCTCTGGTTCACAGTTTATTTCCTTAAATAGTTATTCTGTTGTATTCTGGCTTTGGTGTCAAAAGCATTCTGGAAATCTGATTTTATTTCCATTAAAAGCATTTCATTGATTGAATGCTTAAGATTTTTTTTCCTTAAAAATGCAATAGTTTTATTAGAATATGTTTTGGTCTGTATTTCCAGGCATTCAGTGTCCTTTCGATATGTACCTTCAAATCATCTTTTATTTCAGAAAATTTTCATTACTATTACTTTTGTTTTGTTCCATTGCTTTAGTCTTCTTCATCAGAGATTCATATTATTAAGTGTGATAGAATTTCTTTGACTGACTTCTACATCTATCACTTTCTCTTAAATCCTTTGTACGTCTATATTTATTTCTTATTGATTTTTTAAAAGTACTCCTTTCCATTTTCCATTTCTCTTAAAGCATTATTCCTTATATTTATCTGCTCTTGAATTCCATCTAGAATACATGTGTGTATATTTTTGGTATAAAACAATAACAACATTTATTTTTCTTATGAATCTTTAATTCAAGCAGGGTTTGGCACAGTCAATTTTTTAAATAAGCTTTTCATATTAGAATAGGTGTAGATTTACGTAAAAGTTGGGAAGACAGCACCGAGTGATCTTATATACCCCACACCCAGTTCCCCCTATCATTAACATCTTACATTAATATAGTACATTTGCCACAATTACTGAACCAATACTGATACATTATTATCAACTAAAGTCAATATTTCATTCTGATTCCCTTACTTTTAACTATGTCTTTTTTCTGTTTTAGAATTCCATTCAGGATGCCCCATTACATTTAGCCATCACATCTCCTCACGTTCCTTTTGGCTATGACAGCTTCACTGACTTTTCTTGTTTTGGTGACCCTGACAGTTTTGAGGACTGTTCAGGTGTTTTTAAGAATGTCCCTCACTTGGGACTTGCCTGATGTTTTTCTCATTAGACTGGGGTTATGGGTTTTTGAGATGAAGATCACAGATGTAAACTGCTGTTTTCATTATATCATGTCTAATGTACACACTATCAACGTGACTTATCACTTTTGATAATGACCTTCATCACCTGGCTGAGGTAGTGTGTGTCATATTTCTCCAAGCTAAAGTTACTGTTTTCCCCTCCCCTTCTCATAGTGTACTGTACTCTTTTAAAGGAAGTCACTAAGTGAAGTCCACATTTAAGGAGGGGGGAGTTATGCTCCACCTCCTCGAGGGCAGAAAGTCTACGTAAATTACTTAGAATTCTTCTGCCTTGAAGATTTTTCTCCCCACTTATTTAATTATTCAATCATTTATTTCAGTATAGATTCATGGATATTTATTTTATACTTTGGTTATAATCCAATACTGACTTATTTATTTCGTTACTCAAATTGTTCCCACTTTGGCCATCAGGAGCACTTTCAATTTGCTCCTATATTTTCGACATATTCCCATAATTGCGGGGTTTTTTTTGCAGAGGTTGGGTTTTTTTTTTTTTTTTTTGGTCTTTTTCTGAGCACTTCTTTTCTGTCACAACATATCTCATGCCCCAGTCCTAGGATCAACCCATTTCTCCAAGATGCTTTAGTTCCTTTTCTTAGAGAATGGTATTAGACACCGAGATCTTGGCGCTAGGTATGCTCATTGCTATTGCAGTGTGGTTGCTTCTAGGCGCTCTTGCTGACAGAGCAAGGAAATGTTTGCTTATATACTAATCCATGTATATTCACATATCAATAAATATTTCTATGTATTTAGCCATCTAGATCAAGTGAAAGCATCTACATTAGGCTAAACATTTGTTCATACTGATGCCTCCAACTCTAATCCATTACCACATGGGTCATTATAGCTTTCTCCATTGCTGGTCTGTAACCACCCATTTCATAGTGAGAAACCTATCCTCACTATCCACCATCCACTGTGCAATTTCAATAAACGCGTATAGTGATTTCGGAATTGTTAACCCATACCCCTGTGGGATACAACTTTGTCAACTAGAGTACAGTCCTTATGTACTGTTCCGTTTGACTTTAGTCTTACCCACTCTACTCATTTCCAGATCTACTTAGGTCAGCACCTTTTCCTCCATCACCTTCAATGAGGTTGATTCATATATTCATCACAGTCTACATTCCATCTTGGGGTCCTCAAAATTCCTAAACGATTTTTTTAATTTGCATGCATTAAAGTTCACTCTTTGTGCTGTAAAATTCCATAGGTTTTGATAAATGCATATATCATGTACCCACAATGTCAGTATCATACAGCATAGTTTCACCATCCTAAGCCCCTCTTTTCCCATGCTTCACCTACTCCACTCTCCACCCCCTTCTCTTCCCTGAACCCGTAGCAACTACTGATCTGGACTGTATAACTACCTTTAGCTTTGTAAGAAACTGCTAAACTGTCTTCCAAAGCGGTTGTACCATTTTGCATCACCATCAGCAATAAATGAGAGTTCCTGTTACTCTGCCTGCTCACCAGCAATTAGTAGTGTCAGTTTTTAATATTTTAGTCATTCTAATAGACATGCAGATACCAATCTCACTGTTGGTTAATTTGCATTACCCTAATGAAACATGACTTTGAGAATGTTTTCACATGCTTATTTTCCATCGATCCATCTTCTTTGGTGTATTGCCTATTCAAATTTTTTGCCTACTTCTTTCTTTGTTCGGGGTAGGGGTGTTTGTTTTCTTACTACTGAGTTCTGAAAATTCTTTGTATATTTTGTATGCAAATCCTTTATCAGATATGTGTTTTGCAAAAGTTTTCTCCCAGTCTGTGGCTCGTCTTTCCATTCTCCTGATAGTGTCCTTTGCGGAGCAGTTTTTAATAAAGTTCAATTGATTAATTTTTTTCTTGTATGGATCATGCTTTTGGTGTTACATCAAAAAACTCATCCCCAAACCCATGGCCATGTAGATTTTTTCTCTTACGTATTCTTCAAGAAGTTTTAGAGTTTTACATTTTACATTTATTTCTATGATCCATTTTGAATTAAATTTTGTGTAAGATGTAAAGTTTGTGTCTAGGTTCAATTTTCTGCATATAAACATCCAATTGTCCCAGCACCATTTATTGAAAAGACTGTTGTTTCTCCATTGAATTGTCTTTGCATCTTTGTCAAAAATCAGTTGACTATTTGAATGGGTCTATTTCTGGGCTTTCTATTCTGTTCCATTAATTTATATATTTATTATTTCACCAATCCCATGCTGTCTTGATCACTGCAGCTTTATTGTAAGTCTTGAAATTGGATAGAGTAATTCTTGCAAGTTTGTTCTTCTTATTCAGTATTACATTGGCAGTATTTATTTTGAAATGACTTCATTTCTAAATTGTTTGAGTTATTCACCCCTCCTTTCAAATCCTTCTTTTCTCTAATCACCTAATTTATAAGTTTTTAAAATTCAGATTTATGTTGTTCTTTTATAGTTTATAAGATCTTAAATTTGTGTAGCTAGTTTTGAACTATTCTACTATAGTTTTCATCTGTTTGTGAGTACTTCTTTCTTGCCTGTTTTCATTGTTTCTGTGAGGTTATTATGTTTCTTTTTTAATTTTTCTTATAAAAAATACTTTGTATGAGCTTCATTCATAATCCTTTGGGCTGCTTATTTCTTAAGTGAAAGAAACTTCCTGTAGTTTTATGAAGGAGGGGTGGGAAATGATAGCTTTTTAGCTTCAAGAGTCTAGAGCTCATTCTTGGTTTTTTTTTTGCAAACTAATGAAAAACATGGCCTTGTATTTTCTAAGGTCTGACTCTTCTGGTGATTTCTAATACTTTCATCAAGAATTCTCTTTTCATTTCTACTATTGTTCCTATTCTGATCAACTACTCCCTGAAGTTTCTATTAATGCTAGGCCTTCCTTTGAAAAAGAGCCTTGCTTTTGTTGGTTTGAAGAGTTTATAGGGCCCAGAATACTCCCAGTACTAGAGGTCATTATCATTCCTTTGTACTTACCGTGAATTAGATCTAATCAAACTCCCTTGCATTTTTGGCAGCTATTTTCAGGTTGACCACTGTATTTTCCTATGAGTACTAACTGGTAATTTAAGTGATCTCCTGTTCTCAGGGCCTTAAGAATTTCAGTTGCTCTCCCTCTGCTTTCTCCCACACAGATGAGATGACACAATAGTCTTGTAACCACTAGCTGTTTCCCCCCCACCTACTTATAGGGGAAGTGGGGGTTCACTGGGATAGTTTGTCAATTAGTTTTATTGTAGATGTTTTCTGTGTGTCTTTGGTTTTGCCATCCTAATTGTTTAGCATGTTTTCATTTGGGAGGCGGGACTTTCAAATATTAAACCAACCTTGCCTTCCTCAAATAAGCCAAACTTATTGTTAATATCTCCTTTTCATGTATCACTGAATTCATTTTGCTAATATTTTGTTAGGAAATTTGTATAAATATTCATGAAATATTTTGGTTTATATTTTTCTCTTGAAATGCCTTTGGTTTATATTTTTTTCTTGAAATATCTTTGGGTTTTGCTATAAAGATTATTCTGCCCAAAGGATAAATGTCCATTCTTTTTATAGAAAGATTTTTTGTTAAATTGATATTCTTTATTCCTTAAAACTTTGGTAGAAGTTACCAGTGAAGCCATCTGAGCTTAGATTGTTCTTGGTGGAATGTTTTAATTAAAGATTTAATTTCTTTAATGGATAAAGAACTACACTGATTTTCTATGCCTTCTTGTTTCAGTTTTCCATTTCACTTAATTTTTAAAATAATTGAAATAAAGTTGTTCAAAGCTTCTCTGATCATCATTTTAATCTCTGTAAAATCCACAGTTATGTGCCCTTTTTATCCTTCCTATAAGTACTTTGGTCTTCTATCTTTCCTACTTTCTGATCAGTACTGCCAGTTTTTATAATTTTATTGTTTCAAGAATGAAAGTTTGGCTTTTTGGAGTTTTTCTATCATGTATATACTTCTATTTTACATACTTTTGGTCTTACTGATTTCCTTTCTTCTGCTTTGTTGTTCTTTCTCTAGTTTCTTATAATAGATGCTTTAATCAAGATTTTAGCCTTATTTTATTTTAAATCTGTACTATGCATAATATATATCATAAATTGAATAATATAGCTTAAAGGCTATACATTTTCCTCTCACCATGGCTTTGGCTGCAATCTACACATTGTGTTTATCAATAGTCAGAAGAATATATTTTCCAATTTTCACTGTGATATGCTCTTTGACTCAGAGGTTATTTAGAAGAATATTACTCAATTTTCAAATATTTTGGCATTTTCTACTTATTGTTTTCTTATTGACTTCTTGAATAATTTCTGTTGTGGTCAGAGAAAATACTCCATATGTTTTCAATCCTTTGATTTTTGTTGAAACCTACTTCTACACCAGTATTTGATAAAAGTTCCATGTGCACTTGAAAAGAATGTTTATTCTACAGTTGTTGGTTGCACTTTTCTCTACATATCAACTAGGTCAGGTTTGCAAACTTTGTCATTAAAATATACTGTATTGTTACTAATAATTGTGTCTGCTTGTTCTATCAATTATAAGAACCACATCTTAACTATGGTTATGAACTGGTCTATTTATCCTTTTAGTTCTGTTAATATTTGCTTTATGTATTTTCAGGCTATGTTTTTAGACACACACAAACAGAGATTTGCTGTATCTCTCTGGTGTATTTACTCCTTTATCATTATGAAAAAGCCCTCTTTGTCTCCAATAATATTACTTATCTTAAAGTCTATTTTATCTATTATTAATAGAGCTACACCAACCTTCTTTTGGTTAGTGCTTTCATGGTATCATTTTCTATCCTTTTACTTTCAACTTTTCTCTAACCTTATGTTTAATGTTTGTCTTTTATAAGCAGCATATAATTGTTTTTTTTTAATCCACTCTGACAATCTATATCTTTTAATTGGGGGATTACCATTTACATACGAAATAATTACTTTACATTTGTGTTAAAGTGCATCATCTTACTTTTTGTTTTCTCTTTGTCTCATTTGTTCTGTTCCTATTTCTTTTCTTTTATCTGTTATTTGAATTAATTACATTTTTTTGGTATTATTGTAAGTCCTTTATCCCTCTGTTAGGTTATTATATTTTTTAAACTATTATTTTTAGAGGTTATTGTACAGATTACAACATGCATCCTTGATTTAATAAGGCAATAAACATTACCACTATTATCACTTCCTGGATAATTCAAAGATATTAGAACATTTAAATTCCATTACCTCTCCCAATTTTTCTTCTATTGTTTCTATTCAAGCTTCTTTTAATCTAGAACAGTCAACTTCCAGCTCTTTCACGACACTGACTTTTTGAAGAGACCGGGGCAGTTATCTTGTCAAATTTCTTACCTACAGAATTTGTTTGTTTCCTCTTGGTTTCATTTAACTTGTTCCTCTATCCTGTTCACTTCCCCAAAACCAGAAGTGAGATCTAGCTAAATCAGATTTAGCGTAAACATATTTAGCAATAATACTTCATAGGCAATGCTTTGAATTTTATATTTTGTCACATCAGGGACATGATAATTCTAACCTCATAATATTGTTGTATGGATTAAATGAGATGGCATATGTCAAGTGTCTAAGCTGTTATCGGATGCGTAATAGGGAAAGAGCAGAGTTTCTCAACCTCAGCACTATTAACATTTCGGACTGGATAATTCTTTGTTGTGGCAGTTTCCCTGTGCATTGTAGTTTATCAGCATTCTTGACCTCTACCCATTACGTGCCAGTAGCATCCTACAGTTGTGACAACCAAATATGTCTCTGGACATTGCCAAGTATCCTATGGGGGAGAAAAATGGTCCCAGCTCAGAACCACTAGTATAGAACAAAAAACTCAACTATCTGACAAACATTCCATAAGCACTTACTATCACACCTTTGTGCAAGGCTTTGAGAAAGACAGCTAAATGGAACATGATTGCTGATCTCAACATACCCATGGTTTTGGGGAGAGACAATCAAGCAAATAGGGAATTAAAATACGATATGATAAGTGCTGTGATGGGGACAGTCATGTGTTGTTGTGAGAGGAGGGGCACCTAACCCAGTCCGCAGCAGAGGTCCCTTCATGCAGAAAGAGAGAATTCTGAGTTGAGACCTGAAGGACAGAATTCTCTCCCCTTTCCATTAAGCCTTAAGAGATCAAACCAATAACGACCAATCCAAATGGAAATAAACACTTCAGAAATGAATTATCAAAATGCATATAGTTCCCAGTCTGTATTTCAGAGCACAAGAAGTCAATAAAGATTAATCTACTACCAAATATAGAGACACAGGTAAGGCAAGTCAGGAGTGAGAGGTACAGATGACACAATCAGCCATCAACTTCTTCAGTTGTTAACAGCAAATACATTCTATTTTCTCATTCTATAGTTCTCAGCCTGGGTGGGGACAGACTGGATAACCAAAACCAGATTAACACCAGTCAGGATAAGTTCACACACACACACTCCCTCTGGCTGATACTGAAAGGCCTTAAATGAAGGTGCCTATCCAGCTATGTATTCTCGTCCAGCTGCCTATACCTCCACCTTCTTCCTGACCAAGTACTTCTTCAGCTCACTTGCAGTATCAGTCAGAGACTGGCTAGCTGTTCACTGAGCCTCTTTCCTTTCCTTCCTTGGCGTACAGCTTGACTATCTTTCCCAGCCTCCCCTGCAGTTTACTGTGGGCATGTGAATGGTGCTAGGCCAAGGTATGTAAGAGTGGAAGTGACATGTATTCCTCGTCTCTCCCATGAAAAGCTCCCATGTGCAATCCTTCATGCCGTTTGCCCTTCTGCTGGCTTGATGCAGACAAACAGTGGAACCTTGGAAGCCAAGACTTAAAGATGTCAGAACCGAGGAGTGGAAGGAGCCCAGGTCCCTGAGTCTCTCCTTGGAGGAGAGAGGCCCAGCAACCAGGAACACCCTTACTGGGTTTGCTATGAATAAGAAGTAAACCTCCACTATGTTAAGCCATAAGATTTGAAGGTTTATCTAGTACAACAGTTAGCGTTACCCTCCTAATACACCGAAGTAGAGAAACAGCCAGGTTTACCCTGCAATTGGAGTTCCCTCAGTCCCCTAGACATGCATGGATTTCAGCCGTGTTCACCAAGCCACAGAAAAGTGCCTTTGGCCAGCATATTTCACTGATATTCCCTGGAGTTAAATGGGTATGTGAGAGGCGATTTGCAGGGCCATTGCTAAAGATCACACTTCATCTAATGTCTGCAGCACAGAAGTATAAAAGGACGTGGGCTTTGATGTCAGACAGATGTGGCTTTGAATCTTGGCTCCCCCCCTTGACAATTCTTTGGCTTCATCTCCCTAGGCCTCCATTTCTTCATCTGCAAAATGAGGGAAATAACACCTCACAGGAATTGTGTGGGAATAAAATAATAGATAGCATATAAAACACTGGCATAGTTCCTAGCATGTCCAAAGTACTCAACCCAACAACCATGAAATTAATGAACTGGAAATTTATTTGCCCTTCTAATCAGAAGACTAAGCAAGAGGTGGCCTTTTCACAAAGGACTGTATATTTCTCCTTCTACCGAAATGTTGAATATTTCATACAAAGGAACCAGGTTCAACAAATACTTCTATTTTTTCCTCAGTCTAAATAAGGAGAAGAATTTAAGTTTTAAGAAACTTAAAAATAAAGGTGTAAACAGAGGCAAAATTTATTATTTTTATAACTATTTTCCCTTATAAGAAATGACTGTCATTTTTCAAACCAACAACAGTAGAACATATGCTGACCTCTGACCCAGCAGGAGAGCAATAAACGAGACAGTTCATGCAACAGAGCGGGGAGTAAGTGATTTTGCTGGGTGATTCCCCTTCCCATTCCCATGTCACCCCAGATGGAATGAATCATGGGAAAAGATGGCAGATCACAAAGCTAACACGTTGATGGCAGGTCCTCCACATTACCCACGCCCATCTCTGTAGATGAGACTCGGCAACAGGATTTGTAAATATGGAAGGATCCTTCAAGGTGAGCTGGCGGGGCAGTGAGCTATGGCAGCCCCGTCCCCAGACTGCAGGAGAAGGAGGATGAGATGTCAGGTCAACCAGGACTTGGAAGGAAGTATGGAATAGAGCCGCCCACGCCCACCAGCATGACTAAGTGCTCTTGGGGACAATCCCCACTCAGAGGGCAGAAAGCAAATATCCAGATGTTCTGAGCTGCCAGACGTGATTAACTGAGGAAAGGTGAAGCTGCCCACTTAACCATCTGAGCAGCCCCCTGCAGCAAAGTGACCCAAGAGTTTTCTGCCAAAGCATTAATCAACGAAACAAATGGAGGCTCCATCCATCCCCGACCCCCATCCCTCTTCCTCTCTCCCTCTGATAGAGTCAGAACCGTGGCCTATTTTTAAACCACTGGCAGTGTATTCTCTCGTGGAAATGTGTGGGCTCCCTGACACAGGCTGATGCTCACTCAGAGCAGCTACAGGCACACTGAAGCCTTTGCCCACTCTCTCGTCCTTTCTCTCCCACGAGAATGGGGCAGAGGGGGTGCAGGAAGGAGAGGGCCTGAGGAGGGAGACTCTTCCTGGAGCAGGGGCAGGGGGAACTGACAGTGGTTTCCATGACACGATAACTAACTGCGGGCTTCCTTCCTCCGCAAGAGGCAAGGCTGAGGCTTCGGCGAGAACCAGCCCCATGAACAGATACAAGAGAGAGCTCAAGACTGGGAAAGGAAAAAAGCAAACCCCAGATGCCAATTTTAGCATCTTTTAAAGAAAAAATGTTTATGTGGATCTCAGTGTCTCTTTAACATGCATCTAATGTGCTTTAAATGCAACAGCAAACATTTTATTAAACACTGGAGACTTTTTTTTAGCAAGGTCGCAATGAAGCCAATTTACAAAACAAAAAAAAGAGAGAAAAGATTTTCCAGAAAGGAGGTTGTGCTGTACTTACAATCGCTCCAGCTGCTTCAGATCCTGGAAGGCGCCTCTCTCAATGACGCTGACCTGGTTGTCTTCCAGATGCCTAGAAGCACAGAGGCAGGAATGGTCAAGGACAAGCGGGGGGGCTCGGGGATCCTCATGCCAGGCTTCAGGCCATGCAGCCACGGTCACTCAGCCCCTCCCGACCCTCAGGGCCTCCCCAGCTGGGATCAGTCCAGTGGGACAAGATAACTCACATCCCAGCTTGGTGTCACAGTATCTAGGGTTTCGCCGCCTGCACACTTCTACCTGACAGATTGGTTTCCATGCCTCTATTTTAAGAATGTTCTCAGCAAATGTCCCCCCAAGCACTGCAGGATGTTGCACAGAAAAGGAAGAGGGAAAAGCTGCTGCTTATAAAAACCACACATATATTCAGCATCTCTTCCCTTGGAGCCCTCCTCCAAGGATTCAAAAATACTTCATTGAAAAGGGCCTTCTCTGCTCACTCTGTCTCTGGGTCACCTAGTAGAAAGGGGGAAGCTATTGTTAGACAACTGCCTGTGGCGAAGAAACTGGTCGGGTGGCAGCGACTCCCTTGCTCAGGGCCTGACTGTTCCCAACATGAGAGTGAGGGTCACAAAAGCTAGGTCTCCCCAGCCACAGGCTCTGCTGACCTCCAGAGTCCTCCAAGCAGGTGATTAAAGGTTTGATTCATGCATGTGGCATATCCTAAGAATTGAGCATACAATGAAACATTTGTTTCTGTAACTTAAAAAGAAAAAAATGGCAGCTTAAAATGGATTAGCTGAACAGCAGAGGAGGGAAGCAAGGGAGAGGGGCTGACCCTGGTACCTGAATGGGATTTAGGGGGGATGTAGTTGTGATTGAAGGATGTTTCTTTGGAACGTGGAGTTTAGGAAGGGCTGTGGTTCCTCTGGATTAGGCAGGAGGAGGGGCGCCCTGAAGCATCTGAAGGGAAAGCAGAAGGAAGGAAGAGTAGCCTTGAGGAAGCTTGGCCTTCATTTCAAAATGATTCCTTCCACCAGCCAGCCCTCCACCTCTGAGACATTCTATAACCCCTACACTTCTTAGGCTAAACACTCTGGCCCTTGTGTTGATTTTCCCACTATGCCTAAGGACTAAGAGAGTAAGGACTTTTGTTCATCATCAAACTCTCAGCCCTAACACAGTTGCCTAGCACAGCAGCCACTTAATAAAGGTTTATTGAATGGACGAAAAACTAAAGAAGACTTTGGGCCACAGCACATACGGATTTTATTATCAAGGAAAAGGGAGCAGGACACATCAAGTTTCTGACTTAAACTATCCGAGTGATGGGGTATTTTGTTACGGGTCAACAATATTTTATGTTTTTGTGAATTTGTTGCAAACAATTAAAAATCAGGATATTACACACACATACACACACACACACACCCCAAAAGAAACTCCTTTTGGAAAATTAGCTGTCCCATTACCAAATATCGACCATTGTCCAGAACTGAAAATGGGCCAGGCAGGGCACATGGGCTCCCAGTTTGTCACAGTCCTCATCCACTCTGATTCACACAGTTATGTCACTTTTGGGTGCTGTAAGCTGGCCTCTTAGAGGCTCCTCACTTAACATATATGGACACCATGGAACAGAGAGGTCAAGAGCTTTATCCAAGGAGAAATTATTTGCATAGAGTCACACATCTAGCGAGGGTACACTCTCTAACTCACAGTCTGGGCTGCAAGCCAGATTTGGTTTAGAACCCTTTTCCTGCTTGCTTACTAGCTAATGGTGTAATGTAGGGCTATCTACTCAACCTCTCTGAGACTCAGTTTCCTCATTTGTAAGACAGAAGAAATAAAACATCTCATAAGTCCTTGTGAGAATAAAAATTCAACAAAGTATGTAAATTATCTAGCCCAGGATCTGGAGTACAATTAGAGGCTCAATAAATGTTCTTTTCCTTCCTTTCTCTTCCTTTTCCATCCTGCCATATGGCAGGGAGGGCCTTGGAATGCTAATAGGCTCACACGAGCATATCTTGCTAAACAGGGAACCTGTTAAATATTAGTGAGTAGTGGTTGGTTCAGTTGGGTTTTTACTATCAATCAATCCATCACTGAGCATGTTGTCATTACTTCCCAATTATAACAAGGAGCAACCCTAGGGTGGCTGAGTGTCACATCCCCTCTGGGTTTCTGAAGGAGTGGAACTCCAAGCTCCGGTGATGAATCTCTCGGTTCTGTACTAATTAATCTAACACTAGTAGGTTCTTTTGGAAAGGGGAGCAGAAGAAATGCAAATACATCTGTATTAGACATCTGCCCCTCTTCCACTGTGCTCAGGCCCTGGAAGGCTAACTTTTATCAGCTTCATCAGAAGCTTCTTTGACTCTGGCTTCCTGTTGGGTTCAACCAATGGGAGTCACCAGCAGGAGATCAGAGGGTGGAAGGAGAGCGAGCAAGGTTGGAGGCTTCCTCCCTGCCAGGTCACTTCCGGTTGACTACATCCGTCTGCCTAGGACCACAGGTCCTGCAGGTAGTTCCTACCTTTGTGGGGCTGGTGTACCCACTTCCTTCCACCACTCCTTGAGGCCCAGAGGCCTGTTATTGCTAGCTCCAGGGAACTGCACCATCCCTTCTTGGTTTCTCCGAACCTTGCCCACACCTTTGCCAATAATTCCTTATTTAGCTCTCTTCATTTGTCCCGTGTGAGTATAATCTCTTTCCTGCTGGGAGCCTGACTGATAGGGTATCTAGGGCCCCTTCCACATCTACTTCCTAAATCTATCAGAGTCCAGCCTAGCACCTGGCACTTAAAGGCTCAATAAATAATCAATATTTGATGAATAAATGAATCAATGGATGGATGAGCTGTGAACCCCCTATCCAGACTTCTAGGCTGAGATGCAATTCAGGAGCTTGTGCTAAAGCCATTGATACCACTCATTTTACTGACCAGATACAGGAGGCCAGGGGATCCAGGAAAGGCGGGATGCCCAGAAGGGCTGTCCATGGCTTGAGTCTGTTCTGAGTTAGAGGGACACAGACTGTGTTCATTTTCAGCTCTTCTGGCATTGCGGGGTTTTTTTTGTTTTAACACTGGATCAGAATCGGAAATCGCCCCCATGTGATGATGGCTGGGGTGGAGTTTAACTCTTTTATTAACCCCATTTGGGATAAAGCTGGTTCCCACATTGTGGGCATAGTAAAGTCCTTGCAACAGACTACTAAAAAAAGGGAAGATAATCGATACCACCAGAAGAGACCTTCTCCTACTCTCACCCTGTGGGATAAAGAATTGTTATAGGCAATTCTCGTATCTTTGAATGCACTTTATTTAGGCAAAATTGCCTTTGGATGAATCCAAAGTTCCCAATCTCCATTTTATCAGCTTTTGCCCATTCACCTGCACCATATTAACAGTTCTGCATGGAAATGGGTGGCAAGCCCAAATTATTCAGGACTATTGAGTCTTTTCTGGCTTCACTATAAATTGTAAATAAGAAACAGATACGAGGATTGTGTCAAGGTGTGATGAAAGCTTTTCAAAAACGATAGTTGTCTAGGTTACTCAGCTAAAAAGAATAGATTGAGGGAAAATATGGTTTAAATGTCTGGATATTTTATTGGTGTTAGCTAGAAAGCATTTCAGCTATCCCATCTAGCAGATTCTTTCACAGTAATAAAGGGCCACTTGAATGGGATTGTTCTTTGAGCTGATAAGGAAGATAATGAAACACAGTATATTAACAGAGTCTATCCAGTGGGGGAAGGGGGAGGGTTCTGGCATTGCTTATCAAAATAAGAAGAATGTACCAATTAACTGAAAAGATAAACTGCAGTCAAAGGAATGTTGTAGACCATCCAGAGGATATTAATACGATCTTTTGTGATTATTTTAAACTTTCTATTTGCAGAGAGCAGATATGGAAATTGGAATTTTTATTAGTCTTTCTGATGTAATGGTAAGAAAATCAAAGGGTTATTTTTGACTTTGTTAGAAAATGAAGCATTAGGTGAAATTTCTGACTTGTATGAAAGGAAATCTCTCACAGATGCAGGGGGAAGAGGTGGAAAAAATAGAGAAGCTAAATGTCTGTTATTTAAGCTGA
Organism: Equus quagga; assembly: GCF_021613505.1. Lineage (NCBI taxonomy): Eukaryota > Metazoa > Chordata > Mammalia > Perissodactyla > Equidae > Equus > Equus quagga. The sequence goes on along the minus strand of NC_060273.1, from coordinate 53,945,497 downwards.
CAAATGACTTGGAATCAGGGGTTTACTGCCTATATCTCTTCAATAAAAATCACCCTAAAATTGAGCCACAGAATTCCCCCACTCTTATACCAATCTCAATTCTGATCCACACATTCTTGGTCAGGGCTGCCAGTGATTTGACAGACACGTGACTGCTTAGGGCAAAAGAAAGACTTGGCAGAGGGTGGGGTCTTCCCTCCGAGGATGGAGAGAGGCGAGTACACAGGACAATGACTGGAGAACACGTGGAGGGAGAGCATCTGCCAGCTGGAGGCCCAGCAGTCAGATCCCAGTGTCCTCACACTGGTGCTCAGGGAAACTTGGGTAAGCCCTTTGCACATCAGAGCTGTATTTACAAAATGGCTAGACAATCACCCTCTTGGTTTCCTAAGCTTTCTATAATGCAAATGAACAGCGGCGCCTGCATGGGGGTTAGAAAGCACACATTCTGGGTTCTGATTCCTCCTCCTTCCATTACCTGCTATGTGAAGTTGGGACCACTTAACCTACCTAGGCCTCTGTTTCCTCTGGGCAGACAGAGGTTAACAATAATGCCCACCTCTATGTTACCCCTATGTAATACAGAGCTTCATCTGTGGAAGTTAGCATGTACACCTTGGTCATCATCTCTCAATCAGAAAAACAATGTTACAAAGCAATACTCCACAAGTTGCAGTGAGAATAAACAAACTGTTATGAAAATGTTAAAACCATAAAATATTTTATGTGCGACAATGAGAGATGCAATGAAGGACTTCTAACAATTTGTTATGGGCTGAATTGTATCCCCTCAAAATTCATATGTTGATGTCCTAACACCCAGTCTATCAGAATGAGACTTTTTTTGGAGACAGGGTCTTTACTGAGGTAACTGAGTTAAAATGAGATCATTGAGGCGGGCCCTTATACAATATGACTGGCGTCCTTATAAAAAGGGCACATTTGGACACAGACAGACACACCTAAAGTGAAAGCAATGTGAAGAAACCCAGGGAGAAGAAAACCATCTAAAAGCCAAGGAATTCCTGAGGCTTCCAGAAGCTAGGAGAGGCCTGCACCAGAGCCTTCCCTCACAGCGCTAAAAGGAACCAACCCTGCCAACACCTTGATTTTGGACTGCTGGCCTCCAGAACTGAGAGACAATAAATTTCTGTTGTTTGAGCCACCCAGTTTGTGGTACTTGGTACAGCAGCCCTATCAAACTAATATACTATTCATTCCAGATTTTACAGATGAGAAAACTGAGGCCCAAAGAGGCATGGTGATTGGCCCAAGGTCACATGAGCCATTAATTCTGAGTCAGACCAGAATCTGGTACTTCCTGTCCCTGGAATAAAGGTCACTGCATTATAAAGGGCTATTAGTAAAAAGAAGGAGGTAGCTTCAGATACCAAGACTTCAGCTGCTACTTCTAGTAAACATTTGCCTGCCAAGATTTCATGACAAAACAAACACCAAGGCAGTGACCAAATGGCCAAGATTATGCTCTAGGTCTGGAGTCACACTTATGAGTCCAAATAAATTTCCTTCCTGAGTAAGGAAGGAAAGAGGGTCCAATTGCTCCTCTCTTGTACCTCTGAATATCTGAGACTTGTCAATGGGCAAGCACTTGGGCAGCTTCTTCCCACTCATAGACTTAGGGATAGGTACACAATATTTAACAACAAAACCTGATATTCCTCGTCCCCCTACTCCCACCCCATTCCACCAATGTCCATCTCAAATTTGGCTACCTGTCTGCACAGCTGTGGGTGTTCAGTGAGGGCTCTGACCCTGTCTGACACTCTCCCTCCCTCCTCCCCTCCTCTCCATCAACGAACAAGATAAATAACTTGTGTCCTGATTGCTCTTTCAATGCACAGGCTGGAGAAGAAATTATCATCTCTATGGAAGGGAAGCATGGTTAGTCAACCTGACATTGCTGTCATCCTAGAAGCTGGGCATGTTGATTTATTCGTGTAGAGCCTTCTGTTTTCCCTTATTCGTGTAGAGCCTTCTGTTTTCCCTGTCACTGGAACTGACTTCTTCCATCGGTCTAGCCCAGCCAGCAGCATTGAGACACAGAACAAGATACCTGTGAAAACCTGGGTGCACTAATGAAGGGCTTTCTGCTGCAGAATGGTGAACTCCTGTTGCCCAGTGCTTGAGAGTGTGATGTCAGGGCAGTGGAACATTTTTACAAGGCTGAAGAGCTAAAAATGAAAATGTTGGACAGTCATGTGCTACTTACAAGACACGGAGGTTCTTGAGTCCAGCAAAGTCCATCTTGGTGATCCTGGTGATATTATTTCTGTCCAGGTCACTGCAATGGAGAGCAAATCTGGGTCAGATCTTTGAAGGTTACGCTTACGGTCCATTCAACCCAGAACTGACTTGGATTGGAGGAACATTGCTTGTCAAGGAGGAATAATATGATTAATGATATCCCCTGAGCATGCCCAACTAACCTTAAGAATCTTGTATGGAATAAATTATCCATTATGTATGTAGTAGAGCCCTGTTATATTTAGCTGCTTGGCTTCTGCTGCCCCTTCATCAGGTAACAAATTTTCCTTGGGAAGCTCCCCTCTCCCAACTCTTAGATCATGCAGTGTAAGTTGACCCCTCTTCCCAGCTCCAGTGATGGGCACCTGATCAAGCCCAGGCTTACGAGCATCTTCACTCCTTCTGACTACAGTAATGGTTTCAGGAATGAATACATGATTCAAATTCCCAATAGCTTTCTCTCCACTGTGGTCACTAATTTGCTCAGCACTGCCAGAAGCCATCTTGCTACCATGAAGAGAGAGCGTTCCAGAATCAGGATACGAGAAAAGACCGATTCCTGCTGCTATCCTATGAGTATCTGGATCCAGCCATGCCTGAAGCCAGATACCTCTGTATCTGGAGATTACATGAGGCAGTCTATCCCATCTCCCTTATATTTTGGCTTAAACCAGTTTGAGTTGAATTTTCTATCGCTTGAAACCCAAAGAACCTTGACTGACTTTGGTACCTAAGTAGGTACTTGTCGTTTTCCCAGCTAGTTTGCAAATTCCCTGAGGGCAAAGACCTTATCTCATTTAACTCCATAGCTCGACATGATAGAATGTGTGCTTGGCACAGAGCGGACACAGCTTTGCTAATCTGATTCATTAGGTACAGACAGCTACATGGATTACTCTTGCCTCAACTTCAAGGCTTAAGCTCCTGATAATGGCCTCAAAGAGAAGAATTTGCCATGGAAGAACTGAAAATGATATGGTGGCATTAGTGTTGGGGAGAAGAGGGCACCACAGGGGTAGGAAACCAGGATTAAGGAAAAACCAGAGTCAAGAATGAACCTGTGAACAACTGTATAAATATAGTGCTCACTAAAATTATCTAAGAAGACTGGATACAAACACAAAAAAGGACCACGAATAATACGTTACAATTCTTAATATGGGGTGCTAAACAATTAATTTCTATTTACCATGCTTCCTTATGAGAAACTTTTCAGAGTTTTGGCCAAGTTGGATTTTAAACCAAGTATCTATGAACTGGCTTAGCTTTCCTCCTAAACCTTTAGGTACTAAGAGGCCATTTCCCAATGATGGATCCCCCTCCAAATGTTCACTACTTCTTTGGTGTTCCTAATCGGGTCCTAAAGTTGCCATCCTGCAGTCATGTCTCAGAAAGACCTGAGTTCTACAGTTGCATAAAAAGAATAGGGAAAAAAACTTTCAGATTCTAGCACTTTGTTCTCCTAATATCGGAAATAACACTGAAATAAGAATCAAGTGAGTCCTTGAGTGACCTCACCTGGGAACCATCTCCCTTCCTCAACCAGTTTTCCACTATTTAAAATAGCAATCAAGGTTGTTTCTTAACCAGCCTGTGATGGAGAGAGGCAGTATTTAGGCTTCTCAGACTACGTTGAGTGCTGGTAAAGGAAGATCAACAACTACACAGGGAAACAGAGAAGGGATGCTGATGCAAGAGTTACACACCAGCACACAGACGGAAATCTCTGAGCTCACAATCACCACAAGCATTCTTCTCACCTCCTGTCTCAGTTGGGATGGATGTTTGGGGGCCTTAACAACTGCAAATGTGACAACGCAACTAAAGGTTTAACTACTGGGACACGGCATGGCATCTCAGCAGCTTGTGCTAGTGGCTGTGGCACCAATATTGTCAATCAATATTTATTATGTGAAGGGCCACAAAGTGTGCTGCTGAAATGCTAAAAACTTGGGAGCAGGGGTATGGGTGGGGACTGTGGGGTTGCCCCAGCTACAGAGTCAGTGTTTGGGAGGCTAAGCTTCAGAAGCAAGAAGTCCTGAGTTCAAATCCCTGCCCTGCCACTCACTGAGCGACCTAAGGTCAGTTCACTTCATCTCTAAGGCTCAGTTTCTCCATCTACAAAATGAGGGTGACAATCTCAACCTCAAAAGTTTTTACAAGGGTTAAATGAGATGATGCATAGACAGTGCTTATCCGGCATTTGTCAAATATCCAATCATGACAGCTATTGTTACTATAATTAGTTGACTGCATCCCAGCCCCCCCCACCGCAATCACTGAAATTTCAATGCACCAAGAGCAGCTGACCGCTGCACCCCAAACTCTGTGCCTAGAGATGAATCCTGGATCCCAAGAGACTCTGTTGGCGTGCAATCTTCCTAAAGGTAAAAAGGGGTGCATTTCTGGCTGATAAAAAGAGTGACAGTGCCATGAGTGTTCCCCTCGCACTGCCTCTCCCTCACAGCATTTCTATAACACCTATTTCCACAGTTTCTCCCCCTGCCCCACCCAAGAAACACACTGCCAGACTGCCAGGGAGAGGGTCAAGGAGCACGGGGCCTTTGAGGTGACACATAGCGTTCAAATCCCTGTCCCACCTCCCACTCCCAGCTGTGTGAGTTTGAGTAATTTACTTAATTTCTCTGAGCCTCCATGCTTTATGTAACCCTCTCCTACTTGCAGATCTTGGAGTGGTGAGAATGACAAAGCCTGGATCACAGACGTGCTTGGCTGAAAACGGGAACGAACTAAAGTGACACTGAGAAGGTGCTGCACTACCTCATGGGCCCATCCCCACTCCCACCGCCCCCATCCTCCCAGTCCAGGCTCCTCTGGACCGTTAGCCACATTTCTCAGCCTTCAGCTTTGGCCTCTGGGAGAATCAGTATATCCCAGCCTAGTATGAGATCTGAACCATCTGCAGGCGTGATCCCACAAGGGGGATCCTGGCTGGGGAAGCAATTACAGAGTCTAGATGCGGGGTAGAGAAGTGGGGTCATTTAAAAATATGTCTGCAAATGGTTTCTTTGACACACCTACCATGAAGAGGCAGAGCCTATGCCCCTTTGCCTTGAACCTGAGCAGACCCTTGTGACTGCTTCGACTACAGGACTGTGGCCGAAGTGATGCTGCAGAACTTCTGAGGCTAGATCAGAAGAGGCAACGTGTGACTGCCTGGCTCTTTCCCAGAGCACTTGCACTGGGGCCCTCACCTGAGCTGGCATGTGAGACGACCAGAAGACCTAAAGCCTCCACCAATGAGAAATGTGAGGGGACGAGGGAAGGAAAGACAGACAGACAGACAGACAGAGGTGCCTGAGGAGCCCCAGCTGTTCCAGCTCTGGCTGTGTGTTTTCACAGCCTAGAGGTCAGGCCCATACTGCACCTTTGAGATTCCAGTTCCAGCTACCATCTGGCCATGACTTATGAGAAACTCTGAGCCAGATTACCTAGGAGAACCACTCTTGAATTCCTTCCCACAGAAACCGTGAGAGAGAATACTAAAATGAGCGCTCTGTCTGAAACCATTAGGTTTCAGAGTGATTTGCTTTGCAACGATAAAGAGATGAAAGAAAAAGGAAGAGAAAGTCACCTTCCAAATATTTAATTTACCATTAACAATGGAACTCCATTCATGTGACTCTCATGGCATGTCCTTTCTGAAGCTTGCCTGCCACCCTTGAGACCCTTTGTCCTGTCATTATGGTCAAGGATGGCTCACAAGGGCCAAAGGCATCCAAGTCATTCTAGGGATGAGGTGAGAACTGGTCCTTCTCTCAGACTCTGAGGAGTAAAAACGGCATAATTAGGGTTGCCCATCCCTCCAAGTGGGGCTTAGGATACCATGGAATCACCCTGGTGTTATATTAGTAATCAGGAGAGTGGATATTGATCACTGAACATTGTGGCAGAGGCTGGCATGTCCACCACACCATTTCCCCCTGTCTGGTGCACACAAGTAGACTACATTTCTCAGCTCCCCTTGCAGGTGGGTGCAACTATGTAACTGAGTTCTCATCATTGCTTCCTGCAGAAGCAACATATGCTGCCTTCAGGCCTGATCCATAAAACTTCCTGCCCAATCCTCCACACTCTTTCTCTTCCCACATCTTGGGCTAGATTCAGTAGATCCAGTGGAAGACTCCAAAAATGGCAGATAGAAAGAGCCTGAGTCCCTGAATGACTGCAGGAAACAGAAATCCTCCCTCCTCTGTCTCCCCATTTACAGACTCAGACATGTTCAAGATAGAACTCTTAAGCCACTGAAATTCTGGGACTATTTGTTATGGCAATCTACATTGACAAATGCAATATCTCTGAGTCAGTAGCTTTCCATGTTTTTTTTTTTTTTCCTTCTCTTTGCAACAGTTCTGAAAGGTAGCTGCTATTATCTTCCTTCAACAAATACTGAATACCACCTTAATAAGAGCTGATATTTGTTGGGCCCAAACTACACCCCAGGCACTGTGCTAAAAACTTTACGTTCATTCTCTCTTATCCACACAGTAATCATTTGTGGTAGGTACCATCATGATCCCATTTTTCACCTGAGAAAACTGAAGCCTAATCTCCCCCACCTCCACCCTAGCTTATAAAATTTTACCAACAAAGTAACTTTCCACGAAGTCACACAACCAGTAAGCGGCAAAGGCTGGGATGTGAACTCAGACTCTCTGATTGCAGAAGCCAAGTCTTTTATGACATCATGCTGCCCCATCTATAACTAAAGTCTATGTATTTTCTACTGCATCATATTAACTGCTGACTCAAAGAAAAATGAATGAATAAATACATAGAACAGAACAGAATAGAGCTGCCCATCCCTAGGTCTTGAACAAGGGGTACTCCTAGTGGCTTCGCCGCTTCCCACTCCAGCAAGATGGCACGTTCCCTATTCTGTCTCCCAGTGAGGTCTAGGCCACTGGGAGTGCTGAGCCCCTTTGCAAACTCCAGGGGGAAGTGCTTTCTTGCCGTTTTGCTCAACATGGTCTCTGCCACGTTGCTCCATCATCTACCATGTTGCCTCCATAAACAGGCGCCTCCATGGTAATCTCCTGCATTGTTTTTCTCCAGCCCAAGCAGTGAATCATAAACCAATGCTGTGAGTTGCAACTTTGTGGTATTTTCACATCTGTTTGACACCTTGGGTGGGGTGGGGAGGAAGAGGAATCCAGAACAACATTGGAAAAAATGAAACAAAAATGTTCCAGGGTAGGCCACTGTCCCTGTCTGGGCACACGTATATCCATACCCTCTTTCTGATTCATTCTGTGGCATTCCTGAAAAATTTTCTTTTTGCCGTGGCACATCTGGGTAGGGGAAGCAATAAAAACAACTCCTAGTGAAGCAGCAGAGTGTAGAGAAAAGGGCTTCAATTGTAAACCCAGAAGATGTGGATTTGAGTCCCCACTTCCTCAATTCTCAGCTGTGTAACTTTGGGAAAGTCACTTAACTCTGCTGAGCTCCAGTTGTCAGTGTTGTTGTTGAGACTTCTGTAAAATATGACCAAGAATACCAGCTCCACAGGATTATCATGAGGCTCAAGAGATAAGCTGTGTGAGCAAGTACTTTCTAAACAGCATTCAAAGTGGTTAACTTTTCACCCAGAGCTAACAACCAGCAGGGAGAGGATGCAGAGGTGGAGGTTACAATTGGCTTCAAAAGAGATGTTTCTCCGTGATAGTGAAACATACAGAGTTAGAAAATACACCATCACATCAGACTTTAAGACCACCTGCCCCCTATACAGCAAGGGTATACAGAATGATGCCGTCTGGGTTTCAGGAAGAAGATAAGGCGAATTCATGAGGGCTGCCTTACATGCGGAAGTTCCCTGTTACAGCGGGATACAAGCAGAGATGAGCAGTTAACTCAGGTTGGGCATGATGCCTAGGGAGGTACTTGTGATGGGTAGGAGGCTGAACTACATGACCTATAAAGTCCTGATAATTTTGACATCTCTAAGTCTCATATTTTGGGGGCCCAGAATCAGATGGGATTAAACAGTATGGCTTGGTCCGTGCCCTCAGGGAGCTTGGAGTCTAGTTGAGGAGACAGACTAAGAACTTATCAGATACTTAGAGAACAATGTAAGAATATGCAAAATTCAATGTTAAGGGATGTGGTCTAGATTCCCCAGAGAGTGGGCAATCAGAGACTTGAGAGCTGTGAGAGCAGGAGCTCAGAGAGAAGACCTCCTGGAGCAGATGGGACGGAGGCACGTGGGAGGGTGTTGACAGCAGGGGCTATGGTGGGACAGCAGGGGCTATGGTGGGACACCAGGGGCCATGGTGGGAGTCATAGAGAAGCAAAGGTCTGAGGACAAGGGCAGCAAGCTCCCGAACAAGCTTCAGATGGTGCGATGCAGTCACGTTCCAGATGCCATAGCCCAGTTTGAGGAATCCCGCTCAGAAAAGGGGATGGAAGGGCCAGAGTTAAGATGTCGTGTAGCCCAGCCTGACCCCTTGTTTACCACCAGCAAAGAAAAGGTTCCAACCAAACAGAAGAAGCTGGACAGGGGCTTTGGCCTCAGTTTCAGCTATTCGCTCTCCACCTTCTTCCACCCCGGAGGCTGACCTGAATGGACCATATTCCAGGGCTGCCTCCATGCCCTTTTTCTTCTCTTTGAGTGGAGCAGGAGGTAGGAGGGAGGGAGCAGGATAAGGAGAGAGTATTCATTCTCCTAGTTCAATGTCCGCACCAAAGCTCATGGCTCCTCTTCATGACTGACCATTTACTGGTTCCACAACACTCGGCCTCCTCTCACCTCTTACAGTTTGGAGGTGGCGACACTTGTTTCTAGGCCTAGTCCCCTGAATCACACCCACACCTCTGAAATAGTCCTCCCTTTGTAAATCAGCCTTCCTTGAGTAATCCTAATTTGAGTTTCTCCACCTGTTTTCTGTTTCTGACTGATAGATCATTCATTCATTCATTCAACAAATATGTTTTCACCATTAAGTTTCAGGTGTATTTATGCTAGGATACCACTGTAAACAAGACTCATACGGTCCCCGCCCTTCAGCAACTCAGAGTTTAGTGGGGAAAAAGTAGTCAATTACCACAGACTGTGATAAACACTCTACATCAGAGATTGGCAAACTTTTTCTTTAAAAGGCCAGATAGTAAATAATCTAAATTTCGCCAGCCATATTTTCTATCACAACTATGCAACCCAGCTTTGTAGCATGAAAGCAGCCATAGAAAATACACAAACAAATGGGTATGGTTGTGCTAGAATAAAACTTTATTTACAAAACAGGCTGAAGGCCAGATGTAGCCTGGGGGCTGCAGTTTACAGACTCCTGCTCTATACTGTGCCCAAGTCTGGAGAGTATGGAGGAAGGAGGATGGAGTAATCAGGTTTGAAGGGTCAGGCAAGGCTTCTAGGAAAAGGCAACATTTTAATTGAGACCTCAAGAATGAGCTGGCCAAAGCCAGGATGGTTGGCATGGGAATCTGTGAGAAGGAGGAAAAGGATTCCGGGTAAAAGAAACATCATGTATAAAAGCCCAGAGGCATTGCCTTAGGATAACTGCAAGCAGATTTGTTTGGCGGTTAAAGCATGTTGCAGGGGAAAGTAGGACATTCCATCTTTACTTCCATCCTTCCTCTTTCTCTCTCCCTTCCATCTTTCATTTCTTCCTACAATACCCCTCTATTAAACACCTACTCTGGACCTGGCACTGGGCTTGTGGCTAGGGACAGAGTGTTGAACAACAACAAAAAACTTCCTTTCAGAGAACTTGTACTCTCTCAGTGAGTGTGGCAGACAGATTCCAGGGTGGCCACATGATTCCCACCTCCTGGTGCTGGCTCCCTTATGTAATCTCTCCTTGAGTGTGGGCAGGACCTATTGCCTTGCTTCTCACCAATATAATCTGGCAAAGCTGACAGGATGTCACTTCTGTGATTACATTACATACGACTATAATGCCCATCTTGCTAGAGGATTCTCTCCCTTGCTACCTGTGATGAAGCAAGCAACCATGTTAGGGAAGCCAATAAGGCAAGGACCTGAGGGCAGCCTCCACAACCATCCAACAAGGAGCTGAGGATGACCAGCAAGAGCCCAAAGCCCTGTCTAACAGGCTGCAAAGGAACTGAAATCTGCCAACAACCTCAAGAGCTTGGAAGTGAATACACCCCCAGGTAAGCCTTCAGATGAGACCACAGCCCCAACCAATACCTCAGCTGCAGCTTCCTGAGACCTTGAGGCAGAGTCCCCAGCTAGCTGTGAGGTAATAAATGGGAACTCTCAGGCTGCCAAGTTGGTGGTATGATTTTTACATAGCCATAGCAAACTAACACAGTGGGAGACAAGAGACTACAAATCAACAACAGAACTTCAGATTACAACAAGGAAATAACTTGGAAGCCATTTCAGGGTGAGGTGAGGAGAATGAAGGTGAGGGTGGGAGGAATCGGGGGTGCTAGCTGGGGTGGTCAGGAGGGGCTTCTCTTGGGGCGAGATATTTGGTCTGAGACCTGAAGGACAAGAAGAAGCCAGATGAGGGGAGAGGCTGAAGGGAGAAGTTTCTAAGTGGAGGAACAGAAGTGCAAAGGCCCTGAGCAGAGAAAGCATTTGGAGGCTTTAAGCAACAGAAAGGAGCTCAGGTGACTGGAGCAGAATGGCACCAAACGAGGTTATAGAGGCAGGCGGCACCGAGACTGTGGAACATCCATGTGGCAGACTTCACGCCTTCAGCAATCGGAACCCCAGAAAGGATCAAGCAGGGAAATGACTGATTTAACTCCCCTCAGCCTCTTTTCCCAACATTAATCTTGCCCCACCACAACCAGATTAATTTCCCCCAAACGCCATTTCTTTTGCTGCACAACAGCACGGCAGCCAGGTGGATCTCATCGCTGTTCTCGGCTTGCCTCAATTAATTCTTACCTCTTTCCATCCACAGACATTTCCTGAGCGCCTACCAGATCCGGAAACTGTGCTGGGCGCTCCAGCGACACATATGTTCCCGCTACTTGCTGGGCTCAACAGCCCTTGACATCCTTTCTCCATCCAAATCCTACCACTATGTTATGGGTTGAATGGTGTCCCTCCAAAACATGTTGAAGTCCTAACTCAGGTACCTGTGAATGGGACCTTATTTGGAAATAGGGTCTTTGCAGATGTAATCCAGTTACAATGAGACCATTAGGGTGGGCTCTCATCCAGCATGACTGGAGTCCTTATAAGATGAAGAAACAGAGACACACAGGGAAAACACCATGTGATGACCAAGGCAGAGACTGGAGTGATGCAGCTGCAAGCCAAGGACCGCTAAGGATTGCTGGCCACCACAAGGAAGGACTCTCCCCTACAGGGTTCAGAGCGAGCATGGCCCTGCTGACTCCCCCCGCCCCAGAGCTGTGATAGAAAACATTTCTGTTGCTTTAAGCCACCCAGTTTGCAGCACTTCATCACAGCAGCCCCAGGAAACTGATACCCCCTCTTTTCAGGCCTTGCGCAGCCTCCCGCCTCTCCTCTCTGCAGCACTCCCAGCCTCTCCATCCTACGCTGATCTCTCCCTTCTCTGAACTTCTGAACTTCTGCATCATTTAGCCTCTGCACAACTCATTTTGGTCTTTCATCACATTTCCTTCCACCTCGTGTGCTGCTGCCTGTTTCCTGTGTGTTTGCCTTGTCTCCCAAAGGAGCGTGAAGCTCCGTGGGAGCCAAGACCACAGATTATACTCACTCCACTTCCTCCCAGACACCTCAGATGAAGTGAGGCCCCTTGGAGACACTCAGAGCCATGTACACTAGTTTTCTCTGGATGCTAGGGCAAAGAGGTGTTGTTGTTTGTTTGTTTTTTTTTAACATTTGTTAAAATGTTAAAATTTAACATTTTTCAAAACACTTTACATTTTGCTTATTAGGACTGTCAATTTTCCCAAAGCAAATATGTATTACTCATGCACCCCCAAACCCCCCTAAAAAAATGTTGAAAAAAGTGGTCCAGTCTAAATAGGACTTTCTCCATAGCTAAAGTGATCAGCAGAGCTAAAGCCATTCAAGACTCCAGAAATCTGGACAAGAGAAGATGCCCTTTGATGAGCCCAAGGGCAGTTCTTAGGAGCTCTCAGACTGCCCTGTCCTGATGGGTGTCCTCCTTCCTTTGCTTCCTCTCCCCAGCCCAAAGGACCTAATGTCATCCATCCATCTTCCCTGATGGAAGAGAGAAAACAGCATGTGTTCAAGAACCATCAAATTACCATCCCACCAGGTCACAGGCAGCCATGTTTCCCTGCAGATCATCCTCATGGAGCTCCCATCCCATGCTTTCCTTCTCCTGACTTGCACAACAGGAGGCATTATCCAATTATTCTCTGACTTTTGCACTTCATTCTCATCAGTTACACAACCACATGTAAGTTTAAAAACACATAAACGCATTGGAGAGAGCAACAACTGAATTTTATTTAAAAAACTGGCTTCACACTACCTCAGTTGTTTAGGAACTAAGCCTCCCTGGGCTAAATTTCTGGCTTGGCAACATGCTCGCATATATAATTTTACACCTGCAAAAGTCTGCAGCCAGCACTGTGCAGACAGCTACCTGCAGGGAAGAGAATGGGCCAGACATAGGGGCAACCTGGAGGGTGGGATGTGGTGGCAGAGAGGGCCCTGCAAGAGGGAGTGGCGAGTGTGGGTCTCCACTCTTCCTCTCCTTGCAGCAGAAGGGCTCCCTGCTGGCCCCTGTCTTGCTCTGTTTAGCTTCATGCTCCAGCAGGAAAGGACATACATGGGGCATAACCAGCTCTTTGTTGGAGGCACAATATAACTTGCAAACTAGTAGCCCACAGGCCAATTCTGGCCTACAGACATGTTTAGTCTGGTCCTCAGAATGATTTTAACATTTGTAAATTAATTGCCAATTTGGGAGCATTTCATATACAAACCTGGAATTCTGGGCTGTCTCCAAAAAAATCAGATGATCTGATAACCCTGGGCCTTCATGGCTACCGTACACTGGAGCTAAAAGGCAGCTGCCCATTTTGGACAGGGCACGTTCTCTGCAATTCATCCATCTGAACTGTTTCCCTCACATATGTCACCTGCTTGGTTGGTCCTTACAGGCACTTGAATTTGAGATCCCTGCTCCAGAGCATAATGCTTAAGAAAGCAGGCTCAGAATCAGATAGGCTGGGCTCAAATCTTATGAGACAATTGTCTGATTTTGGGTAAGTTACTTAACCCATCCCTAAGCTGCTGTTTCCTCATCTGTAAAATGGGCATAAAGACAGTACCCACCACTTAGGGTGTAAAGATTAAATGAGATGATAAAGTGATTCTAGCACAGGGCTGGTCATATAGTAAGTACTTGATAAGCAACCATTACCATCAATTTCCTTATTATTATTCATGCAAAACGTGAGCACAAATAAGATGCAGAAGGGGTTGGTGGGACCTCAGTGCTCAAGTAATCTTGAAGGGGCACCTGGTTTAACCCACGGCTCTTTGCCTAGATCTTCCTAGTCGACCCAGGAACATCCTTCAATAAAGCATCTGAAGAGAGAGCTCTCCCTTCAGGACACACCCAGGACATCCCAGTCCTCACTCTCAGAAAGGAAAAAACAAAAAAAGGAATCCTTCCCAAACCCTTCCAACGACAACTTAAGGTAACATTCCTTTCTGAGCAATGGTCTCCAGGTGATGACTATCAATGCAAAAGGCTGGACTTTTATGCTCCACTTTAGCATCCCAGAAATCTCAAACCCTTCCAAACTCTTCTCAGAAGGGTTCTCAAACCCTTCCCCACATTGCCTATAAGAGTGCCTGAAAAAATGGCTCCGCAAATCCCTGAGAATCAGGAAACAGAAATCTCACAAAAGTCTGGGGTCGGCCTTTGGAAATGTGGCAAAAAACATCAGGTGCGTGGTAAGATAGGGACAACAGGGACAGTGCTATGTGTTCACCAATCTATTGCATGCTCCTCCCAGGTAAACAGCAAGATTAAAATTCCCGGCACTGCTTGCACCTTGAGGGGACCATGTGACTGACATCTGAAGGAAGGAATGTGGATGGAAGCGACATATGCCATTTCCAGGTTAGGCCATAAAACATCTTGTGCAACGTTACATTCTCTTCCCTTTTGTTGTCTTCTTTGACATGTGTAGGCCATCTGTCAAAATGGTGGTGTCCCAAGATGAAAGGAATTGGGTTCCTAAGTGACTATGTGGAAGACAGGCCACCCACCACTACCCAAACCAACTGCACTGGGCCACAATATGAAGAAGTGATACAATTTTATTATGTTTTGCCACTGATACATCTGGGTTTATTTGTTCCTGCAGCACAGCTTTGCCTGTGCTGACTGATACATGTGGCAGTTTGGCAGAGTCGGAAAGAAAGGCCTAAAATGGAAGCATCCATGATCTTTCTCTGTGCTCTAATTTATAGCATGACCTTAGAAAAGCTACCTCCCCATCTTTAAAAGGAGGAAAATAAACTGGTTGATCCCCCAGGGTAAGAATCTCATTGACCCTGAATTATCTGCCACAACAATTCTCACAGGCTTTGAATCCCGTTAATACACATTACCTTAAACTATGCATTTTTTAAGAAGGCCACCTAGGGGCCGGCCTGGTGGCGCAGCGGCTAAGTGCACACGTTCCACTTCTCAGCAGCCCTGGGTTCACCAGTTCAGATCCCGGGTGCGGACATGGCACCACTTGGTAAGCCATGCTGTGGTAGGAATCCCACATATAAAGTGGAGGAAGATGGGCACGGATGTTAGCTCAGGGCCAGTCTTCCTCAGCAAAAAGAGGAGGATTGGCAGTAGTTAGCTCAGGGCTAATCTTCCTCAAAAAAAATAAAGGCCACCTAAGTTCCAGTCAACAGAGGTACAAAAGCTACAGCCAGCCCACATTAGGGTCTAAATAACTATCTTCAGAATGAGTCACTCTTTTGCAAGAGCCAATGTGTATTGGGTGTTTACCACGTGCCAAGCACTATGCTGAGCACTTCACATTCGGTGCCTCTTGGAATCCTTACAACCAGCCTATGAGGTCAGTGCTATTATTAGGCCTGTTTTATGAATGAACAAAGGGAGGCACAGGGAGATTAAGACCCTTGTCTATGACCACAAGCTGATAAGAACCAAAGGGGCATTTATATCCAGTCAGTCAGGTATCGGTGCCTAAAAACTTAGCAATCAACTTGCAAGAAATAAATACTGAGTCCTGAAGGGTGAAAGACAAAAGGAAATGATCTGATTAGTGAATTTTCATAACTTATGCAAAATTTTAGCTAAATCAATAAACTCCAAGTTCCCGGGAATCAGGGCCATATCTTATTTATGTTTGAATCCTCAGAGGTCAGCACATAAAAGACACAAATAAATATCTGTTGAACGACTGAATGATCTGGACTTGAGCTTTTCATCGACAGTTTTAACTGAGTTACATTTGTCCTTCATTGACAATGACTTGAGCCCAAAGTCAATGTCCAGGTTTCATTTCTATCAGTAAATCTGGGCACCAGTTAGAATTAGAGGGACCATATAATTTATCAGCCAAACTTGAATGCTTTTGTGAGTCAAAGGCGTCACCACTAATAATTACACCACGAAAATAGGCAGAAGTTGGGGACTGTCCTGAGAAAAGCAACACAAATGGTATTCCTAACTAAAGCCACAAAATACCCACAATAGAGGTGAGTGACAAAGGAAGTGCTCCCCAGGGGACCTTGTTGCCCACCATGTCTTTGTTCTTAAGGAGCCCCCCTTCTTGTCCACTTGGGCCGCAGACCACTTCAAAGTCTATGCTATTTGCAGGACACATCGTGGTTAAGTGTCATTCTCTGAATGGCGCACACCTCCAAGCCCGACCAGCCACAGGGCACACAAACTATTAACTTTTAATATAGTTGCAGTAGTCACTTTAAGAAAACAGGAAGGAGCAGCCCAAGGAATGCAATGATGGCTGCAGGAATATAAACATGGATTGCACTGGAACAGCCTACATACTTTGTATAAACACTAATAAAGTGAGTTCAGGCTGAGCTGTGACTTTAAAGGAAATTCTTCCCCATAAACATGTCCTGCCATGCCCTAATAACTCTTTAATTTGATGCACATTTGGGAAGGATGATGCGAAGTAATCACAGAATAATGTTAAGGTCTGTTGCAAAGGAGGACTTGGGGGGGGTGGCGGGATGTGATGCAACTTGGAACTAACACATCCACCAGAGAGCTGGCTTCATCGCTCATTTCACACATGGAGGGAATTTGCCAAGTGACACGCAGGAAATCAGAGACAGGTCTTTGCAGGTTCAGCACAAGATCATTCTGGGTGTCATCTGATGGCGCCATATAAGACTCCTGGTAACTTGATTTCTGGCCTGCCTTCCCTTACTGGGGACAGCAAAAGTGGCTTCTAACTTGTGTGTGGACTCTCCATTCTAGACCAAGGCTTTTCAAATTTCAACTGGACTTTAAGCTCCTTGAGAACAGAGAACACTTCTTGCACATCTAGGCATCACCCATGGGGCTGACACAGCCTTGCACCCCAGCAAGAAAGCAGAACGGCACAGACTTGATGACAATCAGTCCAGGAGTTGCAGCCTCAGGGTTCCCAATGCAGTTCCTTGACTTCCTAATTGTGTGGTTTGGGTAAGCCACTCTTCTCAACTATAAAAGGGGTTAATACCACTTGATGAGCCTTAGGGGGTTTGGAGATATCAAGTGAAATATTGCAAGAGAAAGGCCTTTAGCAATTAAAAGAGTTGTACAAATGTAGAAAATTGTTACTCCTAGGAAAACATAATAATGAATAATAATAGTAAAACAGTTTTGGGGCCAGCCTGTTAGCATAGTGGTTAAGTTTGCGCACTCCACTTCAGTGGCCTGGGGTCTGCCAGTTTGGATCCTGGGCACGGACCTATGCACCACTCATCAAGCCATGCGGTGGTGGCATCCCACATGCAAAAAACAGAGGAAAATTGGCACAGATGTTATCTCAGTGACAATCTTCCTCAAGCAAAAAGAAGAGTGGCAACAGATGTCAGCTCAGGGCCAATCTTCCTTACCAAAAAAATAATAATAATAAAACTTTTTCCATGTATTGAGTTCTCATGATGTATCAGACACCGTTCATCTCTTTTGAGTCCTCACACCAATTCTATGAGGTGGATACTATTATTATCCTCATTTTACAGGAAACTGAGGTCCCGAGAGGTTAAGTACCTCGCCCCAGTTACATCTTCTCAGTATTATCCACATGGTAATGATTCTGGAAGGCAGAGCTGGATTGTCAGGGCTCCCTGCTCTTTGCTCCTATACCTCCCCAGCAATGGGAGGAACTGAGTCTGTCTACTTTATTATGAGCAACAAGAAAGCAAGGTTGTGTGGGACTCCCCTCCTTGTCTCCAGGACCCAGTGAAGGACTGGTGAGTTAAGGCTTTTGGATCAAATGATGGCAACTCCTCCCTCTCACAGCCACGCTTCTGCGCGTATACCAACTCTTGGCATCCACGCTTAACAGCATTTGGCCAAAACACAACTGATTTGATTTTCATCCAGATACATGGCACTGGTCCCTCAACCCATCTTGGTTCTCTCCCTTCACCAAGAGGCCTCAGCCTGTGCCCTGGCCATCTGCAAGTGCAGCTCAAACAACTCATCCACCCAGGCAGGTCCCCCTCACTCACCAGGCTCATTCGAAGCACTATGCCTTTGCTCAGGCAAGTCTCCCATCTGTAATGCCCTCTCCCATGGACCAAAATGAACTACAGCTGTCAGGAAGCTTGGCTGAGGCATGGGGACCCACTTCAGTAGCATGCTGAAGAGGAAGAGCTGGAAAGGAAGAGACTGTCTTTATAGGGAAGCAGTGGGACTGGGATGGGCCCACCAACCCTGTTCAGGCGGGAGCCACCCTCCCCCACGTGGTGCTGATAAAATGCCAAGGGACAGGAATTAGGCAGGGAGAGAAAAGGGCCCATCTGATTTTCCAACCAGTCTGCATGTCCAGACCCAAGGAAGGCAAATCTCCCTTTCATCATCCATGAAACCATATCTTCCTTATTATAACAATTTTAAAAACGGCTCTGATTATTCCTTTGAGAATCCAATTTGTTTCCTTTGTAAAGAGGAAACAATTCTCTTCTCAGTTTGGGAGGTGGGGACATTCCATTTATCTTCAGGGGGGAAATCTGTTTCCTATTACAAATCACGTTCTGTAGGTCTATTTGCGAAGAATAAATCTCTACACTTCACGTAGGAAAAAAAAAAATCTCTCTTCACTCGCCTACAAACATCCACAAAGGGAGGCTCCTGCCCTCTTCTCAGTCATTGTGACAAAGACTGCATTTCCATGTCTTGTTTTGAAAAAGGGAAACTTTTTACTGATTCTCTGAAAATCAGTGGTATCCCTGAGTCATTCAGCATACCTGAGAGAGCCTACCACGGAGTAAGTCATTCAGTCAGCACTGACAGACGGAGACTGAGTGCCAGGACTGACAGAGACCCTGGGAAGGCACAGATTAAAATAAAACATAACCTCCAATCCCTCAGTCTAGCAATGGGGTCAACAAACAAGGGCCCACAGGCCAAACTAAGCCTGCTGCCTGTTGTCATCAGGCTCACAAGCTAAGAATGTTTTTAAATGGTTGAAAAAGATCAAAAGAAGAAGAATATTTCATGATACATAAAAATTATATGAAATTCAAATTTCAGTATCCATAAATACAGTTTTCCTGGGACACAGCCACGCTCATCCATTTACAGATTGTCGACGGCTGCTTTCACGCTCTACAGGCAGAGTAGTTGCAACTGAGACCGTACGGTCTCCAGAGCCTAAATATTTACTGTGTGGTACTTTACAGGGATTGTCTGCTGACCTCTGAGCTAGCAGCTTATAAAGTCCAGTAGGGTCAAAAACAAGCAAATGGCAGTTTTATCACTGAATATAATGTCTCCCCCATAATTCCTATGTTGAAGCCCTAACCCTCAGTGTGATGGTACTTGGAGGCGGGGCCTTTGGGAGGTAATTAGATTTAGATGAGGTCATGAGGATGGAGCCCCATGATGGGATTAGCACCCTTATAAGAAGAGGAAGAGACAGCAGAGTTCTCTCTCCACCAGGTGAGGACACAGAGAGAAGGTGGCCATCTGCAAGCCTGGAAGAAAGTTCTCACCAGAACTCTACCATGCTGGCACCCTCGTCTCGGATTATCAGCCTCCAGAACCACGAGAAAAAAATATCTGTTGTTTAACCCACCCAGTCTGTGGTATTTTGTTATGGCTGCCTGAGCTAAGATAGCGGTAATCACAACAACAACAAGAAGAAAAATCACAACGACATTAACATGGAGGGTGACGCATAATGGTTAACTGTGGGCGGCAGGGCCAGACTGAAGCTTACTCTGTACTTGGCAGACCGACCTAGTGACATGATCAGGGGAAGTTATTTAAACTCTCTGAGCCTCCACTTCCTTATCTATAAAGTGGAGATAACCACAGTGGCCTCCTCCTGGGGTTGGACTGAGAATTAAGCAAGTTTATACATCTCAAAAGGATAAAACAACGCCTAGCCCATAAGTGCTCAATATCTCTTTGCTCTCGTTATTACCAGTACTGCTGCTTGCACAACTCCAGGGGGCGTTGTTCAAGAGTACACAGTGAGAATGGCACCCTGGGAGCACAGAATGCACATGGTGACCCAGGAGTTCAGGAACATAGTGGCTTTGTTTAGAGCTAATATTACAATGATGCCTGCATGGAGTTTTGACGAAAGAGAAGGAGCGAATACTTCATTCCAGATGGAGTAGGGAGGTCCCATGTATTTTTAATGCCACATCATTCCCTCTTCTATTATGAAAGAGACCCAAGAAGACAACTTCAAATGAGCTGTGGGGGACTTCAGTTCAGACTCCCAACCTCCATGCCAACCCACAGCCCCTGCTCGGTCATCCTGGGGTGGCTCTCCAGCACCCATCTCTGCGATTACACCTTGCTCCCGGCCCCTCAAACTCTCAGGCTGTGGGCTATTTTAAGCCCAAATTAAAGACTCTCTCTCCTGAATGGCTGCAATTTTCAGTCTGTGGGTTGTTCCCTCTGACGTGGCTTGGGGCCATGGTATTGGGACGTGGGGCGCTACAAGGGGGTAAATTGTTTTAGGAAGGAGGCAAGGGGCTTTGCAGGAACTATTTCACTGCAACACACTCTCCATGGAAAACACAAGTACAAATAAAAAGTAAACAGTGGGAGAGTCCCATATATCTGGGGAAAGATGCTAAAAATAGCACCACGACAAAAGCAAGAAAGCTCTGAAAGCTATGTAGTGCTTCAAACCCCAGAGAAAGGGACTTGTCATTCTACTTTCATGAGCCCAAGTCTGTGTTTCTTCATCAGCCTCTTGAAGGAAAGACCCTGGAAGCTGATACAGGCCTCTTGATCTACAGAAACCTTGCCACAGCCCTTAGCATTGCAGGATAGAGTTCAGAAGGCTGAGAGCACAGTCACAGCCTCCAGGGCCTCCCCCTGGGATATCTGGGTCCACAGTCCAATGATGGGCAAATGAGCACAGTGCCTGTGAAAGCAGGCAGGTGAGGAAAAAGGGAGACCAGAGGGAAACTGGGTAGGGGCAGGGCAGAAGCCCACCAAGCTCTCCATGTCCACATTCTCTGGCTGGGTGGCATCTAAGCTGGAGGAAGCATAGAGAAGAGTGCTCAGGACCCCACTCTGTTCCTTCTCTTTGTCCCTCGCTTCTCTCGCTGCTAAAAGGGCAGAAAGGGAGAGATGAGCCTTTAAGTCATACTTGAAGGGCAGAGCCACTAATATTCCTTCCCTATCCCATTTGTAGCCTCGTCAGATTCCTCCACCCTCACCCACCAGCCCACGTCAATTCCTGATTTGGCTAGCTGCATTCTGGAAGCTTTCTCAGATGCTCAGTCACTGTTGGCTCCTTAAGCAGCCGCTGCAGATGGAGCTGGCTCCAGGAGAGAATGTCTCCAGGATCGTGAGTCCATTCTAGGCTTTGAGTTTCCAGACCTCACGCAGACATGAGGGAGAGCCTGTGGCTCTTTAGCTGAGTGCACACCACCCAAAGTGGCTAGCAGTAGGTGTCACATTGGTTGCCTACCATAGAGTCCCATTGTACAGACCCTGTTTTGTTTGCCTGGCAAAGAAGGGTTTTAAAAAAATGACTTTTGGCTGGGCATGTGGTCCAGTTCACTTATGGCCCCATCACCCCCCATCACTCCCTATGGCTTAACAGGCAGCCCAATTCACCCATTGATATTACCTGTCTGGCCCAAGTAGGTAATTGGATTTGATTCCAGACTGTATAAAGACTAAATGCTTTCCTACCTAGTGTAAAAGCTCTGTTAGGAAAGGAACCAAGTCTAATGCACCAATCTTTGCTCCAGTGCTCAGCACAGCACCTTCCCCAACGCTACTTCTCAAAGAACAGTGGGCCATTCGAATGCACTGAAGTGATCCTGTCTCGTGCATACATTCTGAGGCCACATGAGAAGAGAGAGGAGAAGGGAAGGGAATGAAAATTACTCACCCAACCATCTCTCTGGGAGACCTGATCCTGCAGGTCCACTGAAGCACACCCCAACTTCCCAGGGACAAATTGATGCAGATGGCTGTAGGTGAGCCAAACCCTGGCTCCAATAAAATTGAGAACAGCTGGCACTTCTGAATACCCTGGTCCCCTGGGTCTGGGCTGCATGCACACCGGTAAGCACCAACCCATTCCCCTTTTTCTTCTTGTCATGCTTAATTACACCGGGATTGTGCTGAGTCAAGCAACCTGCTGGGGTGGAGGCCCAGGCATGACCTTTCCCATTGCTCTCAGCCAGCTTGTGGGTCTCAAGTGGCCGTGTGCATTTCTACTGAGAAACCCAAGAATAAACTCAGCACTGATGCACATGGGGCCAAATGCTAAGCCCCACACCTCAGCCCCTGGGAGGATGGCCCCTTCTGAACCAAGAGTGAACAAAAGGGCCTTGCAACAGCCACACCACCTGCATTCAGCCCACCACCTCCTGCCTTCAGCCTTGAAACAGAGCCAACCTCGGCCAGGGAACATGGCAACTAGCAGTCAGCCAAAGGCAGCCACTGGAGAGGGAGGCAGGCATGCTTGCTGTTCTCGAGTACCCTCTGGCTTTGCCAAGTTTTTACCCAAGGCTTGACTTCCAGGCTCTGCACCCTCATCCCAGAGTCAGAGCTGCTCACTCTGCACATCTCAAGAAGGAGCACATAGCCCCATGCTACTCCACATGTGTTCACCTCTGTGTGTATACATGCGCAGTCCTCTGTAAATGCCCAAGAGAAAATCGCACAGCAAAATGCTCTAGATCAGGGTTCCCAACCTTGTCTGCACATTAAAATCACCCAGGGAGCTTTCGAAGTCTTGCTGCCTGGGCTACACTCCAGACCAAGGAAATCAGAATCTCTGGGGATAGATATCAGGTATCAACATTATTTTAAAGTTGTTCAGCTGATTCCAATATGCAGCTAGGGCTGAGAATCATTGCTACAGGTGGACTAAAAGCCCTAGAAAATTCTATTCACCAACCTATGATTTGAGGCTGAGCTCACAAATTGGAATCGGGCTCAAGATATCAGGTAGACCCTCAAGCTGTTGGCCACAAAGCCTCAGAGATCGGTGATATTCATTCAACAAACACTACTGAGCACCCACTATATACTAGGCCCTCTACTAGCTATCTAGAGATTGTCTCAAGAGCTAAACTCCCAGAGTTCAACTGCCTTGCAATTTGGGTCTTAGCGAGGTTGGTCTCTGAATCAACCAACCAACCAACCAGTTGACATTTACCTAACACCTAGTGTGTGCAAGGCTCTGAAAAAGGTGCTAATAAGTACAAGGTAAAATTCCTAACCTCCAGGAGTTTAAACCCTAAATGGAAAAGACTAAGAATTTTTACATTGAGAAATAAAAACAAAACATGTTACATAAGGGAGAAATGAATGTGCGATTGAACAATTCAAAATAACAAATAGATATCAAACAACTACGTTGTGCCAGGTACTGTGTAATGCTAGAGAAACAACAGAGACAGGATACCTGTCTTCAAAGAGCTTGGACTAGAGCAGTGGTTCTTAAAGTGGGGTCCCCCAGGCAGCAACAACAGCAACACCTGGGAACTTGTTAGAAATGCACATTCTTGGGCCTCATCCCAACCTACCAAATCAGAACCTCAGGGGGTGAGGCCCATCAATCTGTGTTTTAACAAGCCCTCCAGCTGGTTCTGATGCCTGCTCAAGTTTGGGAACCCCTAGTCTAGAAGACTAATTCATGCTACAGGAGTTGGAAAAGGGAAGACATCTCCTTGGGTCTAGGGTTGATGAAAGTCTTGAAGGATTTGAATCCTGGCTCTGATGTAATTTTGGAGACCTTACTCAACTACTTTAACTTCTTTATGGCCTTATTTTGTCAACTGTAAGGTAGCAATAAGCAGGAAGTGGTAATGAGGTCTACCATGTGGAGCCGTATGAAGAGTACATTGGATAATGTGTACAAGCCATCAGGACAGTGCCTGGGGCCTAGAACATGCTCAGTAAGTGATCTCCAGAACTAGCAGTCATGATACAAGGGAGCTGTTGAGCAAATGAATGTTGATGAAATAAATGAAAGAATGAATTAATTAATGCATGATTGATGGGGACTGGATTTGGCAAGCCTGGAAAAGCAACAAAGAATGGAGACTCCATCCAATGGGCAAATGGGAAGATGTTCAAGATAGGAGAAGGGCTTCTAAGACTGAGTGGTCAGAACATATGGCAGATCTGGAGTCTGGCATCTTCTTGGCTCAGCTTCCAAAGCAACCCCTAGAAAGGCTTCCCCACCCACAGCAGCCTGGGTACTGGCTGTGCACCCGGGATCTGGAGTCAGACTGTCTGGGTTCAAGCACTTACTAGTTGAGTGGTCTTGGGTGAGTCATTTAACCTCATTAAGCCTCAGTTTTCTCTTCTGAAAAATGAGTATAATAATAGTAACAACATCATAGAGTTGTTGTGAGAGTTGAACATGATATCGTGCATAAGGCAGATAGCTTGATGCTTTAAACATACTGAGCGATCTCTAAACGTTAGCTCTTTGTCTCATGGCACGCAGCTGGGTGCTATCGTGACCTCTGCTAAGTTATCGCCGGCTGGGAGTTTTCGAGCAGACCAGCATCAGGATGCTCTAGTACCGGATCCAAATAGTACAAAATCGCTGCCTACTTGCCGCTTGTGTGCAGGTGCTTCTCAAGGATAGATGCTGTACACTTGAACCCTGGGACATAGGTATCATTGTGCCCATTTTGCAAATGAAGAAACTGAAGGTTAGTGACACATCAAAGTTATACAGCTATCAAGCCTCAAAGCCTAAATTCAAATTTAGCCCTAATTCCAAACCCATGGTCTTTCTACTACTATAAAACCACACCCGGACTTCCCCAAGAGGCTGCCTAAAGACCTCTCCAAACAGGGTTCATCCAGGGGCAGTCACAGAGGGCCAGGCTCTTTCATGGTGTCACTGTGTCACATAACACATCAGAGGGGATATGGCTCCAAACTCAGAGTCTGGAAGAGGGAAGTCATAGGTGGGCTGGGAGCAGGATGGTGGATGCAGCAAGACATTAGGCTCTTGGATTCTAACACTGCTCTCTCCTTGCTAATAATGATGTCTGTATATTGCATGTCTGTGTGTCTGTGTGTGTATTGGTAGAGAGGCGAGGGGCATGGGAGAGGAGGGGAGACAAAGACTTTCCTTCCCAATCCAAAAATGGTTACCTAAGCTAAACACAGAGGGAGAACAAGTGAATGCAATACAAAATTCACGTCAGCTCTTAGAGACCATTTTCTTCATCGAAAAGCAGCATTCTGGCCCATGAAACAACACAGCAAGATGAATCCCTTTTATCTCCTCCCAGGTCCACCTCCTTAAATGCCAAATTGTGGCCTTCTTTCTTCCTCCTCCCAGACACCAGCTGTGACTCTGCTAACGGCCAAGGAGATCTGTAGACCCATAATGCCTCTTCCTGAGGATTCGAACTGTGTCATGAATAAACAGAAGGAAGTGTGGTTGGCCTCCTGTCTTCCCTCGAGAGCTTCTAACAAAGATTCCTAGAGTCCAATACTACCTTGGACATCATCCTCTCACCCCTTTGGTTCAATTGGTGCAAAGAGCCACCTGGATGCTCTCAGCCCAAACAAAGACAACACAGCCTGATTGGGATTCTGAGTTTTTATAACAATTACTAACAACTCTCTCTCTCTCTCAAATCTTATATATACCTGCAACTGGCCATGTTACCTCCAGCTGACCCCACCTGCCAAAAATATAACTGCATTTTCATATTTATCATCTTTGTGTTCCACAGTTGCCATGGTAGTAAAATGTACACTCAACAGCCTCACTGCCACACTCAACTACAAATGGAATTAGTCTATCCCAGTTTGGTTCAGCAAAAAAAAGAACTGTGCATCTACTAGACGCCAGGCTCTGTGCTGGGTATAAGGGCTGGGTGCTCAGACAAATCAGAAAGGGATTTCTGTAAGATTTTGCTCCTTTACAAAGCAGAATTTTTCTCTTGTGATGAGATTGCTTTTTTATAAAATTGTGGCAAAATATATATACATAAAATTTGTCATTTTTCAGTGTACAGTTCAGTGGCATCAAGTACATTCACAATGGTGTGCAACCATCTGCACTAGCTTTGTTTTTTTTTATTTTTGAGGAAGATTAGCCCTGAGCTAACTACTGCCAATCCTCCTCCTTTTGCTGAGAAAGGCTGGCCCTGAGCTAACATCTGTGCCCCTCTTCCTCTACTTTATATGTGGGACGCCTACCACAGCATGGCCTGACAAACGGCGCCATGTCCGTACCCGGGATCCGAACCGGCGAACCCCAGGCCACCGAAGCCAAACATGCACACTTAACCACTGCGCCACCCAGCCGGCCCCTGCACTAGCTTTTTACAAAAGGTAAAACAGAAACGCTGCACCCATTAAGCACTGACGTCCCATTTCCCACTCCCCCCAGCCCCTTGGAACCTCTAATTTACTTTCTTTCTCTATGAATTTGCCTATTCTGCACATTTCACAAAAGTGGAATAATGCAATATTTGTCCTTTGTCTCTGGCTTATTTCACTTAACATAGTATTTTCAAGGTTCATCTTTCTTCTAGCACGGATCAGAACGTCCTTCCTTTCTAAGGCTGATTGACATTCCATTGTAGGAATATACCACATTTGATTTATTCATTCATCAATGGGCACTTGGGTTGTTTCCACCTTTTTGGCTATTGGGAATAATGCTGCCACGAGCATTGACATACAAGTATCTGTTTGAGTCCCTGCTTTCAATTCTTCTGAGCGTAAACTTAGCAGTGACATTGTTGGATCATATGGTAATTCTATGCTTAACTTTTTGAGGAACCGCCATACTGCTTTCCAGAGTGGCTGCACCATTTTACCCTGCATTTTAATTTCTCTACATCCTTGCCAACACTTGTTATTTTCTTGTTTTTTGTTTTTTTGTTTTGTTTTCCTGATTATAGCCATCACGGTAGGTGTGATGAGGTCATTTTTTGTAAGAGCAAATTGGTGAGGTAAGAAATGACCTGTTCAGCAGAGCATCACAGGCACGCATGGAGGTACTGAGCACAGCTCTGTCGAATGAATGAACGAATGAATGGGCTCTCGTGTTTATGGCACTGTAGTACGTCCTTGGACTTGATGTCTGCACAACTCATCCATGACTCTCCTGTGGACAGGATTTGGAACTCACATGAGGAAGCCCAGACCCCCCAAAAGAGCTCCAGGCAGCAACTGAAATCAACTATCCTGGGGCTTGAATTCAGGGACCATCTGCACCATCTTTCTGCATTTGTTTCCACACTTAGGAATCAGTAAAACCTGCTGATTTAGAATCAGGGAAGCCCACTTGGTAGCACTTCAAAAGTAAAAAGACTATAAGCTACAGAGTGGGGTGGTTAAGACACCAAAGCTGTGAGTCAAACAGACTAGCCTGAACTGCAGGTCTACTTTTTGTCACATGTGTGACCATGGCAAATTATTTATCCTCTCTGTGCCTCAACTTGGACCTAACCCTATTTTTGTGAGAGGATTAAATGAAGCAATAAGAAGCATTTGGCACAGTGCCTGTTACAAGGTGAGGTCTCAGTGAAAGTTAGCTCTCACCATAATGAAGCTCCAGCATTAGTGCACGGACTCAAATAACCTCCACCCCTTCAGCTCTTCCTCTGATCCCCAAGACCCTGGGAAAGCAGGAGGGGCTCCAAGATGAGGACAGAGTCATCACCTAGTTTCCTAATGATCTTCCAAGCTGACTGGAAGGACCAAGAACACCCATCCACACTCACAGGCCGGATTGGAGACAAAAACTCAGCCCCGTTTCTTCTGGGTCATGCCACCAGTCTCTCCAAGCTCATTTTGACAAATGGTTTGGGGAGAGAGTAGGGCCATCACCATGGCTCTCCCGCAAAGACCCGGAACGCAAACCCTAAGAAGTCAGAAAGAACTTTCACTGAAACACACTGATGAGACTGGAGTTGGATAGAGTTTCTGAAGAGAAGGTTGACTGACAAGCCAAAAATTGAGCAAGAACAGCAGGGGGCTGCACACGAGGACCCGAGGGAAAGCACAGAAGGAATGAGCCACGAAGCCAGGCAGGGTGGTGTTTCACGCTGGCAGCACCACAATTCTCATGTGCGTAGACGGGAACGGCATTCGGCTTGGCCTCACAGGTATTAGCTTGTGTTAGATTGAAGCATATTAAAAATATCAAAGTCCCATGGAATAAAAATGAGCTCCTGGGCCCAATACTTCACCTATAACTTAAAAGTTTTCCTGCACATGGAAATCCTCAAACCAAAAGCCAAGCCACTGGGGATGAAGGGAGGAGTATTACCCAGCAGGCACCTGCAGATGTGTGGGGAGCCGCGGCTGTGACCGGATAATAACAACAGATGCTATTTACTGAGCACCGTGCTAGGTACTGTCCACACACTGTCTGCTGACAGGTACAGCAGCAGCACGTTGGGACGCCAGCCCCATTTTACAGAGGAGGACACTGAGATTCAGAGTTAGGAACTTGCTAAAGAAGGTGAGAGAAGGAGAAATTTCTGTGACTTATGCATCATATGTTAGGATGAACTCTACGAAATTACTATTCTACCTTTTCTACCAACAGAAATGACAATTCCATAGGGTTTAACCTAATACAATGCATTATATATATCATTTATATACTAATTATTTTAGACACATAAATTTCATAGAAAATAAAAAAATACATATGTATTTTATATACATAAATTTTATATACATGCATTTTACATAAATACATAATTTATATATAAATTATATCACACATAAATGTCCTATTTTATTCACTGATTACATAACCTCATCTATGCATTATATAACATGCACAAGAGGCAGACTGCTTCGTGGTTGGGAACGTGGATTATCGACTCAGACTGCAAGGGAAACTTGGCTCAGCCACTTACTAGCTATGGGACACTGAGTAAATAATGTACCCTCTCCGTGTCTTTGTTCTTCATCTATAAAATGAGCTAATAATAGAACCACCCTCAGAAAACACAAGCAACGTGCCACAAGAGTGCCTGGCACACATTCCATATTACCAGTCACTGGGCACGCCTTTGTTCGCTAATTCCTTGCAACAACCCTTGGCAATAGTCAACGCTGCCTTGATTTCAGTGAGAAGCCCAAGACACGGAGGTCTGCCCAGGATTACACATCGAGCAACGATGCATCAGCAATCCAAACTCAGGTCTTTCTGAGGCCCAAGCCCTGCTGTTCTCGCTAAGCTGCCAGCTTCTCCTGGTGTCTTTCTGAGCCTTCACGTGTCATTTGGTGAAAGGGCCAGCTGATTTTATGGTTCCTTCCAGCATCCTAATGCAAGGGGCCTGTATCAAAGCGGCAGCAACAGAAATAACAGGCCTGAATGCTTTCACTTCCACCAAACGCAGGATCCTTAGGCATGTGGCTAGAAGCATTCTGTATTTAGGGTTCCAATTTTTTTTTTCCTTTTCTGCTATTTCTTTCCAGAGTCCTCAGTACATTTCCTAATTAATCACTCCCACTTAATTTCCTAAAGCAATCACATCCTCCCCGCAGGCGAGCGGCCTCGTCTCAGGCAGAAGCGCACACACCAGCTGGCCCCTCGGCTACGTGGGAGTGTGCGAGCAGCCCTTGGACATGGACCAACGAGCGGCACAGACACAGGAAAAACACAGCTTGGGAGCTACACTCAGAGGGCACTCTTCTCATCCTGGTGACATGTGGGTTTCCTGGTGAGCAAAAGGACACTGAGATTTGGTTCTCCAAGGAAACCATAAGATCTAGAAGCTTGGGCTAGAACATTCCAGAAAGCAGGGAGACTACCAGCAGCTCCTCTGTGATGCCAGGCAGGGCTATGCTGGCAGGTCAGTAAGACTCAGATTCCTCTCCTAGTTTTGCTGCTTATTTGTTGTGTGAATTTGGATAAGAGCTTTCCTTTGGTTGAGCCTCAGTTTTCTCATCTTTACAGTGAGAACAGTAATATATGCAACACAGTGTTGGTGTAAGGAAGGAGCCACAAATACAACACCTAGAGGAACCAGGCAGACAATATCAATGAGGGAAGTCGGGCTGAGTAAAATAAAAATATCATGAGGCCAAATGGCAGCTGATACACAGTCTCAGAGTTGGAGTCACAATAGGGAGTGGTGTGGACTGCGGTGAAATGGATACATGCCTC
This sequence comes from Equus quagga, assembly GCF_021613505.1. Lineage (NCBI taxonomy): Eukaryota > Metazoa > Chordata > Mammalia > Perissodactyla > Equidae > Equus > Equus quagga. The sequence continues at coordinate 53,915,476 of NC_060273.1, read as the reverse complement.
ATCTAAAAGCCAGTCAATTACTGCCATAGAGCCAAGCTGACCCCCTGTTGCCAAATTTTTCAATTTTTATAAAAGAATCTAGAAATAGATTTTTATATGAATTCACCCAATCTTAAAATGTTGGCAAGAAGTTGACATTAAAAAAAACAATTCCATGTAAGCCAAGCACAACACATTAGATGGTTGAATTTGGCCTACTGGCCACTGGTTTGCAAACTCTGTCATTGTAAGTATTGAGACAATGGGATATATACAGCACTTAGCCATGCACATAACACATAATAAACACTCAATAAATGTAGCTGTAGTTATTATTGTTACGATTAACTTCTCTGTAACTCAGAATGCCCATCTGTAACAATGGGTATAAGGATTCCTGATAGCTGTCTGGCTTATGGGGGTCATCTGAGAAACTCTCTGAGGGCTCTATAGAGATTAACTACTATGCATACACAACACCTGTGCTGCTTTATTAATTTAAACACACTTCATTGAGATTGGGCTAGAGCAGTGGTTCTCAACTGGAGGTGATTCTATCCCCCAGGGGACATTTGGCAATGTCTGGAGACATTTTTTAGTTGTCAGACTGCAGGGGGGGTGGGGTGTGCTACTGGCATCTTGTGAGGAGAGTTCAAAGATGCTGCTAAATATCTTAAAATGAACAGGATAGCACCCCATAACAAAAAAACCCAGTCCCAAATGTCAACAGTACCAAGGTAGAGAACCCCCGGGCTAGATGGTTTCCCTTTGAGTCCTCTTTATAGAAAGGACTTTATACAGATAGAGGTTTGGATAGGTTCCTACACAGTAAGATACAGGAGATGCTGGGGTAGGGGTGAGGGGGACAGCGGATGGGGGAACCAACATCTATAATTATCTCCTCTAAGAGGCTCAAGACCCTGCTTTCACTCTGCTTCCAATAGAATCTTCTTGTCATTGTTTTAACAACTGTCACATCAACATACTTCCTTAAAAAATTCTGTTGAAGCTGCATGGATTACAAAATGGGCTCTGGGGAAACTGAGGACTTGAGAGATGAACTGAGCCAAGGTCACTCAGGGAGCTGTAGGGCAGATCTGGGAGAGAATCCTCTGGGGTCCTGGCCCAGGTCCCTCTGGAAGACATTACTCCAATTTGCGTTGCCATGGTAATTATAAATCAATTTCGTCTATCCATTAAAGCAGTTACTCCATAGAATGCTCTCACAAAGCATCGTTGAACTCGTCCTAGTTATCCATGAATGTGAAAGCAATCACATTTTTTATATTCTATAATTCTGGCTACATTTACCATTGGCCTTCACCTTCAATGGTCTAAATAAGCTGGGTTATATTGCACCACGGTTGTCATGCATTGCTATGACTACTCCAAACAAAGAAAACTGTGGTAGAAGCAAAAGCAAGTGATTCTAGTTCACCTTAAGAAAGGAAGACACTGACTTTTATTAACCCCTGTATCATGCTAAGTGTTTTACATAACATCTCATTTAATATTCTCTATAATTTGAAGAACTTCTTCAGGTCAGTTTTCTTAATCTCTGCTGCACAGCAGAAGTACATGGGAGCTGTATAAAATCACAACTTCCAGGAAGCACCCCAAAATCATCACATCAGAATCACTGCGGACAGGACCCAGGCATCAGGCATCGGTAATATTTAAATCTCCCCAGGTGATTCTAATGCACAGCCAAGTTTGAGAATCAGGGTTTCAGGACTCATTATCCTTATTTTACAATGATGCTGACATCCTAACGGAAAAATGAACTCGCCTAAGGGCACCCAGCTGGTGAATGGTAAAACTGTGATTCATACTTGGGTCTAACTTTCTCCAAATGCCAGGCATAATCTTTCTCATTATGCCACTTTCTCCCCAGAAGTTTGCTGTCTGTGGCTTTCGCAGTTATTTGGTTGCAAGTTTGTGAACTTGAGCAAAAGGCAATTCACTACAAGGCTATCCGCGACTTCTGAATTCAGTGGGAGTCTTACAACTTCAGTTGGGTCTGGGGGATAGGAAAGTAGGCATGTCTGGTCATTGTACAAGTGGTCAGATGAAATGGTAGGCCATCACGTCCAATCTCTTTGTCTCTCTGGTCAAGATTCCATTTCCAGGGATGAAGCACTCAATTGACCTGGCTTGGGTCATGAGCTCATCCCTTGACTAGGAGAGGGCAAGGTCCCTGACTACAAATCCACCAGACTGTATCCTGTGGGTGCAGAAGATGAGATTCTGTTGGGAAGAGACTAAATCCTGGGCAGCCCAACACAACACACGTCCACTATGATGAAGGAGATGGAGGGACTTGCAAAAGCAAGAAGACATAAGACAGTCTCACAGGTACACTATGATCCTTGAGTAGAACTCAGCAAATGCCAGAAGCCCGTGTAATCAAAACCATTGAAATAGATAGGGTCATTCAGAAGAAATACGATACCCGAGGAGGTGGCCATGAATGGCCTCAAAATCATTTCTAAGGACAAAGCCAAGGTATTTTATCAGTTTATCTACATTCTTAAAAAAAGGCTAACAGGGCTTTTGGGAGATCTTAGAGAAGAAAAAGAGGACCTCCTAGTCAAGGGTTCCTATCAGAGCCTGAGGTCCCAGAAACTACCTGGAAAAATTAAACCTGGCGTCCTGGTTTGGCACCACACAGACAAGACTGGTACAGTTTGCCAAATTTGAACCAGGAAAACCATGCTTTAAAGAAAAAGCAACAACAAAAACAGACACAAGGTAAGAGTTAGCATGCTTGCCTACAGCAGCAAGGAAGAGGACAGACCCCAAAAGGAAAGGAGACATGAGGATATGTGTGCAAAATGGTCATAACTCCAGGAAGCCAGGGGGCGCTCTGGGGTCAAAAGCCAATGGAGCAATTAAAACTCAACTGCAGATGTGTTCAAATAGAGCACTGTCCCCAGTAGCTGGCCTGGGCCCTTGAGCTCCTTACCAAACGGCCAGTTCTCTATCCCATGAGAGTCTCTTCCCAGATCTAGACATCAACAGACCCTAGCATACAGGGACTTGAGAAATGAGGATATTGTGAGTTATTAGCATTAAATAAACAATTATTCAATGCACAAATTCATGGATGAATCAACATATAAACAAAAGAACTATAAATTTTAACTGCGGCTACTCAATTTTCAGGTGTATGTGTCAAGTCCCTATTATGTGTCAGGCACCAAGCTGGAAGGTTTACATGATGTATTTCTTATCCCTACAATAACCCTAGAAGGAATTTACTATTATATCCATTTTACAGATGAGGATCCTAAGACTCAAAGAGATGAAAGGACTTACTGTAGTCACAGAACGGTAAGCAATGGGATTTGAAACCAGATCTATCTAACTTAAGCATCTGTGTGCTTGCCACAGTGCCACAATGCCTCACAATGCTCATTAGCATCAACTGTGTATTGGGCATTTTGCATGTATTATCCCTAATTCTTACAACAATCATCAAGCAGGTATTACTGTCTCCAATTTTTTTTGGATGAAAAAACTGAGTCTAGAAAGGCAAGTAATTTACCAAAGGGTACATTTTGAATACAGATTTTTTTAATCCAAATCTCTTTGGCTTTAAAGCTCAGAGTCTTTCCACCAAATCTCCTGATGATCTAATCCAATTTGGTCTTTAAAAATGTGTTGCCTTAGTCTTATTTTCACAAGCATTGTACTAAGCCTGAAGAGGAATGCATAGCTCCTGCCCTCAAGAAGCTTTTAATCTAGTTGAGAGATTAGTTACATAGTATAGAAAGTAACAATGATAACTATATGGCTGCAGAGGTTTACAAATAGGGCTGCAAAGTCTTTGGGACTTCTCCTTTCAAGAGGTGGCCCCTAGCCTTGATTCCAGGCTAGCTTGGAACATAGAAAACAGCAGAAGGGATACTTTGTGACTTCTAAGGCTAGTTCATAAAAAGCCCTGCAACTTCGTTTACAAAGTTTTGCTCTGGGTTGTTTACAGGCACAACTGTTCCTGGAGCTTTAAACCTCCATGTAAGAAGGTAGACTACTCTAAGGCCACCACGCTGCAAGGAAGCTCAAGCCCCATAGAGAGGGCACATGTGGGCGCCCGGATCAACAGCCCAGCTGAGCTCAGCCTTCAAGCGAACCAGCCCAAGTACGTGACATGTGAGTGAACAGTCTGCAGACGATTCTAGCCCAGCCATTCCAGCCTCCTCCAGTCATTCCCATACTCTCCAGCTGATGCCTCACACCTCAGGGAGCAGAGACCAGACATCCTTACTGAGCTACGTCCAAAACCCTAACCCAAAGGAGAATGGAGCGTAACAAAATGCTCATGGCTTTACAACACTAAGTTTTGAGGTGGTTTGTTAAGCAGCAATAGGTAATCAGAATAACGGCTTTTTGAGTGATTACTCAAGACCAGGCACTACACTCTAAGCCTGCCATGTGTTACCTCGTTTGATCCTCCCAGCAGCCCAAAAAAGCAGGTGACTGTCAAAAAACATGCTCAAGATTACCTAGCTAGGGACGGCATTCCAGCCCAGGTCACACGAACGCCAGCGTCAATACCCCAGACCACTCTGCTACACAGGAAGGGAAATCACATCCCTCCTCCAAGTCTACAAATCCCAAAGCCGATCAGTTTTAAGAAACGCCGACTGCTATTTTTGAAACTAAACATCGTTTTCTTTCTTAATTTCAGAAGGCTTACTGTGGAGCTGAGCTAATTATTTGAGCCTTAATCAAGGACCAGCCACTCCCCGAAGCAGCTGTCCTGGCCTCTCTATTGCCTCGAGAAAGTCCCTTGGGTTAGTTGGATGTTGGCTCAGGTCTAAACCCAGCCCCCAGAAGTGAGGATGCACAGGGCTGAAAGGATCCTTGGGGATCATCCAGTCTGTTCCCTTTATCCCCTTTAAAGACGAAGAAACTGAGGCCCAGAGAGGTCAAGTGACTTGTCCAAGGTCACACGGTGTGTTGAGAGGTACAGCCAGGTCTCCAAATTCCCAGGCAAGCATTCTTTCCACTGCACCACGCTGCAGTGGCTAAAAATTCCCCAGAGCTGCCTCCCTCGGCCCTCCTCTTGACAAAGCTGTTTTCCCCCCACACAACTACACACAGTCACATTTGGCAGGAGGTGCTATCAGCCCTGCTCTGCTCGTGAAATGCTGTTTTGCAATGGGGCCTCTTTGTTCGTTAGCAACACAGACAAAGAAAACCTCAGTGTAGTCTTCTCGGAAGGAGATGTTTCTTGTTTTAAAGACAGGAAGAGGGTTTCCTGGCTGAATATGGCTCAAATCAGCATGCAGCTCCAGTCAGGAAGGAACCCAGAGGAGATTTAGGTCTCTGCAAAATTTCTAGAACATACAAGGAGGGCACACGGCAGGAGGAAGCTTATGGGAAATGTTTCAGAAAGTATTAAAACGTACGCCTAAACAGAGCAGATTGGTTACCATCTTGTGGCATGAAGTAATTAGAGGGGGGGACCACTAGCATCGTTAAAAACTCCCCTGGAGCAATTGGCCTTCCCAGTTTGGATCCCTGCTCCAGTCCTTCTTCCCAGCGTTCCTTCCCTTGCCATTTTCCCCATCTGGGATCTTCCCTTTCTGGACCCTAAATAACCTACTGTGGTGCGTAGGACCCTTGGGATGTGATCTCCCTCCAAAGTCCTCATCTGGAGCCTCTCCCCCCTGGCTCTACATCATTCCTTCTTTTTGTACTAGATTTGGTCCCTCCTCTGTCTCCCTAGCGTCCCAGGTTGCAGATGCTTCCTACGGCTCTGAGGGATCTTTACTGAAGACCAAGTGCTGTGAAGGAGGCTGAAATGAAAGCAGGGCAAACTTCTCAGGAGGGCAGCTCACAAAGCTCAGGTCCCTCCTGTTACTGCCCTAAGACGTTCACCTGTCCAGGTGCGCTGAGATCAGTGCGAGGAGGTAGACCAGATGATCTCCAGAGATGCCTCCAAAGCCTGAAAATCGCTTGGCTCGGGAAGGAGACAAGAGGGGGAGGGACACAAGCAAGTTGCATGGCAGAAATTCAGAACTTGTAAGCTGGGAGCAGATGGAAAGAAAAGTGCCAACTTCTAGTAGGAGGAGATGTAATGCATGCGTTTCTCGGGGCTCTTGAAAGCCTCAGGTCTCCTATTCCAAAGAACCAAGTGAACGCTGCCTGAGGAGCAGCTCCCTGTGCACAGACACATCACAGGTCTCCAGGCACAAGAGAGAAGTCCAGAAAGAAACCTGGCCAAATTAAAGTTCTCAGACCCTTCCCTTCCAAGCCAAGGCCTCCCCATAGCCTACCCCACACCTAGGCAAACCCTGCCCAAAGGGCAATTGTCAATCCAAAGCCCCCTCCCTCATTTTCCCCTGGGAAAATCCCTACCTGCTCAGTGAGACGTGAGAGAGAAGAATAACGGAATTAACACCCCAGGGAAACAATGTCCAGTGGTCTAGATACAGGTGGAACAGCCAAAGGAGGAACCCAAAGGAGGCCCTGTATCTCCTCCTGGCCTCAGACGCCGCTGTGCTGTGTGTCAGTGTTTATGAAATGCTTCTCAAATAAGGTCAGTATTCTACACAGAGTTAGGACTCTAATAAAATGCAGAACTTGTGCTGTTTGCCAGCTAGCTGCGGAGGCATACTTGAATGCTTTCTTGGATACAATTGTTCTCAGATTAATATTTTCTTTTTTTAATTTCACTTCTACTATTTTTTTTTAAATGATATGTGAGTTTTCCTACGTATCTGTACCCACTAAAAGGGATGAGCGGGGCTTGCTTTCATCAGTGGTTCCTGAGGGCTTGGTGTCTCATCTTCCATTGTTCTAGCATTTCGCCCCCACCCTATAAGTCTCTCTGAACCCAGCACGGTGGCCTCCGCCTTGTCAGGCATTTGTGGGAAGGGACAGCTCAGACTGATTTTCATATTATTTTGAGTTGTTCTACTATGAGGACATTTCACTTGCTTTATTCATCATTGCTCCTGGCACATAGTAGGCACTCTATAAATGGCTCCTTTCAATGACTCCATCCTTCCCGGGGCCCCTTTTTTGGTCTGACTGTCATGTACGCTGCCACTTCTTAATCACCCAGTTAGGCAAAAAGTCCTCTAAACTCCACCTGGTTGGGTTGCTGACAGGCCTGGTGTGAGGCTATATCTGCATCTGTAAAAGGTGCGTCTTGATAAGTGGGAAAAAACAAAAAGGAAAAATCCCCCGAGTAAGAGTCCCAGGACATGGGCGACTCCAAGCAAGGCGCTGGAGCTCACCCAGTTTCCTCATCGGTAAATGCACGATTTGAAGATGAATCCTGATCATCCTTCAGATACAGGATTTAGTGGTTAAAATCAGACATGGTGGGTGGACTCATTAAGGTACTTGCATAGCACTAAACTCAGGAGGCATTTGCAGACATCTGATCTCATTTAAACCCTGCATCAGCCCCATGAGAGAAGTGTTATTCCTACCATTCTAAAGGTTACATATGAGACAACTAAGACTTGGAAAGATCCTCCTACATGGTCGTGCAGTTTAAAAAAATGATGGAAACCAGGATTCCGCCTAGGTCTTTTTACTCATTTAAGGTTACATCCAATTGAACTCCCCATTGGTTTCTCACTAATAGCACTCAGAAATTCCATTTACAAAACACTTTTCTACCTACATTAGAGAGCTGGGCAGATGGGGAGGAGAAAAAAGGAATGTCAGAGGGGCTGGCTCGGTGGCAGAGTGGTTAAAGTTCGTACACTCTACTTTGGCAGCCTGGGGTTCACAGGTTTGGATTTCTGGCACAGACCTACACACCGCTCATCAAGCCATGCTGTGGTGGCATCCCACATACAAAATAGAGGAAAATCGGCACAGAGGCTAACTCAGGGCCAATCTTCCTTACCAAAAAAAAAAGGAAAAAAAAAGAATAAAAAGAATGTCCAGAAAGTGCTAGGCAGTCCAGAAACTTCTGCAACACATTTCTGAGCAGGACAGCTCTCCAATGAAACTGACATTGCTGAGCATTTCAATCACAGAACAATCTGCTCTATTCTCTGCTTGGGTTGCAGGGAGCACAGGAGCACATTGTAAGTAATTCATCATTCACAGAGTCCAGCCCCAGAACACCCCTACCTATGATCCTAGGCATCATAAAAGGTTTCAGATGGCCATGAAGAGGAAGTCTGAGGTTGTTTCCAGGACACGGCCATGGGTTGGGAGTCTCCAGTCTCCAATGAAGGTCCAGGCCACAGAGAGCCTCCTGAAATCCAATCTCAGGACCTGAGGCTTAGATGGCGGAAGTCCAAATTCAGTACTGAGGCTACAGAGAGTTACGTGGAGGGCAGGAGACGGCAAGAAGCCAAGCTGGAAGGATCAAGGCAGGAGCCAGGTGCAGCTCAGGCTCAGGGAGAGATGTCCAAGTCTACAGTCAAATTCACAAACCTCACAGAAGAAGAGGACCATGGATTCCACACCATGCAGACCAGCCCCAGTCAGGGCATACACTAATTCTACAGGGCAGGGGAGCAAGGAGTGGGTACGCTGGGTAGCAGACAGGAACTAGGGAGGCCAAAAAACTCGAGGGAGTCAAGGTGGGTGGTTAAATGTGCTGGCAGACTTTCAGGAATCACAGTCCACAATGCTGCTAAATGCAGAATGAATCAGGGGTCAGGAACCCAGACAGGTGTTTCGGACAAGAGGAGTCTGAGCCCACACAGGCAGTGAGAAGGCCCCAAAAAGTGAAGTCACGGCCACTCCAGCCAGTATGCATCTTATATGCATCCTGTTCTAGAAGGACCTGCTCTCAGGGTAGGGATCAGGGCTGAGAGAAGGTGAGTAGTACATTTAACTGGAAAGGAAACTCTCTCTGCCAAAATGTCAGCAGATACTCGTGAGGGAAAATACTAGTCAAGAAGACCCATCAGAACTGTTCTTGGATGGTTTATCCCCTCAAATTCAAAATAAAAACAATAATCAGCCACATAACCCTGGTGATAGTTTTCCTAAGACTTGACCTACTGGATTCGGTTCTAAACACCTCTGTTTGATGAAACTTCCTAAAACACAGGTCCTATCATTTTCTATTGGGCTCTGGGTCTCATAGGTTCCGTGTAACCGTGAACTTCTGCAAATCTGTATCACGTTCTCATTACCACCTACGGGAACCCTACTCATCCTCAAGCTCCAATCTGAATGCCACCTACTCCCCTAACTGGACATGGCTGTTTGGCCAGGCGTCCAGAACATAGCTCTGGCATTCCTCCTGGGGTGCCTTCCTTTGAACAGGTGTTCCCTGATTCAACTGGAACTCAGTGAGGTTTTCTGTTTTTTTATTTCTTCTGGTTGTTCTCTGAGAACTGGGTTTGGAAGACAGAGAAGAGGGTGACATAAAAACTTTGGCAGAAATGACATGACCAGTGGTTGGAGCACAGACCTGACACCAGACTGCCTGGACGAACCCTGACTCCACTGCTCCTACCTGGGGAAGTGACTTCACTCTCTGACTCAGTTTCCTCATCTGTAAAACGAGGACAGTATGAGTCCCTGCCTCGCGTGATTGGTAGATTAATTGAGTCCATGCACGTAAAGTGTGAGAGCAGTGCCAGGCACAAAGAGGGGCTCAATAAATGGGAGCTGTTGTGGCGGTGGTGATTGTTTCTGTCATTATTATTATTATTTATGGAGCTCTGGGGAGAGTCCTCTATGCTTCAACCTCCATCGCATTCATTCCCAGCCCTACTCAAGCATATGTACCCTGTGCCAGTGGGCACCCCAAGATGTTAAGAGAAATCCCTTTGAGAAACTGAGGCTTCCCAGCTGAGCGCAGCTACTAACAGAATTCTCAGGCTAAAACACTTTACAGGAGAGAATAACACACACACACCTACACACACCACATTCCCATGCTGGTGGGGCTGCATCCTAACAGGGCAAGGGGGAAGCTAAAGTCATGACGGAAAGCGCTATGAGAAACCAAGAGTTTACAGACAATTCAACAAACAGAGAAATTAAGCATTAATAGGAAATCACTCCAGGGAAAATATGAACAGAAGCCCAGGGAAAGAAGACGCCACAGGCCAACAAGACCTCAACATTTTCATCCACCTCAGCCAGACAGAACAGGACAGTATATATACATAATCTGCACCCCAGACCTTAGAACGACTTCGAAAAAAGCAGAGAGGACTCTGCTGATTATCCTGACAACCTGGATAAAGATCCACAGGGCAAGATGGCTAAAATTGCAGAGGAAATCGGGAGAGGGAGAGTAATATGCTAGATTAGAAAATAAAACTAGAAAATCTTCCTGAAAAGCTGATGAAATGAAACTATTGGCCAAAATTTAATTAGGATAAATGCAAAGTGTTGCACTTAGACTCTCAAGAGTCAACCGCACACGTGCGGGATGGGGGAAAAATAGGACCAACAGCAGGGAGTGCTGGGCAGACACTGGGGATGCAGTGAACAGCCTGGTCAAAATGAGCCAGGCCAGGCAGGTGGCTGTCCCAAGTGAAATGTCCCTGTAGAACGCACTGAGAGAGGTCAAGCTGGTGAGGGAGCGGCAGGTCTCACTCTAATATGAGGCAAAGAAGATTGGAACCCTATTGGGAGGAAGGTCACCAGGAACAGGGAGAGGGCCTGCGTTCAAGTCTAACACGCACAGAATAGTCGAGGTAATTATCAAAGTTTGCGGAAGACTTGGGTAAGTGGGTGGTGAGAAACATAACAGCAATAAGATTTTTGAAATCCTATCATTCGGGAAAAGAATTATACTTGCTCTGTGTAATAACAAGCAATGAAAGACAGGCTCAACCTCCAAACAAAGAAAAATTTCTCCTCAGTACGGTTTTTAAAATAGGATAAATTGCTTTAGGAAGAACTGAGTTCCTCATCACTGGATGTAATCAAGCAAAAGAGAAGGACCATTTTCCCCAAAATTATGTTGGTGGAAGATCAACCTGCACATGGTTGGAACTTGGACAAGAGGACCCCTTTCGACCCTGACGATTCATGTTTTTCCTAATCAGGTTTTATCTTGAGCATGCTCTGGAAGGATGACTACGGCCAGTAGGAATTATGATAGTAATAACGATAGGAATATTCACGGGGGATGCTTACTGATCCGGGCAGTCTATGTGAGTTAATTCAGCACTCATAGCATTCTATGAAGGGGGTACTTTTATTATTCCTATTTTACAAATGAGGAGAGCGAGGTCACCCAGCTCATAAGTGGTAAAGCCAGGATGTGAACCCTGTCTGGGTCTGGAGTCTACACAGCTACCCACAAAGATCATCGCTTTTCCCACCTCCCAAGCCACTCAGTGCTGGAGATTTTGAATCACACACCCCTCGACCAATGCTTCCCAGGGAACGGCTGTATCAAATACTGTGCTGGCAACAGAACTCGGAAGACCACAGCGAGTGGGAAGGAAAGTATAGGCTTTGGCAGACCAGCAATAACAGTAGTTACAAAACACAGTCCAGGTCTTCAGAACAGAGCAGCAGAGGATCCCTACTGTGAGCTCTTCCCACCTGGGCAAGGCTGATTTCACTCTAAGGATGGAGAATGACGAATCACCGAGAGCCTTGAAAACTCAGCACGGGGCACCACAGCAGGCGCCCTCTGCATCTGTCCCACCTGGTATCAGTGGTGCTCCAGAAACGCTCGCCGGAGAAGCCTTGTGGTTTTCTCTCCAGCAGTTCTAAAAAGGGTTAAGACCACCTTACATAATGAGGGTGGAGCAAGCTAGTAAATACAGCTGTTTCAAGTAAAAGCAGTAACGGAGGCGGACACGGGAAGTCAGTAAAAGGAGGTATTTAGGGAAAGGCAGGAGGAACGAGAATTGAAAAAAAAAAAGTCAGGGCCAAAAATTCCCCATGAAAATTAACCTCCAAAAATAAATAAATAAAATGCATTCCTTATTTAAATAGACCACAAAGCAGCACGCCCATGGAAAAGATATAAACCACTTCAACCATAATCCCCTTTTCATGGAACAGAGGACAACCTGGGCTTAGCTGGAGAGGAGGGGGGAGGGGGCCAGGCACGAGAGTGTTGGGCACAGTCTATGTGCAGGCAAGGAAGTGGCCTCGAGAGGGCACATTTACCATGGGCATCTCAAACCTTCCAGCTGGATGGGGCCTGAGATGAAGAAATGGAAATGAGAGCTATGGTCACTGTCACTACTAGTGTGCGGAGGCCTATGTGCCAGTACTGTGATAAGCACTTAGTACACGTTATTTCATTTAATCGTCCCCAAGAGGAACGTTCACTATGCACACGTTACGGGGAAGGAAGAGCAGCTGGAGAAAAAATGGGCTGGGCACCGTGCTGCCTGCATTCCACGGATTGCCTCAGGGCCCGTTCACAACACTCCCACAGGGCCAGTGCAACTACCACCCCTGGATCACTGGTGTGGGAAGGCCGTACAAGGGAGTAAATCGACTGCTGCCTAGAGGATGGGAGGAACCCACCTGGGTGCCACAGCAAAGACAAAACAGAGCCCGAAGTCAAGCCAGAGCTGTCTGTCTCCAGAGCCCATGTCTGGACCACCAGGCACTGACACCTGCCTGCCACAGCCCACTCAGTCAGCGCAAAAGCTCGCACGACTCTCAGACCCATCGTTCTCACTTTCAGGGGAGACAGAACTCTGTGACAGCACACAGAACTGCAGAGAAACAAAACAACAATCAAAATGGCAAAAATGCAGAAATAATTTAAGACCCAGATGATCGGCAAAAGCAAAACTTAATAATGATCCTACAAATACATCAATTAATACAAGAAGAGCAGCAATCAAAAACCGCAGAGAGCGCAGGATGGAGCTGATGAGTGCCTGATTAGAAAGTCCTACGGTTTAAGTGTTCAAGATTTCTAGCTCTTTTCAGGGGCATGTGCACAGTAGGAGTTTTGCAAGGTTGCTAAGCAACGCCTGGCAACCAGACTCCAGCGTGGATCACTCATTAGGAGTCCTTGGTAACACTAGGAAGGCAATAATTTTAGTTCATGAAAGCCAAATTTTCGAAACCCTTAATAACTCATGTAATAGGTTATTAGTAAGTAGCCCTTAGCCATACATAAAAATGCAAATCTATAATTGCCCATCTTTCACTTATAAGAACTAAAGAAAGATTTGTATTTTTGAGATTCATCATTTATTCAACACGTACTTGTGGAAAACCTACTATGTACCAGGCCCTATTCTAGGCACTGGGGAAATGGACCGTGACAGTTCACCAGTGAACTGCAGACTATACACAGAAAACCATTTATCCTAGAATTCTACTTTCAGGAAAATGAGGCCCAGAGAGGAAAAGCAATCTGTTTAGAGTTGCACAGCATACTGGAGGCAGGTGCACTCAGCTGCTCATGTCAAGCTAGAGAGCACTTTGCTTCCCTGAAAGGCCACCTCACTGTTGTCAGCCCAGATTGGCCCCATGATTCACCAGCTTGCCCCTGGTCCTCTGAGCTGGCCCTGAGGGCTGAGAGTACCAGGACGCAGAGCCTGGCTGTTGAGCATCTTGGAAAGTCTCCCACTTGACCTCGGGACCTCTGTGGTCAAGTAAGGGAAAGCCTATGACACGGTGTCGGTTTTTATTGGACCCAACCACCGGCGAAGCTTGCCGTCATCTGGAGTGATGGAGAAAATTAAGTTACCACATTCTCACGTTTCAGCCTTTCGCCCGTTTTCCTTCGCAAACAGGAAATGTTTATTTAAATACAGCAGTCTCCAGCATGTTCCAGAGCCAAGTGAAAAACCAAAGATGTCCACTCCTGCCCCACTCCGCTGTTCAGGCCACCACCTCGCCACAGGCGAGAAGCGGGCCTCCGCCTGCCTTGAGGCAGGACGGGGAGAAGGGGCCCCACATGAGAGTTCATTTTCATCTGTCTCCTCTTCTTCCAGGCCGAGATTGTGGCTGGAGAAGAATTACATCTGTGGGCTCCTTTTGCACTCAGAAGGGTAAATGCAACATCTGTTTACTCTGCGCTCCATGGTAAATGTTTTGTCTCAGGCACCGCCATTCACTTCCTCTCCTCTTGTCCTCTAACTCTGCTGCACGGATAATAAATTACACTGAGTTCTCCTCTATGTTTATTTAGCTTTCTCATGGGTGTCACCTCCTCATTGAGTGCAAAAAAAATTGTCAGTAGTTTATAAACGACAGAGAGTTTCTCTTTCTGTGTGATGCGCTGACATTCTGGAGAAGAAGCTGGAACACAGACCCCCAACTCTGACACCAGCTTAATTATGAACAATTTAACAGGCCCCACTCCAGGCCTGAAGCAAAGTCCAAAGGGTGACCACATTATCCCCACGCAGCTTCTCCTGAATGGCGGACCGTGAGCGGATGAGGTCTCAGAAGTCAAAAACACCCAGAGAAACAACTATACACACACACACACACACACACACACATCCCTTCATAAAAGCCTCTTTGGTAGGTAGCGCAGCAGGAATGAAGAGGGAGAAAATGCTGCTTCTTTGTTATAAACCATAACATAAACACTTGAGATCAGAAAACTGGATTTTAGAAAGGTCCCGAGCATCCGAGGCAGTGCTGACAAAACTTAGACCCCATGAAAAAATAAGCCCTGGGAAGTCAAAGAGGCTCACCAGAGGAAGTTGCCTTCTCCGTCCTTTGCTTACATTCTTTAAGTTGAATTGCTGGTTTTCTTCTGTATATGCAGTGATTTTATACACAGTTACTGGAATGCAGTAGAGGCTCAAGTAATGTTTGTCAAATGAATGAAGGGAGGAATGAATGAGAAATTCCTCCCTAAAGAAATCCTTAGCACAGCTTAGACATGCCAAATATCCCCCCAAGAGTTTGCAGAATTGAAATGTTACATCTGAGTTGACGGAGACAGGGTGAGGGGCGATGAAGGACCATTGGTGGGCTGCTCTTAACCCCTGTGCTCATCCTGACCCAGCTTGCTTCTGAAGACTGCCCCCTCTCCTGGGGAGGAAGGAGACTAGAATGAGGAGCTGAGGAGCCGGCCTTGGCAGCCTCATGGCCCCCATGCACCTGAGCCAAAGCAGCACCAGTGACCAGAAGCAAGGCAGATGAGACTCAGATATTCCAAAGGACTTCCTACTCTGCCATTGCCCGCCAGTGACCACGACTGCACCAGGGGGCCCGTGGGAATGCCCAGGACTCCAGTCTCCACCCAGTGTCTTCAGTTGTGGAGTAGAAGGGCAGCCCCAAGCTGCCTAGGGCTCCTGGGGGAGGCGGCCAGTGGTGTGCTGACTGCAGTGCCATGCCTACAGCTTTCGAAGACTCTCTCCATGCCAGAAGGAGTAGGGCCCACTCTCCTCGATTTCCCAAACATGCAAGATGATTTTGAAGATGAGAGAGAAATAGCCCCAAGACCCTAAATAGGAGACCTAATGTCAAAGCAAGCTGATGTTTGCAGGGCGCACCCAAAGGCGCAGCAACAGCAGCCTATCCTAAGACTGGTATTCTAAGACCGGAGCCCAGCGAGAACCTTTCCAGGACTGTCTGCTTATAGATCCTAGCCCAAACTGATGCTTGTTTGAAGGATGTCCAGCAGAGCGGTAGGAGCTATGGACTCAGGAGCCAGACATGCTGAAATTCAAAGACTTAACTAGCTACACGACCTTGAGCAAATGACAAGATGGCTTAACTGTAAAGTGGACCAATAAGCATTACCTATGTAACTAATAAGACTGTTGTAGAGATTCAATGAGATAACACCCGTAAACAAATCAAGGCTCGGTAAGCATTCATTAAACATTAGCCTCAGTTATTATTTCACTAACTCATGTGGCTGGCCCTAGTAGGGGAGGGAGGGGAATTTAGTTTTTGAGTTATAGGCATCCAAAAATGCTACCAAAACAAGTTTTTCACTAGTATGGTAAAATATAATGCCTGAATTAAGTGGTGGAAACCTGGATTCTGGCCCTTTATTGTCATCAACTTGCTGTGTGACCTTGGGCAAGTCATTTCACATTTCTGAGGCTGGTTTTCTCTCTGTGTTAATGAAAGTTCAGCTCCAACTCTCTAGAATTGCATGGTTCGACCACACACAATAATCATACACTCGAAAAAAAATGTTTTGAGCCAAAGGAAAGCTCCAGGAAAAGGGATGGCAGTTCTACTGAGCGTCCGCCCAGGGACACATAAAGAGTGAGCAGGAGAGAGGTGGGGTGACAGGCGGTGATTAACAGGAATAACACACTCAGGGACAATTCATCAGAGACTCATGCCACTTGCTCCCAGTGTAAGAAGCTTCCAGTCAAGAAGGCGGAATGGAAGACCCACACACCTACCCCTCAGACATGTGGGGAAGGGGCAGAACAAGGCGGAGAAGTCTAGCACACCAGAGCAAACGCTCACCCACTTCTGGGCTGTGTTCCCAGGCTTTCCAGCCCCCTCCAATTCTCGCTCCTTCCCCACTCCCCAACTGCGGGCTAGGAAAAGCCCACCCCTGAGTCCAAGTTTTGAATTTAGTCCGAGGATCAAAATGATAAATGTTTCCAAAACGTTGACATATGAAAAGTAAATATTTGGTTGCACAATTGGGGTTAAAACGAGGGTCAATCCACCCCACTCTCCAAGCGCCTCTCCTCTCGCTGCCAAGCCCGGGATCGAGGCTGAGTGCGGTTTGTAAGATTATAGCGCTCGGTCTCATTTAAAGGGCTGTCAGCATTTCCATTCTCCGGCCCGTTTGGGGAGGCATTTATAACCCAGCCATAAAAAATTCACCCGGGCTGCAACTTGGTATCTCCGAGGCTGCGCTCCAGGCACGGCGGGTTTTGCAAGCACCCACTCTGAATTCGTTAGGTTCCTCAGAAGTTAGACCTTCAAGCACACTCTCAACTTTCCTCGCAAGGGCAGCCAGAGAGCGGCTGATCTCCAAGCCGGTCACTGTCGCCTTGGGCCCTCTCTCCTGTCTCCGTGCCCTGACGCCCCATCACCCTTCAGCTTTCTCCTTCGCCCCCCTCTTTAATGAGCGCGGACCCCTTAGCCTCACCCTAAGACCTCACTGGCTGTGGTGTTCTCTCCTCCCCTCGCCTCCTGCCAGCGTTCTCCTTGGAAGCTGTCAGCGGGCCCTGAGTCGGGAGCTCTCACCCCCAGAAAGACACTGCTCTTCGCCTATCGCAGGGGGCTTCCAGACCTCTCTCCCCGAACCCGCCCAAAGCCACAGACCCCCAACTCAGAGTGAAGATCCGATCCAGGAGAGGATGAGAGCCAAGACCGCATTCAGCGCGGCCACGGGGATAGCAAGGATCTGGTGCCTGGGGCCCCTCTGTGGGACCCAGGTGGGTGGCCCGGGTGGGGCGGGGCGAGGGTACTCACAGGCGCTCGGCGTTGCGGGGGATACCCCGGGGAACCGTCCGGAGGCCCAGCCCGTGGCAGTCCACGCTGGCGGCAGAGCAGGTACACTTGGTGGGGCAGGCGGTGGCGGGGGGCCCACTCAGGACGCTCGCCAGCGCCAAGGCCAGCGCCAGGCGGGCGCGCACGGCGGCGCCGGCCCCTGTCCGCCCGGGGGCCATGGTGTGCAGGGGCCCGGGCCCGGAGGAGGCTGCCTTGGCGGGGCAAGACGCGTGGAGCCCGGGGAGGCGCGCAGGGAGCACGAGCGGCCTGGGGAGTGGGCGGTGGAGTTGGCGCGGAGGAGGAGCGAGCTCGGCGCTCAGGCGCACGGGGCGCGGGCGGAGCGGGGCGCGCCGGGCGGCGGCGGCGGCAGCAGCTCCATCGGCGGGGCCGGCGCTACCCCGCTGCGCATCGCTCGGAGTGCCCAGGTGCGGAGCGCCCCCTGGGCCCGCTGGCCCCGGGACCGGGGCGCGGGCCGGGTCCGGGACCTGGGGCGAGCGCAGTGGGGCACGGCGCCCGGGGAGGTCCGGCTTGGGGCCGGGCTCGGGAGCGCGGCGGCGGCTGGGGCACGGGGCGGCCGGGTGAGCTGGCCGGCGCTCGCTCTCTCCATTCACTGAGCAGGGCAGATACCGGAGACGCGGGCCCAACCCTCCCGCCCCCCCAAAAACGCCAGCTCCGCCTCCCATTGGCTGCGCCGCGCGTCATGTCGACTAAGTTGGGAACTTTGCTGGAGCGACCGAGGGCCCGGAGGGAGGAGGCAGCAGAGGAGGGAGAGGGAAGGAACCGGGCAGGAAAGGGGCTCGGCCAGCAGGGCCCCACAATTGAGACTCATTCACTCTTAGGAGCCAAGGAGTGATCAGGCTGGTGGCAGTTTTTCTTTTTTTTGGCACTGGGCCAGACCCTCTACTTGAGTTCTTTCCTTCAGTCCCAACCCCGTCCCGCAAAGGGGCATCTGAGTACCTAAAAAACCAAAGCTCAGAGAAGTGAAGTGACTTGCCAGAGGTCACACAGCTAGCAGGAGCCCGAACCGCGGCACTCTCATTCATCCATGTTTTGCGTCACAGCCCATCCAGGCCGCGTCCCTACCTCATCTACAAAGATCCTTGAAGATCCTACCTCATCTTGGCAAAGATGCACAACTTCTTCCTAAAGGGTCTTCTGTATCGACACTAAGGCAATCCACAGTCACACGTGTCACAGAAATGGTGGTCCGTGTTGTTCAGGTCGCTGCTGACAAACCCTACCCAGACGCCTGTCCTGCCTTGCCCAGGCTCCATGCCTGCTGTGTTGCTGAAAGTGTTGATGGCAGCGACTTGGACCCCTGGGTTGACAATGCTGTGTTCACAGTCTTTAGCTGCCACTTCCTGAGTGACTCTGGGTCAATCATGTCACCTCTGATCCTTGGCTTCCTCAAAGCAGTGGGGTCACAGCCCTGTCTGGGCCCACCTCACTGGGTTGTTTGGGGCCTCAAAGAAGAGAAAGTATTTTTTCAAAACAGTCATTCGCATGCAGTGCATCCCTTCTGCCCTCCACACCCTCGTTCTTCCAGTGCCCGCTCTAAATTGGCCAGGTCTGAGCTTTTCCAGATGCCGGTGGGGAGGGGCGTGTGTGTTAGAGGCTCCATAAATCCTTATAGGAATGATTTTGTTTGTTTGTTTGGAGGGAGAGGGCAGGAACTGGAGGAAGTATTCCCCAGACTTCCTTGAGGTCTGTTCACACTGGAAAAGTCTGAGTGAGCCCTGCACATACACACATTCACACACAGACACAGATTTATGCCTACGCGTACGCTCATGCCCTCACACACAGTCATAGATGCTTGTGTACACTCACTCATGCTTACACACATGTAGACGCATGCTCACACACACTCACACGCACCGTAACAACAGCTATGCTCCTGAGAGCTCTTCCCTTCTCATTCATATAAATGCTATTCTGATTTCTTCTACCTCATTTTTGTTCAAGGAAACTTTCAACTACTTGAGTTCTTCCTTTTCTTTCGTATAAATGCTATTGTGATTCCTTCTACCTCATTTTCCTTCGAGGAAATTTCAACTACTTGAGCACCTCCTGTAATTATATGGTAGAGGTGTAGATTCTATTTTATTGCACTTAGCAGATTTTCAAAGTCTTAGCTTTAGGCACCCAAGTGTGTGGACTGTACACACATACACACATGCACACTCTTCAGCCCCTCCATCATTCATAAACTGGTTAGATGCAATTTACTGCTGTTATTCTTGGGAGCAGCTTTCTGTACAGATGCCTTTGCCATCGCCCTCTCGTGGCCACAGAGGGTCTATACTCTGGTCCTTAGGGTGACTTCAGCATTTAAGAACTCTAAACATCCTTTCCTCTGAAGCTTTCCTCCAAACCTTGAACCAATTTAGTACCAGGACTGAGGCAGATGAGAGAACTGGGCAAAGGCCCAAGGGCACACAAGCGTCTCAGACTGTCTGGAGCAGAAAAGAGCAGGGTTTTCTTTGTTTTCCCAAATGCACGCTGGAGCATGTTTTGCAATCCCTTCAGGCTGGGCCTGGGTCTGTGCTCTGAGCACTGTGTGTGTGTGTGTGTGTGTGTGTGTGTGTGTGTGTCGGTGTTTTCCCTTTAAGCTGCTGGAGGGTTTCATGAGCATGACTAGATCCTTAAGTGACTTCATAGGCATTCAAGGGTGTTTCCCCTGGGAGAACCACCTTAAAACAAAGCCTGGGAGCCAATCATCCCTAAGGAAGGGGCAAGTAGAAGAAACAAGAGGTGCACAGGATACTGGCTGCACAGACTCTTGGAGTGTTTGGGCTGGAACAACCTTAGAAATCACCTAATCCAGCATTTCTGCAAGTACCTTCTGACGACTGCTAGTTATACACGTTTCTTCATGGGGGGAAGTTTCCTTGGGCAAAACTAGAGTGAGAAATGCTGCTCACTTTCACCTGTCTTGGTGGTTGCATCACAGCTGAGCATATTTAAGACCCTGAGAAGTCCTGCAATAAGGAAACTGGTCTGAGGTTTGTGTAACCCAGTTTTCCAGTATATCTGACCCTTTTTCATGTACACTTAAAATTCTTCTGGAATTTTTGGAGAACCCTCAATGTAATTCAACACTGTATTTAATCACATGGGAACTGAGTCTCAGAGAGGGAAGAACACTCGTACAAGGTCACCTGGCTAATTCAAGAGAGAGCCAGAGCCAGGATCCAGGGCTCCCAGTGCCTAGAATGGGGCTCCATCCACTGATTCTGAGGCATCTGCAGAATGTGTCAGCCTCCCAAGGGAAGAATTACTCTCCCCGGAGAAGTCTGGGTAAGTTCTTAGGAGGTCAGGCTGTTGGATAGGACTTTTTTTTTTTAAGTGCCAGAGATGGCATTTATACTCTGTGGTGTGATTTTCAGAGTTCCACACAAATCTCCCAGGATTTTTGGATTTTTTCCAAACCTTTTGATTTTTCCCTTTACTTTTCCATAGGCTTCTCAAAAGGAAACTGTCCAGCCGTCCCCCCCAGAAAATTCATCTCAGACCTTGTCCTCCACCTGTTTTCTGTCTCTAAATGTGAGGAACTACCATTCACGTGGGCACTATCATCAGGTGAGGTGTTCTGGTTGCAGCAACAGAAAATAACTAAGTGAAGTCAAAAAATGACTTTTTAAGAAGGCCTTTGGATAGTGTACAGAATTTAAGGAAAAAACTGAAGAAGGAGGATTCAAAAAAGGCAAGAACCAAGGCAGGCTCTGGGTGCCAAGCCCACAATTTCCAGATTCCCATGAGGGAAAGACTGATCGGCCTGCTTAGGTCCCATGATCACCCTCTTGGCCAGAAAAGACCAGAACCTGTGGGTGACGGTTCCTTGGAAACCACACTCAGCTGGGCAGGCTGGAGCAGTGCTCTCCACGGAAAACTGGGGAGCTCTTAGCTGAACAAGTAGGGGAATGATGAGAAGGCAAAACAGTGCAAAGCATCTTCCCTCTGTCTCACACCACAGCCATTCAGTTCCTGAGTCCTGTTCATTCTTCCCCTTGATTATTTCTTGAATCTGCCCCCTCTTCATCCGTGGTCCTCCTGCCATTGTCCAGACCCTGGTTTCTTGCATGGTCTTTGCTCACATTGGCCCCCACATCAATTCTCTGACTTTATTTGTTTGTTTTGCTCCACCAATCCAGCAATCGATCCTTTGCTTTGATGGTCAAGGGATCTTTCCAAAATGCAGACCCGAAAATGCAATCCTAAACTTTGAAGCAGATTTCTGCCTCTACTAACTCATCAGCTCCCACGCTCCCACACGGCGGCGTCAAAGTGCCTCCTGGATCATCCTTCTCTGCTCGTTCTGATCTGGCTAGCCCAGAGTCAGTTTGCTGTCAGTTCCTCCAGAAACTTTGCTGGCCCAGCCTGTTAAATCCTCAAGGGCAGTGACCCTATATAATCCATTTGCTTCAACATTTCCTTATAAAAATTTTCATACATACAGAGATGCCTAATCAGTTTTTGCATGCTTGATGCCTAGAGGTACAAATAAATCTTTGATGATTGATGAGTGAATAAATGAATGAATACGTGAACGAAGGATCTTCCCAATCAGCTAGCTTATTTGACATTCTCTTGTTGCAGTTTTACTTATTTTGATCCATGATACTTCATATTTTGGGGAGGAGGGAGGTTACATTCTTCCAGAATCTCTGGGAGAGCTCTTCACAAACTGTACACATTCTTTCCCATTCTGATGTGTTTGCTCTCTCCCCGTTGAAACTTACCATTTATTCTGGTCATTCTCCAATGGATTGTCCAGATCACTGTCTGTCCATTGTCACCCTGTTCTATTCCCAAGGAGGCTGATCTCTATAGACTGTATCACCCCTTGGTTCTGGCCACGTGAGGAACTAGCAGAATATCAGAGAGCTGGAGGAGAGAGGCCAGGGCTTCCTCCACAAGGACTTCAGTTTGGCAGTGGCTGCCTTCCTCTACTGAAGGTCATAGTTCATGTCCTTCAGCCCTGAACTCCAGCTTCCACTCCCATCCCCTTGCTTCTTCAAAGAGTAGGGGTAGGAACAGCTTCCCACTGGTGCTAAACTTTGGGCAGTCCCCATCCCATGTTGATTTCTTAACCACGCCTCACTTTTCTAAGTCTTCATTAAACTTTCTTCAATCACTCCTTTGAGTTTTGTCATCTGTTTCCTATCAGGGACCATGAAACTGACATACTACCTCACTGAGCCATAGAAGCAGATCCCTGAGGAGTAGGTGAACAGGGAGGGGAGGGAGAGAGGATGAAAACCCCACTTTAAGATTAAGACTGTGATCCCTATTAAATCCTGCTTGGAGCGAGACCAACCCAGGTATGTGAATTTTAGGTTGTTTTCTGGAGAGCAGGGTTAAGGGAGAAGTACCATCAGTCGGACCTGAGAGACCATTTTGTCAATGCAAATGCTTCTTTTTCTCTCCTCTGTGAAAGAAAAAACAATAAAGGCTTACTGCCAGTTAATCTATTGAGCTTCCCCACGGGGCAGGATATACTCTGACTAGGTAAGTGTTTGATGAATGAATACCTAATTTTGAAATAAATAACCTAACATGGAGAAGAAGGTAGAGAAACAGAATCTTCCAAAATCCAGATCCCTCTGTAATGGACCCCTATTACTTGGTCTTTCACTCCAACATGTGATTGGGGTCCAGGACTTTCTTGTTCTCATAAGATCTTGTCTCCCTCAAGACTGAACTTTTAGGGGGTTGGCACATGACTGAAATGAGCAAATCAGAGTCTCCCTGGGATTTTTCCACCTAGAACAGGAGAAAGAGATCCAGTTCCTCCGTGGTTGTAAAGCTAGACATGTGAAGAACAGGCCACGTTTTCAGCTGTGTGGCCCAAGCTGGTATAATAGAATGGATTTGACCCATTTCCCAGAATTGTAAGTGGCAACTAGCTTAATTTATCAATCAAACAAACATTTATTGAGAACTTCATATACGCCCAGGAGAAAGCACAGCCCACAACTGGCAACAATCCAGTTAGGAAGACAAAGTTAAGATACATGAAAGAAGAGAAAAGATGTAGTATATAATTAAATGCTAATTGATGTAGGTCAGATAGTGAGTACTACAAAAATTCAAAAGAGGGAGAAATCACTTCAAGCTGGACTGGAAGGGCTGAGGAATACTCGTTGGCCTTTGAAGTATGCATAGATTTTATGAGATCAATGGGAGGGAAAAGGATCTTTGCATCAAGAGAAGCATAGGCAAGGAGGCAGGAATAGGATGGTGTATGGGGGTGGGGAGAGGGCTTTGGGAATGTGAAATATGAGAGACTTTGGGGACAAATTTCTATTGGTTTGAGAGAAAATTTGAGAAAAAGAGTTTCGATGCCTGATTCGCCCTTGGAGGTGGCTTGGCCACCTTGTTTGGAAGTTGGAGTGCTCTGAGCAGAAGCAATGGCTCTGACCTTGAGAGATGATACAGATTGGAATCCCCAGAAGGAAACTAGAAATGTGCCCCCAGATCAACTTTGCCCTGGTCTGAGAGGAGGCCAGATGATCTGGGGAGCTCTTGTATCTCTAAACTGGTGCGTTGAGATGGTGACTCAGCCAGATGTGGGGTCAGCCAGAGTGCTGACCTGAGAGGCCTGGAAGACAGATGAGAGCAATCATGGGCCTTTTGAAACTATGCAACAAGATTTGTCTCATATTTGAGCAAAGCAAGAACCATCACTGGGGAAATGGCTCTCCAATTTGAGGAGTATTAATCACCTAATTAACCAGAACACCTGCTCATAAAACTCATCCCACCCACGGAACCAAATTAAACAAAGCATGAGGATGTGCCACACAGACTTGGCGGTGGCATCTGCATCCTTGGCTGGCCTCCTCAGGCACTGGGGCTCACAAAACTCTCCAGCCAGCTGTTGGGGTTGACAGAAACTTCAGAATACCAGCCTTGTTTAGTAAGCAGTGATTAGTGCAAACTCAGAGAAACTTCTCTTGCAACTTAGCTCGAATCACAGATGCCCCTGATGTGCTGGGCACTGTTATGAGTGTTTGTATATATTAACTCTCGAATCCTCACAACAACCAAATGAAGTCCCCTATTGTGGCAGAGCCTGGCTCCATGCTCACGGATCTATTTTCGTCTTCCTGGGCTCACAGGAAGACTACATTTCCCAGCCTCCCTTGCAGTTATGTTGGGACCATGTGCCTCATTCTGACCAATGGAGCATGTGCAAAAGTGATCCATATCACTTCTAGACTTGGTCTTTGAAACCTCTTACATAATCAGGCAAGCCTTCCCTCTTTGCCTGCTGGCTGGATAAATAGAAGGAATCCAATGAAGGATCTCAGAGTGTCCTGAGAGGATGGTGGCACCACAGAAAGGAAGACCCTGAAATCTCTGAATCACCACATAGAAGGCAGTGACCAAACACTCAGTCTGTAACAAGAGGAAAACCTAAACCCTGCACTGAGATTTGGGGGTTGTTTATTATAGCCATTAGCATTAATTACCCAGGCTGATATACCAATGCCATCTTGGCAATTACATTCCCCCAAAAAGGACTATTCTTAAGGAAAGCTACTACCTATGTGGTATGACTTCAGAAACAACAGGAAGTTCCCCCCATCCTAAAATACAGCCTCTTTCTATTGGTTAATTGATGAAATACTTTTAAATAGTAACTCTCATTATCTGCCCTTTATTTCTTATTCATTCCACATGTTTACTGAGTACTTTCTAGGTGTAGGTAATGTTATACACGTTATAGAGAAGACAAAGTAAAGACAATTGCTACTCTCTTGGAGCCTTGTATGGACAACAGATGTAAAACAATCAATTAAACAATAAAATAAAATAAATATGTAATTACAAATTATAAAATGTTGAGAAGGGAATTAATAGGGTGATATGATAAAGACTAACTGAGGCTAGCGAAGTTTTAAAGAAGTGGTTACGGACGGAGACTCCAAAGACAAGAATCTAGCTGTGATAGAATGAGGTCTAGAGTGGGGTAGGTCATTATTCCAAGAGACGAAAGAGCACGTGCAAAGGCCTTAGAGCATGACTTGCCTAGTTGGAGGAACATAAAGAAGCGCACTGTGACTAGATCCTAGAGCTGGAGAGACACCTGTTCTGGGAAGGTCAGAATTACTTCTCCTTCACTGTTGTATTGACCCCAATGTATGTGAAGTATGACAGTGATATTCCTCCCATCATTTGTGTATATGAAGAGAAGACTAAACTTTTGGATTCATCTGACCTGACAGAAAGTCTCTTGCAGTTCCAGGAGTATTTGTATACAGGGAGCTGATTAAAGGCAAACTAGTTAAGAGATTTGTATTAAAGTTATCTTGTTAAGGCAGCATCATATTTTCCCACAGCTTTTAAGTGTTTTGATGTGGCTGGTGGGTAAGGGATGAAGTTAACGAAGACCACCAGGGTAGGAGATTAAATCCCCTCCAACCAACCCTTGGAGCTACCACTTCATTGAATGAATACTCAATCCTAGGTAAGGCATGTGCATTCCTGTAAAATATTGTATTGTACAAATTTCTGCTTTCCCAAGTTTCGCCAATGGCATCATCATCTACCCAGATGGCTGGGCCAAAAACCTAACCATCTTTAACATTTTCTTTTTTCCTCCTGACCAACCCCATCCATAAGCTTGCCAAGATCTCTTGATACCTCACCTTAAAACTTTATGAGATCCTACCCCCATTCTTCTTCTCCTTGGACTTTGTTCAGGCCTCAATGGCCTCTCATCCAAGCCCTTTAACTGGCTTCCCTGCTCAACTCCTACAATCACACTCCAGAGCCTTAGAGGCATTTCCATTACTTACAGAATAAAGTGTAAAGAATGTACATGGTAAAGAAGGGTCTTTGTTGACTAAGCGTGTCTCTGCCTTTATCTCTTGCTTCATTTCTTCTCAAATCCCCATTCCCACCTCAGGCTGAGCCATGGAGAATTAAAGTTTCTGAGTGTTGAGGTGTTTGCCATCTGTCAACTTATCCCATGCTTTTCCCTATTTCTGTAACGCCCTTGCCCATCTCCTCCCTCTGCTGCAATTGTTCTGGTCCTTCACCACGCAGCTCAAGCATCACCACCTCTGTGAAGCCTTTAAACCTCTATTACTGTACCCCTTACACTAATGTAATTATCTCTTCACACATCTCCCTCCTTCCCTGACTAGACAGTGAGACCCTTGAGCAATGGAATGTAATTGATTGAACTCCTTGAGAGAGCTGTCTATCCTCACTGTGTCCACTTCCTCTCTTATTCTTTCTTTAATCGACTCCTTTTGAAATTTCTCCCCAACATTGAAACTGTTCTTTTCAATGACCTTCCCATTTTTCTAGTTACTTAAGCTAAAATTTTTGGAGTCATCCTTCATTTCTCCCTTCCTTTTGTACTCAATATCCAAGCAATTAGCAAATCCTGTTTATTTTTTCTTCAAGTCCCGAATTCTACCATTTTGTTTCATGTCTACTGTTACCACAAATGACTGTCACTTCTGGCCTGCATTATAGTAATATCCTCCAAACTCCTTGTCTCTATCATTCTCCACCTTCTATAGTCAAATATTAACCTGGCACCCCCATTCTGTTAAAATATACATAAGACTACATCATTCTTTTCATCTAAAGCTTCCAATAGATACGTCTGCTTCTAACGATGATGGAATAACAGAAACTGGATTTACCTTCCCACCTTAAACATGTACAAAACTGGACACAGTGTATGAAAAAGATGGTTTTCAAACGTTGGAAAATAGAAAGTGCATGACTGCTCGGTGGAATGAAAAACAAATGAGGTGAGCTGTACAATTATGCCACCTTACTGCCTAGAGATAATTTTTCCAGGCTGCAGTACAGGGAGAAGAAATCAGCGTTTTCTCTAAGTTGAGGAAACAGAGATTAGAGAAGCCAATGTGTCTGGAGTTGTAAGACTGCATACTGGGAGATGGGAGCTGAACAGAAAAGAGTTCCAGATTCCAGGAACATTCAGAGAGGTTCCGTTGAGGCTCTGACTGAGTATTTGTGAGACGAAACTACATGAGGCTGGGAAAGAACCACTAGAGAGCAGTAGCCTGAATCATTCCCAGAGTTCACACAAGAGTGGGAATAGTTAGCATTTCACCACTAACATTTCACCAGCCACGAAAGGCCCTCATAATACATAGGACATTGGCTAGAAACCTCAGAAGGGCATTGCCTTTCTAGTGGAGCTAAAGACACCTTGGACTCACCCTATGAAAAGCTTAAAAACAAATCTCAGAAGGATCCAACTGATTCCATGGAACTTAACTGTGAGATAGAACAAAGTCCTGCACTCTTTAAAGAAATAAACATAACGACTGCCATCCAATCAAAAGTCACCAGGAACACAAGGAATTCTGAAGATACGATTTATAAAAAGGAAAAAAATAAAATCAATAGAAACAGACCCAGAAATGGTAGAGATGATATAATGAACAGACAAGTATGTTAAAACAGCTATTATAAATATACTTCATATATTTAGGAGGTGTGAAAAAAATGGAAGATATAAAAGTACCAAATGGAATTTCTAGAGATGTAAAATACAATATTTTAAGTGAAAATGCACAGGGTGGGATTAACAGCAGATAAAATTCAGCAAAAGGTCTTGTATCCAGGATCTCTTTAAAACAAAAAAAGAAGAAACTCTTACAACTCCATAATTAAAAGACAAACAGCCAAATTAAAAATAAGCAAAAGACTTTAAGAGACACTTCATCAAAGCAGATACATGAAGAGGTACAAATAACAAGTGGACACATGCAAAGATGCTGAAAACCATTAGTCCTTAAGGAAATGAAAATTGAAATCATGAGATACCACTACACAGCCACAAGAATGGCCAACATCATAAAGGCTGAAGTTACTAAGCTTTACAGAGGATATGGAGACACTGGAACCCCCATTCATTACTAGTGGGAACAAAAATGGTACAACCACTTTGGAAAACAGTTTGGCAGTTTCTTAAAAGTTAAACATATACTATCATATGACCCAATAATTTCACTCCTAAATGCCTATCAAAGAAAAAGGAAAACATATGTCTACACAAAGATTTATATAGCAGTATTACTCATAATAGCCCCAAATTGGAAACCATCTATATGTCTAACAACTGACGACTGAATAAAAAACTAAAAATGATATATCCATACAATGGAATACTGCCAATAATACTACACCAATTAAAAGGAACAAACTCCTGGGGCTGGCCCCGTGGCCCAGTGGTTAAGTTCGCACACTCTGCTGCAGGCGGCCCAGTGTTTCATTGGTTCGAATACTGGGCGCGGACATGGCACTGCTCATCGAACCACGCTGAGGCAGCGTCCCACATGCCACAACTAGAAGGACCCACAACGAAGAATATACAACCACGTACCAGGAGCCTTTGGGGAGAAAAAGGAAAAAAATAAAATCTTAAAAAAAAAGGAACAAACTCCTGATACATACAATGATGTAGATGAAACTCAAAAGCATAATGTTAAGTGTAAAAAGCCAGACACAAAGACAAGACTACATATTGTATTATTCCATTTATATTGAATATAAAGTAAAGAAAAACTATAGATATGGAAAGTAGGTCAGTGTTTTACTGAGGCTGGGAGTGGGGTGGGATGAGCAGTGGGAATTGACTGCTAACAGGTAAAAGGGAACTTTTAGGGGTGATGGAAGTGTTCTAAGATTGGATTGTGGTGATGGTTATACAACTATGTAAATTTACTAAAATTCATCAATCTGGACTGAAAATGGTTGATTATATTGCCTGTAAATCATTCCTCAATAAAGGTGCGTAAAGTAAAATAGTAACAATGTACCAAGAGGTTTATAACATGTGTTATTTCATATAGCATATGAAATGAAGCATATGAAAACAATAGCACAAAGGACAAGAGGAAGGTAATGAATATATACTGTTATAAGTTATTACACTAAAGGTAAAGTGGTATCATATTATTTGAAGGTGGACTATGGTAAATTAAAAATATATGTTGTAAACCCTAGGAAACCAACAAAAAATAAAAAAGACATATAGCTAAAAGCCAATAGGAGAAATAAAATGAAATCATAAAAAAATCTCACTATGTCTAAAATAAAGTAAGAAAATAGGAAAAAAGGGAAGAAAGAACAGATGGGACAAATAGAAAACAAATAGCAAGATGGTAGATTTAAACCCATATAGCAATAATCACCTTATGTAGAAATGGTCTTAACAATCCAATTTAAAGCCTGAGGTTGGTCAGATTGGATTTAAAAAACCAAAACATAAGAGCCAACTGGGTGATATCTGTAGGAAATCTACTTTAAATATAAAGATACAAAGATGTTAAAAGTAAAAGGATGGAAAAGAATACAACCTGAAAACACTAGTCAAAGAAAGCTAGAATGGCTGTACTAATATTAGACAAAGTAGATTTTAACATAACCATTATTTCACTGGATAAAGAAGGGATATTTCATAATGATAAGGGGGTCAATTCACCAAGAGGACATAACAGTTGGATGCACCCAATAAGAGAGCTTCAAAATACATGAAAACAGAAACTGGTTGAACAAAAAGAAGAACTAGACCAATCCACAATTATAGTTGGAAGTAGCAACACTCCCATCTCAGTAACTGCTAGAATAGTGGACAAGGAGTCACTAAGGATATACATAAGAGACTTGAAAAATGCTAGCAACCAAATAAGCCTAATTGACATTTAGAGAACTCTCTGCCCCACAACAGCAGAGTACATGTTATATTCAAGTCCATTTGGAGTGTTCGCCAAGATAAACCATAGTCTGGACCATAAAGCAAGGTTCAATAATTTTTTAAAAATTAAAATTATATAAAAATATTCTCTGATGATAGCAGAATTAAACTAGAAATCAAAGACACAAAAGTGTGTGGAAAATCATGAAAAACTTTGAAAATTAAACATCGCTTATCTAAAAAAACCATGACCAAAGAAGTAGTCACAAAAGAAATTAGAAAATATTTTGAGTTGAATGAATATGAAAACACAACATATGAAGATTTGTGGAATGAAGCCAAAGCGGTGTTTATAGGAAACATTTTGGCATTAAATGCTTATATTAGAAAAGAAGAAAGGTTAAAAATCAATAAGCTAATCTTCCACTTTAAGAAACTAGATAAAGAAGAGCGTGTCAAACCCAAAGTAAACAGGCAGGAAAGAAACAATAAAGAGCAGAAATCACTAAAATTGAAACAGGAGTGCAATGGAGAAAAGCAATGAATTCAACATTGGTTCTTTGAAAAGATAAACAAAGTTGAAAAAATCTAGCCAGAATATTTATGAAAAAAAAGAGAGAAGACAGAAATAATCAATATCAAGAATGAAATAGGGGAAATTTGTATAGAGCCGACTAACATTGAAAGAATGATAATAGAAAATTATGAAAAGCTTTATGCCAAACATTGGATAACTTATATGGAATGGATAAATTCCTAGGAAGACACAAACTGCAAAAGCTCACTCGAGAAGAAATAAGTAACTTAACTAGCCCCACATCTATTAAATAATTGCATTCACAGTTCAAAAACCTTCCCACAAAGAGAATCCAGGTTAGCTGATGTCCCTGGCAAATATGACCAATTTTACACAAACTCTCCTGGAAAATAGAAAAGGAGAGAACACTTTCCAATTCATTAATGAGGTCAGAATTACCCTGATACCAAAACTAGACAAAAACATTATAAAAATAAAAATTATAGACCGATGTCCCTCATAAAAATTAAAAATCTTTAACAAAGTATTAGAAGATGGAATTTAGTAGCAAACCAAAGGATAATACATCATGACCAAGTGGAGTTTATCCCAGGTATGAAAAGTTGATTCAACACTTGAAAATTAATCAATGCCATTTATTACGTTAGCAGAGTATATGATCATCTACATAGATGCAGAAAAAGCGTCTGAAAAAATCTGACATCTATTCGTGATAAACATTCTCAGGAAACCAGGACAAAGGAAACATCTTCAACTTGATAAAGAACATTAACAAAGACTCGACAGTTAATATATGATGAAAGAATGAATCCTTTCCTCCTAAAATTTGGAACAA
The DNA here is from genome assembly GCF_021613505.1 of Equus quagga. Lineage (NCBI taxonomy): Eukaryota > Metazoa > Chordata > Mammalia > Perissodactyla > Equidae > Equus > Equus quagga. The sequence continues at coordinate 53,884,117 of NC_060273.1, read as the reverse complement.
GGCGAGGATCTCTGATCTCGCCATGCATTTTCAACAGCATACTGGAGGTCCTAAGCAATGCAGTAATATGGGAATAAGTAAAAAGGCGTGCAGGTTTGAAAGGAAGGCATAAACTTCTACTTACAGACAACATGATGTCTACATAGGAAAACCCAAAGAATGTACTAATAAGTGAATTTATAAGGTTGCATGACATATGGTCAATACATGAAAATCAACTGTTTTCTTAGATACTGGCAACGAACAACTGGAAATTAAAATTTACAAAAACTGTATCATTTACAATAGCATGAAAAAACATGAAATATTTAGAGGCAAAACTAAATATGTTTAACATTTAAATGCTAATAATGACAAAATATTGATGAGAGAAATCAAGATGACCTTATAAATGGATAGATATAACTGTACTCATGGATTGGAAAATTCAGTATGTTAAGATGTCACTTCTCCTCAAATGGATCTATACATTCAATGCATTCCCAATCAAAATCCCAGCATGGGCCAGCCGCTTGGTGGAGTGGTTATGTCCTGTATGCCCTGTTTCGGTGGCCCAAGTTTGGATCCATGGCACAGACCTACACCAGTCATCAAGCCATGTTTTAGTGGTGACACATACAAAATAGAGCAAGATTGGCACAGATGTTAGCTCAGAGTGAATCTTCCTCACTGAAAAAAAAAAAGTGTGTGTGTGTATATATATCTGTGTGTGTGTGTGTGTGTGTGTTCTTTCCCTGGCTGAGACAGTTCAAGAGCTCACCCTGACTGTCACCAAAGACATATTGGATAGGAATTAATTTAAGTCAAACTTTTGGAGAGAGAGAGAAAGAAATGAGACTTCAAAAAAAAAAAAAAACTTAGCCAAACTTACTCTTAATCAAGCCACTGACAACTTTTAGATCTCTTCTTTAATTACTGCTTTTCCTTGATGACTGCTGGTAGGCAAATCCTGGTGGCAGGTTGGTAATTTGTGCACCCATATGACCACTTACTTTCATCCAATCCATGGCAGATATCACTAATCAATCAGAGCAGTCTTCACCACAGAGCCCTTAGGAGGCTTCCCAATCATTCTTATTGCCTTGTTGAGGCAGCTTCCAGCAACTGATTACCAATGATAGGTAAGTTAAGAATCATTTGCCATCCCTGTCCTGGTGAATCTCGTTTGGCTTGTGTTTTGGTTCTTTGCTTCTGCAGGTGAAAGAGTAGACAGAGGAGGCAGATGAACTGCAAAGATGGTATCTAGTGACCAGTCTGCTTTGAAGTCTCTCTTCTGAGAGACCATATCTACAGACATCCACAGCTGCTCTGAGGATCTGCGAGCCCCAGAACACTGAGGCAGTATCCTCAGCAACCAGGATTTTGTGCTTCTAGTTCTACGTTTATAAAGCGAAAAGGTGGGCAGTAATTTAACTATGCTTGAGAAGGATAAAATCTAGAGCAGCAGTTCTCAACCTTAGCTACACACTAGAAGCCCTGGGGAGCCTTTAAACTATAGATTCTGAAACACCATTCTAGACTAACTGGTTTCACATCTAGATATACATCCTAAAGAGCGTGGCAATTCCACATCTAGTGCACACACGTGAAAAGATTCTAATTATAGCATTGCTTGCAAATGAAAATTTTTGGAAAACCTAAATATCTACCGAAATAATGGATAAATAAATTGTGATTATACATTCAGTGGAAAATATGCAGGTATTTAAATCAGTGGTAGCATTGTGTATCAACATAAATATACTTTTAAAACACAATTGGGTGAAAAATGAAGTTCAAAAATGATATGTGAACTATTATGTCATTTATATAAAGCTTAAAACAAGCACATTTAATACCACATGTTCTTTATTGATACATTCATATGAACAAAGTAATTAGATAACAAATAGGAAGGTAAACACTACATTCCAGATAGCAGTCACCTACGAGGAAGAAAGAAGGGCAATGGGACAAGGCGCTTCAACCCTATCTGTGATATTTTATTTCTTTAGATAATTCTAAAACTAATGTGGCTAAATATGAAGATTTAGCCAAGATGATGAGTCAGTTCAAGAGTGTTTTTATATTATTTTTCAACTTTTATATATGCTAAAATAATTCAACATAAACATCATTTTTTCCACCATTAAGATCATCAAGTGAGATATATGAAAAATTATTAGCACGGTGCTCCATAACTGGTAGCCAATCACTGATCATTAAATGGTAGATAGCTTTATTATGAACTCCTCAATTATGCTCAAAGACATTCATCATAATAAGTTTTAATAACATATTTGAAGCAATTCAAATGTGTAATAATACATTGCTGTGTAAAATATAACACGTTCATTGACATGAATGTACTCGTAAAAAATATGCAACCATTGAAATGATGGTTTTGAAGATTAACATGATGGAAAGTGCTTAATACATACTAGTAAATGAGAGAAACAATATCTAATATTGGATGTATATATGATATCTAATTATGAGGAGATTGGAACAAAAATTGGCATTAAAAAAAGTAAAACACCAAGGAGAAGTAGTAGAATTATGGGTGATTTCTTTTCTTTCCTTTCTCTGCAATGTTTGCTCTAATTTCTTATAATTAAAAAAATTAACATATCAAATGGAATTCATACTTTTCTAGGTAGCATCCAAAGAAAAAGTACCACTTGATTTATATTCTCAGAGAACTGAGAGGCTGAGACAGAAGCAGATACATACACTAGATCTGATGATGATAAACATAATTTTTTGAACATTAGCTTTTGATACATTATTGCCAACCCTCACAAACTCTGTACAACTTATGAATTCTTGTTCATAATATAACTGAGTCTCAAAGATATATGTGACTTTCACATCCTCTCTCTCCTCAAACCAACAAAGGAGCCTCTCTTCTTCTTTCTCCCTCTCCCTTGCCCTTCCTGTTGCTTCCCTTCCCTCTCTCCCACAGGCTGTCTCTAAACTTGGTTCCTACATCACTGACAAAACTAAAGCAATCACAAGATAACTTCTACTTCTATAGCTCCCACACCCACGTCTAGCCACTTGCTCCAATTTCCATCCATAGACTTCTCTTTGCCTTCTCACCTGCGTATGAACCATCCACGTTCCCATCTAAAGGTAAGCCCCTCCATTTGTGCACCAGATCCTATCCTCTCTCCTCCATGATCATTCTAGCAATTCTCCCCTCTCCCTTCTACGTAATTACGTTTCTCTACTGGGCCTTTCCCTTCAGCATAAAAGCATGATATTTTCTCTCCCATTAAAAAAGAAGAAAATTCTTCTTGACCCCACTTCAACATCTATCACCATGTTTGCACCACTTTGAAAAAAGTTTTCTATGTAGGCTGTCACCAGTGCTCCTCCTCTGCCACTCCACTGAAGACTCCTCGTCAGGGTCAACAACGACCTCCATGTCTTGCTGCATCAATGGTCAATTCTAAGTCCTTGTCTTGACCTATTTGACACAGTTGATCACTCTCTCTCAATAGACTTTCTTCCATCACACTGTCGCTTTTCCTCCTTCCTTGCTGAGTAATCTACTTCAGTGTTCTTTGCTTGTTCCTCTTCTCCCCAACCTCTTCATGTTCAAGTACTTCAGGACTCAGTTCTTGGACCTCTTCTCTTCTTTATCTTTGCTAATTCCCTCAATGATGTTATCTTATAAAATTTTCAAGACTTTAAACACCATCTATATACTGGTGGCTCTCAAATTTATATCTTTATCCCAGACTCCAGATTTGTACATTTAATTGCCTATTCAATATTTCCACTTGGATGTTTAATAGAAATCTCAAACTTATCAAATTCAAAACTGCATTCCTGATCTTTTCGTTTAAACTTTCTGTTTGTCGCCTTCCCTATCTCAGTGGATGGCAACTCCATCCTTCTATTCTCTCAGCCCAAAACTTTTGGAATCATCCCTGATTCCTTTCCCTTTTCTCACCTGCACATCTAACATATGTATCAGGAAATCCTCTCAGTTCCATTTTCAAAATACATTCAGATTCTGGCCACTTCTCACCACTTCTGCAAACCTTCTCCAAGCCATGATAATATTTTGCTTGACTACTGCAACAGTCCCCTAGTTGGGCTGCTTCTATCCTGCTGCCTACAATACTCCAGTGAGTCCCCGTTTCTCTCAAAGCCAAAGTCCTTACAGTGTCTTAAGCCCTACGTGGTCTGACACACGTCCCCATTACATCTATGACCTCCTTCCTTAATATTTCCCCCTTTGTTTACTCCACTCCAGCCCCACGGGCTTCCTTTCTGTTAACTGAATAGGTCAGGCACACTCCTGCCTTGCTTTGCTCCAGACTTTCCCTCAGCCTGGAGCAGACTTCCCCTACTCTCTCATCTCCTTCAAATCTGTGCTCATATCTGACTAGTCAATGAGTCCTGCACTGACCATGTGACTTAATATAGCAATCTTTACCTCCACCCCCCTCCTATTCTCCTGAGTCCTCCTTACTCTGCCTTTTTTTCTGTTTTGCCAAGCACTTATGCATTTTTTGTATCATACAAGTCACTTGTTTTCCATGTTTATTATTTGTTGACTATCTCCTGTGCTAGAATGTAAACTTCCTGAGGGAAGGGCACTTTGTTGTGATTAGTGATGTATCCCAGTGCTAAGAACAGAGATCAGCATGTAGTAGGTGTTCAAAAGCAGTGTCATTGAATGAATAAACTAATACTCACACTGCCTAAGTTCACATGATAGGTTATAGAGGTGGGTTTGTCTGACTCCCAAACCCAAGCTTTTCCAGTAAGCCCATGCTAATGTAAGTTATTCATTCATGCATTGAGGAAACCATTTATCAAAATAAAATTTTAAAAAGAAAAATGGGAATATTGTATTTCAAAGGACCCTTAGAAACCTCTAGTCTCTTCCCAAATGTGCCTTGGGGAAGTCTCTTCACATCTTCAACTCTGGGTTTAGGCTTCACAATTCTGAAAGTAGTCCTTGTAGCTATATCATGTATGTAGAAAGGAGCTTCTTATGCCATTATTGCCCCTTATCTCTGAACATAGGTATGTGAGAATGGTTGTCCATGTAGTGGAGTATAAGCCATAAAATATCTTATGGTGACTGGAATGGGAGATTGGAAAGATCTTAGACCCATGAGACTATGCCCAACCTTAGTGAGAAGATCCTTGAACTCAGGGAAGCAAGCAGAGTAATCCCTCCTAGTGTGGCCTTGGAATCAATCAGACTTGGATTAGAGACCCAGCCTTTCCATTTGCCAACTGTGTGACTTAGAGACAGTTACTTAATGAAAGGGAATTTCATTTTCTTTATCCATAAGGAAAGGCTACCAGTAGTACTTATTTCATAGAGCTATTGTAAAAAAAATTAAATTCCATGATACAGGCAAAGAGTTTAACACAGTGCCATTTACATAGTACACTCAATAGATGTTGGAATGCTGGTTTATACTGTTAGTATTTGTCTTTTGCCAATAAGTGTCATGTTAACTGTAGAGTTTTGTAGATGTATTATTACTAAAAGACTGAATGTTTTCTCAAGAACAAAGTGAGGATATTCACTCTCATGATTTCTAGTCAACATAGTATTAGAGGTCTTAGCCAATGCAATAAGGCAAGAAAAAAAGCTTTTACATTAAAGAAGAAGAAATAAAGCTATCTATATTCACAGATAACATGATTGCTATATAGAAAATCTCAAAGAATCTCCAAAAATCTACTAGCAGTAATAATGTTACAGAATAAAGGGTTCAAAAATCAATTGTTTTTCTATACGTTAGCAATGAAAAATTGGAATTTTAAATAGCAGTATAATTTACAATATCACCAAAAAAAGAAATAAATAGGTATATATCTAACAAAATTTGTGCAAGATCTGTATACTAAAACTAAAAAAAAAATTGAAAAAATAATTTTAATAGACTTAGATGTGTTAGAGTTATAGCTTGAAAGACACCATATTCGAAAAAATGTCAATCCTTCTCAAAATTGATATATGGATTTAACATAACCTCAACCCACATTCTGATATAAATTGACAAGTTGTTTCTAAAATTTATATGTAAAGGCAAAGCAACTAGAACAGTCAAAATAATCTGAAAAAGAAGAATAAAGTTGGAGGACTTATAGTACTTGATTTTGAGACAATGTCAAACTATAGTAATTAAGACAGTGTGGTATTAGTGAAAAAGTAGACACATAGATCAGTGGCATAGAATAGAGTGTCCAGAAATAGACCCACACATATATAGTCAGTTGATTTCAACAAAAGTGTGAAGGCAATTCAATAGAAAAAGATGGTCTTTTCAACAAATTGTGGTGGAATAATTGGACATCCATATGAAAAAACAAAATCAAAACCAAAAACCCTCTACCCATGTGTTGTACCATAGATAACAATGAATTCAAAATGGTTATAGACCTCATAAATGTAAATCCTAAAACCATAAAATGCCTAGAAGAAAACATAGGAAAAAATCTTTGTGATCCTAGATTCAGCAAATATTTCTTAGGTATGACACCAAAAGCATCATACATAAAAGAAAAAACCATAAGTTAGACTTCATCTAAATTAAGAACTTCTGTTCCTCAAAATAAAGTTAAAACAATTGAGAGAGAAAATCAACAACCCGACTAAAATGGGCAAAGATTTGAATATATACCAAAAAATTATACCAATGGCAAATGAGCACATAAAATGATACAAATTAAAATGTCAAGGAAATATCACTACACACAGATTAGAAGGATAAAGAAAATGGACACTACGAAGTGCTGGTGAGGGTGTGGAGCAGCTAGAACTATCATATGTTGCTAGTAGGAATGTAAAATGGTATAGTCATTTCAGAAAGACATTGGTTTCTTCATATAGTTAAATATACACTTGCCATATATGACCCAGCAATCTCATTTCTAGGTATTTACCCAAAAGAAATGAAAACAGATGTTCACACAAAACTTCGTATGCAGATTTTTATAGCAACTTTATTTATAAATGCCAAACACTGGAAATAACCCAAATGTCTTTCTACTGTTGAATAGGTAAATATACTGTATTACATCTGTTCAATGGAAAACTACTCAGCAATAAAAAATGAACTACAGATACACACAACAGCTTAGATGAATCTAAACTGCATTATATTGAGTGAAATTAGTCTGAAAAGGTTATATTCTGTATGATTCCATTTATTTAATATTCTGAAAAATGAAAATTACAGGGACAGAAAATAGCTCAGTGGTTGCTGTGGACTGGGGTGGGAGGAGGGATTGACCACAACAGGGCATAGGGAATTTTTTTGTGTGTGATGGAACCATTCTACGTCTCGACTATAGCAGAGATTGCATGACTGTAGGCATTTGTCAAATCTCATAGAACCATACACTAGAGAATTTTGCCTTATGGAAAGTATACTTAATATATCTGAGTAAAAAAAAAAAATCTAGGCTAACTGCTCTGTTTCTTCCTCAGCACTTTGATATTGTTATTCCACTACCTTCCAAGAAATAATGGTATGTCTTGGCTTAAGTATTATATATCAAGGAATGTATTTATTTTCATTTTTATTTATCCTGCTCTCCAAATCTGAGGAGTCATATCTTTTATTAAGTCTGGAAAATTTTCAGCACAATCTCTTTGAATGTTTCGTCTCCTATTCTCTCTATCCTCTCTTTATGTAGCATCTATTATAGATTAATTTTATCCTTCTCATTCTTACATTCCTTTTTATATTTTCCATCTTTTTATCCTCTGGCTACCTTCTGGAGAATTTCTTCAGATTTATTTCTCAATTTTCAATTCTCACCTCTGTTGTGTCTCATCTGTTTTTAACCAATCCATTGCCTTTTGAAAGTTAAACCATTTAATGAAATATAGCATACATACACAAATATGCATAAATCATAAATGTCAATTCAAATAAATTTCATAAACCAAACACACTGTGAAACCATCACCCAGATCAAGAAATTGAGTGTTGCCAGCACCCTGTAGACCCCGTTTGCACCCCTTCTTATTCACTAGACCCCCTGCCAAGGCAACCACAATTCTGATTCTCATACCATGGGTCAGTTTTACCAGTCTTCAACTTAATATAAACGGAATTTTCTATCTGAACTCTTTTGGTTTCTCTTTTGGTTTCACATGTTTGTGAGAGCCATCATATTGTTGTATGTAGCATTCATTTCTCATTGTGGTTTAGTATTTCTTTGCATTAAGACATTTGTACATTTATATAAATGTGAGTAGTTTCCCATTTGAGGCAGTTATGAATAAGTCTATATGAACATTCTTGTACATGACTTTTTGTGTCCATATCTCTGCCTTCCTGTTGGGTATCTATCTAGGAGTAGAATTACTGGGTCATAGGATAGATTCATTTTCTTTTGATGCTGTGACAAACTGCCACAAACTTAGTGGCTTAAGACAACAAAAATTTAATAACTTACAGTTCTGTAGATCAGAAGTCCAACATGAATCTCACTGGGCTAAGATCAAGGTTTTGACAGGGTTGCACTTCTTTCTGGAGATTCTGGGAGATAATCTATCTCCTTGCCTTTTCCAGCTTCTAGAGGCCATCTGCTTTCCCTGACTCATGCCTGCCTTTCTCCAGCATCCTAAGGATCCGAATCCTTCTCACTCTTGTCTGATTCTCTCTTGTGATTCCTTCTTCCACTTAAGGACCTTTGTGATTACATTGGGCACACCTCCATACTCTTAATTCCACCTGCAAACTTAATTCCTCTTTGCCATGAAACCTAACACATTCGCAGGTTCTGGAGATAAGGACATGGACATCTTCGGGGAGCCATTATTCTTCCTACCACATAGAGCATGCATAGGTTCAGTTTTATTTCACTGTGTAACAGTTTTCCAAAGTTGCTATACCAATTTAACACTCCTACAGCAGTAGAGGAAGGTTCCAATCGCTTGATATCTTTGCCAACACTTATTTTATTTTTTCACCTTATTAATTTTGGTAGTGTTGTACTGGTATCTCACTGAAGTTTTAATTTGTATTTCCCTAATGACTAATAACATTGAGCATCTTTTTCAGGGCTAACTAGCTTTTGGTAAGCTTCTTTTCTGAAATGCTTATTTGAGTCTTTCACCCATTTTTCTATTGGGTTTGTGTCTTTATTATTAATCTGTAGGTGTTCCTTAGATACTATGGCTAGTGATCCTTTGTCAGATATATGTACTATAATACCTTCTCCCACGCTATCGCTTGCCTCTTCACTTTCACAGTGGTGTCTTTTGACAAATAGAAGTTCTTGATTCTAACATAGTCTTGATTCTAACATTGTCTTTTACTGTTAATACTTTGTTGTTATTCTATTTAAGAAATCTTTGCCTGAAAATATCCAAAACCAAAAGTGACAAATGTTGGAGAGGTTGTGGAGAAAAAGGAACCCTCATACACTGTTGGTGGGAATGCAAACTGGTGCAGCCACTATGGAAAACAGCATGGAGATTCCTCAAAAAAATTAAAAATAGAAATAGTATATGACCCAGCCATCCCACTACTGGGTATCTATCCAAAGAACTTGAAATCAGCAATTCCAAAAGTCCCATGCACCCCTATGTTCATTGCAGCATTATTCACAATAGCCAAGACATAGAAGCAACCTAAATGCCCATCAACTGATGATTGGATAAAGAAGATATGGCATATATATACAATGGAATACTACTCAGCCATAAAAAAGACAAAATCGTCCCGTTCACAACAACATGGATGGACCTTGAAGGTATTATGTTAAGTGAAATAAGCCAGACAGAGAAAGACGCACTCTATATGATTTCACTCATAGGTGGAAGTTAAACATAGAGACAAAGAGAATTGATTGGTGGTTACCAGGGGAAAGCGGGGGTTGAGGGGAGGGTACAAAGGGTGCAGTGGTGCACCTACAACATGACTAACAGTAATGTACAACTGAAATTTCACAAGGTTGTAAACTATCATAATCTTAATAAAAAGTTAAAAAAAAAAGAAACCTTTGCCTGAAGATATTTTTCCATGTTTTCATTTAGAAACTTTATTTTTATATTTACATCTACAATACATCTGTAATTTTTATATAATATAAAGTATAAATCAAAATTCACTTTTCTCATACCAGTATCCAATTGATGAAAAATTAATTTATTGAAAAGATACTTCACTTCCTGCTGCATTTCAGTTTCGTCTTTGTCATAAAATGAGTAAACATGTGTGGGTCTTCTACTGACTTTTCAATTTGAAATGCAATGCTTTTCATTTTTAAAACAGCTACTAATGCCTTTCTCAAATAGTTTTTAAAAATTTCCCAAATACTACCCTACATTTCTGTAAATGGTACTTCAAATATCCGAAATGTACTTTTTAATACAGTCTCTATCATATGGTTCCATTATTTCAGACTTTTGGGGCATTAACTCCCAGTTTGCTGTGTCTGCTGTTCCCCTCATAGTGGCCTGTCTCCCTTTGCAGTTTTAATTTTTGTATGTGATCTTCTTTTCAATTAGCATTGTGTATGCGTGTGTGTATTTGTGTATGAGTCTCATGCAACATGAGTTTTGGCTTAACACGTGAAACTTTATTTTTCTCTCATGAGAAGTCTGAAGCCGCCTTCCAAGCAGTGCTCCAGCAACCCAGCTGTTTCCATCTAGCGGCTAAACTATTTCAAGATGCAGCTGCCACTGTGACTGAGGAACGAAAAGGAAGAGCAGGCAATCTCATGCCTTCTCTTCTATGCTTCAGTCGAGAAGTGACCTGTGACGCTTCTACGTAAAGTCCATTGCCGAGAAATAGTCACATGGTCCTGACTAATTGCAAGTGGCCTGGAAATTGTCAGGGAGCACATGAATATTTGGTGAGCAGTAACTGTCTCTGTTTTTTAATCACCAAATATTCTTTTGGCCCCTTCTTCCCAGTTGTAGAACACATTCAAGCCCTCCCCTCCCCCAGGGGAAGCAACCCAAAGGCCATCTACACATTTCATCCAGTTCAAACCACATTTGATCCAGACATGGTTTCTCTTTGCCTTGAGGCCTATGAACCAAAAAGACGAATCTCTACCCCCTTCCCCAGCACAGTGGTAGAACCCCAGCAGGAGCATTTCAGTGAACACGCCCACTCAGAAAGGGAGAAAAGGGAGATGCGCAGCAGTCATTGGTCTGCAGCAATGCTGAAATGGCACTGGGCAGATGTTAGCAGGGGCCACTTCAATGTGAATGGGAACTTCTTGATTACTATTTAGTTTTTTTAGGGATGTTTTATAATATCAGGTTCTCGGAAGGCTCATTCTCCAGTTAGTGGTATCTGCTGACTCTCCATCATGATGGACCACTTTCTATTGTCTTGTGTATTTTGTAGTTTTTGTTTGTGAGCTAATTTAGGGATTTACGTGTGCATGAGTGTGGTAGTCAGTCATGTGTACCCCACGTTGTAAGTGTTTCTGCCAAGTGCTTCAGGGGATTCATCAGTCTAGGACTGCTTTTTTTAACATCAATTTCTCAGTTGGAGATTTTTATGCCATGCAAATAGCGTAAATTTAGACTCACACTCACCCAAGCACACGCTTGGGGATTTGATTTCTCACGGGAAATTTCTGACCTCTCTGAGCTATAGAGCATTCAGGTACATCACTTTTTGTCTCCTTCCCAGTCTGATTTCCCAGCTCTCTTCCCCAGACATAATAGGTATTCTAAAGATGGCTTGTATCCTTCTCATTCATGTATTTATAATCTTACTGTATGTCTAAAAATAGTATATAGTATTGATCTGTAGTTTAAAATTTATACTAATGGCATCATATTGTAGTTATTCACTGCAACTTGTTTTTTATACCAGTAAACATATTTTCAAGATTTAAATATGCTAATAAATATAGATCAAGTTCACGCATTTTAATTGCTGTGCAGTATTCCACTGTTAAAAATAAAAAACCCTCCAAACTTCATTTTTTCTATTAATGAAAATTTAAGACATTTTTCTATTAATGAAAATTTAAGTTGCTTCCAATTCTTCACTAATAGAAATTACTGCTGCACGACCATTCTTTGCACACGTTTGTGGAAGTGCATTTTGGCTGTATGCATGTTACGGAATTAGTAGGTCATAGGATTTGGACATCTTTAACTCTACTAAGTATTGACAAAATACTATCCTAAGTGGTTGTGCCAATTTATAGTCATAAGCATTTTGATAGAGAATATGATGTTGGCTTTTCAATATCCAAGTCAAAACTTGGTTTTTTAAGACCTTTTAATTTTTTTCCATGATAGATATAAAATGTCATCTCATTGTGGTTTTAATTTGCAGTTATGAGATTACTATGAGGTTGAGCTTTTTTTCATGATTATTAGCTTTTCAGACTTCCTCTGTGAATTATCCATTTTTCTATTATGATTTAGCCTTTCCTTTATTGATTTATGAGAAAGTTTTATATTTTCTGCATGTAATCCTTTGTCAGCTCTGTGAATTTTAAGTATTTTCTTTCCGTTAGTGGCTTGGAGACCTTCCTGAGAGTCCTAAGAAAACCTTACTTGATTGAGATTTCTGGAGTCTGTTTGCTAAAATGCTTTTCCACCTTGCTACAGTATGGTGTGGACACCATAGGAATAGGTAAGATTTCCCTGATCCTCTGGGACCCATGTAGACACTGCCCTTGAAGGAGGGTTAATTTTCCTCATTGACTTGTGTCTCTGGAACTCCTGACTGCCAGGAGGATCCAGGGTGCCTTGGTCACCCTAGACCTTCTGAAGCCACTTCACTTGGCACCATCAGAGTGAGAGCTAAAAAGACTGGAGGCCTAAAACATCATAATTTGAGCTGCAACTCACTAGCAGCCAGGGAAAGACATCCTACAAGCATTTCACAGACTGGCAATGGTGCCTAGGTTCAGGATCACTGAATAGGAAGCTTTGTATTTGACACAGAAAATTTACAAGCTATCAAAACCAGTGCACAAGGTTTCTACCACAACTTGTAAGGTCTAATTTTTGAGAGAGCATCACAGAAACAGGAGAACAATTTATATTAGAGCTACCCCACATATGAGCTGTCTCTCAGTTGTTATTTAAGGAGCCCTGGAGAGCCTTAGCTGTGCACCCCCAGGCAAGGGGTGCCTTCTATTCAGACCTCATTCTCTCTGCAGACAAAATTAGGAAAAGGGATGTGGTATCTAACATTTTGCCATTCTCTTTTCCTCTGACCCCAAATACGTCCGTTTTGGTCCCACACAATTTCTATCACCAGGAACACTTCTCTGGTTTAGTTGTAAATCTCAGTCTTTGGCCACCAAGCACTCTAATGGAACGATCTCCGTAAGGTCTGTGACAAAGCTCTAAGCAGCCCACTACAATGCAAAATAGTTGTGAATTCTCATTCTTTATCATAAATTTTCATGTGAATTTTTCAGTCTACGCCACATTATATCTGTATTTATTTTAATGAAAACATGATATATTTGAAACTTCATTTTCAAGTAAGTTGAAGCTTCAGGAGAGATACTACACTTATCCTATGACTCTGAATAGCCCTAGTTCCTGTGTGAAAACACCCACGGGGCTACGGTTCCTGGAGCAAAGGCTTCCTCTGGCCATATGTGCCACTACTCTCCAAACACATACGGGACATTTCAGTAATATGGTCTGTTTGTTGTCCCCTGAACTTGCTCTTCTATTTCTTACCTAAAGTTCCTTACTGATGCCATTTTCCAACCCAGAATACTTATCCTCCTCCAGTTAATATTTCTGAGAGCTTGAAGACTCTGCTGCTTTGATAAGACTTCCCACGCTCGTGGAGCTCATTCCTTCTTCTGTGCTCAAAGCATTTGTGCTCTTTTTGCTGGGAACTTAGAGCTTGCTGTCTTATATTGTGGGTTCCTGAATTGCACACATTTATCACTAACTGGACTGTGCATTCTTCAAGGTCAAGTCCGTATCTCAGACCTCTTTGTCTCTCCTGGACCTCATTACGACAATCGTTTCTAGTAGAAATCATCTACTTTTTTTATATTCTCTAAGTGTTTGTAGACCAAGGTGAGCTTACCCTCATAAAAAGAAGAAAAAGGAGGAAGGGGCGAGAAGGAGGAGAGGTGTCTTAGTCGGTTGGGTTGTTTGCTGTAACAAAATGCCGCAGACTGGGGAGCTTAGACACAGAAATTTATTTCTCACAGCTCTGGAGGTCGGAAGTCCAAGATCAAGGCACCAGCATGGTCACATTCTGGTGAGGGCCCACTTCCTCGCTCTTAGCTGTCACCTTCTCACTGTGTCATCACATGGTAGAAGGGGCAAAGGAGCTCTGAAGGGTCTCTTTTATAAGAGCACTAGTCCCATTCATGAGGGCTCCACCCTCAAGACCTAATCATCTCCCAAAGGCCTCCCCTCCTAACACCATCACAGTGGGCATTAGGATTTCAACATATGAATTTTGAGGGGACACAAACATTCAGACCATAGCAACAAGCTAACATTGACTGAGTGCTAACTATGTGCAGGCACTGTGCAAACAATGCACTATACACATCATAATCTATAACACCCCTGTGAGGTAGGTATCATTGTTATCCACGTTTTACAGATAAGAACACTGAGGCTCTGAGAGGTTAAATAATTCCCCAAAGATCACACCACTGTGAGACAACAGGCCCCTAACTCCCCGATACTGAATTTAAGCTCTCAAGTGTTAAGGGGAAAGAGAGAAGGGGCATAAGTCAGACCAGTTTAACACTAGTGGGGAGACTGGTGAAAGTAGTGACATGAGATATTACCTGTGGTCAGCAGTTGGAGGTAGTCTTCCTTCTGGTAGATGGAACTACTATGTTCTAGTGGAAAGTAGGTGTTTTCTAGTAGAAAGAATTGTCCCAATGAGGTCCAGGAGAAATGAAGAGGTCTGAGGCATGGACCCAATATGAGAAGCATGCAGTCCAGTCAGGGACACATGTGTATAACACAGGAACCAACAATATAAGATAGTGTTCCAGGCTCAAATGGGCATCACTGAGCAGCAAGAAGACCCAAGGCATTGGGGAGAAGGCCAGAAGAAAGGGCGTTGAGAACATGAATTCCCCCTAGAGCCTACTTCCTTTCTTCCAGTTGACCCCTTATGGAAACCATACTCTCACCCACCCTGTCAGTCCGATACCATGCCTGGCCACAGCAATCATGCCTGCTCAGCATTCCCACAGATGGATATCATTTTCCAGAATGGAGTGCGGAAAATGATATTTTTCTTCTACCATGATAACATCCCCACAATTAGGGGGGAAAAAAGCCAGGAACTGATATTTTACAAGGTCACGCTTCATTTTCCCTGGCTTGAAGCAGCCCAGGGAGGATGGCTTGGTTTCTAAGAAGCCAGTGGGAACTCTGGGGGCTGGGGAGCTGGTGGGGTCTGTGCCCTCGGAGTGTGTTGACTCTTTTTCAGTCTCCTTTAGTGGGAGAATATAAAATTGTGCAGAGAAATGGTTTAACATGCAGCCAGTTGGAGAAGATTTGTCAGATCAACAAAGGCCAATTGTGAGTGTTCCCTACTGGGGTTCCTAACGGCTGGGACCCTCAGCTGAACTATCCATTAAGAATATTTTCCCAAGTCATTTGTATTAGATTATAGGCTATAAACTGCTTATTGTTGCCTGTCCGCCGTAAATATAGAGCAATCATTTTTAATGCAAGCAGCTGTTGGGCTGGCTTCTCTAAGATGCTTTGCCCAGGGACTCACGTTCTGCCGTTTTCTCCTTCATCAAGCGCATTTCTGATTGTTTTTCTGCTCTGCTGCATACCACACATGTGGTGGTGGTGGGGGTATAAATTTTCCTTGCAGAGCTTTGTTTGGACACAGGGTTTCTAAAAATATCCAAAAGGAATTGAAGGTGCAGAGAGGCAATTTAAGTTGTGCAAAATCTGGTGACTCAAGCTCTCCTCACAGCCTCTAATTTCTTAAAATGACCTTGGAAGCACCAACCCATTTTTTTCAACCTCCAGCAATAAGATCTGGGATTTTGGATTATATGTATTGATTCAAAAATTCTTTATGGAAGGTCTGCAATGTACTAGGGCACCATGCTAGATGTAGAAGATATAAAGGCGAGCCAAAATTGACATGGTGCCTACTCCCCTGCCTCTGTTTTCCTCCAGCTTTATTGAGGTATAATTGACAAATAAAATTGTAAGATATTTAAAGTATACAACGTGATGATTTGGTATATGTATACATTCTGAAAGTTTCCCCCACCGAGTTAATTAACACATCCCTCACCTCACGTATTTATCGCACCCCCTTTTTTGGGTGAGAATATTCATGTTCTACTCTCTTAGCAAATTTCAACTTACAATATAGTGTTATCAGCTATAGTCACTATCTTATACATTAGATCCTCAGGCCTTATTCATCTTATGGTTGAAAGTTTGTACCCTTTTACCAACCTCTCCCTATTTTCCCCACCCCCCAGCCCCTGGCAACTAATTTTGTACTCTGTTTCTATGAGTTCAATCCCCTGTCTCTTGTAATCTAGTAGGAGAGACAGACTGATCAAATAATTGCATTAATTGTGATATGAGATATGAAGGAAATTTAAGGAACTAATAAAATGCCTAATCTAGTGATTCATGGAGATTTTCCTAAGAAAGCAGCATTTGAGCCAAAGGTAAGTGGCATTAACTCTGCAAAGGAGAGGATGCAAATGAGGATGCAAATGAGGATGAGATTTCCAGAAAGACAGAAGGCAGGTTCAAAGGCTAGGAGGTGGGAATGAGTATTATAAGAACTGAGTTGAGGCCAGGGCACCGGATGCAGAGAGGGAGACAGAAACAACATGGTGGGGATAGAGAAGTGGGCAGGGTCTTGATCTATGACTGTGGGGCTGTGTGAAGAGGAGCTTGGGCTCCATCCTGAGACCAATAGGAAGCCATTGGAGGCTGTAGCCATTAGGGCCACGAGTGGAAACTGCTGGTTTCCTTGACCCATGCTTATGTGAAATGCTAGGGTTTCTTTACAGAAGGAATTCTTTTCATGAGTGTGTGTGGAGTTAAAGGAACCAAGGAAGGATATTGAGGCACCCAAGCAAAGCAACATCTAGAAGCTATTATCACCCCTAGGCCTGAAGAGGCAAGGGGAGGAAACAGTAAGAACTGGAGTCAGGAAGGAGAGCCACCATGCAGGAGAGGTGGTCATGGAAAGTCACAGGCAGTCACAGAACTGCAGCACTCCACTGGGAATAAATACTCCAAACCCTCTCACCTCTTACCCTCCAGTCTCCTGCTGGATCCTTCCTTGGCTGAACCCAAACAGAAGCCAGAAAGCCAAATGAGTCCATTGAGACCAGCACTTCCCTCCCCAACCAGGTACAAAGAAGGGCAGAAAGGTGCAAATGGAGACTAACCAGCACAGAGGCTTTTAGCCTGTAAGCGACATGATCAGATCTGTGTTATAAAATAGATTATTCTGACTGCTTTGCAGAGAACCAATGGGCAAAAATTAAGAGCAGGAGGACCTGTAAAAAGGCATCTGTAGTAATTAAGGGAGCAATAATGAATGGGAACCTAAGCCAGAGTAGTGGCCAAGTTGATGACGAGAAATGGACCAATTTAGGGATTTCTAACGTGGTTGAGCTTGGCAAGGACTAAAAGGAACTTAGCAGCCTTCAAATCACACCCATCCATTGCTGTTAGATAACTGAGGCTCAGAAAAGGGAAGGGACTTGAGCCAGAGGCAGAGGCGGAGTTTCCCCCAACCCTCTATCACACTGCCTCCGTCAGCATGCTCTGCCTGGATTAGACTCTGCTCCTTCACTATTATCCTCCAGGACAAATTCCTTCCTTGTCTAAGGGCCCTAAGAACTTTGACTTTATTTTCCTGACTGTACTTTCTCAACTCTATGACCTCCTTGCTGCGGAGCCTGAACATTAGCGGCCCTTAGAGCTGTATACTCTCAGCTCAGCTCAATGGCTGGATCAGGATAAACAAGAGGTGCTGGAGAAGCAAAGCACAGCCTCTTTTCACCTTTATTTCTAATAGTGAACAATTATTAAATGCGTACTCTATGCTGGGCAACATTTAAATCCCACAACCATATGTGGAGGTATATGTTTTATCACCCTTTTACAAATGAGCCAACTGAGGCTCAGACAGGTTAAACAACTTGCCCAAGATCCATAGCTGGTACATGGAAAAGCCCAGACTGAAACATAGGTCTCCCTGCCTCTAAATGTCTACAGTCTTAACCACTACTCCATACTGCCTCTCACCTACTTGGCACAGCACTATGCTAGGCTCTCTTGTTTGAGGTATTGGACTTGGGAAGGAGAGTTTGAGGCATCAAAGAGTAGGAAGTGGTAAATAGTCAAAGATGGCGACCATTGGTCCCTTCCCTCCCTGTGTGTACATGCTGCTCTTTGCATCAAGAGGAGTCATCTAATTTCACTCCTCTTGAATCTTGGCTGGCCTCTGTGACTTTATTTTAATCAACTGAAATCTGGGATTTCTGAGGCTAGGTCACAAAAAGCTTTGCAGTTTGCTCTTCAGACGTTCTCTCTTAGAAGCCAGCTGCCATGCTGTCAGAAGCCCAAGCCACATGGAGAGGCCACGTGTAGACAATCCAGGTGCAGCCTCAACTGAGCTCTGAGCCAAGAGCCAACAATAAAAGCAACCCATGTGAGTGAGCTGTCATGGACATCCAGGCCAGTTGAGCCTTCAGATGACTGTAGTCCCAGCCACCATCTGACTATAACCACATGTGAAAAGTCCAAGCAAGAACCACCTGGATGAACGCAGCCAATGGAAGAACTCTGAGAGATGCCAAAAAATTGCTTTAAGCCACTTAGTTTAGGGGTGATTTGTTATGCAATCATGGATGGTCAGAAATACGGTAAGGTCTCTGACTTCAAGGAAACAATATTTAGACAAATGGAACATAAGCGTATCACACACATTCCCTCTCCCACACAACTGTTAATAAGGAGCCCCTTTGCTGGGAGCTTTCCCTCCTTTGCACAAATCTGGACCCTGCTAGTTCTTGAGTCCAGCCTTCTTCTTAGTCTGCAGGGGTTTCCCTTCTTGTGAATGCCTCCATGTACAAGTGAGAGGTCCAGCCAGAGAAGACAGGGAGTACCCTAGATCACAGCTCTCTGCCTTCCACTCTCTCCCAGCTTCTGGCCATGCAGGCTTTTCACCAATATGGAGCAAGGGTGTGGAACAGACTCTAGGAGCTGCAGGACTCAGATGAGAAGGAGGCAAACCAAGGGTGAAGCAGAGAACGATTTGGGCCTTGCAGAAAAGCTTTCGTCCTAGAAAAGAAAAAAAAAAAAAAAAAGAAAAACACCAGTATGTTATCTTAGGACTAGATTTAAGCCTGGAGCTAGTAGGGTTTCTCAACTTTAGCACTACTGACTTTTGGACTGGATAATTCTTCATTGTGGGGGCTGTCCTATGCATTAAAGGATGTTTAGAAGCATCTCTGGCCTCTACCCACTAGATGCCAGTAGCACTTGCTCCCCAGTTGTGACAACCAAAACATCTCTAGACATTGCCAAATGTTCTGGGGTGGCAGTGGGGATGGCAAAACTGCCCCAGGTTGAAAAACCATTATCCCCCTTCCTTCTTTCTCTGCTCTGAAGACTTTTCCTCTCAGATGCTGAGAAAATCCTGTGACTTCCTTCCACAGCTATGCTTCACCCTTCCACATGCATGACCAGCACAGCATCCCCTCATCTATCTCCACCAGACTCCCCTGTCCTCAGTCCTCCCCCAGCCAGATGGTACTCAAGCTCTCCGGAGGGCATTTCATAGACATGATGTGGTGTTGCAGGCTAACTCCCTTCAATACCCCAGGCTAAGGATGATACAGGCCAGATTAATGGATGAGCCACCAGGCAGCTGTCCAGAGCACCAATCAATAGGGGCCACTGTGAAATGTCACTGGAATAAAACTAGAGAAGGGAGCCAGTTAACTCAGGTCTCCACACATGACTGCTGACAAAACTGGTGAGATATAAATTGTTTTGGCTGCAGTTAAACACTCTCTACTGCTGTCACCCTATCTCTGTTGATAATTTTTGTGGCAAGTACATGCAATTTACGTGGTGTGTATAAAGCCTCACCACTAACTTTGAGAGAGCCCCTCTGCGAGTTCCTGAAACAGACTAGCCTGGTGATATTCTGAAACGGGAAGATTCATGATGTTGTATGTGCTCTTTCCTGGGGATGATTTATTAGAATGTCTATGCTTAAAAAGTTTAACAAGTTTAATATGCCTTTTAAGAAATTGTCCAGTTCAGAAAATCATATGTAATGTGTACATGGAAAATAAATCTTTATTTTGAACACAAAAAAGCATTTACTTCTCTTATTTGTTTCCATTCCTACTAAATGTTGAATAGACATGTAAAGAATAATAGTGTAAAAAGGCCCCAAATTATTCATCTGACGTGTCCATGTCTTAGTCTGACCTGGGTGCGTGGATAGTGTTGATGGGAGGTGAGGGGGCAGAAACTCAAGAGAAATTGCACTGGAAAACTTTTCTTCCTACTCCCATTTCTTTCCATGTAAAATCAGATCAAAATGAATCTTCAAAGTAACGTTAATGTGGAAATAAAGTAAAAACAAAACAAGAACCACTGAGAAATATAAGTCAGGAAGTGGGGAGGAGCAGATCCTCTATTTGACCTTGGGGTTTTAGAAAGACTGGGTGCTAAGTGCATGTGTAAGAGCCTCAGATCTTTTTTGGCTTCATTAGGTAGATCCAACTCCTCCTGCTTCAATTACTTCCCTAATTCCCTGGCCAACCATTCTGTCCTGCACCCAAGCAAGGAAGTCCTCACCAATCGCTGGGGTTGGAGAAGTCTCCCTGCTGTGTGCTTCCCCTGTGCAGTCTCAAGGTCACAAGTGTGTTACTCCTAGTCTGGCAAGAAGCAGAGGCCAAGATGGGATTAGACATGTAAATGATCTATTAGGAAAATGTCTGCAGGAGGAACAGAGGAGGAATCGGAGGAAAAAGGAGAGCTGTCAAACCATAGTGCAGGTCTGACCCTGTGATGGTGAGAGAAAAGGAAGGAGGGCAGGGTCGGCAGTCTCAGACTACAGCATAGTGCTGGTAAAGTTTCGGCCAGGCTAATGGAGGGTCCTAGAGCCAACTTATCCAGGATCTGGCAGGAATGGGCCTGCCTTAGTGTTGCTCTTGTGCTCAATCATTGGTTGAGAGCAGCCCAAGGGAAGCAAAGCCTCAGAAGGGATGGCCCGGTGGATTTGGAACACAGCACCTAGGGCTGTCTATCAGTTATGGTCCCTGTGGCACAGCAGGAGTTCTGGATGGTGCATGTTCAAGGCCACCATAGCTGTGGAAGCCTCAGTGCAGCAGAAGCCCATAGATGAATAAAAGAGAAGAGGAAAGAAAAGGGATAGCAGCAGGTAAGGGAGGCCAAAGACAGATTTGACTCAGTTCTGCCCAGGGCCCAACTCACACCTCAAATGAGGGCTGGGACTATTTCCAGGCTTCTGACTCCTGAGTCCCAGGCCAACACCAATATCCACCAGGTCAGCTAGTGCATGCTAGCCTAGAAAGCAAGCACCACTGACCACGTTTTACCTAAAAGAAAATATAATCAGGCCCCAAACAGCCAGTGTTCAATTGGACTTTGGGGATGTAGACATGCCAACATAAGAGATTGTCAACAGGAAAGTATTTTTGCTCTTATGATGGTGTAGCCATCGGCAGAGAATACTCAAGTGTAGGATAAGATATCCACCTTTACACAACTGATAATGGCATGTAGCTGTGAAATGCAATTAATTCTTTTCAGAAATATTGATTGAGTGCCTTACATGTTGTCAGGAATTGTCCTAGATGCTAGGACAATAAGTAGACATTATTTGGAGTTGTTCAAGAATGAAGAACTAAGAATATGTGGGTAGAAGTCATAGGGAGATAGGTTTAGATTTGAGGTAACAAGACTATCTTAAAATTTTTCAATAATTCTGTTACACATCACCTTCCATTGTGCCTCCCAGCCCTTTGCTACATGGCTGTTGTCCCATGGACAACACTGTATTCCAGTTAGTTATTTATTCATTTATTTTCCCGAGAGTTTGCAAAATCCTCAAGGACTGGGAACATGTGTATTAATTCACTAATTAAATAAATAGCTCATCACTCATATATTTATTCAACAAAGGCTTTTTGAGTGCTTTGTCTGTGCCTGCTGTTGATATCTGGGGAGGCCAAGATAAATAAGACATGATACCTGTCCTCCAGGAGCTCACAGTAAATTAGGGAGAAAAATGAGGAGACATCAGTATAGTCCTGAATGCTGTGTGCTCTGGTTGGGGTGTGTACCAAGAAGAGCAGGAACATGAAGAGGGAAGACGTAACTCTGCTGAGGGGTGGCAGTGAAGGAATCCATCACAGAATTGATGACCCTTGAACTGCATCACAAAGGACAAGTAGAAGTTATCAAGGCTTTTATCTCTGGTTTCTACCACAAAACAAGTCCTCAATTTGTCTCTGCAAAATGAATGAATGAATGAATGAATGAATGAGATGAATAAACAGAGTGTAACTGAGAATATTTTTTCTTGATCAGCATCTACTGCCCTTCATCCTGGTGACAGCACCTCACCCTGGCTTCAGAAGCGGGCCTGTGAGCTAGCCCTTCGCAATCAGATAATGAACAGGTCCTGGCCAGCGCCTGGTTCAGGAGTGTGATCGTGGTTGAATTCGGTCCAGTGAGACTCATTGCAGGAGTTGGCAGAGCAAGCGGCCTCCCAGAAGCTGTCTTTCTGCTGACCTGGAGCTGTGAGGATATGAGCCTGGGGCATCTGGGGGTATCTTGGTTGAGAGAAATCCCCGAGGGTGAAGTTACATAGAGGAAGCGGGACTGAGACGTGGAGAGAGAAAAACTGGATCCCAATGACCTTGTTTGACCTCATGGATCCAGCAACATAAGAAGCGGGTCTATCCCTCATCTATTCTCAGGGTAATCATTGAACTACCCTTTTTGGGGGGTGAGGTGGAGTTTAAGCCAGTTTGAGTTGGCTTTTCTACTACTTGAAACCAAATGTGTGTTGACTAAAAGAGATAAATAGCTATCTATAGTATGAGTTGCTTCACAAAGTATTGAGTTCCCCATTTCAAGAATGGTTCATGTAAAAACAAGATAAGTCTATCAGAAAAGGAAATGCTGTATTCTTGGGGAACTTTATGTCCTTCTCAGCATTGCTGAATGAGGCTAGAGGTTTGTGTCTGTTCCCTGAAGCAAAGTGTGCATGTGCAAGAAAGAAAGGCAGGGGCAGAGGGAGAAATCCGCCCCCTAATCAACCACATTGCCCAGCAGGCTTTCAATAAAGGCTAGACAGGTTTAGCCTAAAGTATCATTTCCGAACTACTATTTACTTTCTGCATTTTTGGTGGGTGACAAGATTGCCCCAAACCAGAAAGAACAGACACACTAAAAAGTTTTTTTAAAAAGAATTAACAAGTGTGCAGGTTGGTTGAGAGAAGGAGATGGGGCCACTGAGACATGGCAGCTGAGAAAGGTCTTTTTCTTTTTCCTCTTTTCCGTAAGTGCACCATCTACGGGAGAAATTTCTATCCAAGTCCAGAATCCTTCCAACTTCTCGACAAACACAAACATCCTCACCACAGTGCCAACCTTGGTGGGGACCAGAGGAGAAAATGCCCACGGCCTGCCCTGCCACCGGGGGTTGGAGTAAAGAGACCAGGGAATCTGTGCGACACATCTGGGGCAGGAGAGCAGGCGTGTAATGGGACAAATCCGAGAACCAGAGAAGACGCATTTGATGAAACGGAAATACAAGTAAATAGCTGACACTAGAAGACAGAGTGTCTCCTGACTGTTTAGAAACCCCTGGACTCTGCTTCTATTTATAAAGATGATATGTTCCACAGAACCAGTTTCCCCTGTTACTAATCGAGGCCAAATCACCAACATATTCCAGGCACATGTGGAAAAGGACCGAGATGTGGGTTCAGGGCTCCGACCTCTCTAATGAATTCACTCTGGCTCTGGGTCAGGACGCATGCAGAATGTTTTTGTATTTTCTGCTCTCAGTAACCAGGGGAGACACAGATGCATAGCCTTCCTCTAGATTTCTGGCCCTTCTACTCTTCCTGTCAGTTTCATCTTTCTTCCTTCTTGCTTGCCTGCCTCCTTTACCTTCTTTTCATTCCCTCTTAGCAGTAAGAACACTCTTGACTGGTATAGAGAATGGATTCTGGTTCTGGCTTTGCTAATAGCTGACTGTTCAACATTAGGCTTCTTATTTAATCTCGCTGGATCCCAGTTTCCTCATCTGTAAAATGGACCTGGATAAGTGTTTACCCAATTCATGTTCCTCAAAATATGAAGAATTGGGGTGTACATGTGGATATTGAAGACTCTGAGATGTATTGCAGTAAAGAATCATGTTTAACTTCTTTTTTGCCAAGTAAGGCTCAAATTCATTTGAGAACAAAACCTCTTAAAAAGACCCGTCTAGCTACATTTTGCTCTTCTGTGGAATACAGGTTGAAAAATACTGGTTGTGGCCAATACTTGGATTGGTTCTCTAAGCCTTCTGTTTTACCATCCTTCTATTTAGAGATGTTGGGAACAAAAATTGTATTTCTCAGACTTCCTTGCAGCTAGGGTTCTGCCTTTGGATTACATTCTACCAATTAGATTACTCATGTGAGATGGGGGAGATATTTTCATTTCTTGCCCAATCCTGATGGGTACACTCACCTAGGTGATCTCTAAAAGTCTAGTTTGACTTTTATGTTTTCTTTCTTGGCCATACCTTCTCCTGGACAAAGAGCCTATTTAGTTATAGTGGGTCTAGTTTATTTCCTCTCTTCTGAGTTGTAATAAATCCAAAGAAATAGACCGAGGACAAATGAGGAAAGGGTAAATGCTAGCCAGGATCACCTTGCTCTGAAGTTTCCCATCATCTTTTACAGTTTATTTCTGATTCACTAGGACATAGTTCTTCTTCCTGGGGGTCTTGCCGCAACTGCAAAAAGAGAGAGACTTGCTAAAATGTTGGAACTGTAACCAGGATGCCCCACGGCTCCTCTGGCAGGCATCATAGGCTGGATTGAGCTGGGCACGCAGAGACTGTCCCCCTCAGCATCCCCTGTTGTTAATTTTATAGGGGTGATTGTATTTCTTACCACATTCCAGGAGAATCTTGACTATCGCTCCGGTTAAAGAACGCGGCTCTGGGAGGGCAGAGACCTAGCTCTGGCTCCCAGATGACTTGGTAAGCAACCTTGCTCAGGCCAAATAACCACCCTGTCCCTTAGATTCTCTGGGTCTAAAGTCAACAAAGCATCATTTTCCCTGGCTGCCAGTACTTTGGACAAATAGGAGACCCTGTGGTACGATGTGTCTTAAAATTCAGCTTTTAAAGGAGGTGTCAGATACTACCGAGGTCAGTCCTGACCTTGACTCTGTCAAGGTTAAACCCTGGAAGTTAGACTCACCAAAGCATGGGATGAACGAAAGCTCTGGGTGGCTGGTCCTTTGGCAAAATTGTGAAGTGGTTAAAACTTTCTCCTTCCAAATGAGAAAAATTCAGTTTTCCAACTTTCAGCACCAGAAACCTTTCCCCCACTCTCCCCTGCTCCCTAGAATTGTGCAGTGTTTTAGTTCTGTTCTCCTTCCCAGGGCAAGGAAAAAAAATAGTAAGCTCATTTATCCTGGGGCTGTGGTTTTAACCCTGGCTGCTCATCAGCCCTGGACAGATTCAGAGAGCATAGATGCCAGGGCCCCACAGCTAGAAATCCAACTCAGTTGGTCTTGGACAGGGACCAGGTATACTAACTATTCCAAAACTCCCACAGGTTGAGAACCACCAGGGTATTGTTACCTAAAAACGCCTCTTCAGAGAGAGAGTCATGGAAGAGGTTTCAGGCATGAAGTAATCTTGCCCCACTCCTACTCCAAATTTCCACAAAGCAGGTTTTTGCCATTCACTTTTACTTGCAAGCTTCAAGGTAGCCAAACTGGAAGTGTGGCTCTTGCCATAAATAAGCAGCTCATAAAAGCTTGCAATAATGCCAAGGTTAGTCCAATACAGATCTTCTGTCTAGTAGCTGGTGCCCTGTTCTGAAACTTCTTTGCCCATTCTGCCTCCTGGCTTGATTGTGCTCATTATCCCACACTTGAATACCCTCAGAACCTGCTTCTCATCCCCTGCCTGGTGTCTTGTTCCTCATCTAACGAACCTGATAGCATCAAATAATGACAAACACGTGGGCTTGAAGTTAGATCTTGTCCAAGTCTTGACCCCACCACTCTGTAACTCAGGATACCTTTGGGAAAGTTATTCTGAGCCTTGGTTTCTTCATCTGTAGCGTAGGGGTGAGATCACCTATTCTATCGGTTTAGTGCTTGACACACAGTAAATACCTAACATGTAAGCAGTGCCCTTCCCCTAGTCTCATTGTTTACCTTGTACTTATCGCCACCTATTGTTTGTGTGACCCAGTAACCAAAAGGGCTTTTAAAGGTAGGATTTGGGCTATCAGTAGTAAGATGTTTTAGCTACAACAAGATCTTAGGGTTCCATGGGCCTAGGTGTGATTTCAAATGGTCTCTGATCCCTTTTCATCTTCTACCTCTCTTTATACGAGGTCACTCCAGCACTAAAATCAGGGGGATTAAATCTCAACAGGTGAACTGGAGACAGTTCAAGGATCTTGGCTTTATCCTGGTCAAAGAGGCCTTAGGTCTGGCTTCTCAAAATGTGGTTCTCAGACTACATAACACCTCAGCATCATCTGGGAGATTATTGGAAATGAAGCACCCCAAACCTACCAATCAGAACCTGCATTTTAACATGATCTGCAGGTATTTTGTATGCATTAAGGTTTTAGAAGCAATGTTCTAGCCAATTTTATAGGCAAAAAATGGATGTAGGCCCACAAAGATCCCTGTATCCATCAGTAAAGACATTGCCCATTGAGTTTGTCTAATCTTTTCAACAATACTGTACCTCATGGAGTCTACAATTTCCTAATAGCACCGCCATGTCTTAGCCTCAATACTACTAATAAAGGTCTTTCGGTTTGAAGTTGAGTCCATAAGCAAAGCACCAGCCAGTGCTCAATCTCAGTCTCAGTTATTCTGTTCTAGTGTTTCTCTTCCTTCTCTCATGCGACAATCCATCCCAACTGGAGGAAACTCATGGCAAGAAAGAAAATTTCATAAAACCCTCTACTGGTTTCCCATCACACTCAAAAAAATTCAGATAACTTCTTGTGGTCTTACAAGGCCCTTCATGGTCTGGCACCTGGCTGTATCTTAGATTTTATTTCTTGCCCTCTCTGCTCCAGCCACTCTGGACTTCTTTCTTTCTGGAACACACCAAGTTCCTTCCCAGCTCGAGCATTTCCAGTCATTGTTTCCTCCATGGGAATGCTTTCTTTCCTCGCATTTTATTACTGACTCCCCATCATTTAGCTCTCAGCACAAATACTCTTTTCCTAGAAAGATCAACCCTGCCACTCTATCTGAAGTCCCACCCCAGCTCATCCATCTCTATCACATTATCCTGTGTGATTTTCTTCATTGTACTTAACGTTACCCAGTATTCTCTTGTTTATATTTACTACTTTATTTCTCCTCCCATACCACACATCATATAAGCTTTAGAAGAGCAAGGAATAGGTTCCTCTTACTGATTGCTCTATCCCAAGTGTGTAGAACAATGCCTGACAGGGTACTTGTTCAATGACTATTTACTGAATTTGAGTGAATGACAGTGCTAGGGTGAAACTATTGACTTCTCAATTATCTGTGCATTCCTGCTTTTCCTTCTCTAACTGCTCCACTCATGCTCATAGATAACTCAGAAGGGCACAGGTAGCAGAGCCTGAGTTAATGATGATTTAGGTCTGGCCCATTGGATTGAGACAGGTCATGTTGTGACCACTTCAGAGCTGGGTAGTATTTCAATTCAATACAGTTCCATAAACCCTTATGGACTGCCTGCTCACGTACAAGGCATTGTGAAATATAATGGGGAATGTTATAAGTTTCTGACTTCAGGAGCCTCTCCTTAATCAAGCAGACAGGCAGATAAGCAAATAATTTTCATGCAATGTGAAAAGTGCCACAGCCCTAGTAAGTTCAAGTTATAGATGTACAAAAGAAGGGCAAAAGTTTAACCCCCATTGGAGAGGGTTAGAGATGAAATTACTTCTAACTTGGATTTTAAAGTACAACTAGGAGTTTGCCAGAGGCACAAAAAGGCAAAGGCACTACAAGGAGACAAAATGGCGTGTAAAAAGATACAGAAGCAAGAAAGGGGGATGGGAGAACAGCAAATAGTTTGGCAATGCCAGAATGCAAAGTGCACAGGTTGGGCAAGCAGAAGGAGACAAAGCTTGAGAAGGAGCTAGGGAGCTTATCATAATACATCTCCTTGAGGTGCTGGACCTAGTTTATGTTTGAGGTCAGATGCAAATATCTCAAATTCTTTTTAGTCCAAAGGAGGCAGCAGTAAGTTTAGCCAAGAGCATGTTGCAACTCTAGCCCTCCTCTGTGCTCCCCTTGGGCACCATGAGCACCATACCCAGAAATCTCAAAAGCTCCCACGTGCTGGAGCCATTAGGCACTGCATGCTCCACTGTCTGAGTCATTTCCCCCTTTGCCAACGGTGGCAGAACCCAGAGGAACCATCTGCTAATTGAATTTGAGATGACTCCCTGTAAACCAGGGACTTGAAACTTGAAAACCTCAGCAGCAATACTTTGGCAGTAAGACTCTTGGTTCAAAGTGTCCAGCTTGTGGTCTGGGGAGCCAGGGGGAGTGAGGGGATAGAGCTGGGGCATCTGAGGGGAGGGCATTTGGAGCAGGAGCTTGGGGTTTTCTCAGAGAGCTGGAGAGACAACAGCACCCACTGCATGTCATTGCTTGTTTCAGTTCTAGCTGGTTGCCAAGAGCTAAAAAATGACAAACATGTTTTGTTTGGCACACCTAGTTTTGTTTACAATATTTGATGTAATATTTAAAAATAATGAGCTTTCATACTACATTCTAGGTTTCTGGGTTCTCTCAAAGATTCAAAAGACCTGGCAATCAGCCACTGCAAGTGAAGAGTGGGTGCCCCTTATCCAGGCTGTGTGCTCCAAGGTTCCCATGAGTCTCACCCCAACTTTTACATTCTGGTGCCCATGCACTTATTCCCAGAATGCATCATTGGTTTACTGTACCTTTTTGGTCCCTGTGAGCATTTGACTTTGTAATCCCTATTCTGAAGCTATCACTGAGAGGACAAACTATGATGACATGTTCAGTAACAGAGGAACAGGCCTCAAAATATCGTCTCTGGGAAATTTCATGTGCTCAAGGCCCAGGAATTTGTTAGGAAATACTACAATAAAAGGGCATGAAGATGACGAATCTCCACCTCCCATTCTTCTCTCCTGGCAGATACGTGGTACTTACACTTGAGGCTGGGTTCATATTTTCTTTATTGTCTTATCTTATGTTTCCCATCATAATTGCTTCATGGTTTATATTTAACTGATGCCCAATAAATGGGTGAGGAATGGAATGGCATGGCTGGTCTAGGTCTTGTGTGCATCTGGTATCTTCCCCCACAAGACCTGACACCCAGGACATGACATGTTTTTTTCTTTCCTCCATCTGTTCATGATTTAATACTCTCCTTCCTTCCATCTGTACACATCTGCTTGATCTTTGAAGAAAGGTTCCATGATTTCCCAAAGCTAGAAATATTGGCCTTCCCTTTTCTATTCAAAATTAGTACTTATTTGTGCTGAAAGGAAAAAATCTACAGCCAAGAATACTCTATCCAGCAAGGTTATCATTCAGAATGGAAGGAGAGATAAAGAGCTTCCCAGACAAACAAAAATTAAAGGAGTTTATCACCAAGAAACCAGTTATACAAAAAAAGCTGAAGGGACTTACCTAAGTGGGAAAGAGAAGACCACAAATAAGGATAAGAAAATTAGCAAAGGGAAAACAAAAACAAAAGCAAAACAGGCAACAAAATCACTGGTAAAGGTAAAAATATAGTAAAAATAGTAGATCAACCACCTATGAAGATAATATGAAGGTTAAAAGACAAAAGTACTAAAATTATTTATTTCAATGATAAGAGGGTAGTGGATAGACACACACAAAACAAGAGATTAGGTATGATTTCAAAGACAAAATGTGGCAGGAGGGGAGTAAAAGAGCAGAGTTTTTAGAAAAAGGTCAAGCTAAAGAGACTATCAACTCAATATAGATTGCTATATATGTAGAGTATTATGTAGGAACCTCATGGTAATCACAAACCAGAAACCTATAATAGATACACCTATAAGTAAGAGAAAAGAAATCAAACATATTGTTAAAGAAAGCCATCAAACCACATGGGAATAGAGCAAGAGGAAAAGAAAGGAACAGAGAAGAACTACTAAAACACCCAGAAAAAAAGTAACAAAATGGCAATAAACACATATTTATCAATACCTACTTTAAATGTCAATGGACTAAATGCTCCAATCAAAAGGCATAGGGTGGCCAATTGGATAAAAAGACAAGATCTATATATACATGCTGCATATAAGCAGCACACTTCAGACCTAAAGACACTCACAAACTGAAAGTGAAAGGATGGAAAAAGATACTCCATGCAAATGGCAAATTGAAGAAAGCTGGGGTAGCAATATGTATATCAGACAAAATAGACTTTAAAACAAAAGCTCTAACAAGAGACAAAGAAGGGCACTACATAATGATAAAGGGAACAATCCAACAAGAGTATATAACACTTGTAAATATCTATGCACCCAACATAGGAGCACCTAAATATATAAAGCAATTATTAACAGACATAAAAGGAGAAATAGACAGTAACATAATAATACTAGAGGACTTTAACACTCCACTTACACCAATGGATAGATCATCCAAACAGAAGATCAATAAGGAAGCACTGGCCTTAAATGACACATTAGACCAAATGGATTTAGTAGATATATATAGAACATTCCATCCAATAACCACAGAATACACATTATTTTCAGATGAACATGGAACATTCTTCAGGACTGATCACATATTAGGCCACAAAGCAAGTCTCAATAAATTTAAGAAGATCGAAATAATACCAAGCCTCTTTTCTGACCACAAAAGTTTGAAACCAGAAATCAGTTGTAGGAAGAAAATCAGAAAAGCCACAGAAATGTGTAGATTAAACAAAATGCTACTGAACAACGATTGGGTCAATGAAGAAATCAAAGGAGAAATCAAAAAATTACCTGGAGACAAATGAAAATGAAAATATGAGATGCCAAAATCTATGGGATACAGCAAAAGTGGCTCTAAGAGGGAAGTTTATAGCAATTCAGGCCTACCTCAACGAACAATAAAAATCCCAAATAAACAATCTAAAAGTGCACCTGAAGGAACTGGAAAAAGAAGAACAAACAAAGCCCAAAATCAGCAGAAGGAAGGAAATAATAAAAATCAGAGCAGAAATAAATGAAACAGAGACTAAAATAACAATAAAAAAATTAATGTAACCAAGAGCTGGTTTTTTGAAAAGATAAACAAAATTGACATACCTTTAGCTAGACTCAACAAGGAAAAAGGAGAGAAGGCTCAAATAAATAAATCAGAAAAGAAAGAGGTGAAGTTACAACGGACACCTCAGAAATACAAAAGATAATAAGAGAATACTATGAAAAGCTATATGCCAACAAATTGGATAATCTAGAAGAAGTCTATAAATTCTTAGAATCATACAACCTTTCAAAACTGAATGAAGAAAAAGTAGAGAATCTGAATAGAGCAATCACCAGTGAGGAGATCGAAACAGTAACCAAAAACCTCCCCAAAAATGAAAGTCCAGGACCAGATGGCTTCCCTGGTGAATTCTACCAAACATACAAAGAAGACATAATACCTATCCTTCTCAAACTATTCCAAAAAAATTGAAAAGGAGGGTAGGCTTCCTAACTCATTCTATAAAACCAACAATACCCTGATACCAAAACCAGACAAGGACAACACAAAAAAAGAAAATTACAGGCCAATATTACTTATGAACATCGATGCAAAAATCCTCAACAAAATACTAGCAAATCGAATACAAGAATACATTAAAAAGATCATACATCATGAGCAAGTGAATTTCACTCCAGGGATGCAGGGATGGTTAAACATCTACAAATCTATCAACATGATACATCACATTAACAAAATGAAGAATAAAAATCACATGATTATCTCAATAGATGCAGAGAAAGCATTTGACAAGATACAGTGTCCATTTATGATAAAAACTCTAAATAAAATGGGTATAGAAGGAAAATACCTCAATAAAATAAAGACCATATATGACCAACCCACAGCTAATATCATTCTCAATGGAGAAAAACCGAAAGCTATGCCTCTAAGAACAGGAACCAGACAAGGATGCCCACTTTCACCACTCTTATTTAACATAGTATTGGAAGTCCTAGCCAGAGCAATCAGGCAAGAAAAAGAAATAAAAGGGATCCACATTGGAAAAGAAGAAGTGAAACTGTCACTATTTGCAGATGACATGATTTTAT
This sequence comes from Equus quagga, assembly GCF_021613505.1. Taxonomy (NCBI): domain Eukaryota; kingdom Metazoa; phylum Chordata; class Mammalia; order Perissodactyla; family Equidae; genus Equus; species Equus quagga. The sequence continues at coordinate 53,851,582 of NC_060273.1, read as the reverse complement.
ATCTATAAAATCCTAAAGAATCCACTAAAAAACTTTTAGAAATAATAAATGAATACAGTCAAGTCGCAGGATACAAAATCAACATACAAAAATCAGTTGCGTTGGGGCCGGCTCCGTGGCCGAGTGGTTAAGTTCGTGCGCTCCGCTGCGGTGGCCCAGGGTTCAGATCCTGGGTGCGGACATGGCACCGCTTGTCAGGCCACGTTGAGGCGGCGTCCCACATCCCACAACTAGAAGGACGTGCAGCTAAGATATACAACTGTGTACCAGGGGGATTTGGGGAGATAAAGCAGAAAAAAAAATCAGTTGCGTTTCTATATGCTAACAGCAAAGTAGCAGAAAGAGAAATTAAGAATACAATCCCATTTACAATTGCAACAAAAAGAAGAAAATACCTAGGAACAAATTTAACCAAAGAGGTGAAAGATCTGTACACCAAAAACTATAAAACACTGTTGAAAGAAATTGAAGAAGACACAATGAAAGAAAGGGAAAGATATTCCATGTTCTTGGATTGGAAGAATTAATATAGTTAAAATGTCCATACTTCCTAAAGCAATCTATAGATTCAATGCAATCACTATCAAAGTTCCAACAACAATTTTTCACAGAAATAGAACACAGAATCCTAAAATTTTATATGGAACAACAAAAGACCCTAATAGCTGAAGCAGTCTTGAGGAAAAAGAACAAAACTGGAGGTATAACACTCCCTGATTTCAAAATATACTACAAAGCTATAGCAAACAAAATGGCATGGTACTGGCACAAAAACAGACACACAGATCAATGGAACAGAATTGAGAGCCCAGAAATAAACCCACACATCTATGGACAGCTAATATTCCACAAGGGAGCCAAGAGCATACATTGGAGAAAGGAGAGTCTCTTCAATAAATGGTGTTGGGAAAACTGGACAGCCACATGCAAAGGAACAAATGTAGACCATTATCTTACACCATGCACAAAAATCGACTCAAAATGGATTAAAGACTTGAATGTAAGACCCAAAGCCATGAAACTTTTAGAAGAAAACATAGGCAGTATGCTCTTTGACATCGGTCTTAGCAGCGTATTTTCAAGTACAACGTCTGACTAGGCAAATGAAACAAAAGAAAAAGTGAACAAATGGGATTACATCAAACTGAAAATCTTCCACACAGCATAGGAAACCATCAACAAAATGAAAAGACAACCTAATAATTGGGAGAAGATTGCAAACCATATATCAGATAAGGGGTTATTGTCCAAAATATACAAAGAACTCATACAGCTCAACAACAAAAACACCAACAACCCAATTAAAAAATGGACAAAAGATCTGAACAGAGATTTCTCCAAAGAACGTACACGGATGGCCAACAGGCATATGAACAGATGCTCAACATTGTTAGCTATCAGGGAAATGCAAATCAAAACTACAATGAGGTATCACCTCACTCCGGTCAGAATGGCTACAATTAACAAGACAGGAAACAACAAGCGTTGGAGGGGATGTAGAGAGAAGGGAACCCTTGTACACTGCTGGGGGGAGTGCAAACTGGTGCAGCCACTATGGAAAGCAGTATGGCATTTCCTCAAAAAATTAAGAATAGATCTACCATATGATCCAGCTATTCCACTGCTGGGTATTTATCCAAAGAACTTAAAAACATAAATGCATAAAAATATTTGCACCCCTATGTTCATTGCAGCATTATTCACAATAGCCAAGACTTGGAAGCAACCTAAGTGCCCATCCAAGAACGAATGACTAAAGAAGATGTGGTATATATATATATACAATGGAATACTACTCAGCCATAAGAAATGATGAAATCTGGCCATTTGTGACAACATGGATGGACTTTGAGGGTAGTATGCTGATTGAAATAAGTCAGAGGGAGAAAGCCAAATACCATATGATCTCACTCATAATTAGAAGATAAAAACGGCAAACAAACACATAGCAACGGAGATTTGATTGGTGGTTACCAGAGGGGAAGTGGGAGAGGGGAGGGCAAAAGGGGTGATTAGGCACATGTGTCGTGATGGATTATAATTAGTCTTTGGGTGGGTAATATGATGTAATGCACACAGAATGAAAAATATATTACAATATACACACAAAAAATAAAGTTAAATATATATGGAAAACAAACTAAAAAAACAAATCTAGTACTTATTTGTTTTTGTTATATAACTTCCTGAGTTTCTGTTTCCTTCATGAGAAAAATAATATCTACTTCATAAGATCATTATGTACATTATGTCTGGACATGGTGAAAATGACAAACACTTATGTATCATTTGCTATATGCCAAGAACACTTCCAAGTGCTCTATATATATTGACTTACTTAATCTTCACAACATCACTATAAGGTAAGTACTTATGTTATAATCCCCACTTTACAGATGAAGAAGTTGAGGCACAAAGAGTTTAAGTAACTTGCTCAAGGTCATCCAGCTAATAAGTGCTGGTGATGGGCTTCAAATCTCAGAGGCTGGATTCAGTCTGTGACCCTAACCACTGAACAATACTCTCTTCTGAAGTAAGGTCTCTAAGATGGTCGTATCCTTTGTTTTTGAGGCTATATATTCTCCTCCATTACCAGTGTTATTTTGTATTTTTAGTCACATGCAACCAAATTTTTAAAGTATGATTTGATTAGCTGAACAGAAAGATGGACAGATAAGTCTCAAATAAGATAAATAAAGCTTTAGAGGTGAGATCCCTTGTCCTTCCTTCTCCTCCCTTAGGAAAAGTCTACCAGGCAGGAAAAGTCTGCAGGCAGAGAACTCTTTTGAAAGACAGTTTTATCAGCATATTCCTCCTGAGAGCTCTTTGCCTTCTAGAAGTATCATACATCCAACATAGATACAAAATATCCCTGAGACCAAGCGAAGACTTGGAACTACCAAAGTGCAAATGGCATTAGTTTTCCATTTCATCATTTTTGAATATGGATCTATTCCCAATTCTAACACTAACTTACCTGTACAATTTTGTACAGACTCTCTTATATTTGTCCTTAGTTTCTCCGTCTGTAAAATGAAGGATTGAAAAGACCAGAAATGGCAAACATTTGCTTTCATCGACCATATTCAGTTGATTGGTTGTATTTGCCTGGAGTACTGCAAGCCATAAGCAGTATCTGACCAGCATGGTCTCCCATTGGAGAGAAATGTGTGTCAGCACACTGGCCAAGAATTCGCCTCTCTGGCGATGATTCTCCAGGCTCCTACACAATTTTATGTACATGTGAAAATAGCTACAAGGGGAAAAGAGAATAACAAAACAAGAGATATGAATAAGATTTTTAAAAAAGGATTGGGGGGAAATAAAGTATTACTGTAGAATTACCATTTATACTCAAGGCAGTAAAGAGCAGGATTGATATTGCAGAAAATCATCAGTAATGTGGTAGACAAATGTAAAATTAATTCAGAGAAAAAGAACAAACTGGGTAGTGGGGGAGGAAGGAGTTGGGTGTGATTAAATAAAAGGGCAAAGTGAAGGATCTTTGTGGTGATGGAACTGTTCTGTCTTGACTGTGGTGATGGACAATGGACCAACACATGTAATAAAATTACATATAACTAAGCACACACACACACACACACACACACACAGATACACAAATGAATACAAGTAAAACTGGGGAAATGTGAATATGATTGATGGATTGTATCAATGTTGATATCCTGGTTGCAATGCTGTACTCTATTTTTGCAAGATATTACCATAGGAGAAAACCAAATGAAGGGTACGTTGGATCTCTGTACATTATTTCTTACCACTCCATGTGAATCTGCAATGATCTCAAAATAAAAGGTTAATTCACAAAAAAGGAACAAAACTATAAAGAAATAAAGGAAAGAATTAGAGAGAAAAGAACAGAGATCCGGTTTACGGACGAAGAGTATGATAAATGGAACTAGAAGGTAAAAACAGATTAAAATGTTTCTGTGCTGAAAAATGTGCCAATATTCACGGACTTAAAAGACTCACCAAGACCTATGCCTAATGAACGAAAAGAAATTGATTCTTAAATACATTGTGTCAAATTTTCTATATTATGAGGATTGCAGCCAAAATTGACAGCCAGATGAAGTAGCTAAGAACCAAGAGCTTGTGAAGTGGGGACACAGTGGAAACTCATGGACCAGTGGCACTGATAAACCCCTCTCCCCATGACTTGTTTTAGGAAGTCTGTTCCCCCTTAAAAGCCATGGACTCATGACAAACCTGAAAATGCTGCTGAATCACAGATGCTGCATGAGGAACACCTGCACTGAGAGGGAGACTGGATCAAGTTCCTTACTGTTCTGAATGATTCCCTTCCATTCACAAACAATTTCTTGAAAAACATGAAGGCGACTTTTACAGTTATTATTTAGATGTGAATCTGGGTACAAGGATAATTCAGTCATTCCTGTACTTGCCCTCAGAAACATTTTTTTAACCTTAATGCCACGCATTCAGTCAATGGACATTTTTGGACACGTGGAAGGTAGAAGACATTAGGAATGTACAAAAATATTGAATCTGGCATGATCCCTACCCCAAACAGCCTGTTAGAGATGAGCATGTAATACGAACAATAAAAGCTATTATTTACTAAGTGGTACCTGCCTTCCAGACACTGCACAAGTGCTTTACATATTATTTAATTTAATGATCTCAATAATAGCACTGAAGGCAGAGTTGGGATTTTACGTTACGTTTGTGTGACCCACAACTATGCTATTCTCTATGTTCACTGCCTACTATTTTTCAAGATGAAGGTCAAATCATACAGCCGCCATGAACTCTTCTATAGACATATACAGATTCATTGTTCATTCATTCATTCAACAAATATTTATTGGCATTATCTATGTACCAGGCTCTATGCTAGGTTCTGGAATACAACAATGAGAAAAACAGACAGGAATCCATCATCAAGGAACTTCAAGTCTAATAGGAGGAACTGGTATTACTCAAATGATCAGATAAGTATAGCACTGCATATGTCCATGACAAAGGCTACAAAGAAAGATACATGTTGCTCTAAGAGCATATAAGGAACTGGTTTGACCTAATCACGAAATTAGGGAAGGTTTCTCCAAAGAAGTGACCCTTGTAAAGAAATCAGAAGGGATGAAGAATGGAAGGAATGCACACTAGGAAGAGGAAACAGCATGTGGAAAATCCCTGTGGTAGGAAGGGGCATGGCAGTTACAATGGACTAAAAGAGGACCACAGAGGAGACAGTGAAGAAGTGTGGTGCAAGAGGAGGATGGAAACGTAGGAGGGGCCAAGACATGTCAAGCCTCGTGGCCCATGTAAGGAGTTTTAGCCATTATCCTAAGAGCAAGAGGAAGCCATTGGAAGGGTTTAGAAAAGGAGGGGTGGGGACGTGATAAGTTTTGAATTTTCAATCAATTCTTTTCCTTGCCTTTTATAGCCAAAGCTATTAGTGTGAACTTCTCAATTATATTCTGTCATATACTGCTTATTGTGACATTGAGGGACAAAATAACACCTTCCCAACTAAAGAGGAGACATCTTGAAGGTTGGGGCGGCTTCCTAAACCATATTTTATTGGATTTAAGACATCCAAATAAGATGCATGTTTATTGTTGCCTTCTACTAAGAAAAGAGAAAATACTGCCAATTAGATATGTCATTGATTGTAAATTACATCTCTATTCCAAAGATTGAAAAATGTGAAATAATGTGCATCTTTAACTCGATGAAATATTATACTTCCATTGACTCTCTTATACTGCCTCGTACAATAAATACTGAGTTGGTCATAAGTGGAATGAGGAGAATGCTAGACTTCGAATGAGGAAGCTGAGCTTACAACTGGTTCTGCTATGCACCTGAACAGGATGACTTTTTGGGTCCCAGTCCACTCCTCTGTAAAATGACCATGCGATCTCTGAGGTTCCTCCCAGATCCACATCTTCTCTGTGCAATAGCTGCCTGTCAACTGCTCCAGGGAGATGACTTTGAGGTCTTCCTCTGCTGGAGAGAGCTCCTAGCAGGGAGCTGTAGGACACCCCTACACTTCTCCAGGGAGAAGGAAGTAAGGAATGTGCCTGGAAGCCACACAGCCCGGAATTAGAGACAGAAAGCTGAAGACTCAAGAAATCTAATGACCAAGGAAAGTTTTTGGAGGCCCCATGTTAACCAGAAAATGAGAGAAAAGCACGGGCTGTGTTATGGATTGAATTGTGTCCCCTTGGAAAGATATTAAAGTCCTAGCCTCCAGTAACTGTGGATGGGACCTTATTTGGAAATAGGATCTTTGCAGATGATCAAGTTAAGATGAGGTCATTAGGCTGGACCCTAAACAATATGACTGTGTCCTTGTGAAACAGGGAAATTTGGACACAGAGACAGTCACATGCAGAGGAAAGAGATGTGAAGACACAGGGAGAACACCATCTAAAAGGCAAGTCAGTCCTGAGGCTACCAGAAGCTAAGAGAGAGCCACAGAACAGATTCTCCCTCCCAGCCCTCGGAAGGAACTGTTGTTCCAGCCACCCAGACTGTGGTGCTCTGTTTCGGCAGCCCCAGACAACTGCTTCCAGCTAGTTCCCTAAAGAGCTATATTCCTGCAGTGATTCAGGGCCTTTTACATCCCATCCTCTCCTCCTTCTGAGAGGGAAGCAGATTATCACAGACCAGCGGTCAGAAATATATAAAAATTGTTAAGAGAGTAAAATTTGTCCTCAATACTCTTCCACATCTGCTTTCTGCCCCTGACAGTTCCTTCTCATGCCTCTGGCCTCCAGGATGGAGCACCCCACTCTGCCTCCCCATAGCCAAGAACACCTCCTGGTGCCCTTCTCTGACCTGCGAGTATTATTTACTAAACCTTAATTCCATTTTGGGTCCTACTCTCTCATTTGCCTTCATCTCATGTGTGTTTTAAAAATTACTATTTGGCACAGGAAAGGCATGGAGAATTTTGTAGCAGAGGTGATAAATCTTGTGGGTGTCTGACATATATCTTTCCGATGGGTGAAACACCTGTCAGTGTGCAAGACACATTACTTTCAGGAGCATCCTGGTGAGCTGGGAGGACACTTGACATTTGGTCTGACAGTAAAGACAATGTTGGACTTCCTCCATCCAAAATCCCTCCCCTCCCATGTTGGCTTTTCTTTCCCCTCTGAATCAATTGTAGACAGTCAATTTGTAGGCTGAAGGACTCTTGGGAGAGCCCAACCCCAGTTACATCCATTCACAGGACCCCATCTATTAATGCTTCCTAAATTGCTGCTCCCTGAGGCCAAGACTCTGCCCCAACCTGGCCCCTCTTCCCCAGCTCCACAGGGATGGACTGTTGACCTAGAAGATAGTTAAGGTCCCTATCAGCTGTAAGATAATGATCCTAGGATTTCATTCTTGTTATGTCATCCCTGCTCGCGGCCCCATGTCCTCTACAGTCACTTTCTCTTCTACTTTCCAAAGCTTTCTCATTTCATAACTGGCCTTGAGGAGTGCCTGGGAATTGGCGCAAGATTGAAATTTAAATTTCATGCAACATCCAGTGTGGAAAAACAGAACGAATAATTATGATTATAGCTTTCATTTATTGAGAGCTCACTGTATACCTGGGTTGATGTTAAGTGTTTTATAACCACTTTTTTAAAACCCTCACTACAAGCCTATAAAGAAGTAGGTATGAATATGAGCCCAATTTTACGAATGAAGACTGAGGACCACAGAGATTAAAAAACTTTTCTAAGGTCAAATAGTTAGGAAGAGGTGGACGTGAGGACTACGAGCCCTCTTAATCCCTTGGCTATACTGACCTCTCATGTCTGGAAATTATAATGTAATTGTCCACGGTTTAGGAAAATCTCCTTCCATCAGGGAACATGAGTCAGTCCTGAAAATTAGAGAGGACTAACGGAAATACAGAGTTTTAACATTAGAAGCCACCTTAGTGGTTTCTTGTCTTTCCTCCCACCTCAGAAACAAAGAATCTGAGGTCTTCATGGAAAAAATACCTGCCAGTAAATACACATCTACAGACAAAGTGACACTAAATCCAGATTTCCAGACTCCTAAGCCATGGTGCCAGGGAAGATGAGAAACTTGACCTATTCCTCGTATTACTGGTTCTTAAACTTGAGCGAACATCACAATTATCTTGCAGGGCTGTTAAAACACACATGGCTGGGTCCCATCCAAATGTTTCTGACTGATCCAAAGTCTGGACAAAGGCCTGAGAGTTTTTGATTTTAAGTTCTCATGCAATGCTTCTGGGGATCATCTTCTGAAGATCATATCTTTAAACCAGAAGACGTTGTAATATTAGGTGAGCAGGCTTCTTAAGCTAGTCATCGAGTAAAAATTGACTGCACCTTAATACAATGGTTCTTATCCTTGGCTGCCCATTGGAGTCACCTGGGGAGATTTAAAACCCAGCATACAGTCTGACTTAACTGGTCTAAGGAGTGGGCTGAGCATTGAGTGTTTCATTAGCTCCTGAGATGATTCTTGTGTGCAATGAGCAAACAAGAGAACCTGTCTTAATACTTTCAACTCTGTGATTGCAGGTCAGTTATATAAATTCTTGTTGTTTCAGTTTTCTCATCTATAGAATGAGAATAATAATGGTACGTACCATGATTTTTGTGAATATTAAATGACATAATAAATTTAAAACATTTAGAAACATGCCCGTCATTGAATTGTTTTATAAGTATTGGGTGCTGTTGTCATCATCATCGTGGTTGTAATTAGTGTCTTCTTTCCTCTTTCCTTCTTTTCTGTGTGTTCTGATTTTCATGGACTGTGTTACATATGGGCAAGACTTTAAGTTTTTTCTAGAATTGGCTCTATTATGCCATCAAAATTAAGTAGGCCCATCTGGCCCCCTTTGGCTTCATCTTACCCATACATCTCTTCCCCTACAAAAAATCCCAGAAGCTGCTCTGTTCTTTCAGTCGGTGTTTAGTGGAAAGAGCACTGTAGTGGGAATCAGGAGGTAAGGATTCTTCTCTATGATCTAAATTCCAAAGCCCTTGTTGAAATCAATTGACCATAAATGTAAGAGTTTTATTTTAGGACTCTCAATTCTATTCCATTGAGTTATATGTCTATCCTTATGTCACTAGCACACTGTCTTGATTAATGTACCTTTGCAGTAAGTTTTAAAATTAGAGTGACTCCTCCAAAATTGATCTTTTTCAAGACTGTTTTTGGCTATTCTCATTCTCTTGCACTTCCATATGAATTTCAGAATCAACTTGCCAACATCTGAAAAGATGCAGGCTGAAATTTTAAGAGTGATTGCATTGAATCTATCAACCAATTTGGGGCATATTGCTATCTTAACAATATTAAGCCTTTTGATTCATGAACATGGTATCTCTTTCCATTTTTTTAGGTCTTTAATTTCTTTCATCAATGTTTTATAGTTTTCAGAGTATTAAGTTTTGTATTATTGGTTAAATTAATTCTTAAGTATTTTATTCTATTCTTTTTGATGCTACTATAAATGGAATTGTTAATTTCATTTTCAGATTGTTCATTGCTAGTATACAAAATACGATGTATTTTTTTAAGATTTTATTTTTCCCTTTTCTCCCCAAAGCCCCCCGGTACATAGTTGTGTATTTTTAGTTATGGGTCCTTCTAGTTGTGGCATGTGGGATGCTGCCTCAGCATGGCTTGATGAGCGGTGCCATGTCCGCGCCCAGGATTCAAAGTGGTGAAACCCTGGGCCACCAAAGTGGAGTGCATGAACGTAACCACTCAACCATGGGGCCGGCCCCTGATTTTTATATATTGATCTTGTGTCCTGCAACCCCACTGAACTCGTTTATTATTCGAATAGTTTTTTAGTCAATTCTTTAGGATTTTCTATATACAAGATCATATCTTCTGCAAATAGAGATTGTTTTATTTCTTCCTTTAAGGCAATTTAAATGCCTTTTATTTAATTTTCTTGCCTAATTGTGCTAGCTGGAACTTCTAGTACAATGTTGAACAGAAGTGGCAAGAGCAGACGTCCTGGTTTGATCTTAGAGGGAAAGCATGAGTATTTCACAACTAAGTATCATGCTAACTGTGGGCTTCTTATAGATGCTCTCTATCAGGTTGAGAAAGTCTCCTTCTATTTCTAGTTTGTTGAGTGTTTTTATCATGAAGGGGTATTGGATTTTGTCAACCATTTCTTCTGCATCTGTTGAAATGATTGTGTGGGTTTTATCCTTTATTCTATTGATATGGTGTATTACAGCGATATTCAAATGTTAAACTGACCTCACATTCCTGGGTATGTCAAAGCCCTTATAAAAAAATAACTTTTTATTATGGAAAATGTTAAACACATAAAAAGTAGAGAGGATAATATAATGGACCCTCAGCCTCAATTATTACCAACTGCAGGGCCAATTTGGCTCATCTATACTCCTCATTTCGTTCTGCTACATTCTAATGATTTTGAAGGAAATCCCAGCAATTATATTTTTCATCTGTTACTATTTAGGGTGTGTATCTCAAAAGTGTAAGACTCTATTAAAAATGTAGTCATAATATCGTTATCATGTTTAAAAGCAATAATTCCTTAATATCATAAAATGTCAAGTTAGTGAACAAATTTCTCTAATTATCTCATATCTTTTAAAAAATTTGTTTGGCTCAAGATCGAAAGAAGGTCTAGGGGCCGGCCCCATGGCCGAGTGCTTAAGTTCGCACGCTCCGCTTCGGCAGCCCAGGGTTCGGATCCTGGGCGCCGACATGGCGCTGCTCATTAGGCCATGCTGAGGCGGCGTCCCACATGCCACAACTAGAAGGACCCACAACTAAAATATACAACTATGTACTGGGAGGATTTGGGGAGAAAAAAAAAAGATTGGCAACAGTTGTTAGCTCAGGGGCCAATCTTTAAAACAAAAGGTCTCGTTTAACGTATTAGATCTATCCTTCATCTCTCCTTATCTCTGTATTTTTTTTTGCGTGAAGCAATTAGATAATTTTTCTGGCAATGCCAGCACAGTCTGGACAGTGCCAATTTCATCTCCATGATTTAGCTGAACATGTTCCTCTGGACCTGTAGTTCCTGTAAACTGCTAGTTAGATTTAGAGACTCGGTCAGACTTAAGTCTGATTTTCTGGCAGAAATACGTCATAAGTAATGCTGTGCACTTTCACTAGGAGACACACCGATTGCCTTAATTTTTGTTATATTAGCAGCTATTACTACTTACTGCCTAGATTCATAATTTCACTAAGAGTTTCAGAATAGCTATATTCTAATTCTTCCTCTGATTTTGAGTAACATTTTCACTCCATATAAGATTGAGGAAAAAAATACAGGTGTTTGAAGGCATGGAGTGGGACTTACTATAAGGATTTCTGGGATATTTCCAGGAACCAAGGCTTCATGAAGGACTATCAGAGTCTCAAAAGCCATCAGGCAATATGGAGCTTCTCTCTCTCATCTCTCTCCCCAGGCTTGCCCCCATTCCTCTTGACTTAATTTGGTTAGCTTTTTCATAGCAAAATATGGATGCCCCACACTTCCTGACTTTACATTTCCAGAGCCAAACAACTTACAGAGATATTGTGCAAGGGTGTTTCAATATCAGATCTCCTAGCTCATATCTTCTGATTGGTCCAATTTGGGCCAACTAGCTATGACCATAAGGACAGTATGGCAAAGTCACACAGTACAAACATCTCCACCTGTGGGTCAGGAAAGGGAGGGTTCTTAGGGAAGTGTATGAGTTGGACAGACATTCCAAAATATCGGTTATTGGTATCTCCTCCTGCCATGTCAATCCATGGCTTCAAACCACCATTTTTATACAATGATGAATCTTCTTCTCCTCCCTCAAATGAGCTTCAGACTCTTATATAAAACTGCCAACTGAAATATCCCCTTAGGAATCCTGCAGACCCAAATCTGAACATGTCAAAGGTTGAAATCGTCTTACCCTCAAAACTTGATCCTTCCTCTTCATGACCTATCTCAGTGAAAGGAACCAAAATCAATGCAACAAACTATATAAAAAATGTGAGAATTGCCTTAGACTCTTCCCTCTACTGCAATCCCTTTCTTCCATTCCCATCCCGCTTGTCACCAAGGACTCTAATTCATTAATATCATTTGCATTTGTCTCCTCTACTTGATTTCCACTAATGGCCACTGCTTTAGTCAGTTTCCAGTGCTTCTAACCTTGATTACTGCCATAGCCTCCCAACTGGACTCTCAGGGTTTCAGAATTGTTCTTTTCCTATTTATCCCCCGCACCTCGCATAAGAGCCATCTTTCTAACACACAGTTACAATCATTTCACTTTGCTGATTAAATTCCTTTAATGGCCAACTGTAACTTTCAGGAGAAGAGTTCAAACTCCCTATTTTAGCAATGAAAGTTACTCACCATCTGGCTCCTGACCACATCTCCAGCTTTGCCCCCATCACTCTCTCATAGTCAACATATTGTCTAGCCACCCAGAAGCATTTGCAGTTTCCCAAATTTGACAAGTTATTTCATGCTTCTCTGCATGCTTTTCCTCAGCTGTTTCCACTAGCTGGTGTGCCTTAGCTCCTTTCACCTTTTCCATCCAACTAATAGCTAGTGGCTCCTCAAAACTCAACTGCCTTCTGTGGGAAACTTCCTAAGGGACATGTTTAGCTTGACTTTTTACCTCCAGCATTTAGCCCAGTGCCCAGTGTAGAGTAAGTGTTCAATACACATTTGTAATATAAATAAATTGAAAACCTACAGTTAAGTCTTCGGTCAAAAGTGCCTGGGATTGTTGAAGCTCCATTTTTCAGACATTCTGGGCAGTGACTACCCCCCTGCTCCTCAGTCATCATAGGATTCCCACAGTCTCCTCTGATGGCTTCTCTCAAGCTCAGTGTATCATAGACCACAGCCCAACAGGAGTAAACCAGACAGCTCTGAGAGTCAGCACTGATGCTGGGTACCACTGCACATAGAAGGAGACCTGGCAGGCACAGCAGAGTGAAAACAGATTCCTGGAATCTCCAAGGAGCATAATGAATGCCCCCTTGCTTGACGATGGAAAATTCCAAAACCAAGGACCAATATCTTGGAATCTAGGGTTATAATCCTTACCATGAGGCTTTCCCTGATGCTTGCAGCCCACAGTGATCACCTTCTTGACCATCTAGGATATTTCTCTTTTTCTGTCATTCATTTTAATACCTGACTACATTATGTTTTAACTCTTCACCTGTGGTCTAGTTTCTCTCAGTTTCATGTAAGCATTTCATAGGGAAAAAAAAAAATGGCATATTTCTCAACAGGAGAAGTGCCGGAAACCTGGAGAAGGACAAATGTTCTGATTATTTTTAAGGAAAGAAGGGATGATTCTAGAATTTATGAATGTATTGTGCCTAAAGTAAAAAACTAATAAAAATAAATGATTGAAAGGTGATTTGTGAGTATATATAGAAAGGTGAATTCATAATCACCAAGAGGACACTTAAGTTCACAGATTATGCCAAATGAACCCAATTTTTTTCTAAGTAGAATTTCTAGCTGGTAAACTAAATTATAATAACAATTCATATCAATCTGGGGTTTTATAATACAAAGCACTTTTCACATATATTATCTCAGCAAGGTACCATGGCATTGTGGAAAGATGGTGGATTTTTTAGGCAAGACAGATGTGAGTTTGAATCTTGGTGTTACTTTACTTCTCTGAGCCTCTTTTCTTCATCTGTTTAATATCTGTAAAGCATATACAAGAATATAAGATAATCTGTGTTCCAGTCCAGTTACTGAAATACAAAAAATCTGCATTCTATGGAGAATTTATTGTAATTATCACTATTCTTAATTTTCTCAGTAAACTGTGAGGAATGTATTACTGTTGTCTTTTTGCATATGAGAAAATCGAGGGTAAGTTTAAGTAACCTTCCACAAGACACCCAACAAGTGTGTTAAAGAACGAAGATTTGAATCCCTGTTCTCTGCTATGCTCTACCCCCTATGCCATGGGGGAGTGAGATCATGTTCTCATTCCCTCATTTTGCAAGCACAGAGTATGTGAAATGGTAAAGAACTATGAGCTGGATGGTATTACAGTGTGGAGAGATATAGCTATTTGACTGACCAGACCTCCATAATGTTGATCAAATCCACCTGGATGGGGGTAGGGTGGGCTCTCGTTCACCCCACAGAGCTCTGGCTTTACCTATCTTCTTCAACAATTTAATTAACTTAAACAAATAAAGGGCATTCTGATTAAATCTGTAAACAGAGAGTATAATGAGCAACTAATATGCTGACTATAAAAGTCCAGATTTATTTTAAAGGAAATAGATAAGAAGAATGGGTCAAAATAGTGAAACCAATTTTTACCAGCGATCAAAAAAAATCCTATATTTATGATTAAAGAAATTAAACTTCATGAGTATGGAATTGGAAATTGGAGAGGCATGGCTTAACAGCAGGAAATGTGAAAACAACTTCATGATTTAAGTTGATTACAAGCTCAATAGGAATCAACAATATGGTGAGTCTACCACTTAACCTTTGGCTGCATTCAAAGAAACTTAGCATCACATACAATGAGGATGATGGTCTTAAAGTGTTCTGGGCTAGTCAATTTGCACCTGGAGTTGCACATTTAAATCTGAATATCATATTTTGAAAAGAACCTTGACAAACTGAAGGCCATCTGGGAAACATTCCCAGAATGGTGAAATGTGTTCAAAACCTTATGCAAGAAATGCCTTGGACATCCTGAGGAAGTCTATACCAGAGGAAAGAAAACCTGTGGGAGTCACTATAATGAAGGATCCGCCTGGGAGAAAGATTTGACTTAGCCTGTGTAGATCCAAAGAGTGGACGAAAGACCTTGCAAGGGAGACATCTCTCAGGGCAAATGGATGAAAGTGAATGATAATAAAGTCTACCATTTACCAAGCATAGAGCTAAAGCTCCTTAAATAGCCAACACTACTCCCTCTGCTTTACAGATTAAAAAATTCAAGTTTAGAAAAATTAAAATAACTTGCCCAAGGTCCTAAAACTAGTGAGCTCCTAAGCAGGAATGCATCCTTACAACCCTATGTTGTAGGTATTATTTCAGTTACAAAAAAAACTGAGGTCACCAAATTTGCTAAAGCCCAAAGGTGACTACACAGTGGAACTGGCTTAGTAAGTACTTAATTTGTGTTAGGGCCTGGGCAATACATTGTAGCACAATTTATTTTGACACAGCACCAGCTTGTGATGGGTACTGTTATTCCCTTTTTACAGATAAGAAAACTGAGGCATATAAAGGTAAAGCAAGTTGCTCAAGATCGTAAATGACTGAGATATGATTAAAATCCAGGTCTATGTGGCTTAACCACTGTGCTATGCTGCCCCTCCCAGAGAAGCAGAAAGAATTTTCTACCAACTAAAGTGCTCCAAAAATGCTTCAAGACGTGGTCAGCTTTTCATCACTGAAGTGGTCCAAGTAGGGGCTGGTGGGCCCTGTGTGAGGGTAGAATCGTAGACTGAGATGACTAGAAACTCCAAGCCTTTATGATTCTGTCAGATTTGCTGTTTGGAGTCATTCTCCGCAGGGTATGCTAAGCACCAAATAAGTGCTTAGTAAGTAGCTGTTGACTTGAATGAAATGGAAGTCCACTCTCGAGAAGGGGACCCCTCCATGCATTGCTGTGGGAGTTGTGGCTTTGTAAGTGAACTTTCTAGCTATTTGTGTCAAGGCTGAATTAGAGGGAGGCGGGCTTTCAGCTCAGCTAGCAATTAGAGTCCAACCCACAAATTCATGCACTGGACTGGCTGCTTGCGTGGGAAGGAGGCACCTTCAAGGGGCAGTGGAATAAAGTAGGGGCTGTCATGGGCAGCAGCCCTGGGAGCTGTGGCCACAAGAACAGCCTGGACGGCTGGCCTCAGTCTTGATTTGGATTAAGATGTTTATTCGGCTCTGCCTCCCAGGCCTCTCCCTTCCTGCCCAAGGCTGTCCATTCTAGCGACTGAAGAGGTGATTAATTGGATACAGACTCTCAGACCCAGCGGAGAAGTGTTCTTGGACTAAGATTCACATTGAGAGTGAAACATACCCTCCCAGCAGTACTATATAGGAATCACTTCCCCTCATTCACTCCTATAGTTTAAAGGTCATGAGCCATGAAGAAATCTGAATTAAATGCATGCCATGCTGAGGTTTTGCCTGAGCACAGATTTGACTGAAATGCTAATGTAGGGAGAGCACATGTGAGCCCAAGTCTTGACTGGGGGCTTCCTGGGAGCAAATGTTCTCGAGGAACATGCTTAGATTGTCTATTTGGTTTTTGGAGGGGGGATAAAAAGTCTTCTTGCTCAATACCCACCCCACTGGTTTACCAGAAACACGCAAATCATCACTTTCTTGGGTTAAAGCAGTGGTTCTCAAATATTTTAGTCTAAAGTCCAATTTATACTCATAAAAATAATGGACGATCCCAAAGAGTTTTTGTTTATGTGAGTTACACCCCTCAATATTTACTATATTTAAAATTAAAACTGAGAAAATTTTAAAATAATAATTTTTAATTCCTTTTAAAATAATACAGCAATATATGTTAGCATAATTTTTTCCTGAAATATAAATATTATAAATATATTTTCCAAAACAAAACTATTTGGTGAGAAGACTGTCATTGTTTTCTATTTTTGAAAATCTCTTTAATGTCTGGCTTAATAGAAGGCAGCTGGGTTCTAATGTCTGCTTCTGCTTTCAATCTGTTGTGATATGTTGTTTGGGTTGAAGGTTATGAAGAAAATTCCACCTCACACCGTATGTAATTGGGAGTGGGAGGAGTATTTCAATAGCTCTTTTAGACAATTTTGGCAATTCTGTTTTTACTACACCAAAACAGGTTAGTCGCAGTGTGGAACCTGACCTCATATCAATGAACTTTTCATACTCAATTATGTTAAAATCCATTGATCTATCCTGCACTTTGAATAGATCTTATACCCATGCATGGTTTTGTTATATCATCTGGAAAATATTGATTCACTGAGTTATGCAGATCTTCCAAATGTTGATATATTTCATTATACAATATGAAAAGTCTCACATCTATTAATCTCACTGCTGATCTTATCAGAAAAATCTTTAAGTATTGGGAACCTGTCAAGCTCATGGTGGCAGGTAGAAATTTTTCAAAATTCTACTTTTCACTCAAAAAGCTCAAATTTTATCATTGATATCAGATACTGTCAGTTATTTTTCTTGAAGTGACAGGCTAACTTTGTTCATTTTTGAGAAAATTTCTACCAAATATTCAAGTCTGAACAACCAATTTGTTTGTCAGTCATTTCTTTCGAGAAAAAATGGTGTACCACGGCAAAAATGGCTAGTTAGCTCACAGCTCAATTGCACAAGTGCTTTTCCTTGAGAATTTGGTGTTCAGCAGAAGCGCTTTATGTGTACTTCCCATTTCATCACAGAAAAGATTACAAATATGTGTACTCGCAAGTTGAGATTTTAATAAAATTGACAATAATATTTACTGCTTCATCATAAATATTCTTGAGGAAGCTGACTTTCTGTTTTTCCCATGAATGTGCTGTTGAAGGGTACAATGACTTGAGTATCCCTGCCTTGATTTGTTCTGGAGTGCCAGCAGTTCTGTCCACTGTTGCTTTTCCGCCATCAGTGCAAATGCTAACTCAGTGAGAATGGTGGATAACATTTTAGGATTACTAGGAAAATAGTTTTGACTTTGCGGACCCCCTGAAAGATTCTTAGGGATCCCCGAGGCCCGTGGATTGCACTTTGAGAAATGTTGGGCTAAAGTGTTGAAAGACCTTATTAAAATGCAAGTGTCATCTGGGACAGATGGGTAAAGAAATGAACTCTTGGCAGTCCCTGTCAGCTTTGTGTGGAGGCAGGATAGTTCAGCAAGGATGACCTTCAACTTTAGCAGTCAGATAAATCTGGGATAGAAGACCAGACCCCGCACTTTCTAGCTCTGTAAGTCAAGTAATTTTTAAGGTCTTATTTTTTTCATGTGTAAATGGAAATAATCATAATCTCTTAAATTTACTATAAGGATTTAATATGAGTAAGTACCTAATGTGTGCATGCTACATACTCAATAAATGTTAACTGGTTTAAAATTTATGTTCTTATAACCTAGAAAATGAGATAAAACATGGCTAAGTTTTTATAGGCTTCAGGAATAGAAAACTTCTTGGGGGACCACAGGATAGGAAATTCCTGAGTATCAACCAAGATTAGCCATCAGGAGGTGCATGGAAAAGAGATGAGGAAGGGACCAAAGACAGCCCTCATTTTCTCGTTCATCCATTCAACAAAAATATGGTGATTACTTACTGCATGCCAGGCTCCAATTTTGTACTAAAAAAAGCTACAAAGTAATGACAACAACTGGTATAGTGGGCAGGATGTTGGATCCAAGTCAGGAAAACTGGCTTTTGGTCCCAGTTTTGTACTAGCTGTCACCTAGGGCATGCCCTTTAAATCCCCTAAAATTTGGTTTCCCTACTGGCAAAATGGGAAAGATAATCAATGCTTTAGTGTGATGTTTCAAAGAATAAATGTAAAAATGTGGTTAAAGCAGTTTTTAATTATTTTCGTGCTTGTGGCTCTCAAAGTGACTCCCCTTTTAATGTCTTGAAAAGCTGCACCACGAGGAGGAAGGAATCCCTCTGTACTTGATTTCTTTGACTCTAAGTTGAAATAATAACATTTTCCTACTTTTGAGGGGTCTTAGGATATACAGTGGCGATAAAGTTAGTGTGTGACATATAGTAGATGCTCAACAAATGGCAGCTATTGTATATGATTTGGTGGTAGGATAGATATACCTCCCGTGGAAGCTGGCACATCATAAGCCAGGAAAATAAATAGCAGAGAAGAACTTTTAGAATAATACCAAATAAAAAAATACACCAGCAAAGATTCAATATTAATAGAGTGAAAGGTCTGATTATCATTTAGAGACTCATCCTGTGGCCAAACCATGGAAAGGGCATCTTCTTGCCTTCCTACCTCCATTCACAAGATCTAACCTCCCACCTTTAAGCAGTGTTGGAAGCAAGAGAGCGTATTCATGATAAATTGTGCTGGTCTGAGCAAATGATTAGGCAGAACCTTGGTAGGGGGCAAGGAGTGGAGTGGGGAGGAAACAAAAGAATTGAAAGGATTAAGAAAGTGTGGGAGCAGAGGCACAAAGTAGTACCCAACAAGGAATGTGAGGTATCTCTGCTGACCACTGGGGGATGCAACAGAGAGCTCCTCAGGGCCCCATAGTTAATTCCCAGGCCTGTCTCATGAGCTGACAGATGGCAAGAACAGCAGAGAAGTCTTCTCTGCTCTCTACCTCATAGTAGAGTGTGCCTACGATGGGAAATACCATCAAACTCAAAGCTAAACATTCTCCTGGTTTTCTCTTGGGTGTTTGACAAGCTGGCAGTTAATCCTCTTGGTTGTGGACTGTATTTTATGATATTTTAAAGCACATCTCCATACAGTATTTACTAAGTGCCAGGAACTATTGTAAGTACTTCACACATGTTAATTCCTTTAAGTCCAATAAATTAGAGTAAGATAAAATAGAGTACTCATTTTACAGTTAGAGAAACTGAGGCAAAGTAATTTGCCTAAAGTATTCTATTGGTAAGGGACAGATTCTCAGGAGCCAGAGAATTAAGCTCCAGAGTTCAGGTCCTAATCATACAGCTCTACCATTATAAAGGGAGTAAGTTGGGACTACAATGATTTCAATGCCAGTAACAGTAATCAATGATGATGTGATGATGATGAAGAGGAGGAAGATGACCATTGTCAAGAAAATCTTTCCACTAAAGGGTAAGACTTGCAGACTGTAAACAATATGACTACTACAGTTCCTATTCTTTAAAATGAGAAGTTGTGTGTTTCAATTCCCACTTTAACCTGCTGCGGGATCATCTGAAGTCTGTACGAGGGGCAGCTCAGTGGAACAGGAAAGCGAGAGACATTATTAATATCTCCTTCTCCTATCCAACCCTTATCCTTAACTCCTCATCCTTCCCCCAAACTTCCTGCAGAACTTAACCAGGCTTGCAAAGTTGCTGCCTCTGAAGCCCCTAGAGTTGCATGGAGCTTCAACCTTCAGGAACCATTCATCTCCTACTTGAAAAGAACTTGCCAGAGGGTTCTAGGAAGAGATGAAGATTACATTTCCTCAGGTGCTGTGCAGCATGAAATGAAGTTTTGGAGGAGATCTGAAGCTATTGTTTTCATAACCCTGTGGAACCAAGTAGCCTCTGCAAACCTGCTTGAGCATGTTTCCCTTCAAAGTACTCTCTTGTGAGGAACACCATTCAGGGAGCCCCATGGGCTCTCCATCAGACTCCAATCAACCAGGCACTGAGATTGTCTGCTTACCTGGTCTGGCTGGTGGGCTTAGGGAGGGAGAAACAGCCCAAGAGGATCATCTCAACTTGAACCAGGCAGCCTCCTTCCAACCAAGCTAGGACAGCTTCTCAATCCTGGGTGCAAGTTAGAATCGCTTGAGGCATATTTAAAAATATACCTGGAGCCCAGCTTCCACCACAGTCCAATTCAGTCAGACTCCCTGCACATTATTCTTTTATGAAAGCTCTCCATGTGATTCTTTCATCATGCCAGGGTTGACCGTCACTGATATAGAAGTTTAAAATTTCTTCTGCACAGCCAGGACTATTCTCATGGCTTCCTGGTCTTGAAGGAAGGCTTCCTAGTAGAAAAGGAGGCGTCATCCCAGTAGCATAAAAAGAACCCATGCTTTGGAGTTCTGGGTTCAAATTCTGGTTCAGATAGTTACTGACACTGTACAATTTAAAGCAGTATGTTTCTTGGGTGCTAGGTGGCACAACAGAGAGAAATCAGACACCAGGTCAACCTTGAAGTGATGGAGGTCTGGGATTGAGTGCAGGTTCTTCCAGTCACTGCTGTGTAACTTCACATCTATATCTCTTCATCTGTAGAATGAATATATTAATGCCTGTCTTTTGGGAGAGTATGGTTTGAGATGATCAATTCTATAGGTAAACCATTTACTACAGAGCTGGGCACATGGTAGCTATTATTGTAAGGACTTTAGAATCTCCTGCATACTCTCCCCCACCACAACCTACTATTGAGCCAAACCAAGCCTGTGAGGGCTGAGATTTCTAGGAAGAGATTGGGAGTAGGCAGAGATGATATATGAGAAGCCTTTTAGAACATTGTAATTATTGTGACTATTATGCTAATTTATGCAGAATAGGGATAGTATATTTTATACTTTAAGACCACTACTCTGGCTGCTGTGTAAAGACAAGGTTGGAAATGGATAAAAATGGAAGCAAGGAGACTGGTTAGGAGGCTATTGCATAGTCCCGGTAAAGCGTGGTGGAGGTTTGGAGTAAGGGAGTGGCGGGAGGGATGAAGAGACGTAAACTAATGAGATGAATTTTGAAAGTGGCAGGGAGAGGGCTTGTGGATTCACCGGACATGGGAGGTAAGAGGAAAAGGGAGCTTCTTAGGACTTCCAGGTTTCTGATTTGGACTCCTGTGGAATATGGATCCATTTACCAAGATGGAAGAAGGTTGGAGAAGGATTTTTGGGGGACAATTGAAAGTTGAGTTTTGGTCATGTTAACTTTGAGATTCATGTGAGTTATTTAAGTTGAGAAAACTTACAGACAGCTAGGTAAGTGAGTATGAAGCTCCAAAGAGAAGACTAGACAGGTGGTATACATTTGGGAATCATCTTCATAGAAATGGTATGAATTCATGAGAATGACCAAGCTCACCTAGGTGGGAATATAAAGTGAAAATCAAAGGAAAGAAAAGGGACTCAGGAGAGATCCCAGCAGAACACTAAAAGAAGCCTGCTGTGTTTCCCACTAGAGTGTAAATTCCTTGAGGCCAGGAATATGCCTTATTCACTCCTGGGATCCTAGTGTCTGACATACAGTAGGCACTTAGTAAATGTTGAATGAATGCAGGAATAAATCGACCAGTAAATCAATGAAGTAGGAGATGTCCCAAGACGTGTCTGATTCTGATATTCCAAACTGTGAGTGTCCACATGTGTGTGTTTTCTGTGAAGTAGGAGTAGAAAGTTTTGTAAGGCAAGCTCAGCTCCTGAGGAAACGAAGACTGAATTCTTACTACTGTAACTCCACATCTCCCACTGTCTTTTGCCTGAGGAAGCTATTTGATGTTCAGACCTCCACAAACAGGTATTTAAGGCATTATGAAGAACAAAAATGGTTTAGTTTAATTACATGCTTTCAACCCATTGGTTCTGCTTAATGAGGTTCATCTCCTGAGACACTTTAATCAAGATGCAAAATAATCCTCTTTGAAAGAGATTGACATTTCCACAGAGACCAAAATGGGGCCAGTTCATCTCTGATAGCTGTCACCCCTGCATCTCTCTGGTAACCTCTTCATGCCCTCTCTGAGCCATTGCCTCTCTCCTCTTTAAAATTCAGTGAACTTTCCCATTATTTCTTATGTAGCTCTGGCTCCCACAAGGGAAAGACAAAGAAGCAATTCCTCTCCCAGGCTCTTTTTTAAAAAAATCAACCAGCCACCTGGTTTAGATTTGCCAATAATGGTATGTTAGAGACCCAAAAGGAGGCTGTTGAGGCACCCTGCAAAAAAGTAAAAATCGAGGAGAGGAATGTTCCAGCCGGTCTCTTTTCTCCCAGCTCTCTGGGCGGGAGGGGCAGGAGAAGAGTATAGTGGTTATGAACACTGGCTTTCAAGCCAGCCTGAGTAGGCAACTCACTCTCCTACTCCTTAGCTGTGTCTCCTAGAGTACATTGCTTCATTTCTCTGCATCTCAGTTTCCTCATCTATAAAATGGGGAGAATAAAGTTACTATAGTCTAGGGTATTAGGGAGGAGGAAATGAGAGAATAGATATAATGTATTTAACACAGTACCTGGCCCAAAGTAAGTACTTAGAAAATATATGCTATTATAACTGAAAGAATTCCAGGTTCTTCTGCCCTTCAAGCCATCAATTATGAATACAATCTCAATTTAGCATTCTAGGGAACTCCAAAACTGTCTACAGAAATGATGACTGGTAAACCAAAATTGGGGCTTTCCCAAGTTGTTATTATCACTCTGGATCTCTCTGATTGCTTTCTCATGCTTTAAAAAGTCCAAGTCACATCTTGACATCCATAAGCAATCAAATGCAGATTCAAAAGTATGCATGTGACGTTAATAGAACTTTCCCCAGGTACATGCAGATTAAGAAAACATGTTCATCACTCAGAATGGGAGTCATGTGCCCAGGGTGTCTGTATCCCATCCTGGTGCAGAATATTTGCTGGAGTAACAACTAAGAATTCTACTGGTGCATACATATGTGAATTAAATCTCTGGCTGGCTGAAACACCTTGAGCGAAAAGAAATAACAGATACTATGTTATTCATGTCTGGCATTTATATTACATGCAGGTCCTGTCTAGGCACCGTTCTGGAACTCTGTCAGATTTAGTTTTTACATTACTAAAGCTATTTTCTCAGACTTCATTGTTTTCCTTCTGGGAGCTCTATTCCAGGAGAGAGATTAACAAGTAAAGCTTGTTTAATGAGGACACCTAGGAGAGAAAAGAAGGGTTGAAATCATGTCATAAGTATGTAGCAGGCACCATTTTATTGTTTAGGAAAATATTTTGATAAATAGCTTTGGCGTGGAAGATAGGATCCTATGGGTATAGCTCAGAAGGAGAGAGCTCTGTGTAGGTAATGTGCAGGAATTTGAATATTATTAGAAAAAGGAGTAGGAATCAGGGAGAGTAAGGAAGAGAAGGAGGTAGGACAATATGCTGGAAGACATAGTCCAAGGAAAGAGGGGCAAATAGTAAATTCCTGGAGACAGAATGGATAAGAGATTTGAAGAACTTTAATGCCAAATACTTACTTTCAAATTGTTTGTGTTTGGGAGTGGAAATTGCCTCTGTTACCACCACACTAAACTCTGTCATGCACCTAAATGCTAACTGTGTGTGGTTTAAGGGTTCAAGAGAAAGTTCAAGTCAAGATCAATCACGGGTGGGTGAGGAGTTGAGAAGATCCAAGGCAAAGACACATGAAGGAGACAGAGCTCTGTGGAATTAGGAATTCAAATCCAGAGGTCACCTTAAGAACATAAATCCCCAGGAATTCACAGAAACCTTGGGTTGGGCCTTGTATTTCGCACAGGATGTGGGATAGGAGGCTCCAGCCAATTTTATTTAAATCTCAAAGGACAGACTGTCCTGAATTGACATCTGGTTTACATGAGGAATGATGAGAGTTACTGGGCATATCTGGCCTGGAATGGAAGGTACCAAGTGGATCTATGAGCTGTAGTGCCATATCTTAAGGAAGACTCAGGCAAAATAAAACAAAAACAAAGCCTTGTTCCATGCATTTCCAGAGGGCAGAATCAGAGCTTGTTCTAAATTTACAGATAATTTGCCTTAACATAAAGGAAGAATTTTCTAAGAATAAAAATTTTTCAATAAGAGAGTAGATTACCTTGTGAAAATGGTGAATTAGTTGCCTTCCCTCTTTGGAGGTTCCCTAAAAAAAGATTCCTTTAACAAGTCAGGTTGGATTAGGTGACTTCTGAAGTCCTTTTTCTCTAAGATTTATGTGCTTACATTTTAACAAATACTTATTGGGTATCAATACAGTACCTAGCACTGTATTGGGCACTGAGATCCTATAATGATCAAAATAAGGAAAAAACAGTCTAGTGGAATTCTCTGAAACGTACAATTTTATGAAATGTCTCTGCCTATGTAGGCAACTAACAATATTGAGTGCCTATCACGTGCTAGGCATTATTACATAATTACCTTATCCAAACATCACATCAAACCTAATTACTATTTACCATTTTGCAGGTGGAAAACATAAAGTCAGAACTTAAGATGTGACTTTGGATGGTTAATTAAACTTTCTTTGCCTCTACTTCTTCAAAGATACAACAACACCCATCACTTAGAGTTCTTGTGATGATCACAGTGAGTTAAAATTTGTGAAGTGCTTAGTAATATGTGTCAGTGGTCATAATAATAATTTTATTACTGTCATTATTGTACAGCTTTCAGTAGTGGATCTGAAAGTGGAACACAGGTCCACTGTGGCCTCATGTAGAAGTGGGCAAGATGAGAAGAGAAGGGAGCTTGGTGCCCTTTATTTCTCTTGAACAGGAAAACAAAAGCTGTTAGAGCCATTGAATATGGGAGGACAGGCATTTGAATTGCCAAACTGATATCATCTCATTTCAAGTGTCACTAAACTTGGCAGTCACTCCTGCCAACAGGGAACTCTGAGCAGAAAGATATCAGAGGAGGAAATTAAATTACCCCACAGGATTCATGACTTTTTGTTCATTCCATATTTTGAGAAATTAATGTCCTGTGTTGCTTCTCTTATAGATCATGTAATCCTAGAGAGGTTTAAGTACATGAAGACTAGAAAGGCCAATGGAACTTGTTTTCCAGCAAGATATGGAAGATAAAACACAAACAAGATAAAAAATACTAATCAATAGCCCTTACATTTAACAATGGATAATTGGTTAAAACACTTAAGAAGCAGGAATGGGTCCCAACCATTCTTTAATGGTTTCTTGCCATCCCCTTCTGATTGTCTTAGTCATAGAGGTAAGCCTGAACTGGAAAAATGCTTTCTTTCCATTTACATACCTTGAAGTTCTCAATGATGTGCTA
This sequence comes from Equus quagga, assembly GCF_021613505.1. Taxonomy (NCBI): domain Eukaryota; kingdom Metazoa; phylum Chordata; class Mammalia; order Perissodactyla; family Equidae; genus Equus; species Equus quagga. The sequence goes on along the minus strand of NC_060273.1, from coordinate 53,825,882 downwards.
ATTATAAGATTATTTTCCCTCCTGCCAGAGAGATTTAATAGCTGCTGCGTAGTGTAACAATTAGTAAGACATAGTCCTTGCCAATAACATAATGATAATAATAGCTGTTTTCAATTGAGAGTTCATTATATGCCATACGTTCTGCTAAATATTTTATTTACATATCATTTGGGTCTCACAACAATACCATAAGATCAATATTTATGGACTCTGACAGATGAAGGAATGAAGTCTTAAGTATTGATGGATTAGGTAGTTCAGGCTGATCTTCTTCCTGAAGACAATTTAAAAAGTCTAGAAGAAATATGCAAAACATCTTCCTTTAAAAGAATCACAGATCAATCAAGTTAGAATGGAATTACTAGGCAAAGATCTGGGAGAAAACAAACATCCAGAAAAGTTAGCCTGCATTCGGTTCCTCTTTAACCCAAAGGATGTTTCCTAATGCAGCAGAGGTGGATGAGAGGCTGAGAAGTACTTTTTACAGCATCATACAGGTTTAGGGACACAAAAGTTGAAATCCAAGGCTTGACAAACTTAAGGGTCCTAAGAAAGCATGCTACACTCAGGATTGGAGTCTGAAAGGACTAGATCCTAGAAATAATAATGAAATCACATTCATATGGAATAATTTTAATTCATCTGAGTGACTCAGTAAATCTCAAGTCCTAAAATTGGATTCAGATGATCCTATGTTGCTAGTATGCCCAGGTTCCTGGACAAAGCAAATGAGAATCCTCTCTGGACAAATATAACAGCATGATAGTCATCAAATTAGTTTTGAAAATTAATTTTCACATTCAATACCCAGCACATTGTCAAGGATAACCAGGCCAAGAAGAGACAAGAAAACATAAAAGAAAACCAGTAAAAATAACTAAAACAGACCACAAGTGTTCCTAACAGTAGAAATTCCAGTCATAGATTATTAAAAAAACACAATTAGCTTATTATTCCCATAGATATAAAAGTTGAACTTAATATTTTCAGCAAAGAACTAGAAATTATTAAAGTCATATTTGCAGATTTAGGAAATAGAAATTCTAGAATTGAAAAAGAAACTCATTGGTTGGATCCCACAGCTTACTGAATAGAGCTGAAGAGAGAATAAGTAAACTGGAAGAAATGTCAGAAGAAACTATTCAGAAAATATGATGGGAAGAAAAATGTGTAAAACAGAGAAGACTAACTAGGATCTCAGAGGATACAGTGAGAAGGTCTAACATACCTGTAACTGGAGAATCAGAAAGAATTGGAAAGAGAAAGGAGAAAATAGGAAGAATAGATGGTGGCTGAGAGTGGTCCAAAATTGATGAAAATATTGATCCATAGATTTGAGATAACCTAATAAATCCCAAGCATAATATAAAAATAAATTCACACTTACATCATATTGAAATTTTTAAAAAGGAAATATTCTCTAAAGTAGCCAAAGGAAAACAAAGACAACCTTCCAAGGAGTAACAATGAGTGACAGATGACTTTCAACATTAATAGTGGAAGCCAGCAGAGAGTGGAATGACAACTTTTTATTTCCTTTAAGAAAACAATTGCCATCATAGAAATCTATATCCAGCAAAAGTATTCTTTAAAAATAAAGGTGAGAGAGGAATTCTGGGAAGATAACTGTAGTAGTGTCAATGGTTGTTTTTCAATCTCTCTGAATTACCCCAGAAAAAATACACAGAGCAACTAAGGTTGAAAAACTAAGAGACCAAAAAGAACATCTATAAGAAAAATAGAGATTAAAGTATCCCCACCCTCCCAAACATAAGTGATTCAGATGAAAGCTACTGGACACACACAGTATCAGGATGTATGTGAGGGACAGCAGAGGAAAGCTACAGGGCATTTGATTGTCCTGAAATGAGAACCACAAAATCCTCAACAGTTATTCTCTGAAAAGTGTAAAAGTCCAATTTGAGGTTGAGGAGCTGAAAGTGGGAGGGATTTTCACATTACATACAATTGAGGGCAAGAGATCTATGGTCAGATTTGAATGGCTGAAGCAGCCGAGGCCCTACAAACTCTCAACACTAACCAGCTCAAGTTTCCTTCCAGAATAAAACCCCCCACTGGAGATAAGTGGCTGGAAAAAGAATCAAAATTGAGTAGGACAGGGTTAGTAGGGGCAAAGAAAAGAGAAGAGTCATTTAAAGTGGAGAAGAGGAAAAAAGCCAGGAGGTCTCCTAAGATACAAGGTTATATTAACATTTTACAAAAACAACAGAAGGAGGAGCTCTTGAGTAGCAAAGCTAGAAAAACTATTCACTCCCCCTTGCTAAAAGTTCAATAACACTAATTTCATATGTAAAGAAAAGAAACCAGAAAGAACCTCGATCATTACCCATTTGAAGCTATGATGAGAAAAAAGAAAATGGACAGCAGAATAACATCCCTAAAGACACTGAAACTACACCAGAAAGACATGTCCACAGATAAAGATTGTAACCTGATACGTCAAACCAAGCTAAAAGAGATTAAGAAAATCAACAAAGATATAAAAGAATAGCACATGACAGAAATTGAAAAACTCGGAGACGAAGTGATGGAATTCAAGAAAGAATGAGAAAGAAAAGGAAAGCAAATGTGTTTCAGAAGTGAATGTCAAACTAGAAGGAACATGGGAACAAATAAAATAAATAATGCCTTAAGGGAAATGGAAAGTGAAAAGGAGAAAAAAGTAAAAGTCAAACGGAAGTAAAGAGATTAAAAATATTTGAGAGAAAAGACAAGATAGGGTAGACAAAGATCCATGTATAGTGCACAGTGGAATGTACGGTAGATGTCCCTGAAAGAAAAAGTAAATCAAAGCAATGGAAAAAATAGTAAACTATCATTCGAGAAAACTGTGGAAATTGAAAACAGTAAGACATGAAAGTACATATCGGATTAAAGACTTAAATGTAAGACCGAAACCATGAAAATCCTAGAAAAAAACAGGAAAAAAACTCCTTGACATGGATCTTGGCAATGATTTTTTTGGAAATAACACTTAAAGCACAAGCAACAAAATAAAGAATAAACAAGTGGGACTACATCCAACTGAAAAGCTTCTGCACAGCAGAAGAAACCATCAATAAAGTGAAAAGACAACCTACAGAATGAGAATTAATATTTGCAAATCATATATCTGTTAAGGAGTTAATATCCAAAATATATAAAGAGCTCATACAACTCAATAGCTAAAAAACCCCCAAATGATCCAATTTAAAAAATGGGGAAAGGACCTGAGTAGACACTTCTCCAAAGATGTATGAATGGCCAATAGGTAAGTGAAAAGATACTCAGCATCACTACTCACTAAGGAAACGCAAATATAAACCACAACGAGATATCACCTCACACCTGTTAGAATATCTGTTAACAAAAAGACAATAAAGAAATGCTGCTATGGATGTGGAGAAACGGGAAACCTAGTGCACTGTTGGTGGGATTGTAAATTGGTACAGTCACTATGGAAAACAGTATGGAGGATCCTCAAAAAATTAAAAATAGAAATACCATATGATCCAGCAATTCCACTTCTGGAAATACATCCAAAGGAAACGAAAATACTAACTTGAAAAGATATCTGCACCCCATGTTCATAGCAGCATTATTTACAATAGCTGAGACATGGAAACAACCTAAGCATCCATCAATGGATGAATGGATAAAGAAGTTATGATATTGAGATATATATATATACACACACACACACACACACACACAATGGAAAATTGTTCAGCCATAAAAAAGGAGGAAATCCTATCATTTGCAAAAACAGGATGGACCTTGAAGGCATTATGCTAAGTGAAATAAGTCAGACAGAGAAAAACAAATACTGTATTATCTCACTTATATGTGGAATCTAAAAATCAAACACACAAACTCATAGAAAAAACAATCAGATTTGTGGTTACCAGAGGTGGGAAGTGGGGGAAGGGGAATTGGAGGAAGATGGTCAAAAGGTACAAACTTATAAGATAAGTAAGTACTAGGATGCAGTGTAGGACATATAGGAAAGTTATTAAGACAGTAAATCCTAAGAGTTCTCATCATAAGGAGAAATTCTTTTTCTTTTTCTTTTATCTATATGGGATGATGGATGTTAACTAAACCAATGATGGTAATAATTTCACAATATATGTAAATCAAATCACATGCTGTACAGCTTAAACGTATACAATGATGTATGTCAATTATTTTTCAATAAAACTGGAAAAAACATTTTTTTAAAAAAGAAAATGGAGAAAATCAACTCTAAGAGGTCCTTTGCAAAAGAGAAAATCCAAATAATCTATAAACATAAAAATGTCACACAACCTATGATTAATCAAGAAAAGGCAAACTAAAACCAAAATGAAATATTATCACACACCTAGCAGAATGGCTAAAAGGATGGCCCATATCACGTGTTGGTGAAAATAGAAAGTGATGGGAATTCTGATACACTGCTTGTAGAATTATAAATTGGCTCACTTTAGAAACACTTTTGCATTATCTACTGAAATTGAAGATAATACATGGCTGTGACCCAGCAATTCTGAGATGCATGCTCATGTGCCCCAGAAGACATGAACACAAAGGTTCATAGCAGCATTACTAGTCTGGGAGTAACCCAAATGTCCATCATAAGTAGAACAGCTATATAAACTGTGGTATATTCATACATGGAACACTATATAATACGTGCGATAACGAATGAGTGAATTGCAGCTACATACAACAAGGTGACTGAATCACAACAACATAATATTAAGGAAAAGAAGCCATACACAAAAGAATACACATGACAGATTTCCATTTTAACAACATTCAGGCAAGGAAAGCAGACTACAGTATTTTGGGCTATTTACATGGTGAAACTAAAGAAATGCAAAAAAGTTATCACCATATAATTCAGAACTGTAGTTAGATTTAGGTGAGAGGGATGAAGTATGATGGGAAAAGGGCAGAGACAGGGCTTCTAAGATCCTGATAAAGTTTTGTATTGTGCCCTGATTGGTGTGACCTGGGCGCATCCACTTTATAAGAATTCATTAAATGTATATTTACGGTTTATACATTTTCTCTGTTTCACATCATATAGTTTAAAAGAGGTTTTAAATGAAGATAGGAAAGCAAGACTCAGAGATGGTAGTTGAGTTTTCCAAGGTGGGATGCCCATCAACTCAAAATAGCCCTGTTCTCTCTAATCCCAAAGTCTGTGCTCTCAAGCACTATCTTCAAGTTAGTCATCATCTAGCAGAGGACATTAGTTGTATCTATAACACAAGAAAGGAAAAAATGGTAATATAAGAGAGGTAGAGAAACAAACCAAGGAAGAGATCATGTTCAGCCTGACTATTGAAGCGGGCTTCATGGAAGTGATGTAACCTGTACTTAGTCCAAAAGACCATGGCTTTTGAGATTCTAAAAGCTTCCAGGCCTAGATAGATGTGGTCATCCTGACCTATGGTGCCAACACCACATCTGGCGACCTGAAGACATGGCCTCTCCAGCCCTCCCTGGAAGGGACATAACATTCAGTTTTGGAACAAGAGACCTGAAGAACAACCATCTCAGACCTGAGTGCCCAAGTTCTTCACAAACAGGAAATTGTAGCTACGAGGAGTAAACTTTAAAGGATTCACAGTCACAAAATTGTTCTCTTTAGACAGCAGCTTAACAAGTTTAATGAATGAGCCCATACGGATTAAATTTCTCCTGCAAATGTGCAGATGGACTCAAAGAACAAGAGGGAAAACACATGCAAACAACCATCTCTAGAGAACTGATCAAACCTTGTGGGACTAGAGGGAGGAGACTGAAGCCTAATTCCATCTAAAACAAATCTACATGTTCCCAGCCCAGCCCCCTTTCCCCTCCCCACTCTCAACCTGGTCCCCTACCCTAAACCTCACGTTTCTTCACAGGAGCCAGAAGCTCCTGCATCTTCCATCTGGCACACAGAGAAGTGACTCATAGCAATAAATACCAAGAAGAAAGGAGCCCTTCATGAATAAAAGGGAAGGAGGGGGACTGGCATGAAGCACTCAACTCTCCTTCCTATAAAGTAAATAAATAAAGCAATGCCAACAACTCAAAAGTGACATGCCTCCTTTCCACACTCCCTGTCACAGACCCCAGTGTCTTCACTCCATTTGACAGCATGACAAGGCAGAGTCACTCACCAGTTCTATCTTTCTGGGCAGGCAGAGACATGGTGTAACTCAGAAACTTCCTCAACATGCCCCAAACCTGGCACAGTTGGCCCAGCTCCTGTGAAAAGAAACACTGTCTTGAGTTGCACAGTGCAGCTAGGTTGGAGGGTTCCATCTTGATTTTCTTCTAGTCATCAGACCTCTGGGCACTTCTGGGTCTGCTCGTCTCTTCAGCAGCCTCTGCAGTTCTTTTCAAATTATAGAACGTTTAAGAAGGGTCAGATCTGCCAGGTTCTCTGGCAGGTGGTGCAGATACGAACTAGACCTGATACCCACTCTCAGGAAGCAGTCTAGCAGGAGAGATGACCACATTAATACATGAATCCCATTGAGAGGGGTCAGTATGACAATGGAGAAAAGTAAAAGGTACTAGGGGGATAGATAAATTCTGCCTGGGAGAGCAGGGGAGGTATCCTGGAAAATATGGCACTTGAACTGGATTTTGAAGGATGATTTGGTGTCTACAAAGAACACAGAGGAACGGCTAATCCAGACAGAGGCATAGAATATGCAAAGACATGGAGTACTAATATTGATATTCATCGTAGTTCTAATACCAATTCCAATTGGTATGGCTAATCCTAGTACTAATATTCCATTTATCGAGGATTACTATGAGTTAGGTGCTGTACTAAGCTCTTTAATTGCTTCATTTAAATCCTATAAAAACTTTACAAAGTAGAAATTATTATTATCAGCCCCATTTGTAGGTAAAGAACTGTGGCTGGAGAATTCATACTGCTGGTACTTGAAGGAACCTGGATAGTAAAGTACACATTTAGCCACTAGGTTATACTGTCCTTTGGGATGTAGGCATTCTAACTAAGAATGGAGTTAAGATTCATAAGAAAGATAATCCGACTTGTAGAATCTTTCTGCTTCTCATAGGACACCAAAGATATTAGAAGAGAGATGTGTGAATGGCTCTTTAAATGGGCATCTGTACTTGTGAGGAAATTCTTCCTCGTAGGAAAGAACAAAGACAGGAGTATGAAATCATTCTGGGCATGGATAGAGTGAACAGAGATAGGTTAATTCAATCCTAGAAAACTAGGCCTCAAGGGGTCAGATCAGCAGCAGCCGAAATGCTACTTTACAAAACAACAAGAATCTTCTTTAGCTTTTGAAAATAACTCACAAAAGGTTTAGGTAAACTCCTGGATAAAAGGCAATATGTTTGGGATATAGAGCTGACATCAAGAATACCCATTACTACCTGGGCTCCAGGTAGCCCAGTCCTTACCTGCCTGTGCTATATACATGAAGAAACGAGAGATTGGGGAAAGCAGACTTCAGAGAGTTCCACCTGATAAGGTTGTGTCTTGAATTTAGGATATTTATACACACTCACTTGTTAACAGTTAAAAACCTTAACAACAAGTAATAATAGTAGCCATCACCCATTGGGAGCTGACCACATACTGAGCACAGCCTGCCTTAGCTCATTGACCCTCCTACCAATCCTGTGAGGTTTCTTTACGAGGTCCAAAGGCAATTTAAGTAGAGAAAAGGGAGCTCAAGCCCTGGGCTTCTGGACTCTGAATCATACTCTCTTCACCTTGGTGTTAAGGGAAAGTGTGAGAACAGAAATTGTATCCTGGAGATAATCAACAGCCTTGGCCTGCAGAGATTCCAGGAAGCTGAGCCTGGAGCCAGCAGAGATCTTACACAGATGCTTACCACATCTGCCATTTTGTGGGTGTCAGCACAGAGAGTATTTACTCTGCAGTCCATGGGGGAGTTTGAATGGAATTCCTCGTAGGATTCCCAACCCATCTCCAAAGAATTTGGGGACAGTGGAAGACTCTCTGGAGTGCTCTGCATGTCCTGAGATCTTACAAGGGTATGAGCTGATCTAATCAGACAAAGCCCACACTTGACTGCATCAGAGAGATGCTCATAAGTTTGTCATTAGGCAGGAAGCAGCCGGAATCACTCATGAAATTGTTCTTTGTGACAAAGGCTGGCAAAAAAAAAAGAGGAGCCATTTCTAGCTTCCTAATAGAGGGACATTGACTTCGCCCCTGGGGATGTTTTGAAGGAAGAGGAAGGCTTGGTTCCTCTGGCCCAGTCCCTGGGCCTATCTTCAGAAGGGAAGGGAATGAAGACAAGACCAAGTGGGTCTCAGAGGAGACTCCAACTCCCCTGAACCTTGCCTTAGGATGACTGGAAGACTCTGCTCTCCAGGGTAATCTTCTCCTACTGCCCCAAAGACCATAGAAATAGGTTACAACTCCTGAGCTCCCCTGAAAGAATCTCTTGAACCTCCGTGGTCTTGGCTGGGGACCCTTCCTCTGCGTATCCAGAGTTACCATGCTTACCTCTATCACAGGATGTTTGTATCAATCAGCAGCTCAGGCCGTTAGTCAGACTGCTTGATTTCAAATCCCAGCTCAGCCATTTATCGTGTTACCTTGGACAAGTTGCTGAATAACTCTGTGTCTCAGGTTCCTCATCTGTAAAACGTGGATAACAAAAGTACATATCTTGTGTGGCTGTTATGAGGATCAAATCACATAATATGTGTAAAGTGCTCACATCAATATCTGGCACATTCAACACTCAATAAACATGAGCTGCCATTATTTCTTATCACTTGTTACTGTCACCTTATGTTTATGTGCCTCTCTTTCCCATTGATCTATGAACATCTTCAGGATAGCGTCCCTGTCTTTTATTCCTGTATCACCACCTAGCACAGAACTTAGCACATGACAGACACGTGACAGTTTGTTGGATTAAAGAGGACTTCCTTCATTCATTCATTCACTCATTCTTGGGGAAAGATAATAATACTAAGTTTATTCAGGAGCTGTCCAAAGAATAAAAATATGGTAGCAACCCAGGGCAGGATCCCTTCCCCTTCTTTCTCCACCATATGGGGACTGGACTGGGGAAGAAGCTTTTATTTTAAAATATCAGAAAAGTCATATCATTGCCAATCTATAGTCAGCCCAGAAGAAGGTTATGATTCTAGAAGACTGTTTCTTCTTTTTTTTTTCCTAAAGATTGGCACCTGAGCTAACATCTGTTGCCAATCTTCTTCTTTTTTTTTCTTCTTCTTCTTCTCCCCAAAGCCCCCACAGTACATGGCTGTGTTGTGAGTGCCTCTGCTTGTGCTATGTGGGACGCAGCCTCAGCATGGCCTGATGAGCGGTGCCATGTCCAAACTGTGCCATGTCCACACCCAGGATCCGAACCCGCCAAACCCTGGGCTGCTGGAGTGGAGCACGTGAACTTAACCACTTGGCCCCGGGGCTGGACCCTAGAAGACTGTTTCCATATAGAAGAAATCCTCTTTGTAAATCATTCCTGTTGCATACAACAGAAACTTCTCCCTTTTCCAAAATATTGTAAAGACAACTGTTTCCCTTCCTTTTGTGTCCCTCTCCACTCCTTGCCAAGAAGGGAGGAATGGTTTCTTTGATTCATGAGATGGAAACTGGAGCAGAGTTACAGGGCTTGGCCGCTTCTGGGTTCATTCTCCGGGACCTGCCCGTAGAGCATGAGTGCTCTCCGCTCCTCCTGAAGTCCTGTGGAAGGTAAACTTACCTGAGTAGGGTTTCTCCACCTTGCACATGGGTGGGCACATAAGTCTAATTTTAGGTGGAGAGGGGGTACCCCATTCTCAGTAGGCAATAAAGTTAAAATCTTGATTCTTCTCTGTCCTCTGTATCTATTTCCCAATTGGTTCCCAACTCAAGTGAGGAGATTGAAGACTGGCTTCTCTAAAACACCAACATTCCTACTCAAGGAATTAATGTTTCCACCATTCAGTAAGCCAAGAGTGATGGCTGGGAGAAAGGTAAGGAATTCTGGAGCTTCTAATGTAAGAAAAGTCAAATTTCAAGATAGATCTCCTTTGAAGAGTAATTACTAATATAATGTGCAAAAAGCAGTCTTCTTCTAACACTTTTATACAAGGGTTATTCTAACAATTAGGGCCCCAGGGGCACATTCACTGAGGAGGGTTTATCTGTAAAGAAACTAATTGCAAAGCTGTGGTGGAGTGCAGGGGAGTATTCTCAAGCCATCTCCTTCTCGTCTTCTACTTCCTTTCTCTTCCACAATTTGGGACAAATCTGGTAAATGACGATAGAAAATGTGGTTTAGTCTACTTCCTCCTTTAATACATATGCCTTGCTGTGCAGAGCAGACCCTGAATTTATTAACCCCACAATTTGTGTGGCCAGGGATGACTAACTTTCCTGAAAAGAGCAAGGCCCTCTGAGAGTAGCATGAGGCAGAAAGAGAATGAAGACCATGCCTGGGGCTTGACACAGTAATTCACCCACTAGTAGATGGCCCAGTGAATGTTCTTTGTTCAACCAACTGAGTTACAAGCACTTCCTTGGGAAGGATAGAGCATGTATGTGGAGACTGAGAGAGGAATAGAGTTTCCTCCCCTCTGGACTTAAGCAGAATTTTGGAAGGAGAAGAGTAAAAATTCTCTTCCCCATACAAAGGCCTTTCCTCAGTTCAGGATGACCCAAACAAGCCTATTCCATTTGAGAATGCCCTAATCTAGAAAGAGTCATTCATCAAAGTTACAACTGACCCTGGGTTGTGTATAAGCAAGGTAGGATGTATCTACACGTAAGTGCACCTACTATGTCTGTGAACGTAGCTTGAGAGAGAGAGTCCTGGTGGAGAGAACCAAGTCCTCATTCCCTGTATTCATAGGAACACATAATGGGGACCATGGAAGAAGACAGAAAGAAGAACTTTGAGCCCTGCCATTACAATGGGATGCAGCTCAGAGATATTCCCCTTCCCCCTTGAGACAGAACTTGTCTACCCATCTCAGACATGCGTTGCTTCATTTGAACCTAAAAGATTTCTGGGGAAATGACATCACAATTTCACTTGAAAATACCTAAAGTTCCTAATAGGAAGTTCTTCCACTTGTACCCTCAGTGTCAATGGGCATCTATTTCCTTTCTACAGGTCCCAGGACAGATTTATGAAGTCATTCCTCAGCTTTGATTTCTGTCACTAGGTAACCACAATCCAGTGGGATTTCCTAATATCCTGCCTATCAATAATTAATCAACCTCTCTTGAGAGCTCTGAAGAGCTTTGATAAGGTTAAGTGACGATATCCAGAGTCAATCTTGTCTAATCATCAGGTCTAATGCTTGTCTAGCCCCTTTGCACTATGAGAAGATGTTCCTGCTGAAATGTGTATGTCTGAACTACTTTTTCACATTAAAGAAATCTAGAAATTCATGGTTTAGACTAATCATTCACTTTGCTATCCTACGTGTGACCTACTAATTTGTTAGACCACTCCAGACTATCACCCAGCAGGGCTTTCTAGTCTCATGACCAATAGGGAGAGATATTCAGATGGCTTAGATGGAGCCTTGTGGCATTTTGTTTTTGCAGAAAAATATTGAATCACTGCCATGCATTCAGTCATCAGCATCACAATTTAAAATGACACAGTGCATTTCATGTAAATGATGGGCCTCTGAAAAAAAAGGAATGTGCAGAATTTTTGTAAACTAGAATTAACTTTCCATATGTATCGTCAACCACATTTTAAAGATCTTCAATTTCTGATTCGTTGTGGTCAGACTTGGGTTTATCTTCAAATTCCCACACCACATCCCATCCATAGATGAATAGTTAATTTTATGGATGACAACAACAAAAATAAAAACCCAAACTTTATGGAACTACTGATGACCTCTATTTAAGAGATTATTATTATAAAGGAAACTCTTTAGGAATAAGGGTTGAAAAATGGAATTTCCTATTATAAGGATTCCCATACTTTTGGATTTTACTGGGTAGTAAGTTGGCCCAAAATATTTTAGGAATTGACAAGGTTATCAACATTTTAGTCTGCCAAATTGGGACATTATAAAAACTTTTTAAGTAAATACCATTTAGAATCATCATTACTTCATAATAGGAGGGGCAATGGAACACCAAAGTGCAAGAAAGCTATAATCTCACAAATTAACAAACAACAGTTGGCAGTAGTACACTGATTTTTAAATAAATATTTAAAAACCTTTTAAGTGTTAAAGAATAGCAGGATACATTTTAATTTGTGGTGTTATTTTGCATAGAATTAATTTTGGTACAAGTCTGGTCAAGTTAGAAATATACGTTCGCCAGCAGGACACAAATTAGAGCTCAAACATTCAATTTTTGTTTTTATCAGGGACCTTGTTTAAAATCCAGCTTGAGGGGCTGGCCCTGTGGTCGAGTGGTTAAGTTCGCGCGCTCCGCTGCAGGCGGCCCAGTGTTTCGTTAGTTCGAATCCTGGGCGCGGACATGGCACTGCTCATCAGACCACGCTGAGGCGGCGTCCCACATGCCACAGCTAGAAGAACCCACAACGAAGAATACACAACTACGTACCGGGGGGGCTTTGGGGAGAAAAAGGAAAAAATAAAATCTTTAAAATCCAGCTTGACATAGGCATGTGGACCCAAATGGAAACATACACCTAATGATACAGTTTCTTCCAATAAAGACTGTGGTATATTGAATTGTGTTCCCCAAAGAGATATGTTGCAGTCCCAACTCCCAGTCCCTGTGAATGTGACCTTATTTGGAAATAGCTCTGCATATGTAATCAAGTTAAGACGAGGAATTACTGGATTAGCGTGAGCCCTAGTCCAGTGATTTGTATCTTTTCAAGAGAAAGGCGTGGCACAGAGACACAGAGACACAGAGACACAGAGACAAACATAGAGGGAAGATGGCCATGTGAAGATGGAGGCAAGCCAAGGAATGCCAAGGATTGACAGGAACCACAAGAAGCTAGGAAGAGACAAGGAAGGATTTTTCCCTAGAGGCTTCAGAGGGAGTAGGGCCCTGTCAACACCTTGATTTTGGACTTTTGGCCTCCAGAACTGTGAGACAATAAATTTCTGTTGTTTTAAGCCAGGCAGTTTGTTGCAGCAGCCCTAGGAAACTAATAGAGGGACTCTTCTGGGTGAACTGAAAGAAGCCAAGGGAAACCAGATCCTCTCCTCCTAGTGGCTCTGCCTTCTTGCTACATGGCCAAAGAAAGAGCAGAGAAGGTGACCAGGGACTGGACATCAGAGGCTACAGGAAAGCGTGCCCCATTCAGGAGGTACTCATGGGGGGACAGCAGCTCTCAGGGCTCTGGTCACTCACAAGAAATAGTCAGAAATATATATAAAAGGATTGCCACACATTTTGTCCCAGATCAGCATCGGTCATCAGATTTCCCAATTGATAAAAAAATTTAAAAACAACGTGACAAAGTAGCAAGAACATTGTGCATTTGTGCGTTCTCATTTTTGTGTAATAGGTTTTCTTGAAGCAATGTTACCCTTGAGCTGAAGCATCCCATTGACCAAAAAGGCACTTCTGGAAACTGAAGCCCGAAAGGCCAAGCCTGAGGAGAAAACTTGGGGGCCTTTGGCCTTCTGAGTAGAGAATTATCTTCCTCTGCCTTCCAGGCTCTTCAACTAAGTCCATTAACCCAGAGTTTCCTGCAGGGCCCAGCTGTCCCCAGTGGCGACGGGGCAATGGTCTCTAGGAGAACAGCTGTCCCCGCCTCTCACAGCACTTAAACAAACCTACGAGAGCAGCTCTCAAACCAAACACAAGAGGCCCCATCTGTGTTTGCCCTCTTCCACTCTTGTTTGCAAGCCTAGGGAGGGCAATGTCTTCCCAATGGCTCCTGGGTTATGGAATGTATTTAAAGGCCTGGTTCAAAACCCTCATCCACCCCTCTCAAATTTGACAATTGTTTAAGCATTATTGCTTGAATGGATGCAGATGTTCAGCTCATCTCTTCTAGGGAGGAGTATTTCTATAGAAGAAGGGGGAAAATTGGCTTTTTTCTTCTTTCTTTTTCTGTTTTTTTTTCAGACACATATTTTATCTTTATGTTTGTATCAAGGACTGCCAAGAGATGCATCTGGTCCCCAAATCAAGAATCTCACACTCCTCCTCCCAACTCACAGCTTTCCAAGCACGTTTCTTTGTGATCATTGCCCAAACAAGCTATAGGCAGAGCTCACTGGACAGATGACCCACACCTCGGGAAAAAAAGAGGATCACTTTCTCATCAATGCCAGGAAGAATGGCACCAATAGCATTTTTCATGTCACCAGCCCCTGCCTTGCCTATTACTTTTCTTGTGCAACTCATTTTCTGATTAATATTTTCGGCAGCTAGAGTAAATGCCAGTTTAATTAAATTTCCACAACCATCCCCCCCTTTATCCAATTAGTGGGTTCACTGGCTCCACAACAACCTTCAGCATCTGCGTTTTCAGTGAATGCTCAGTTGCTTCTGGCCTCGCCAAAAAAAATCTGTTACATATTAAGTTATAATAAGATATAGGCAATTATAGTAGCAGCAGGACAAATAGATTTGTATGGTTCATTATAAGGGATTTCTGAAACATACGTAGTGTAAATAGCCTGTTTCTGGGGCATAGCAAATTTTGAAAAAAGAATTTACAAAAGGGGAGGCAGAGAGGTCATTATCAGTTACTATAAGAAAATTCTGGATATAAGGAAATCCTGCAGTTCAGTAGCTCTCTGTTATTTAGATGAGCAATGTTTCAACATGTGAAGGAAAAACAGAAGTGAAAGATAAAAGGACTTTCCGTGGAAAACGTGTGGGACCTGTTTTTCATTTTTAGAAAGAGAGAGTAATACCATTGTTGTGGCATCAGAATAGATTGAATAAGCAAGGGGAATGAACTAACACTGTAGGAGCATCCAACTCGTGACCAGCCATGTGTTACAAACTTTGCACACATCGTCTCATTTAAAACTCATGACAACTCTGGGAGATATTAAGTTGGGACACTAAAATGACAATATCACTGGGTTTACCCTATTAGCTATTGTTTTATAAAGGAGAAAACTGAGGCTTAAGAAGAAGTAACTGCTCAACGTCGCCCAGGGTCTGTCTGGCTCTAAAGACCATGCTATTTCCAGGATACCATGTCAGGCAAAGCGGTCCAGGGTCAATGTATAAATAAAGTGGAAGGGGAGCCTTCCTGCTTGTCATAATTTTAGAAACACCAGCGAAGTCCCTCTCTTAGATTAATTAACATATTAGACAATGAGCATCACTCAATATTCATTAGGTTATGCTTGACATTTAGCAGGTTTTGATAACAGAGTAAAGGAATGGTACTCTATTTGAAGGCAGGGAAAAGAGTTTGCATGATGAGAGTAAAAATGTGCCAAAAAGAATGATGGAGTAGGGAAAACAGATTGACTGAATTCACAGTTTTGTCTAAGTAAACCCTGAAGCTAACTGCCCTCAATGCCACAGCTCTGCCTCAAGGACTTAAAACAAAAAAATCCCAAATTGGGAAATGTATTATCTTCCTCTTCTTTACTATATTTACCAAAAATATTTCTTCCTAAGAGCTGCACCTGGAAAGAACCTTGAGAAATCTTGCTTTTCCTGTCACCCAATTTATCCCTAAATTATGAGCATTGTTGTTTTTATCTTAAAAACCTTCAAGGATGGTGATTCTCTAGCACTTTTCTACTTTCCGTATAGAGTGCTATTTTTTAACCAATACTACTCTGCAGAATCCATTTTATGTTTCCCTTGATAAATTCAAGGCATTTTGCCTAATTCCTCAGCTCAGATTGGAAAGTGGGGTTGAAAAGTCCCATATAAGTAAATACTCCCTGAGTTTATGTGGGCTGAAGTCACTGAGCCCAGAATATTCTCGAGCTCCCCAGAGAGCCTACAGCAGCATGTGAAAATGGCTTTAAAGAGATGTGCCAAGATGCCGACCTCTTTCCTGTTGAGACGCAAGGGTGGGAATGGGAAATTCTAAGCCAATGCTGGTCACTGGGATGGGTAGAGAGTTAGGGTGGGCCAAACTTGCAGACCAACTAGAGTGAGAGTCAGCTGGATCTGCAGATGCCAGCAGCCAACCAAGAAGTAGAAACCTGGTTGCTAAGTTGTTGAGAAAGTGAGCAATGTTTTCTGTCTGAGTGGGCCTTGGTGGTATCAACGTGGGCCCATCTGCTATCTTTTGTGTTCTGTGTGTCTACTTTTGCTGGCCCCTGAGTTGCCTTTTCCTCCTAGAGAAGCATCATGGTGCAGTAGGGAGTGCTGGATTTGGAGTCTTTGGAATTGAGTTTAGTCTGTCTCTGCCTTTATATACTTATTTTTATTTTTATTTTTTTGGTGAGGAAGATTGGCCCTGAGCTAACATCTGTTGCCAATCCTCCTCTTTTTGCTGAGGAAGATTGTCCCTGAGCTAACATCTATGCCAATCTTCCTCTATTTTTTGTATGTGGGATGCCACCACAGCATGGCTTGATGAGTAGTGTAGGTCCATGCCCAGGATCAGAACCTGCAAATCCCAGGCCATTGCAGCAGAGTGCACGAACTTAACCACTATGCCACCAGGCTGGCCCCTTTATATACTTATTTTTGTTTGTTTGTTCATTTGTTTTTGTTTTTTGTTTTTTGTTTTTTGAGGAAGACTAGCCCTGAGCTAACTGCTGCCAATCCTCCTCTTTTTTCCTGAGGAAGACTGGCCCTGAGCCAACATCTGTGCCCATCTTCTTCTACTTTATATGTGGGACGCCTACCACAGCGTGGTTTGATGAACAGTGCCTTGTCCACACCCAGGATCTGAACCGGCGAACCCCAGGCCGCCAAAGCGGAACGTGAGCACTTAACCGCTGCGCCACCGGCCGGCCCCTTTATATACTTATTTTTAATCAATATACTTCTAAAGTCTTCCTTTCCCCATCTCTAAAATGAGGGGTCTAGAATTCATGAGTAATACTCTGTTCAAGTGCTAAGACACAAGTGTATTCTTTGAGTTGTGGACAACAAAGGCAAAGGTTAAATGCCAGGATTCGTAGAGCCTGGCCTAGCAGAATTATGTAGCAGAATTTAAGAGCTGAAAACTAGATGTCAAACATGAGACAGAGGCTCTGGAACTGATCTCTCTAGACTCTTGGTCCCTTAATAGTGGCACTAGTTAATTATCAAATCCATGGGCAAGGGTAAGGCAAAAACAATTTGTACAGGATGTGCATCCTAGAGGGACTGTCCTACCCATGACCCTAATGAGAAGGCAAATCTGGGTTGCTTTGTTTAATGCCACTGTGCCCCACCCAAATCTGGTCGTAACTGACAGGACAAGAGCTGAGCAAGCAATCCATAGACTGTCCAGGGAAACTTTGGACCAAACAGAGTGCTTCATCAAGAATTTGGAATCTGTGAACTGAATGATGAAACCAGTAAGAGTGGGGACATAAAGTTAAAAGGACATCATGGAAAAACGTCTATAGAGGCCAGAGATAGCAGTCAGGATGGATCATAAACAAATTAAAGTTATGGGAGCAGAAACTATGGGTATGCAAATGAATGGTCTTATGGTATCTGTTCTTCAAAGATGGCCCTCCCAATCAACGAGTCATCTTGGTATTCATGCTCTTTTGTGGTCTTCTCCCCTTAAATCTGGCCTGACCCTGCAACCAGTCAAATATGGAGGAGGTAATAGAGCGTGGTTTCCAAGAATGGGCCATAAGAAGGCTTAAAGCTTCCACCGAGGTCTCTTGGAATGCTGGATCTTGGGATGCTCTCTCTTAGAACCCAGAGGACATGCCAAGAGAAATCTAAGCCACATTGGGAGGCCACACATAGTTACTCCAGTCAACAGGCTCAGCTGAACTCCCAGCATCAGCAGCCAGCATAAACTGCCAGCCACGTGACAAGTCATTTTGGAAGTCCAGACCAGTTGAACCTTTAGATCATTCTAGCCCCAGCTGCTATCTGACTCCAACTACATGAAACACCCAGGTGAGAAATGTAGAGTGTAGTTAACTCATAGAACTATGAGAGATGATAACCTTGTTATTTAGAGCCACTAAGTTTTGGAGTGGATTGTTGTGCAGCAAAAGAAAACCAGAACAGGTCCATAGAGCAGGGAGCAGATAGACAGAGAGAAGTACAATCTCCAGGAGAGGTATTTGTTCCCAGTGCTGCCTCTGTGTCCAAGATTTCTAGCCCTCAGCGGAACCACATTTATCTTCAAAATACCATTTTTTTATTTGAAGCAACTTGAGGAGCTCTCTTTTCCTTATAATCTAAACAAACAAACTAAATCCAACTGGAAAGAGACTGAAATAGTGCTAGTCTAGGACAGAGATTTCCAGAAACTAGGCCATGGATAAATACTTGTGCTAACAAAGTTTTCACAACTCTGTAGTATAATGAGACATATAAAGACAATGTAGGAAGTTTTATTCATGAGCCTAAATTTATTCCAGTTAAGGAAGGCAGCCCGTGAAGTGATCTACTCGCAGAGTCTCGAATGTGAAGCAGGAGAGAATCAAATTCCCACCACCCAAGCATTCATCATCAAATTCTTGGTCATCAAGAGACGGGCACATTCGTCTCTCCTCGCCTTTCCTCCCTCTA
The DNA here is from genome assembly GCF_021613505.1 of Equus quagga. Classification (NCBI taxonomy): domain Eukaryota; kingdom Metazoa; phylum Chordata; class Mammalia; order Perissodactyla; family Equidae; genus Equus; species Equus quagga. Next base: position 53,807,278 of record NC_060273.1, on the reverse strand, counting down.
TCTTTCTTCTCCTCACAAGCCCCAGGATTGAAAAGGCTGGGAATTGCATTTACCTCCCCTTCCTAATCAACCTGCATTTCCCTCAGGGAAAGGCAGTTTCAGACTTCCCACTTCCTCTACGCCATGTCCTTCTTCTTCCCTATCCCAGACTCATGGCTAAGCATCAAAGGCAGGTAGAATAAGAGAAGCTATAGGAAGTGCAAACATTTGGGAAATGGGGGAGTGTGCCTAGCTTTATCAGATTCAATAAAAGAAGTCTCCAATATAAGACAGATAGAAAAATCTATTATTTCTCAGTGTCCTTGGCTTTGCTCTAAACTCAGCTTCTCAACCTATGTTTGAGTAAAAATAAGTAAACAGATAAAATCTTTTCAACAAGATGCCCTTTCCTCCCTAGCCCCTCCAATGCCTTGTAAGGTGTAAATTTCCATTACCCAGGTGGTTTGACAACTGCTGCTACAAGTCATGTTACTCTTCTACAGAGTGAAAAGGAAAGCCCTTCTACAGGCTCCACCTCGCTCAAGGTTACAGAGAATCAGTGGGTGAACAGGGACCAGGGCTCACGGCATTCCATACCAGCCTTCTCCTTAGGTAGGAGATCAAAGCCTGGGCAAAGAGCCCAGTGATCTTGATTTGCATTGTGAAAGTCACCTGTCCAGCCTTGCTCCAGAGGCAAAGAGATCAAAGCTGAGAGGGTAGCTGGAGACAGGGAGGAAATAAAATATTGATTTAATGAGATGCATAATAATTCTCCTCCATCCACCTTTTTGGTAATGAAAGTGGGGCCCGGAAGTGACAGTTATTCATGCTCCTTCCATGAGCTCACATCATGGCTCCCGTTTACCTTGCCAGATGGGTCTCATACAGCTTTGCCCAGAAAAGGAAAAACAGGAGGGGAAAAAAAGAGAGAAATGCAGTGCAATCAGACGGTTTCCCAAGCACTGCTACCACCTCTCATAGAGACACGCTGTAAGGAGGTAGGTTTCGAATTCTTTCAGTCCCAGCTCAAAAATAATTATATGCAAAAGCTCAAAATCTAAAACAGATAAAAGAGCATCTGCTGTCCTTAGAAAGAGGTAGAGGGAGGAGATTTACTCTGGAGCCCCTGATCTTTCTTCCCTGGTTACTGAAGAAGACACAGGGGACAAATGGAAGATGACTGTTCCAACTTTGGGCATTTATATTGCTGAAATGTTCTGAAGTTCACCATACTTGAGCTGGGCCCTGAAGAAATGGGGTAAGGGTGGGGGGCAAATGAGCAGAAAAAGGAATGTCAAGTTTGGCGGTAAGCTGAGGTATGAGAGCAGCATATAAAAGTCAGGGAACGGACATATTTTCTGGCTGAGAAGGCAAGGGGGCAAGAGCCATATTGATTGTAAGGTCCTTGGGGAATTCTCCATCTGAAACTCCTGCTGAAGATGACGTCACTAACCCTCATCAGAGGCCAGGCCCCGGGGAGCTGTGGCTCACCACAGAAGCAGCTCCAGTTTCTGGGTAAGAGGAGCCAAGGCCTCTTTGGCCCCGGCTGCAGAGTGTGGGCGGGCTAGGGAAGATTTAAGGATTAAGTGGTGAAAATGTTAAGTGAACGTGGGTTCCTTATTCACTGTCTAGCTCTTAAAATCTCTCAGCTTCTTGCTGCAATACTTACTGAGTCTGCTCCTCACACTACTGAAAAGAAAAGTTGTCCAAAAAAACAAGAGCTAGCCCCTCTCCCCATGACAGGTACCCCTAGTGCCATTTGCAATCTGGTCTTCAGTTGAATCTCCCCACTTGCCTTAAGGTCCCATCCTTTCACACCCTTGTCTTACACGTGCACATTGACTCTCTCCCCAAGTGGCCTTTCCACATTCTCTATGGCAAATACTGTCACCAAGAGCACAGAATTTGGGAGTGCTAGCTTCAAATTCTGACTCTCCCACTTATTCACATGACTTTGGGCAAGTCACCGAAACTCTCTGAGCCTCAGCTTCCCTATTTATAAAATAAGGTCAGGATGAAAAGAGATAAGAGTTATGCAGCTAGCTCTGTGCCAAGCACATAGCATGTGCCCGCGGAGAGTTGCTATTTTCCTGGCAAACTCCAACTCCATTCCTTGATATGTAGCTCTGAGGAAACAAGCCCTGAGAACCTCCAGTGACTGGGGACTCACTTCTTCCCCAGAAAGGCTCTGCATTGTTGACAGAAAGTTGCCATTATATTGCAGCAAAACTTACTTCTACCAGCAGATGTGGAGGAATGAGCACCCCCGCTTCCGGTCAAGAAAAATGTTTTGTGCATGTCACACTGTATAGACGAGATCAAGGATCCACTGCATTGATGTGCCTAACTCCCCCCTCATGGAGTCACAGCAGAGCCAGGAGGATGAAATTCGCCTCTTCTAGGCTCCACATGGATTCAAGCAGAGGAGGAGGAAGTCTCCAAAGATCTCCTCTGTCCCTGTTTCTGGATCCAACCCATCCCCTCTCCACTAACACAGCAGGCCAATGATTTTCAAGCCCAGTTATTCCTAACTCCTTTCATCTAGGTCCAGAGGTCTTTTCTTTGCCAAAAATCTACCCAAAGCATTTTGAGCTCTGACTGTAAAGGTGTCTTGGATGGTAGAATCTCACTAAGGAGGGTTGGAAGAAAGACACTGAAAATTGTGATTCAGATACCTGATGGGCTTATACTTCTGGGGGCCTCAGTGTGATGGAGTACAATGTTCTATTGGCAGGAAGTGGAAGGTAAGAGAAGTGGAGTCTACCCAACATTCAGCACATCTGTCCCCAAGCCCAAGTTCAGCAAGGTGAAGAACTGGAACTTCCATGGTATGAAGACAGACAAAGGAAGAGATTCAGTATCAGGTGGCTCTGCATATATTTCTCAATCAGAGGAATTTTCTTGACTACTGCTGCTACTGAGAGCTCCTTGCTGGACCGCAGGTTCACCCAACATTTTCAGCCAACTGTCATTCTCAAAATACCTGGGCCACACAAAGACATCATTCATTCATTCACAAGTATTTACTGCAAGTCTAGAACCCTCCAAGTGCTGTTCTAAGTCCTGGAGATACAGTTAAGAAAACAGACATTTCCTGCCCTTGGGGAGCTTACATTCTAGTGAGGCATTTTTTTGCTGGCTAACATGCAACACCACACTGAGGTTCAAGGTCATGATTCACAAACCCAATGCCTCTAGAGGCTGAATGGGTAACAGCCATGAGCAGAGTGATCCCAACTGCAAGAAAATAGGGAGTGGTAGGAACTGTGGAGACTAGAGATCTCATACTCCATCTAAAGAAAGAAGCTGCTATTTGGTTCCAGACAATTCTTTCCACACAACAATGCTATTTCATTGTTTCCACATCTGGTTTGTTGTAGAAGTCAGAAATCTAGATTTCTATGAAATTCTCCAATTTTTAAAACCAGGGACAAATCAAACTAAACTCATCTGATGGCCAGGTCCTTTTTGAAAGACGTTGGCTTGTGACTCCTGCTCTTGGTGTCCAGTGGGGTTAGTGAGAATTGGGGAGTGAATTAGATCAAGTAATGTCAGAAAGATATGGTCTTGAACCAGCTTCACCATTTGCTACCAGTGTAGTAAGGCTACTTATTTTTAAGGTAGGTTACTTAAACAACTTGAGTTCAGTTTCACCATCTGCAGAACAGCAATAAAAACATAGAAAAGTTACATTCAGCAATAAGTGATAGGTGTATAACCATGCCTGGTACATAGTAAGAGCACAATAAATAATTGTTATAACTATCAGGATTCTGGTAGGAAACAGATGCACATTCAAAGATTTTAGCTGAAGGAATTTAACTGATATATTTATAGAGTCATAGACAGGGTTTGGGGGGCATGCATAGGGGCTGATGAAGCACCCAAACTAGAAATATTGGGAAGCCATTACCACTCCTAGCACGTAGGAACAAAGGAATAAAAAGAGCTACCAGATCCCACTGAAAAACGGGGCTGTGGAAGAAAGGCACTTGACAAGACCTGTGGTCCTAAAGGAGTACTACCCTGTCAGAACTGCAGTGAGGCAGGGAGGAAGCATGAGAGAAGAATATCCCTACCTCACAGCCTTTCCTTCTAATTTCCAGCTGCTGCCTCCCATTAGCCAAATCAATCTAGAAGCCAGAAGGCAGGAGAGCCTGCATGGTGCATTCTGTAGGGGTCCGTCTCCCAGAGCATGGGTCAGTGGATCTGAAAGAAGACACAATTGTCCATTATTTCTTTCCAATGAGTAAATACCAGCCCTTTCTCTCACTCCGTTTGCATCCTAGAGGCAAATATTCTAGTGGAGCCCTCTCCAAGCTACCTTGAAAATGCTCATGACTTAGATCTTGTTAAGCAAACCAAGAAGCAGTGCTCAAAGAATGATTTTCTGGGAAAGGCTAGGGTATCCGCACTGGGTTCCCCATGGAAGGGCTGGGCTGTGTGCAAGGCTCAGCAACTATGAATGGGCAGAGCTAAAATCAAGGTTGGTCTAAAGCCTTAATAATCAAGACTTCTCTTCTTTACAGGTCACTGGGATAGGAGGTTTGCCAAAAGAGGATGGAGCAAAGGAAAGAGCAAACTCATAATGAGGAGACAAAGGCAGGGGAGAGGTGGGAAGCAGGTCTCTGTTCTTGTTGCCACATTAGGCTGAGAGAAGGGGGTTGAGCAGGAAAAGGGGTGATCAGGAAAAGTGAAACCTCAAGCAATGCTTTAAAAAATATCAGTTAGCACATTCAAGTAACTGAAAACTCACTCACGTAACCAAACAAGTCCAGAGGTAGGGCAGTGATCAGGTGGAGCCTGGGCAGTTCTGTGGATCTGATGGCTGTCATGGGAAGGCTGCCACAGTCTAGGAACTCACATCCAGACATAAGCACATTTAGAAGAAAGAAGAGGTAGCTTATTGTAGCTCAGTCAGAAAAGAATGCTCTTTTCCAGATGCACCCAGCAAACTCCTCATCACATTGCATGAGCCCAGCCTGAATCATTTGCCCATTCTTGAATGAAATCTTATGTCCAAGGAAATATCACATGATGACTGGCTTAGATCTGGGTTACTAGAAACAATTTCTATAGCAACAAGGGTGGATGGGGTTACTCTGATTGAGTAACGAATTCTCAGTGCTTCCTCGGATGGTACATAACTAGTACGATGTAGATTAATAGGAGAAAAGATAACTCATTACATCGGAACAGATGACTCAGGGCATTAAGGCTTAGTTCTGATGAATCCCATAAAAATCAACCCCCAAGTTTTAGCGCCTTTTAAAAACAAAGGTTGATTTCTCATTCATATGAAATATCCAATGAGGGTTGTCTGGGAGCTTTGCTGCAGTCTCCCTCAGAGGGCCAGGCAGATAGCGTTTCTGTCATCTGGAATGTCCCTAGTTGCTGTGGCAAGGGGAAAAAAACAGTGATTTTCACACTGCCTCATAAGCCTCTACCTGCAAGTGACAGGTCAATTCCACTTGCATTTCACTAACCAAAGCAAGTCACACAGCCACTTCTAACTTTAAGGCAGTAGGAGGTGCAATTTGACATTATACCTGGAAGGAAAATATTTGCGAGTAGCCCTCATAACTACCACACAACGCTGGCAAGAGTTAGGTGAGATGGACACTCACAGGCATCCTGGTAGCAATGCAAATCGGCACAGATTCTCTAGAAGGCAAGTCGGAAATGCATGTTAAACATCTAAAGGGAAGCTGATTCTCTTCTTCATGTAATCTTCTCTTAGGAAGCAGAAACTCAGATAAAGATTATGAACAAATGTGTATGTTGAAGCACTGCATATAGAAACAAAAAACCAAATAACCACAATGTCCAACAGCAGGGTAATGCTAAATAAATCAAAGTATAGCCATATGATGGATAATTGTCTAGTGTTTTAAAATATTGCTTTTGAAGAGTGTTTAATGACATGGGAAAATGCTCATAATACGTAAAAGTTAAGTGAAGGATAAAAAATTGTACTGTACAAAATAATATAAAAATAAAGTACCAAGAAGAAGGACAAAGAAAACACACTAAAATATGAATGATGGCTATCTCTAGGTGAATGTTACTGTCTTTGCTGTTTTTCTATACTTCTTTAGTTCTCTATACAAGTGAGTAAATATTTTTTTAATAATCAGGAAAAAAGATCATTGAAAATATACATAACAATACTCATTACAGCAATTTTTGTAATAGCAGAAATGTAAAACACCTAAACTCCATCTATAGGGAGTTAGTTAAATGAGATAGAGTTCAGTCAAATAACAGATTATGATTAATCACTTAAAAATTAAGATCTATTTGATCTGCTATGGAACATTTGTTAAGATATGTTAAGAAAAAGAGCAAGGTGCAGAAAGGTAGGGATAATATACTGCCATTTCTATAAACATGTACACACACATTTCTGAAAAGAATGTACAAAAAACCGATTTGGGGTGTTGCCTTTGGGTGGGGAACACCAGGAGACGCGAGGTGATTAACAGCGTGAAAGGGAGACCTTCAACTCTAAATCCTTTAGATTATTTAATTTTTTAAGTTCTTTTTTAAAAAAATTTTTATTTTAATTACAGTAACATTGGATTACAACATTATATAGCTTTCAGATGTACATCGTAATATATCTCGAATTCTGTGTCGATTACATCATGATCACCAACCAAAAACTAATTATAGTGCATCCCCTCACATGTGAGACTCATCACCCCTTTTGCCCTCCCCTCTCCTCCTTCCCCTCTGGTAACCACCAATCCAATCTCAGTTGCTATGTGTTTGTTTGTCGTTGTTTTTATCTTCTACTTATGAGTGAGATCATAGGGTATTTGACTTTCTCCCTCTGAGTTATTTCACTCAGCATAATACCCTCAAGGTCCATCCATGTTGTCACAAAATGGCCGGATTTCATAGTTTCTTATGGCTGAGTAGTAGTCCATCGTGTATACATACCGCATCTTCTTTATCCGTTCGTCCCTTCATGGGCACCTAGGTTGCTTCCAAGTCTTGGCTATTGTGTGTAATGCTGCAATGAACATAGGGGTGCATGTATCTTTATGCCTTTGTGTTTTCAAGTTCTTTGGATAATTATCCAGCAGTGGGATAGCTGGATCGCATGGCAGATCTATTCTTAATTTTCTGAGGATACTCCATACTGCTTTCCACAGTGGCTGCACCAGTTTGCACTCCCCCCAGCAGTGTACCAGGGTTCCCTTCTCTCCACATCCTCTCCAACACTTGTTGTTTCCTGTCTTGTTAATTATAGCCATTCTGACCGGAGTGAGGTGATACCTCATTGTGGTTTTGATTTGCATTTCCCTGATAGCTAATGATGTTGAGCATCTTTTCATATGTCCGTTGGCCATCTGCATATCTTCTTTGGAAAAATCTCTGTTCAGATCTTTTGCCTGTTTTTTAATTGGACTGTTGGTTTTTTTGTTGTTGAGCTGTATGAGTTCTTTGTATATTTTGGATATTAACCCTTATTTGATATAAGGTTTGCAAATAGCTTCTCCCAATTGTTAGGTTGTCTTTTCGTTTTGTCGGTGGTTTCCTTTGCTGTGCAGAAGCTTTTTAGTTTGATATAGTCCTATTTGTTCATTTTTTCTTTTCTTTCCCTTGTCAGGTCAGACACGGTACTTGAAAGTATGCTGCTAAGACCGATGTCAAAGAGCGTACTGCCTATGTTTTCTTCTAGAAGTTTCATGGTTTCGGTTCTTACATTCAAGTCTTTAATCCATTTTGAGTTGATTTTTGTGCATGGTGTAAGATAATGGTCTACTTTGATTCTTTTGCATGTGGCTGTCCAATTTTCCCAACACCATTTATTGAAGAGACTCTCCTTTCTCCATCGTATGCTCTTGGCTCCCTTGTCAAATATTAGCTGTCCATAAATGTGTGGGTTTATTTCTGGGCTCTTGATTCGGTTCCATTGATCTGTGTGTCTGTTTTTGTGCCAGTACCATGCTGTTTTGGTTACTATGGCTTTGTAGTATATTTTGAAATCAGGGAGTGTGATACCTCCAGCTTTGTTCTTTTTCCTCAGGAATCCTTTGGCTATTCGGGGTCTTAAGTTGTTTCACATACATTTTAGGATTCTTTGTTCTATTTCTGTGGAAAGTGTTGTTGGAACTTTGGTAGGGATTGCATGTATATATAGATTGCTTTAGGAAGTATGAACGTTTTAAATATGTTAATTCTTCCAATCCAAGAACACGGAATATCTTTCCATTTCTTCGTGTCGTCTTCGATTCCTTTCAACAATGTTTTATAGTTTTCGGTGTACAGATCTTGCATATCTTTGGTTAAGTTTATTCCTAGGTATTTTATTCTTTTTGTTGTAATTGTAAATGGGATTGTATTCTTAATTTCTCTTTTTGCGACTTCATTGTTAGTGTATAGAAATGCAACCAATTTTTGTATGTTGATTTTGTATTCCGCGACTTGACTGTATTCATTTATTATTTCTAAAAGTTTTTTAGTGGATTCTTTAGAGTTTTCTATCTATAAAATCACGTCATCTGCAAATAGTGACAGTTTCACTTCTTTTCCAGTATGGATCCCTTTTATTTCTTTTTCTTGCCTGATTTCTCTGGCTAGGCCTTCCAATACTATGTTAAATAAGAGTGGTGACAGTGGGCATCCCTGTCTGGGTCGTGTTCCTAGAGGCATAGCTTTCAGTTTTTCTCTGTTGAGAATGATATTTGTGGTGGGTTGTCATATATAGCCTTTATTATGTTGAGGTATTTTCCTTCTATACCCATTTTATTCAGAGTTTTTACCATAAGTGGATGTTGGATCTCTGCATCTATTGAGATGAGCATGTGATTTTTATTCTTCATTTTGTTAATGTGATGTATCACACTGCGGATGTTAAACCATCCCTGCATCCCTGGAATGAAACCCACTTGATCATGATGTATGATCTTTTTAATGTGTTGTTGTATTCAATTTGCTAGTATTTTCTTGAAGATGTTTGCATTGATGTTCATCAGTGACATTGGCCTGTAATTTTCTTTTTTTGTGTTGTCCTTGTCTGGTTTTGTTATCAGGATAATGTTGGCTTTGTAGAATGAGTTAGGAAGCCTCCTCTCCTATTCACTTTTTTGGAAGAGTTTGAGAAGGATAGGCATTAAGTCTTCTTTGAATGTTTGGTAGAATTCACCAGGGAAGCCATCTGGTTCTGGACTTTTATTTTTTGGGAGGTTTTTGATTATTGTTTCGATCTCCTTATTGGTGATTGGTCTATTCAAATTCTCTACTTCTTCTTGGTCCAGTTTTGGAAGGTTGTATCTTTCTAAGAGTTTATCCATTTCTTCTGGATTATCCAATTTGTTGGCATATAGCTTTTCATAGTATTCTCTTATTATCTTTTGTATTTCTGAGGTGTCTGTTGTAATCGCTCCTCTTTCATTTCTGACTTTATTTATTTGAGCCTTCTCTCTTTTTTTCGTGGTGAGTCTAGCTAAGGGTTTGTCAATTTTGTTTATCTTTTCAAAGAACCAGCTCTTGGTTTCATTAATTTTTTCTATTTTTTTTTAGTCTCTATTTTGTTTATTTCTGCTCTGATTTTTATTATTTTCCTCCTTCTGCTGTTTTTGGGCTTTGTTTGTTCTTCTTTTTCTAGTACCTTTAGATGCACTTTTAGATTGTTTATCTGGGATTTTTCTTGTTTATTGAGGTAGGCCTGAATTGCTATAAACTTCTCTCTTAGAACCGCTTTTGCTATATCCCACAGATTTTAGGCAAGTCGTATTTTCACTTTCATTTGTGTCCAGGAATTTTTTGATTTCTCCTTTGATTTCTTCATTGACCCAATCGTTGTTCAGTAGCATTTTGTTTAATCTCCACATTTTTGTGGCTTTTCTGATTTTCTTCCTGTAGTTGATTTCTAGTTTCATACCTGTGTCATCAGAAAAGATGCATGGTATTATTTCAATCATCTTAAATTTATTGAGACTTCTTTTGTGGCATAATATGTGATCAATCCTGGAGAATGTTCCATGTGCATTTGAAAATAATGTGTATTCTGTGGTTTTTGGATGGAATTTTCTGTGTATATCTACTAAGTCCATCTGGTCTAATGTGTCCTTTAAAGCCAGTGTTTCCTTATTGATCTTCTGTTTGGATGATCTATCCTTTGGTGTAAGTGGAGTGTTAAAGTCCCCTACTATTATTGTGTTACTATCTATTTCTCCTTTTATATCTGTTAATAATTGCTTTGTATATTTAGGTGCTCCTATGTTGGGTGCATAGATATTTACAAGTGTTATATCCTCTTGTTGGATTTTTCCCTTTATCATTATGTACTGCCAGTCTTTGTCTGTTGTTACAGTTTTTGTTTTAAAGTCTGTTTTGTCTGATATACATATTGCTACCCCCACTTTCTTCTCTTTGCCATTTGCATGGAATATCTCTTTCCATCCTTTCACTTTCAGTTTGTGAGTGTCTTTAGGTCTGAAGTGTGCCTCTTCTATGCAGCATATACATGGGTCTTGTTTTTTTAACCAATTGGCCACCCTATGGCATTTGATTGGAGCATTTAGTCCATTGACATTTAAAGTAGCTATTGATAAATATGTATTTATTGCCATTTTGTTACTTTTTTTCTGGGTGTTTTAGTAGTTCTTCTCTGTTCCTTTCTTTTTCTCTTGCTCTCTTCCCTTGTGGTTTGATGGCTTTCTTTAACAATATGTTTGATTTCTTTTGTCTTACTTTTTTGCTTACTTATTATAGGTTTCTGATTTGTGATTACCATGAGGATCCTATTTAATATTGTATGTATATAACAGTCTATATTGAATTGATAGACTCTTTAGCTTGACCTCTTTCTAAAAGCTCTACTTTTTCACTCCCTTCCTCCCACATTTTATGTTTTTCAAATCATATATAGTCTCTTGTTTAGTGTTTGTCTATCCATTACCCTCGTATCATTGAAATAGGTGATTTTAGCAAATTTGTCTTTTAACCTTCATATTATCTTCACAGGTAGTTGATCTGCTACCTTTACTATATTTTTACCTTTACAGGTGATTTTACAAGTTTTTTTTGTAGTTTTTCTTAATGATTTTTTTTTTGGTCTCTATTTGTGGTCATTGCTTTCCCATTAAATAAGTCCCTTCATCATTTCTTGTAGAACTGGTTTCTTGGTGATAAATTCCTTTAATTTTTGCTTCTCTGGGAAGCTCTTTATCTCTCCTTCCATTCTGAATGACAACCTTGAGGGATGGAGTATTCTTGGCTGTAGGTTTTTTCCTTTATCACTTTAAATATGGTGTGCCATTCTCTTCTCACCTGTAGGGTCTCGGCTGAGAAGTTTGCTGATAGCCTTATGGGCTTTCCTTTATATGTCACTTGTGGCCTTTCTCTTGCCGCTTTTAGGATTCTCTCTTTATCTTTAATTTTGGACATTTTAATTATAATGTGTCTTCACCTTGCCTCTTTGGTCTTACCTTGTTTAGAGCTCTCTGTGCTTCCTGAACTTGGATGTCTGTTTCCTTCCTTAGGTTAGGAAAATTTGCATCTATTATTTCTTCAAATAAATTTTCCGCCCCTTTGTCTCTCTCTTTTCCTTCTGGGACACCTATAATCCGACTGTTAGCACACTTGATATTGTCCCAGAGTTCCCTTAGACTGTTCTCATTCTGTGTAATTCTTTTTTCTCTTTTCTGTTCAGCTTGGGTGATTTCCTCTAGTCTTTCATCTAGCTCGCTGATCCGTTCTTCTGCATCCCCTACTCTGCTGTTGAGTCCCTCTAGTGAATTTCTCATTTCCAGTATTGTATTCTTCATTTCTGATTGGTTCTTTTTTTTTTTTTTTTAAGATTTTATTTTTTCCTTTTTCTCCCCAAAGCCCCCCGGTACATAGTTGTACACTCCTCGATGCGGGTCCCTCCAGCTGTGGCATGCGGGGCGCCGCCCCAGCGTGGCTCGATGAGCAGTGTCATGTCCGCGCCCAGGACTCGAACCAACGAAACACTGGGCCGCCTGCAGCGGAGCGCGCAAACTTAACCGCTCGGCCACAGGGCCAGCCCCTCTGATTGGTTCTTTTTTATATTTTCCAGTTCTTTGCTGATGAGCTCACTGCGTACATCCAGTCTTCTTCCAATATCTGTGAGCATCCTTACGATATTTTGTTTGAACTCTTTGTCAAGTAGGTCGCTTATTTCTGTTTCATTTAGTCCTTTTTCTGGGGTTTTGTCCTGTTCCCTTGCTTGGAATGTATTCCTCTGTCTCTTCATTATGCCTCTTTCTCTGTGCTTATTTCTGTGTATTAGGTGAGTCAGCTATGTCTCCTGATCTTGAAGAAGTGGCCTTATGTATGAGATGATTTATGAGGCCCAGCAGTGTGCTTCCCTCTTGTCACCAGTCCAGATGATCCAGGAGAGACCCTGTTGTGGGCTACTTGTGTCCTTCTGCTGTGGCAGGGTTGCTCCCACTGCAGGTACCCAGGGAGTCTAGTCTTTCCTTCCCTGGCCAGCTGTTTGTAAATTTGGTTTGGGGTACCTCAGGACCATTGGCTACAAAGTCTATCAGCATATTCCTGTTGCAGTTTTCCTCTTAATTGGGTTGGTACCCAGTGTAGCTGGTTGCTAGGCTCAGGGACATACAGTTGCAATAGGCTTCAGGCCTACAAAGTTGTCAGTTCTCTTAGGAGTGCAGCTGAGTGTGGCTGGCCCTAGGCACAGGAGCACTCAATTGTTTCAGGCTTTGGAAGGTGGGGCTGATCCTTTTTATGGCTATTTGTGAAGTACAGGTCTTCTGCCCTGATAAGCCTCACCTCCCACAGGACCACACACACCATCAACACAGTCCTGGTCCATGCACACTTCCCAACCCCCTGGAGTGTACCCTGACACCGCACTGCAGAGGCCCCCACCTCTGCACCAATGCCCCCCACAGTTCACCAGGTCCTCCCACAGACCCTACTCACAGAGTCGGATACACTTGCCTGCCTGTAGAGGATCCAGGCACCCAGTCAATGCAGGCTGAAAAGTAGCCTGAGGGCTTGCTGTTGGGTGGGCCAGTCCCTAGGGAGGGCTGCCTGCCCTGGCTGAACTGTATTAAATCTGTGCTCTAGTGGGTGTGGCAGACCCCTGGGCTAACAGACCAAGGGATGAACTTCAATAACGCCCACCGGGGTCTGTGTCAGCACGCCTGGACAAGTTCAGAACAATGGCCCCCACCAATGTCTCAGTCTCCAGAGAGGTCCCTCCTGTCACCAAGATGCCCCCAGGGCCCACTAGGTAAGTCTCGTTTCACCAAAGGACCATCAGCCTTCTCTCTGGTGATTTTAGGTTGCTGCAATGAGTGAGTTTGTGCATGGATCCTTTAAGACCCAGGTCTTTTTGACTTTCATCTGATAGTTTTTCTAGGGGTATCCTTGCTGCAGTTAATAGCCAGAGAAGCCAGACATTAAGACCCTCGTCTCACTTGGGCTGAGCCTGAAGTGTGCTTATAGCAGCATCAACCCCTGCTCTGGACCTTGCTTCTCCAGGGAGGGCTGCGTACCTCAGGGAGTCTCCCGCCTGGCCAGCTGAGAAGCTCTGCTGCTCCCAAAGGTGGCTTTTTTCCTCTCCAGCAAGAACTTCTGCCTCTTCCACCTTAATCAGGACTGTCCCTTATTGTGGGGGTTCTTTTAATCCAGTTTTCAGTGTTCTCTCCAGGGTAATTTTTCCAAAAATAGTTGTAACTTGGTTGTGTTCATGGGAGGAGATGAGTTCAGAGTCTGCTTACGCCGCCATCTTGACAAGATCTCTCTATTTAATTTTTTTAAAAGTCACGTGTCCATTATTTATCTTGAGTCATATTTTACAAACAAATAATAAACAAATCAATCAATCAGACTTGCGTCTGGCAGACCCCATCATAACTACTGGTTCCCTTCCCTGCCCTTTTTCTGTCTTTAGGCCATTTCACGCAATGCCTCACTCCTAGGTTGGGCTGTAGCTACAGCTTAACAAGGCTTAGGAATTGAGAATGGATTTCATTGATCTGTCTGCCATTCTGAGCATGAATAACAGAGGGTTCCCCAAGGAGGCTGGACTCAGGCGCAGGGAACACGAGTCATCTTTTCACCTGGACTACAGGCATCTGGCACCCTTCCCAGGGACCCATCTGCTAAAAACACAAAGGCCTCCACTTGGCTGATATTGAACATTTCCTGCAAACAGTTGACATCTTGAGCCCAGGCCTTTGTGTCTGCCCAGGGCCATTTAATTCTTGAGGGTTACTTATAACCATGGATACTGAGCTGAACCAATCACTGTGGACAGTCTCAGGGTTAAGCTTTCTGAAGAAAGAGAGGCTCCAATGCTGCTGTAAAAAATTCAGCTCTCAGCTCCCCAGAGCAAGACGTTAGAGAATGGTTTCTTCTAAGTCTTCTAATTCTCTGTCCCAGGACAAGCTGGGTGAGACAACAGTCAACTGTAGAAGAGAGTTTGCTCCTCAGCCTTATTCTGGAATTGGGCTCTATTGTTCTCTAGGTTTCTGCTACACAGACCTTCCCATCCCTCCACCAGCATATGTTCCCTCTTTCCCATTTGTGCTGGGAATGGTCTGTGACAAGTGTTACTTATTCATGCAGCAAATCCCCAGTCTAGACACCAGGGATGTAGTAGTGAGCAGAAACGAAGAAGGATCTCTGCTCTCGTGGAGTTTGCATTCAAGCAGACATACAAATAATAAACAAAATTCAAAAAGCAAAATATACAGTATGACACAAGTGCTATGGAGTTAAGTAAAGCAGGGTTGTGGAGAGGGAGTTCCAGGGAGAGGCCTCACTCAAGGGGGAAGCTTGAGTGAAGATCTGAAGCAAGAAGGGAAGGACCCGTGTAGATATCGGGGGAAGAGTGCTTTGTGGAGAGTGGCTGAGTTTTACCCCTAGTAATAAGTACCTGTTGATTAAGTGTTGAATTTAAGCTTGGTGGGGGAAAAAAAAAACAACTAGAAGATACATCAAATCATCATGGTAGTTGGCCCTCGGTGATGGAATTCTTGATAATTTCCTGTAGTTTCCAAATTTTCTACATTTAAAAAAGTGTTGCTTATTTTTTAAAGGATTTGAACACACAGGATTGCATCTGAGCCCCTCTGCCATGGACACATTTGGCCGCATTTCCCTTTGCCCTGATATGATATTATTGGCTACAAAAAGCCAAACGTTTTTTCACCTAGCCTGAAGTTTCTACCATCAGGAACCTTCTTAGGGAGGCATTATCTAAGAACTTTCATTTATTGAATGCATATTTGAAGGCCAGAAAATGTGCTATTCCTTTTATACTAGGTGTTCTCAGCTTTGGCTGCACATTAGAATCAGCTGGATACTGCACTGCAGATGAATTAAAGTATATTTTTGAAGGTGGGACCAAGGCATCAGTATTTTTTAAAGCTCCTCAGAGGATTACAATATACGGCCAGGGTTGAAAAGGACTGTTTTACATATGTCTTATTTTATTCTCTGAGGTAGGTTCTTCCATCCCCAATGTATAGATGAGGAACTGGAGGTTGGCCTGCCCAAAGCCATATGCTAGGAAGTGGGAGAGCGGTTGATTTAACTGCAGACCTGATGGAAACCACTTGGCCTGATGTTTTTACTTGAAGCAGCTGATATGCAGAGAGGGCACTGGAAGGACTTGCCCTAAGGCACAGCCTGGTTCCTTGTGAGTCAGTACCCAACCTGAGGTTTCTATTCTACACCCTGCTGGGACTCTTCCAACTGCTCTTTGCCCCTGAGACAGGGAGGATAACAGAGAACACACACAGCTGTGACTGTGAGTTCCACCTCTGCCCCGGGTTCCATGAGAATTCCAGGTTTGGTTCTATCTAGTCCCACCTTGGTGAGATGCAAGGGCTTCCCTCTGATGCCAGCACATGGCTTCTAGGAATGCAGAGTCCACTCAAGGATGCGTGAGAATCCTGGGCCATTAAATAATGGCTGTCTGCATGGAGTAGCTGAATGCGGGCTGAGCAAAGTCTTAGGCCCATACAATCATTACTTGTGGCTGATGGGTGGCCATCCTCACTGGTTGACAGTGACAAAGCTAAGTAGGAGCTGTCTTAGGTGCCACTCGGCTCCTCTGATGAATGGTTTCTCCTGTGTTCG
This sequence comes from Equus quagga, assembly GCF_021613505.1. Lineage (NCBI taxonomy): Eukaryota > Metazoa > Chordata > Mammalia > Perissodactyla > Equidae > Equus > Equus quagga. The sequence continues at coordinate 53,791,204 of NC_060273.1, read as the reverse complement.
TCAGTCTCACACTGTTGGGTCTCCTTCCTTTTTCCTCACCCAACAGCCTTTTTTCTAGTCAGAAGGTGGGAAAACTGATCTGTAGGTATCCACTAGAATCCTCTTTCTGTCTCTCCTTTTGGAAATTGTTAGCATAGGTTTATGACCTTTGTCTCTTGGTTCTGCAGTGGGTGATTCATGCCTTGTCTCAGGAACAGGGGGATGGGGGATGGGCCTTCAGGGTCACACTCTTCTCGTCCTATTGACTCAAGGTGCAGAGTAAACATGGAGAGGAAACCAAGATGACTGATAAAGCAACAGCTCCCTCTGACAAAGACAACAGACCGAGCACCTCAACGTATGCTTTAAAATGCTTCCTTTTGCCCCTGGTTGAACGTATGTGAAAGTGAACTGGGTGTTATTAATATTATTGCAGCTATTATCTCAGCTTTAGTCTGCCTACATTAAAGCTTAAAAGAAATCTCCTGACCACAAACCTGGCCCTCTAACAATTGATTTCCTTTTCAGGCAGGCCAAAGAATTGCCTTGGAGGGCTGCATAAACCACCAAGGACTCTGGGGCGGATGGAACACGCTAGCACAAATGCAAAAGGTCACCTTGGACTGGGCCGAGCTGGTGAATGCCAATGAGCTGGAGCTCCCTGAAACCTCGGCTTATGCATGTCAGGCAGCTAACATCACCATTGGGCCCAGGCCTCCACCTCTGCAGCCCACGCTGACCCAAGTGGAAAGGGTTTGCCTCACTGAGGGACCCCTTCAGAATTGTTCACATGGGAACCTGTCCATCCAGGTTTCTCAACCTGCTAAAAGCTCTGGCCAGGCCCTTTTGCAAATTAGCTTTTTTTCTGCATATAACCATCTACAGATTAGGTTTTTCCCTCCCCGACATGAGGAAAAACAATAACAGGGAGGCTCACGAAACTGCAGAATCATGGAACACAGCTCTCAGTGCCCTTTCTACAGACACACCCTCTCAGCTCCACGCAGGAGTCCAATTCTTCACTGCTCCCAGGGCTTTTTGCCCAGAAGTGAACTTGAAAGAAGTAGGAACATAAAGATCCACATGTCAACAGGTCTATAGAACATCCTCAGAATGTCATTAGAATGGGAGGCCCAACACCCCCTAAATGCTAACGTCTCCACCCCAATCCCATTGCATTGGCCCAAGTCAGCAGAGAACTTGAACTTCTACTAAAATGCACACCTTCCTTGGAAAGATTTCCCTCCTGGTTAAGTATCAGCATCTCTCTGGGAGTCTGTAGTGTGTAGAGAGACTGCGTACACTCAAATCCAGGTTCCAGCACTTACTAATTAGGTGAACTTGGTTTGTTCTTGAACTTCCCTCAGCCTCAGTGTCCCCATCAGTAAAATGGAACTTATAACAATATCTGCCTCATAGGATGCTGTGTGGATTAATCAAGTCAACTCATATAAAGTGCTTGGAAAGGTGCCTGACACATAGTTAGTGCTCAATAAATGTACTTATTTTATTCTCTAGAAGCAGGGTTTGATTAGGAATGGGACCCTTCTGAGAAGAAGGGACAGAGACGAGGGTGGAACAGAACACAGAAAAGGAAAAGCTGGGGGTACTGAAATCAAAATGCCTTCTTGAAATTGTGCTCCTGGTATCTCTTACGGACAGGAGTACAGACCCAGGTAGAAATGGAGACACAGAGATGGAGGCCCCAACACGAGAGGGAGCTAGTACTGATGGGGTGCTAAGGAACGTGTGAGTGGCAAAGACAACACTGCAGTTTCCAGGGGTTAAATTTGCATGAAAATTATAAACATAAGAATGCTTCTGTAGAAAATTTGGGAGAATATAAGCAAAAAGAAAACTTTTTAAAATCAATATTTCTACTACCCACTCACCATTTTGATGTATTTCATTCCAATATATTTTTTCATGCAGAACTTATATACCTAATATGCATATTGTCCTGCTCTATATCCAATTTTAACAATATTGAGATCATATTTTAAACTGCTTTTCCCCGCTTAATACAGCTTGAGCACTTTCCCCTCATTAAACATGGCTTTTAATGGCTACATTATATTCCATCATATGGATTCATTTACCCAATTCATTATGAACATTTAGCCTGTTTCTAATTTTTTTACTATTATAAATCATGCAGCAATGAGCATCCGTGCACCTAAATCTTTATGTGCATGTCTGGTAACTTCCTTAAGATAAATTCCTAGAAGTGGAATTACTGGATCAAGAGTTATACTCATTTTGAAGGACCTTGATATGTCTTGCCCTCTTTCTTGCTGTGAATGTACACACACAGGAATGGCACAGTCATAATTCAAGCACCCTTTCATCCTTCCTCTACTTTCTTGCCTTGGCTGAATATTTCTCATCCTCTCATACTCAGCTTAAGCATCACCTCCCCCAGGAAGCCTTCCCCAACCCTGCAGACTGGTTTAGATTCCCCTTTTCTGTAGTTTTACAGCCCTTGCCCTTCACTCTACCATAGCATTTAGCATACCATATACGACTTGCTGATTTACCTGTATGTCCATCTGGCTGGACTAGAAACACCTTAAGGGTAGAATAATATCTATAATCCTGGCATTTGGCACATAACAGATGCTCGGTAGATTGATGGGGTCAATGCAAAGCAAGGACCTGAGCGGGCTGGTGCTCTGTAGGGGCACATACGATGCACTTCGCTGCTAACGTAGGCCTCCTGCATCATGAACTCTTTAGGGAACGTGCTCCAGGTAATGTGGTCTACTGACCTCTAGGCCGAAGAAAATCCTGACTCGGGCTATTATCACACCTCTTACAGAGGGCTGACCTACACACAGGATTGAGGGAAAATAACCTGCGAGGCTTGTTTAATAGAAGCTAATACTCTTGACAATCATGACCTCTGGTCAGAAGTGTCAGGAGCAAAGGGCCCTGAACAGCCAGCCCACAGCAGTCCATTAACAGGATCATACACTCTTAAAGTTGAAGGGAAACTAAGAGACTACCTTGCATTGCAGCTCAGTGTACCATGAAGTACGGATGGTAGTGATTATACCATAGCGTTGTTCTAAGGATTGAAAGAACAAGAAATGTTGAGTCCTTGTAAATATCTGGCATATCATATTTGCTCAACAAATGGGATTAATTAATTAATTAATTCAATCATTCATTCAGCTAATTTTACTGACTCCCTCTTATGTGCTGTATGGACTGAACAGCTTCTCCTCCCAAAATTTGTATGTTGAAGCCTTAACTCCCAATGTGACTGTATTTTGAAATAGGTCTGTTAAGGAGGTAATAAGGTTAAATGAGCTCCTAAGGGTGAAACTCTAATTGAATAGGACTGGTGTTCTTATATATGAGAAGAGGAGGAGAGAGCAGAGCGTGTGCTCTCTCTGCACACACAAAGGAAAGGCCACGTGAAGACAGCAAGAAGGCAGCCATCTACAAGCTAGGAAGACAGGCCTCACCAGAAACCGACCTTGAAGACACCTTGATCTTGGACTTCTAGCCTCCACAACTGTGAGAAAACAAGTTCTGTTGTTTAAGCCACCAGGTCTGTGGCATCTTTTTGTTTTTAAGATTGGTACCTGAGCTAACAACTGTTGCCAACCTTTTTTTCATTCTGTTTTTTCTCCCCAGATCCCCCCAGTACGTAGTTGTACTATGTTTAGTTGTGGGTCCTTCTAGTGGTGGCATGTGGGATGCCGCCTCAGCGTGGCCTGACGAGCAGTGTCATGTCCGCGCCCAGGATCTGAACCAGTGAAACCCTGGGCTGCCAAAGTGAAGCGCACAAACTTAACCACTCGGCCATGGGACCGGCCCTCTAGGCATCTTTTCATGGCATCCTGAGCAGACCAGTAAGTGTCCCATGGTCCGACAGCTGATGTGTGCTAGTGCTAACACACAGTGTAACTTCTACTGGGAAATTATAAAACGACACCTGGGATAAAATGTAACAATATCATTTTGGCCATTAAGGGGTTTCTGTTTTCTCATTATTCAAGTATGTTTCCCTGCTCCCAGTTTGAAAGCCATCCATTCATTACATTCTGCAAGTTGCCACCTATTCAACACTGCTGCCCAGTTCTGTGACCAGCACAGAAATGTTAGAGAAGGCAGCTTGCTGTCCCGGAAGGAGACAGCACTTCTGAGTCATACAGACCTGTCCTAATCTCAGATCTGGGCTGGGGGAAAGTCACTTCACCTGTCTGAGTCTTAGTTTCCTCATCTGTAGAACGGGGTTACTTGTGTATACCTTTGGGGTAACAGAACAATAGCCCCTCCAAATATGTCCATACTCCAATCCTCAGAACCTGGGAAGAGGTTATCCTACATGGCAAAAGGGACTTTGAGATGTCATTAAGAATAAGGATCTTGAGATGAAGAGGTAATCCTGCATTATCCAGGGGGCCCAGTCTAATCATATGAATCCCTGAGAGCAGAGAATCTTTCCTGGCTGTCGTCTGAGGTAGAGTGTGGCAATGGAAGTGTGCCAGAGAAATAGCAGCACAAGACGGACTTGGCCCATGGTTGCTGGCTTTGAAGGTAGAGGAAGGGGCCACAAGCCAAGGAATGCAGGCTGTCTCTAGAAACTGGAAAAACAAGGACAGATCTCTCCCAGAGCCTCCAGAAAGGGATGCCTCCCTGCTGAGACCTTGATTTTAGCTCAGTGAGACCCATGTTGGACTTCTGACCTACAGCACTTAGAGATAAATTTGGGGGACCGGGCCCATGGCCAAGTGGTTAAGTTTGCGGGCTCCACTTTTGCAGCCCAGGGTTTCGCTGGTTTGGATCCTGGGTGCAGACATGGCACCACTCGTCAGGCCAGGCTGAGGTGGCATCCCACATGCCACAACTAGGAGGACCCGCAACTAGAAGTATACAACTATCTACTGGGGGAGGAATTCGGGGGAGAAAAAAGCAAACAAACAAACAAAAAAAGATAAATTTGTTTTGTTTTAGGCCACATATAAACATGTATATATATACGTATACCACACACAAAGACACAAAGGGCTTGCTTCAAATTTTTCACAATCCAGTGGGGGCAACACAGGTGAAACAGGCAATTACAAGAAAATGTAGTAAGTGCTAAAACGGGAGGAAGTACCGGTACTATGGGTTCAGAGGGGAGAGGCAACTCATCCAGTCCGCGTGGTCAAGGAAGGCTTCTCACTGAAGTCACTTCTGAACTAAATCCTTCAGGATTAACAGGAATTGAGCAGGTAAAAAATAGAGGAAATAAATATTATATGTAGATGGAATAGCAAGGACAAGGGGCTAATGCAAAGGAGAAAATCAAAAAGGAAAATCACGAAATAAACATAATTTATTGTTATGGAGTTGGAAAGGAGAGGAAGTGTAGAGAAATTACTGATTGATGTAATTGTTATGCATGGGTATGACTATTATTATTGGACATGTCAGACGGAAATGCAAAGTTGTAAAGATCTTTTTGCATTAGTACACGGCCTATTTTCCTTCCCCGCCTGCTAAGGAAAATTCTGGTGGCCACAGAGTCCTGAGACTTACTGGGAGGATTGAGGTAATCAGTGAAGTAGAGAAGTGCTGGAAAAGGTAGAGAATCATTTACTGGAAGAGATGAGAAGCTAAGGGGAGAGGAGGATCGGGACCAGGGACAGAAACCCTCCAGCTTTCATGTTTTCTTAAGAATCTGTACCAAAGATTTAAATTAGTCTCAATTTTTCCAAGTATTAGTTCTTTGAATTTGATTTCATGCCAAGGGTGGACTTTGTGGGGCCTGGTTTTATGTAGCTTTCATATATACATATAAATCTGAACCTTCGCCAGCCAGATATTTTATTTATTATTCCTTCAAAATACCTATCTCTAACCCTTTGCTCAAGCCCGTGGCTCTGCCTGGAATGCTTTCCTCACTTATCTAAATCCCTCCCATTCTTCAAGGCCTAGCTTACGCTCCATGTGCTCCATAAACACTGTCCGGGCACAGAGGAATGCGCCTTTGATGAATTTAATGCGTTTGTTGTCTGAATTGTAGACTTTAGTGCTTATCTTCCACAAAATCTCCACAATGACATCAAAGAAAAATATAGAAGAAAATGCATCACCTCTTAAGACCACTGCCCTAAAGGAGCAATTATTTCTACAGGATCCCTTCCAATTCTTAAGTATGGGTATAAATAATCAATAATATTGTAACCATAGTAAGAATTTTGATTTCATCTCTTAACCTTCTGCCTTACCATGTTAGCGACCTTTTTATGTCCCCCTACCTTTCTGCCTTTTATATAGCATGAGGTCTTATAACGTGAACTTAAATCTGTAGTAGAGAGCAATGCCTCAAATAGGGAAGATGCTCGATAAATGTTCATTACTACTTTCAGAAGCTTAAAGCTCCCTAGAGAAGGGCTGTATCCTCTTTTTTCCTTTAAATCTCTCACAACAGCTTATCAAAGTCACACACTCAAACACCTCTAGGAGCCAAGCAGATTCATTTGTAAATGAGTAAAACAGGCTGGGTGTAGGACCTTATGGACAGATTCAATAATGTGCTGGAGCTGCTTGTTACCAGCTTGCAAGAGCCAATTGTTATATTGTTGGGGCTTTTGTGAGCCAGTTTAGGTAAAGCTTTTATTAACTTGCCACTACAGAAATTATATTAAAAACAAAGGTAATAAATACTCAAAAGTCATCACTTCCAAATTATTTTACTAAATCTTGCTCTTGTCTATGCTTTCGAGGTTTTTGTGTCTATTGTATCTGTATGATGAAAATGCTATACTGTGTGTTCCTGTGCATCTCTTCCCAATTCCTCATTCAGTGATGTCAAGTTGGTAGGTTGAAACTGGCTATGGTGGGAGTTTAGACAATACAGAAATTGGCAAATGCTATACAGTAGAGCTTAGTTTATTTTCTAGACTAAAGAGAGTGATGGCGAAAATGTCATTAATGATGATAAAACTTAAAAGTGTGTTATGTTTACAGTCGTTACATACTGAATAGCACAAAAAATTGGGAAATAGTCTTCGAGTATTCAAAACCTAGTATGTGATTCAGCAAAGAAATCACTTGTGTCCTTGAAGAACAAGTGAAATTCTTCAATGCTAGATTTAATATAGGATGCCTAGTTAAATTTGAATTTCAAACCAACAAGACTATTTTCAGCATATCTCAAATATTGTTCAGAACATACTTATACTAAAATTTTATTTGTTCTTTATCTGAAACTCAAATTTAACTGAGCCTTCTGTGTTTTTATTTGTTAAATCTGGCAACCCTAGGCATATATCTTCATTGTATTTCTTTTATCTTACATGTTAACATAAAAATATCAATAAACATTCATGTTGGAACTACACTTGTTTTTCAGTTGCAACCATAGATTGGCTATGGATAAAAGAGTTCGATAAAAATCAATGAAATAATCTTATGAGAATCAATTGGCTATATAAAATTTACAATAAAGAATATGTTCTATTACTGTTATTTATAAATTTTATGCTACACATGTTTTATAACAGTACAATTTATAACAAACTTACGTGGATATATACACACACGTATGCACATTTTATTAATTTTTGGAGAGCTGGTCATTAAATATTCATCAGCAAACCATTGAGAGGGTGATAAACCATCCCTTGAGAATGCATATACATTCACTTTTGTAAACGCTGTCCTTCCAAACAAAACTTGTTCACCCCACCCTCTTCCAAGTACCATTTGTTATGTCATACCTAGGACAGGTCAAGGTCAGGGCCCAGTTAAACAATAACGGCAGAGTTCACATTATTGAGAAATCAGTCGTCTCCTAAGCATCTAAACACAAGCAACTGAAATAAGTTATCTCCCTGCTTGAAGGCTAAGATCATCCCTCCTAGCACTCCACTCTCTTTGTGAGCCCCATCCAACTATATGAACTATTGTACACCTTGCCCATCTCCACCAAAATGCTCACTCAAGCTGAGAAGGCATCTCTGGGTGTCATTAGGCTCTGACAAGTAGGACTTACAACCATAAGCAAACAGCATTCCCATTTTTGCCAGAGTGGTATTCCTTCTTGGGAAAATTGATGCAGTTGGCAAGCCTGCTTAGTTATGCTTCTGCTGCTATTCTTTCTGACCAGAAGCCACCTGGACCTTGTTTAGGGCAGTCTTGGGGCCCAAGAGGCCCCTGGAATGAAGAGACCCTCTAAATCGACATGGTTAAACGCACAAAGAGCAGGAAGCATGTCAATGAGGTGACATCTTTAGACTCTCTCATTCCCAGAGAGGCCGATTGGCAATGGTAGAAAGGAAGACAAGCTGGGCCTCCCATCCAGATGCCTGGAAAGAGCCAGGGGCTCCAGACAGACTGGGTGTCTACATTCCAGGGCTTAGCTCAGCTCCTGCTTGGTTCTCTTGCCATACACTTGCTTTGTGTTAGTAACAAGAGAGAAGCAACAAACTTCAGAGCAATAAATACTCTGTTGCTTATTTTACAGATACTCTGTCTCTCTCTCTCTCCCTCTCTCTCTCTCTCCAGAATGAGCAAAGACATCATACAAAAAAAAAGAAGGGCCAGCCTGGTGGCATAGTGGTTAAATTCCTATGCTCTGCTTCAGCGATGTGGGGTTTGCAGGTTTGGATCCTGGGCGTGGACCTATACATTTCTCATCAAGCCATGCTGTAGCCACGTCCTACGTACAAAATAGAGAAAGATTGTCACAGATGTTAGCTCAGGGACAATCTTCCTCACCAAAAAAAGAAAGAAAGAAAGAATAGAATCTCTTATTTGGGTTTAATTGTAGTATTAAACACCCCTATTGATGTGTTCTCAACTCTAAACCTATGCCCTAAGCCAGCATTTCCCAAAGTATGTTCAGGTAGATGTTTATGTATATATTATGGGGAAATGGAGGAGAGTTCCATGGTCCAATAAGTTTGGAATATTGTAGGTTTCAAGTTTTAACTAGATTTCTTTGCAGCAGGATTTCTCGGAGCCTTTAACATGCAGATGTGCTTTGGGAATCCATTCACTGGAGTAAAGTTCACCATATTTCCCAAATTTATTTGAGTCAAGAACCCCCTTTTCATGGAATATCTTACAGAACCAGCATTCTGTGGAGGAGACGTTATAAAACTCTTGGGCTCTGACAGTTTTCAATAGTTCTCATTAATCAACAACAGACTCATGATCAAATTTCCATGACTTTGTTCACACGCTCTCTTCCCTCATCTTCAACTATGAAAGGATTTCTCTCTCTTCAAGGCCCTTTGGGTGCTCTCAGAGTCCCTATAATACCCTTCTCTCCTTTCTTTGCTCAGGCAAGACTTTCTCGGTACCAACGTCATCGTCATTATCACAAGCTCCTGGAAGGCAGTGGGGCTCGAGGGGAGGGCCTGGACTGGACGTCCATGACCCAGAGTGAAGGTCCAGCCACAAGTGGCCTTAATAAGGCTACTTTACCTTTTAGAGGCTCAGTTTCCTCTTACGTAAAATGGGAATAATACTATTTTCATTACAGACTTATGGTGAGGATCTCATAAAAGAGTTTCATGAAAGCACTTTATTATCATAAAGTGAAACTGAAGAATGATCATTAGTCCCGTTTTTCCTAAATTCCTCTGATCATCAGAATTACCTAGGGCGCTTTTTAAAAAGAGAGATTCATCTGAGGGGGAGTCTGTTTCCGTGGGTGGGATCTCGAATCTGTGATTTTAACAAGCATCTAGGTGATTTTTACCATCAGAAGAATTTAGATGGTACTGCATTATCTGAAAGAAATGAGGAATGAATGGTGAATTTAACAGCAAAAGCTACAGACAAGTGGGAGTTATCTGGGTGGGGGTGAGGCAGGTGAAGTGAAACACTACAGGGCTCCTATTTATTACAGGTAAGCATGCATGTATCTCTTCACTGGGCAAAGCTAGGCTGGGCATTTGACCTTTGTACAGTAATTCTTGGAGTACAGTACACACTCCAAAAACTAGAGTTTTATTAAATATCCCACTGGTCAAGATTTATCCAAAGTAGCATTGGTTACTTCTTTATTTGAATCTTGGATCTTTTTTAAAAAATCAATTATAACCTTGTGGATCATCAAAAATACAGATCTTCGTTCAAGAAATCAGTCTCACTGCATTTCGAATCAAGGGTTTGCTGGGCACAAGAGAAGGACCAATATATATATATATATATATATACATCCCCACTTGACGGGGGTATGTTCTAAAAAGTGCATCGTTAGGGAATTTCATCATTGTGTGAACATCACGGAGTGCACTTACACAAACCTAGATGATGCAGCCTTCTACAGACCTAGGCTATATGGTACTGATCTTATGGGACCACTATCATATATGTGGTCCATCACTGACCAAAACATCATTATGCAGTGCACGACTATATACATGTATTCACAGACACACACATCTCTGCACAGGCTGGTGCCACATTTGGCATTTATAACTCTTTATGTAATTGTTGAAGTGCTTGTGAATGACCATCAAAAAAATGACCCCATCTCTGAAATACTCTCTCTGTTTGTGTGTATTCTTCATGCCACCTGCATCCAGGAGCTGGGATTACTTAAAGATTGTATTTATTCAGTAGAGAAGCAAGGGAACAGAAACAATATTTTCTTTATTAAAAATAAAATAAACACCCCAAACAAAAACTCATTATTTCTAGAAAATCCCCTCTCATGCCCAACCGCCAAGGGAGCCTCTACTGCAACTGATTTCTTGAAAAAGGCTAAATCAAAGCCGGGAAAATCTTGTAGCCATTAGACTATAATCTCTATGAATCACCAATTTGTCTTTCATGACTTTTCCTGCATTCCTTCTATGTTCTGTAGTTTATTTTGTTCAATGTTTTCAGCAACAGCCTTGCCAAGCCCCAGAGTGTAGAAGCCATCCAGGCAGGGAGCATGTGTTTCCCACTCCACAAGCTGCTTGCCCAAGGAACAAGGCGTGCATCTGACTTCTCTCCCTCCCCTTCTTTCCCTCTGTGGTTGCAGGGACAAGCAGAAAACAGCCAGACCTAAACTCTCACGGAATAAGGCCTTCAACAGTCGAGATGCCATGAGCAAATTCTAGCATTAGGACCCTTTCTTTCCTATTACTTGGAGTGTATCTTGAAGAGATCGAGGCCTTTAAGAAAAAAAAAGAACTGCGGTTGTGACTAGTTGGCAGCGGCCACATTGTGGCTTAGTTAGCACAATAAATAGTTTACTTTAACTTAGCTCCAGCTTACCGAGTCTCTCCTTTCTGCACTCCTATACACAAACAATCCACTTCTCATTTACAAATATTACACATCTGCATGTGTAACCACACTCTCTCTTGTTAAATAGATATTTATTTCTCTTTCTGCCCAACATGGGGAACTGGTTTTGAAGTAAGTTACCCAGATCAACCTCTTTCACTGTACTAAGTAGACTGGTATTTCTGGATCTATCTTGGTGGTGACAGCAGGGTGGGTATCTAATTTATTCATTCAACCATCCACTCATTAATCCATTCATCTATTTGTTCATTGAGTAAATATTACTAAGTGTCTACTCTTGGTGACAGGCATTGGGGTAGACACCGAGGGTACAATGGTGAATTAAATACATGGAATCCATGCTTGGTGGAAGTATACAGTCGAATGGGAGAGACAGATGTTAAACAAATTATTACACATATTTTAAAATTTTAATTCTAATAAGGGCTGCAAGGACAATTAAAGGGAGCTATGAAAGTTAATAAAAAGGGAACTAAGGACTGCACGTTGTATGATTGCACTTATAAGGAATGTCCAGAACAGGCAAATCTGGACAGAGAGAAAAAAGTACATTAGTGGTTGCTTAGGGCTGAGGGTGGCGCCTGGAAGGGTTGGGGATGATGGCTAAGGGGAGCAAGATTTCTTTTTTTAGGTAATAAAAATGTTCTAAAATTGACTGTGGTGATGGATGGGCAATTCTGTGTATATACCCAAAGCCTTGAATCCCTCTTTCTCCAGTCACCACTGCTTTCTCTGGGGCTAGATTCATTCTCAGGGAGTTTGTCCACCTCCAGTTATTGGTGTTTATTCTACGAGCTTAGCAACCCAAGGGCAGTGAGGGCCTTTACCTTCTAGTTCCAGCCAAAGTCCTAAGTAGGGCTTAATTATTCTGCCTTGGTAACATGTACCTACTTCTGCATCATTCTCTGGTTGGGGGAACGTGGTGCCAGAGAGGGCAGATGCCTACCCCAGGAGGTGGAGTCAGCTCTACCAGAACCTCATGCTCTGAGGATGGAGGAAGAGATGGTTCTGCTACCAGATGCAAAGAGGCAAAAACAGCAGCTGTTCCCCTCAGGGCAATCAGTTGCCTCGTGCCTCCTTGGAATAAAGGTTTTGTTTTGTAGGACCACAGCCCTTCAGGAGACAGACTCACTACATTCCAGCTGTTACAACAGCCTGCAGTTGCTGAATCCTTCAAAGTGTCGCACAGAAAGCCCTTGAAATTTGCAACTCTTACTGGATTCTATTACTTAGTTAAATACAAAAAATAGTTATTAGCTATGGAGTAAGATGAAAAAAACAGTTAATATATTTGTAAGTTGACCTATGTAGACATATTTAATTCTAATTTGCATGTGGGTTTGGGGTTTTTTGTGGGGAGATGAGGTTGGGATTTTCATTTGGTTTCATTCCTATGTGTATATATCAGCTTCTCGGAATCCTGAAGTTCCAGTGGTATGTAATAACAAGTAGTCGAGTAACTTACATCTTGGGATATTTCCACTAACAAATGTAGAGCAATTACAGGCAACACATTTATCTGCTAATTACTGTCATGTGGAATTTACTTTGCTAGCAGGAAAATGTAATCATACAATGATGGCAAATGCGTGGCCAGCAAGTCTCATTACCCTCTCACATGCAAACATTATGAATTGGTCATGGTGCTCTTTCCTACTGTTATCCCATGTGACCTCAGAACCCTCCTCAACACAACGCTTCAGGAAACCACCACCAGTCAAATGTAGTTGGAAACCAGGGTGAGCTGTGTGAGCTTGGAAAAGTTATTTAATCTTACTAAGCCTTAGCTAACTTGCTTATACTTGTAAAATGTACTTGTGCTTGACAAAATGTAGTTACAATGATGATGATGAGGATTGCCTTCAGATTACAGTGGTCTCTCATTATCTGCAAGGAGTTGGTTCCAGGACCCCCTGCAGATAGCAAAATCTGTGGACGCTCAAGTCCCTGAGTCAGCCCTCCATATCCACAGATGCAGAAGCCACAGATGCAGAGGGCTGACTGTATATCTAAACAGAATTAATTGCCTCCAAAGTTTCTCTTCATAGGTTAGTGGTGAGGAGGGCAGCATAAGAGATTCCTTTTTGGGTTTATTTCAGTGCATCGAGAAGGGGGTTCCCAGTTGCTACAATGTTTGCTTTCATAAATGGTCAAGATGAGAACATCCAGATGAAAAACTGCACATTCTGTAAGAAGACATGGAGGGAGATATTGTCCATTCTGTCCCGCAGTGTCCTTTATATAATGACTCATGTGATAAATGCCTAAGTTTGGTTCCAGGAAAAAGTTTGTCTCTACGGAAAAATGCGTATGCTTTCCACTGTTGGAAAACAAAAAGTAAGTAACGCAACATGTTTCCACTTTGCCTTCACTGCCAGGAAGCTTGTGTCAAAATGTATTACCCAAGTGTTATAATTAGACCAAATCAGGTGTCAAAAGACATCAACTCCTTTGAGTCCTTCAAATATTCACAGTTTTCTTTTATCCTGAAGTGGCTTGTTTTACTCTGATTGAATTTGCAAGCTTTAAATCCCACTGGAAGAGTTGGGTCACCTGACCTTTCAAAGTCTCTTTCAACTATAAAATTTTATGAAATCTTCAATAAAATTCAATCATTTTAATGAGCAAAAATTATCAGTTCTAGGGCTGGCCCAGTGGTGCAGCAGTTAAGTTTGCATGTTCTGCTTCGGTGGCCCGGGGTTCACCCGGTCAGATCCCCCGTGCGGACCTACGCACCACTTGGCAAGCCCTGCTGTGGTAGGCATCCCATATATAAAGTAGAGGAAGATGGGCACAGATGTTAGCTCACGGCCAGTCTTCCTCAAAAAACACAAAATGATTAGTTCTAAACAGGACCTATGGCCTCTGGCATCCAAATAAATGGGAGAGAGATGAAGAGATTTAAAATGTATTAAGAACCTACTGTAGGTTAGGCAGTCTATATCTATAACTAGCGCTCTTGGGCTCAGCTGCCTGTGAGTACAACTGTGGCCATGTTGCCATTTATAGCCACATCTGCAGCTCAGTGCCCATACCATCTCCTGCATAGCAGGAGGGCTTCAGAGTTCCCCCAAATGATTCCTGGGACTTACTACCAGTATCTCATGAATATTCCGTGCTCTCAAGATGCTGCTGTCATGAATATAGGATGTTGGCTTTGTTGGACAGCTGAGCATGTCCTCATTCCCACCCACTCCCACTGCTCCTCTGGTAGGCTCTGACCCACCTGGGGTGATGTCTTCTAGAAGAATCCCAAACCTGAAAACCACTTGGGGTGCCAATGTTACTATATATTCCCTTCCTCTTGGTCCTGTCCCATGAAGCAATGGGGAAACCATTTTCTCATCCCTTCTAGTGGAGTAAAAATGGGTATAGTACGTGTGAAATCACCTAGGAAAAGAGTATGAAGGGAGAAGACAATTTTTTTTTTAGATCCAAACCTTAAGGAGCTTCAACTCAAGCTAGCCTAGAGGAAAGAAAAGGAAACAGAGGAGAAGGAGCTAGAAAGGAGGAACAAAATGCAAGCAGAGATCATGTTGCAGATCCCAAGAGAAGTATGTGTTTTGCAAAGGAGGACCAACTCCTGCTACACATGATATCAAACCTTCACTGCCCCATGAGGCAGATATTATCACTCTCATTTTACAGAAGAAGAATCTAGGCTCAGACAGGTTAATTTTATTTGCCCAAGATCACAAAGCTAGTTAGTGTCAGAGCTGAAACTCAAAGCCAAGTCTGCCATGCTCTTTCCATGACACACCTGTGTGAAATGGGCTGCAGAACACGCCTTTCCTGTTCCACTAATTTTGTCAGTATCTATTTCCCGAACCTACAATAGACCGTTTCTATTACAATGCTTCCAAAATCAACTTCTCACTCTGACAAATGCCAAGGACAGCAACCAATGGCTTACAAATCAGACTCCCAGCCTCTTATCTGGGCCGTAGCACAGGGAGGTCAGCACTCACAGGGCTGATTTGAAACTGAGATAGAGTTTGGAGGTTTTGCTTATTAGTGTTTTTATTTTCTGCAAATATTCTAATAGATGCATATATACTTCATAAAAATTATAAAGCGCATGTATATAGGATTATCGGCTTTATCGGAGCATGAGAAGAGAAGGGGTCTCTGGGGATTCTGTATTTGCTTATTCTAGCTACAAGCCAACATCAATACATAAAGTAAGATTGAGAAACTCTACAATAATACTTTCTCTTCACTGAGAGAACTTTCTCTCCATCTATATCATCTGTGTGACTGACTTTTTGGGAGGTGGGGTGGGGTGGATTAAAGAGGCTAGAAATATTCTGAGAGTTATGAGAAAAAATAATTTTTGAGGGGCAAAGCATATTATCTGAATATTGTGCTAGGTTCTGGCCTTCTGGCACTGCAGCTCCTTTGACTCCTCAGAAAAGGGCCAATAGTATCTCCACGCTCCTGGGAAGGTGCCTGGAGGAGTCCTTGCCAGGCTGGATGCTCCAGCATGTTCTCTTCCCAGATCCATTACCAGAAGACATGCACTAAGGCGTCTGACTCTGCCAGGAAACTTTGTTTCCCCAGAATCACAGGATTTTTAGAAGCTGAAAACACCCTGAAGACCTAGCCAGTGTTTTTAATATTTATTTTTAAGATATGGAACCCTTTTTGTGTATATATAAATATAACAAGTTGAAAAAATATTATCCTGACATTTGACATCTTAATTCCTCTTAGGGAGGAAGCTATCGTTGTTTGGAAAATACCTTGTAAACATACTCGGGACATGACATCAGCAGGAGGCAAGATCTCAGGGAAGAAAGACGACAAACTATTCTGGTTGAGAACAGAAGAGGGTCATGGGCAAATTTTTCTCTTTCTTCCTGAATGAGAGGAGGAGAGGTAAGTGAGGATGGAAAAGAATGGAGAAGGGAGTGAGAGGAACCAGAAATTAATAATAATAGCCTAATTATATATATGTGCACTAGTCTAATATTTTTACTTATATTAACTCATTTCATCCTCATACCAATCCTGTGAGTAGCTATTAATATAGTTCCCGTTTTAAATATGAGAAACTGAGGCACAAGAAGGCTACATGACTTACCGAGATCCTGCAATTAGCAAATATGGAGCAGGCTGGGGGTTGATGAAATGGCATCTTAAAAACAGTAAGGTCTGGTGTTCCATAGAAAGTTAATTTGCCTTGCTGCAAAATAACGCTTTTTCTGCTTTCCCCAAACTTTCCTCCAGCCCTACCAAAAGTGTCTTCTGTGAGGTCGACAAATATTTGGGGTGATTGATTGAGTTAGTTTCTTATGGAATTCAAAGAAAGGTCCAAGTCCCATGTCTGGGCACAGTACAACTTCAAGGGGTGATCCAGCAGCCTGGGAGGTAGAGGAGGCCATGAAAACACATGTCCCACTTCCAGAATTCTCAGAATCTTGGGCAGTGGATTTTAGACAATTTAACCTGGATCACAGGGGGCAAGGAAGACCCAAATGACATCCGGGAGCACCAGTAGAAACAGCACCCCTCTGGTTGAAGGGACCAGAGCCCTGCCAGGACAGCTTCCCTCTTTACAGGCCCCAACAGCAGCCTGTAAATCACCACACAGACGATCAGACTCCACAGATTTAGGACTTTTCTGTAACAGATGAACAAACTGAGAAGGACATTGTACCCTAAGAAGCTGCAAACTGGATTTTGTTTAATTTTGCCATGACCAACGTTTTTAAAAATAAGTCACCAATATTTAAAATGAGAGGATTTTTGCATTTTAAAGGTCAAGATTTCTTGCTTGTCTTGAAAGTCTGGAAGCCTGTGCTGTCTTCCAGCAGAAGAGCAGTTCACCAGTGGCAGGTCTCACCACCCGCTGCACAAGGGCCAGGAAATTTCCAGGGTAATGTGGTCCCCACTCTGCCTGCTTCATTCATTTACTAACTGATCAAGTGCTAAATTTGAAGCTCCTGATACAGGACACAGAAACAGAGTTAGTGTCAATGCAGACCTGAACCTAAACGTCTGGCTTCCCTTTTCAGAGCCTTACTATATCATAGAGATTAGATTCCAGCACCAAAGTTTTTCTTAACAATGTATTCTGATGTCTAGTACAGTGTTTAGCACATCAGAAGAACTCAACACATTATTTCTTAACTCATGGATAGATGGATGAATGGATGAAAGCTCATAGTGGACAGTAAGCAGAAGGAGGTACATCCCCATTTTTCCTCCTATCACTGCCACCATCACCAAAGAGCTTCACAGACAGGGCAAGCGTCCATGTTGACTTCACACCCTTACCGAGAACCTGCCAGATGCAATTACGTTATCAAAGCCTGAAACTCCCCACCTAGGGAAGAAATGTACCACCTCTTCTTCTTGAGGATCAACTGTTCCAGCCAGTTCCCAGGGTCATGCTTCTCAGACTGGAGACATGAAGAGGACAAGTCAACCCAAACTAAAAGCAGGGGTGTAGACAAGCCAGAAGGTCTTCAAAAGATGGGTGGAGCCCAAGGAATCAGATGCTGAGTCATCATGATAAACCTCAGATCCCAAGGCATAGCCTTTGCTGTTGGCTGGATGGTATTTTAAGCCTTAATTATTATTCTGTTTTATACTTGCAGTCTCAGAGCCTTGCTATTAAAGTGCTTTCAAATGTTTGGGAAGTCAGTCGTGTTCAAGTTTATCCTCTTACTGTTTGGTTGACAGGAACTATTTGTAAACGGAGCGCACTGCCAGTTACCAGCATTTATTTGCAGTTATATCACAAATGTTTTTGAAACTTGTGTTTATCTATAATTTGACACATCAAGAGGACTTTTGCTCTTGGCCCGAGCTCCTGCCAAAGCAAATGGTTATGTGTTAAAGTTGCTTTCATCAGACCTTCACAGACCTAATGGCTGACTCTCACATCTCCCTCGCATCAGGGTTACCCAAACTGATGTTAAGAAAGCAATTGAACACATATGTGACAAGCTGGAGAGCCCAAGCAAGAGAGAAAAGGGGGTGGGGCTGGGGAGCAAGCTCTGCTTGGAGTCATGTTTTAAATAAAGAGCTGTTTTCAGAGAAGCTGGCTCTGACATTCACAAAAGCAATTTGGCAGAAGACCTAGTTACTCTCTCATCCACCTCTGTACTGATTATGATGATTGCTCTTTGCTCTGTTGCCTAACTCAGAGGAAGATGTGTCGGCACCCGAAGGCATCTGTTTCACTCGGCTTACTTACCCACCATTTCAGTTAAGCCCTAGAAATCCTATCTTGGCTTATTTGTGGAGAAAAGTTCTCCATTGGGAAGATAAATGCTTTTTGTGATGAATTTTGAAAATCATAGTACTTCATAGCTGGAAAGAGACCCTCAGAGATGAGCTAGTCCAAACCCTAGCTTATCTAATTCATGTATTCCTTCAACAAACATTTGCCAAGCTCCTTCCACATGCCAAGCACCATTCAACATGATGGGGAAATACTGGAAAGAAAACAGACACGGTTTCTCTTTCATGGAGCAAGTAAACAAAAGCATAATATCAGGAAGTGTTAGTTTCTATAGAGAAGACAAAAACAGGATAATGTGATAAAGAGTGATTGGAGAAGTGGTTCTTTTCATAGGGAGACCCTAAAAGGAGGTAATATTGGAGCTGAAACTAAGTGATAAGAAACTAGCCAAGCTAAGATGTTTGGGAAGCCAGACAGAGGAAAGAGCAAGTACAAAGTCTCTGAGATGGAACAAGTCTCACGTGCTGGAGAACAGAAAGCTAGCCATGAAACTGGGGCTTATAAGGTGAAGTTGGAGAGGAGCAGGGACCAGGTCATTAGGGCCCTGGGGATGATGATGAGGCAAGAAGAGTAAAGGGACTGACTTAATGTCTGTTGTACAGCACATGCAAGCACAGGTCTCTCTACTGCTATTCAGAACTGTTTTACTCAACACACATCATCCCTAAGACAAAGGCCACCATCCTTCCTCTCATATTTCCCCACCGCTGGCTTTGTGCTCTAAGAGACACAGGATATGGGAAAATATGTCTTGGCACAACACAGAGAGATTAATCCAGGAATACGTCACTCTCATAATGAAAATCATGCTTGATTAAAATGATCTCTCAGTCTGAGTTATTTTATATGCTTGTTTCTCCATATGCTTTTTAATATTTCTCATTTCCTATGATCCAGGCTCGTAGGAGAAGAAACTCTCTATATCGAGCATTTCCCAAAACTCACCAATTTGAGAATCACCTTCAGAGCTTGTGCCATATCTGTGTCTCCCCCCACTATTTTTTACTTAATATTTTTGTTTAAGCTGACATTATTTTATACTTCTTTCTACCTGAGCCAATTGATAATATTCATAAAATTATGAGTTTGATGTGCTAGGTAGTTTTTATTTTATTACACATTAAATAGATATATTAAAGTTTAAAAGTTCCAACTTTAATACCACCTTAAGTCATACTGTATGGGTAAATTTTTTAGGGGGGAAAAAGACCCACTTCCTGTGTCCAATAGGAGCACGCTTTCTCAGAGGCCAGCGATATAAGCGTTCCCTTTCCATTTCTCTCTTTTATTTTTGTTCCTGACATAAATATTTATGCCAACTTCCAATTCCTGCTCTTATTTCAATGATAGAATATACAAAATCTCCAGAATGTCTCATTTCTGAAAAGCTTAGGATTCCTAAATGAGAACAAGTAATACAACCGTCAACTCTTTTCAGCTCCCTTGGAAAGTGCCACCTGTAAGTGGCAGGTGTAGGGGAACAAGGGGGAAGAGAAGACAGAGTTCCCCTCTGGAAAGCCACTATCAAATGACATAGGTGCATGTATGCCATGGACCCAGGATAGCAAAACATATCAACAGGCAATATTTGTCAAACCACACATATTTAAAAAATCTTTTGTGTGAAAATTAAAATACTTACAAACGTAAAGAGAATAATATAATGAACACTCATGCACCTATCACCTACTATTAAGAATTATCAACTCATGACCAACCTCGTTTCCTCTGTACTCACACCCATTTCTCCCCCTCCAGTGGAGTATTGTGAGGCATGTCACAGACAGCCTTTCATTTCACCTGTAAATATTTCAGTATATATCTTTAAAAGGAGCCTGATTTTGACTATAATCACCATACCAGTATCACACTTGACAAAATTAATAATCCTTTAATACAATAAAATAGCTAGTGTTCAAAATGTAATTTTTTACAGTCGTTTTGTTCAAATCAGGATCCAAACAAGATCCACATAATCCATCTGATTGATATGTTCCATAAGTCATTTTAAATCAATAACCACCCCACTTGCCGTTTTCTTGCAACATATTTGTGAAAGAAATGAGATCATTGTCCTAAAGAGTTTCCCACATTCTGGATCTTTTCTGGTTGCGTCCTTGAAGTGTGTGTAACATATTCCTCTGTCCTCTAATTGTCCTCCAAATTGGTGTTTAATTCTAGAGCTGTTCTGTTCAATATGGGGGCCACTAGTCACATGCCTACTGAGCACTAGAAAAGCGGCTATTCTGAATTGAGATGTTCTGAAGTGTAAAATACATACAAGAGGCCAAAGACTTGGTACAAAAAAGTAAATATCTCATTAATAATGTTTATATTGATTATATGTTGAAATAATAGCACTTAATATTGGGTTGAATAAAAATATAGTTTTAAAATTCATTTCTGTTCCTTTTTCTGTCTTTTTTTTTTGCTGAGGAAGATTCGCCCTTAGCTGACATTCATTGCAAATCTTCCTCTGTTTTCGCTTGAGGAAGATTAGCCCTGAGCTAACATCTGTGCCAATCTTCCACTACTTTTTTTCTATATGTGGGAGACCACCACAGAATGGCTAGTGATTGGAGTAGGTCCATGCCCAGGATCCAAACTTGTGAACCCAGGCCACCAAAGCAGAGCACGAACTTTAACCACTTGGCCACAGGGCCAGGCTCTCTTTTTATTTTTTAATGTGGCCCCTAGAAAATTCAAAATTATATATGTGGCTTACATATTCCACATAGCCAGTGCTGTGCTAGAAGCTTAGTCAGGTTCAGATTTGATGTTCCTGTGAGAATATTTCATATACTACATGAGGAGATGTAGAATCACTGGTTAGCTCTCTTTTTTTGTGGGAAGATTGATCAGAGTTCTCAGCCTGATCCTTTCATTCTAAAATTACCTATCAGCCTCTCATCTAACAATTTTAGCAGCAATTAACAATTATGGTTTTAACCAGGGTTTCTCAGCCTCAGTACAATTGGCCTTTTAGGTAGGATAATCTGTTGTTGTGGGGGCTATCCTGGGCATGTAGGATGTTTAGCAGCATCCCTAGTCTCTACCTACTAGATGCCAGTAGCACCTGCCCCTGCCTCCAGTTGTGACAATAAAACTGTTTCTAGACATTGCCGAATATGCCCTACAGGGCAAAATCCCCTCCCCTGGGACCCAGCCCAACCCCCCCAATTTGAGAATCACTGGTCTAGAGCCATTGTCTCAGTAGGGCCCAACAAATTTAACCTCTTTGGTGAAGTCCTCCCTGAAACTGTCTTCCTACAACCAAGAATTAACACCTTCAACTTTATAGTTCCCTAGCATCCTGTGGCTCTCTATTAGCATTTATTGCATTATTTCATGATTGTTCAGGTCTGTCTCCCTCCCTAGAATGTGAGCTCCTCCACGGCAGCCTCTCTATCTTTGTGTTCCTACTGCCTGAAAGAAGACCTGAATTGTGGGGCTGAACGGAGGAAATGCCGAATGAGCGCAAGAGGCAAGAGCCTCTCAGTTCCCTGATCCCATTAAGAAGAAAAGCATGACTGCTTATCTGGCTGCTCTGGAACCATTTCTGAGGTTTGCCTATTAGAGTTTCCCTTGTGCAGAATTTACTGTTTGTGAGAAGAAGTTTGGAGTCAGATCTGTCGTTATACTTGAGAATTTATTCATTCATTCAAGAAACATATACTGAGCACCAACTACTGTGCAAACTCTTTTCTCAAAATTAGAGATACAGTGAAGAGTCAGAGAAGGTCCTCCCTGAGGACACTATATCCTAATGGTGGGAGATGGGGCTGGAGGGTCAATAAACAAATATACAAATAAATACATAAATAAGCAAGATAATCTCAATTTGGGATTATGAGTATGTAAGAAAATAACCAACATGATATGATAAAGAGTATGGAGGGGGAAGCAACTACTTTAGAGAGAGAGAGAATGAGATGGAGAAAGCCACGGGCAAAGCAGGGAGGAGCACTGCAGGCCGAAGAAAGAGCAAATGCCAGGATTTTGCAGTAGAAAAGAGCTAGCTGTGTTCAAAGAACAGATCATAGGTCAGGGAGCACACTGAGCAAGGGACATGTGGACCAAGACAGTTCAGAAGAATGGGCAGGACAGTGTAGGCCATGGTCAGCCTCTGGCATTCATTCTAAGGAGGAGAAGCTATTGAATAGCTTAAAAAACAGATTTGGGATGATATAATTTACATTTTTAAAAAATATAGCTTTGAAATCCAATCCATATTCTGTAAAATTCATCCTTTTTAAAGTGTACGATTTAGTAGTTTTTATTATGTTCACAGAGTTGTGCAACCATTACCAATATCTAATTTTAGAATATTTTCATCACCTCAGAAAGAAACCCCATACCCATTAGTAGTCACTCCTTGCTCTCTCCTACCCCCAGACCCTGGCAACTACTGACCTACTTTCTGTGTGGATTTGCCTGTTCTGGATATTACATATAAATGGAATCATACAATATGTGGCCTTTTGTGTCTGGTTTCTTTCACTTGGCATAAAGTTTTCCGGTTCATCCATGCTGTGGCGTGTGTCAGTGCTTCATTCCTTTTTATGGTTGAATAATATTACATTGTATGGATATACCACTTTTATTTATCCATTCATCTGTTGATGGACATTTGGGTTGTTTCCACTTTTTTGACTATTAAGAAACATGCTGCTATAAACATTTGTATAAAAGTTTTTGTGTAGACATATGTTTTCATTTCTCTTGGGCATATGACTAGAAATGGAAATATTGAGTCAGATGGTAATTCAATGTTTAACTTTCCAAGGACTTGCCAAACCATTTTCCGAAATAGCTGTACAATTTTACAATCCCAGCAGCAATATATAATGGTCCACGTTCTCCACATCCTTACCAACACCTATTATTTATCTTTTTTGTTTTAGCCGCCTTAGTGGGTATACAGTGGTATCTCATTGTGATTTTGATTTGTATTTCCATAATAACTAATGATGCTGAGCATCTTTTCATGTGTTTATTGCCCATTTTTACATTTTCTTTGAAGAAATGCCCATTCAAATACTTTGCCCATTTTTAATTGGGTTATATGGGTTTTTTATATCTGAGTTGGAAGAGTTCTTGTATTTTCTTGACATAAGTCCTTATCAGATATAAGATTTGCAAATATTTTCTCCCATGCTGGGAGTTTTCTTTTCATTTTCTTGCTGGTGTTCTTTGAAGCAAGAAAGTTTTAAATTTTGATGAAATCCAATTTACCTATTTTTTCTTCTGTCCCTTGTGCTTTTGCTGTTATATCTAATAAGGCTTTTCCTAAACCAAGATCACAAAGACTTGCTCCTACATTTTAAGAGTTTTATCGTTTTAGCTCTTACATTTATGATCCACTTGAATTAATTTTGTATGTGGTATGAGAGAGGAGACTCACTTCATCTTTTGTATATCGATTTCTAGTTGCCCCAGTACCATTTGTTGAGAGGATTATTCTTTTCCTATTGAATGGTCCTGCCTCCTTTGTCAAAAATAAGTTGACCATAAATGTGAGAGTTTATTTATGGAATCGCGATTCTGGTCTATTACCTATGTGTCTATCCTATGACGGCACCACAGGGTCTAGATTACTGTAGATTTGTGGTCAGTTTTGAAATTGAGAAATGTGAGTCCCCAGTTTTGTTCTTTTTTGAGGTTGTTTTGGCTGTTCTGATTCTTTTGCATTTCCACAAGAATTTTAGGTTTAGCTTCTCAATTTCTGAAAAGAACCCAGCTGGAATTTTGAGAGAGATAGTGTTGAATATGTAGATCAATTTGGGGAGTATTGCCATCTGAAGTCTTCCAAACCGTAAAAATAGAATGATTTTCCATTTATTTATGTCTTCTTTAATTTCTTTCAATGTTTTGCACCTTTCAGTGTGCATATCTTGTACTTCTTTTGTTAAGATTATTCTTAAGTATTTTATTCCTTTTGATGCTATTGCAATTTTTTTTTTTTTCCTTTTTCTCCCCAACGCCCCCCCGGTACATAGTTGTGTATTCTTCGTTGTGGGTTCTTCTAGTTGTGGCATGTGGGATGCTGCCTCAGCGTGGTCTGATGAGCAGTGCCATGTCCGCGCCCAGGATTCGAACCAACGAAACACTGGGCCGCCTGCAGCCGAGCGTGCGAACTTAACCACTCGGCCACGGGGCCAGCCCCAGCTATTGCAATTTTTAAGGTTCATTTTGGATTGTTCATTAATAGTGTACGGAAATACAACTGATTTTCATATATTGATCTCATACCTGCAACTTTGCTTAACTCATTTATTAGTTCTAATAGAATATATGTGTGTGTCCTTTTTGCCTAAATGCCCTGGCTAGAATCTCTAAATAGTGTTGAACAGAAGTGGAAGGAATGGATGGCTTTCTCTTGTGCCTTACCTTAGGGGTGATATTTTAAGTCTTTCACCATTAAGTTTGATATTAGAAGTGTGTATGTTAAAGATGTCCTTTATCAGGTTGAGGAAGTTGCCTTTGATTCCTACTTGTTAGGTATTTTTATCATGAAAGAGTATACTATTTTGTCAATGCCTTTTCTGAGTCAATGGTATTATCATATGATTTTCTTATTCATTCTGTTAATATGATGTAATACATTGATTGATTTTCATATGCATTCTTAAGATAAATCCCACTTGATCATGGTGTATAATTCTTTAAACATGATGCTGAATTCAGTTTGCTAGTATTTTGTTGAGGAGTTTTGCATTTATATTCATAAGGGTTATTGGTCTGTGGTTTTCTAGTGATATCTTTGTCTGGTTTTGGTATCAGAGTAATACTGGCTTCATAGAATATGTTAGAAAGTGTTCCTTCCTATTCTGTTTTTTGGAAGAGTTTGAAAATGATTGGTATTCTTTTTTAGACATCTGGTAGAATTCAGCAGTGAAGCCATCTGGGCCTGAGCTTTTCTTTGTGGAAAGGTTTTTTATTAATAATTCATTCTATTCACTTACTGTAGACTTATTGAGGCTGTCTACTTCTTCTTGAGGCAGTTTTGGTAGTTTGTGTCTTTGTAGGAATTTGTCCATTTCATCTATGTTACGTAATTTGTTGGCCTACAATTGTTCATACGATTCCCTTATAATATTATTTTATGACTGTAAGTTGAGTAGCGATGCCCCTCTTTCCTTCCCGAGTTTAGTAATTTGAGTCTTTTTTTCTTTGATCAGTCTGGCTAAAAGTTTGTTAATTTTATCCAGCCTTTCAAAAAATCAACTTTTAGTTTCCTGGATTTTCGCCATTGTTTTTCTAACTATTTCATTTATTAACTTCCACTCTCATCTGAATTTTCTTCCTTCTGTTAGCTTTGGGTTTAGTTTGGTCCTATTTTTCTAGTTTCTTAAAGTGGTAGTTCAGGCTATTGATTTAAGATCTTCTTTAATATAAGAAGTTACAGGAAAAGCGTCACCCCAAGCACTGCTTTCGCTGCATCCCATAAATGTTGGTATGCTGTGTTTTCATTTTCATTCATCTCAAAGTATTTTCTAATTTCCCTTGTGGTTTCTTCTTTGATACATTGGTTATTTAGGACCATGTTGTATAATCTCCACATATACGTGAATTCCCCAAATTTCCTTCTGTTATTGATTCTAATTTCATTCCATCATGGTCAGAGAACATACTTTGTATGTTTTCAATCCTTCTAAGTTTTTTTGGCTTGTTTTATGGCCTAAAAGATGGTCTATCCAAGAGGATGTTCATTGTGTGCTTGAGCAGAATGTCTATTCTCTGCTGTTGGGTAGAGTGTTCTATATTTATGTTAGGTATAGTTGCTGTATAGTGTTGTGCACGCCTTCTATTTCCTCCTGGTTTTCTATATAGTTGTTCTATCTATTATTGAGTGTAGGATATTGAAATTTCCAACTCTCATTGTTGAATTGTCTATTCTTCCTTTCAATTCTGTCAGTTTTTTCATCTATTTTCGGCTCTGTTACTAGGTTTATAATTTTTAGTCTTTTTCCTTGTGGATTAACACTTTTATCATTACAAAATCTCCTTTTTTTGTCTCTAGTGACACTTTTTTATCGTAAAGTCTATTTTGTCTGATTTTAGAATAGTCCCCTCCCCCCGAGTTCTCTTTGGTTATTGTTTGCATGGTATCTTTTTTTATATTATTTTATTTTCAACCTGTTTATGTATTTGAAACTAAAATGTGTCTTTTTTAAACAGCATACTGTTTGATGATTTTCCTTTTAATCCATTTTGCCAAACTCTGCCATTTTATTGGAATGGTTAGTCGATTTCCATTTAACATAATTACTGATAAGGTGAAATTTACATCTGATATTTTGCTATTTGTTTTCTATATATGTCTTTTTTGTTCCTCTAGCCCTCCATTATTGCCTTCTTTTGTGTTAGATATTTGCTAATATACCATTTTGATTACCTTGTCATTTCTTTTACTATGTATATATTTTAAGTTAATCTCAGTGGTTGCCCTGGCATTTTAACCTAAAACAACTTAAATCAGATCAATACCAACTTATTTTCAATATTATACAAAAACCTTGCTCCATTCCTTCACCTTCTTCATGCTATTATTGTCATACAAATTGCATGTTTATACATTATAAGTAACTATATGGTTACCATTATTGATGCTCTTTATATCATCATGTGAATTCAAGTTATTGTCTAGTGTCCTTTTATTTTAGCTGTAAGGACTTCCTAACTATTTCAGGTCCTTTAGTATTTCTTGAAAGGCAGGTCTGCTAGTGACAAATTCTCTCAGGAGAAACTTCAGGGGAAACAAAGGGGTCACTCTCAATAAGCCCCTGGGCAGTCTGACTTCTGGGCTTCAATGGCTGCTGAGGGCCAGCCATCTGGTGTTCACAACCACCCCAAAGGCATTCTCTTTCTTCTGCAAAATAAGCTCACAAATCCTCAAGGCCCCTGAGTTACCCCTCAAGTTAAACAGGAAAATTCGCAAATTGGTTTAATATCTGCAGGACCTCACAGGTGCCCGGCTTCAGTAACAGTGAAGATAGAGAACGGACTCAAAGTAACAGGTGATGAGGGACATGGAAATCCAAAGAGGACTTCTAATTATCTGGGCCGTTGTGAGCTTTACTAAGCAGGGGATACTGGTAGAGGAAGCTTAATCACATTTGAAACATTTTAGGTTAAGAAAAAAATCATGCTTCCTATAGCAAGCTATCAGAATTTACACACTTTAAAATGTAAATCCATTCGTCTTTTCTCATGGATGCTCAGAGTTCCCCACACAAATACCTATTTCTACATGCACTCAAGAAAATGCCACTATCAGGCAGCTTTGCCGTGGACTCTATACCTGTGGGCAGAGTCCTAAGTAGAGCTTTCATCTACTCCGCTTGTACTGACAAGGTGAACAGGAGACACTTTGCTTTGCCAGGCTTCCACTTAAGACAGAACCTAATTAGATCATCTCTGGATTTGATCAAAGAGGGTCTTCAGAAAGTTTAACGTGTTGGAATGGACTCAATTGCCAGACAGAAACCAGTGTGCCAAAAACAAAGCATTAACCAAAGCCAAGAAAACAGGGTTGGCTGAGGCATGGCTTGGTATGGGGCTCTAGGTATTTCAAACAGCGTGGTTTGATGGAAGCAATTAGGAACAGCAGTAATTGCCTGTCAGGCAACATTGCCATTTGCTGAGGACAGAGCTGATACATTTAGACACAAAGGCTGCCGGGCTTCCATTGTAGCCTTTCAATTTTGGATGTTGTCTTCTGCTTTCCATTACAATGAAGCTCAAGCTGCCGACCCCATTAAAATGTCAAGGTGGGAGGGAAAGAAGGTTTGAAATAAGTCTTTCAAGGCTATTGCCAAGGTTGGTTTTATTTATGGAGCAGGGTTCCTGTACACTCTTATTTTACCTTTTCTTTCCCTTAAGTGATGAAAGAACCAAGTCCTTTAGACCCATCACCAGGGAGCTGAGGAGCCAACTTCTGTTCTCTCCCTGGTGGGCTATAGTCAGGTCATACTCTACCCTCTTCTGTTCTTCCCCATACCTGAAAGAATGAGTTCAGGTGCTCCAGAGGGACTTTTCTGCACAAGTCCCTTAATCAGTGACTCTCAACCCTTCATAGGGTTTTAAATAACCTAGTTCCACAACTAGAAATGTTGTAGAAATCTGGAATTCCCTTTGCTCTCCCTTTGTTCAGAAATGCCCCATCACAAGCAGCTGCTCTTGCATCAGATTATTTTATCCCAAATTCAGGGTCAAGGAAAAAACAAAGGGTGCCCAACCTTAGGGCTACAGAGGGTTATAACATATGCAATGTGTCTGTAAGGAAATATAAGTTTGCCAGTGAGGAGGTAGGCTCCTGAGCTCCCTAGAGAATAGTAAAAAATCCAGGCACATTCACAGGTGGTATAAGCATTGCTGGTATTAGAGTCAATCCTAACTTTGAAGGGTATAATTGAAATAAACCAAAACAGAAATGCTGATCTAGAATCCCAGAGACGTGAGTCTCATCATATTATTTGTCTTCAACAAGCTGTGTACTCTAAAGCAAGATTTTAACTTTGTTCTGTTTAGAAATGTATACACAGGGCCTAGAAGACTACCTGGCACATAGTTGGCACTTGGCAAATACCTGCTGATTAAACATTTTTGAACCTAAGCATACTGGTCAGAAATATAAGGATTATATTAGTTTCCTAAGGCTTTCATAACAACGTACCACAAATTAGATGGCTTAAAACAACAGATATTTATTCTTTCACATTTCTGGAGGATAGAAGTCCAATATCAGGGTGTCAGCAGGGCCATGTTCCCCCTGGAATCTGTAGGGGAGAATCCTTCCTTGCCTCTTCCTAGCTTCTGCGGTGGTTGTCAATCCTTGGCATTCCTTGGCTTGCAGCTGCGTCACTCCAATCTCTGCCTCTGTTGTCACATGGTGTTCTGTGTGTCTCTTTCTCCTCTTCTTAAAAGGACACCAGTCATATTGAATTAAGGTCCCACCTACTCTGGTATGATCTCATCTTAACTAATTACATCTGCAACAACCTATTTCCAAATAAGATCACAGTCTGAGGTACTGGGAGTTAACACTTCAACATATCTTGGGGGGGACACAATTCTACCTATAACAAGGATAATTCCAGTTGTCTAATCTATCTCATCATTTGTTATGTGGACTCTCAGTAGAATAATGTCTTTAGACACAATGTCTTTATGGAAAAAGTCTTCAGAAATGACAGATTACTATTCACATAGTAATAAAGGAAGTTTCTTCCCCTTGTCATTTACTGTGAGGATGTAGTAATATTTCATAAAACTTAAATTGTCAATATTAATACTTAATAAGACTTCATAGCTTATTAATTCCATTAATATACATTATCCCACTTTAGCTTGTGAGGTGGGCAGGTGAAGAACTGTATCTCCCTTCTAGAGTTGAAAAAACTGAGACCGAGATATTAAATTAAATAACACAAAGGCACACAGCCTAACAATGGAATAATTGGTACCAGATCTCAGGGTGTCAGCCTCTAGCTCGCAATGGTGCTGAGATGACGATTTTTCCTTAGAGCCTTCATTTTCTCATCATTAGGTGGCCTGATGCAGAGACCAGAGTTCATCTCCTAATCTACTGAGACTGTCTAGCGCTATGAAACTTCTGTTCAATTGGGTCTAACTCCCTGTATTGTGGTGCTGGAAATGGAAGGTGGAATAAGGGAGAGGTGGGTCGCAAAAAAGGATGAGGGTAAGGAGTAATTACAATGAGTAGGTGAACTTGCAACACAGCCAACAAGGCATGAATTAAGTGTGGTGTATAGGATAATTAGTAGTCATTTAGTGCAGGAAAATTGCTACCAGCTGCTCAAACCCCAAGACTGAAGGGCTGATCTGTAAACAGTTATCTGAACAAGAAGGAAGACAGCTCCAAAATGAAGCTGTGCCCCATGGCCTAAAGGCTATGTTTTATTGTCCAGAGATGGCCATACCCCGAGATGAATTCATTATGCTCATTAATTAATGTTACACAAATTTCTTGGCCTGGACAAAAGCTCCTAGAGAACACTGAGTCATGGATTTGTGGGGAATAAGACCAACAAATGGGGTAAATAGGAATGTCAGAGTCCTGAAAACCAGAGACTGCTTTGAGTATGGACCTCCCACTTTATTTTCTGTAGCCAGTCAATAAACACAGTCTTATCCATCATCAATGCCCATTTCCTCATTGAATCCCCCTGCCTACCTCTCAAAAGGTTAGCATAAGCACTATTCCAAAGAGTCTGAGGTTTGTCTTCAATTTAGTACTCAAAGGCAGCTGAGTTACCTGGGAACTTTCAGAACAACAACAACAAAAAGCATAGGCAGAAAAGGTGCAAGATGACCCTGGAATATCTTATCACACCTGAAAGCAAGGACACTGTCAAAGACTATGAAAGTCAAGTCAGAAGGTCAAGAATTATCTCAAAGAGACTTCCAATGACTCAAGTGGGTAAATCTGAGCATTGACATGAATAATATCATACCAGGGAATTAAAATACTTCAAATATATTAAAATCCATGAGTTCATAAAATACTGAAAACAATAATGTCATATTTGCAGCTTGCTGGAAAACCAACACATTGCTCTGGAGACTTGTGAGTAAGGAAAGAATCAAGCAGTTAACCTGATTTCCTGTAGGACCTGTACCTGAGATAACAAACAATTGATGAGGGAAAGTTTTTCTTTATGGGAGGATTCCCAGGAATAAATGAAGAAGAAATGATATTATTCTTTTGCAAACTCTTAACTAAATAATGGATCTAGGCAAAGATCAATAATGGCCACTAACAACACAAAAAGAGAGACAATGGGATGTTATGATACTCTTGATAAAAGTAGACATCACTACCTATAAAGGATCCTTGTAAAAATTCATGTCAGATCAAGGGTAGTGATGTCAGCATTATGGTAGAGGGAGCTCTTCCCTTAGTCTCTCCCCTCTAAGATACAACAAAAAGCACATTCATCAACCAACAGAGGACATCACACAACACAACAAACATCTGAGAGATCCACACAGCCATATGTCCGAAGGTGGGGGTGCTGGACCCCCCAGGAGGCAATGGAAGGAGGTAAGGGGATCATTTCTCCCTCCCCCATGGCAGTGACCTAGGGGCAGGACCTCACAGCACCAGTGTGCAACCCTGAGAGGAGAAGGGAGAGAAAGTAGCCCTCCGCAGGAACGCTTGCACTCTTGAAGTTACCTCCCAGCCTGTGGGAACACCACACACCAAGGTAGCTAACCAATCATGGGAGTGTCCACACAAAGCCCTGCAGACAATGAGTAAAGAGCTTGGGTGTGCAGGATTGCACACATGAAAGAAAGTGCCCCTCATCACCTTGCTTGGTGCACAAGCTCAGCCCGACAGCCTAAGCAGGGGATTCCAGCCAGAGTGCCTGTGCATATGTTTGTAAAGCAGTGGTGGCAAGCAGTCAAATGCAGACACATCCTGTCAGCATAGATTCCAAAGGACAGGCACAGCTGTCAGAGATTGAGACAGGCTCAGAATACAAAGCTCCTGCCCCCACCCCAGATACTACCACTATGCAAAGGCACAAATCCATCCTATCAAACAGTATGAAGAGGTATACTAATACTGCAGACCAGAAGGAAAATGACAAGCACCCAGAAATTAATCCTGAAGGCAGAGAAATGTACATTCTAAATGAGAGAGAATTCAAAATAGCTATCATTAAATAGCTCAATGAGCTTTAAGAAAACTCAGAAAGACAGTTTAATGAAATCAGGAATAAAATTAATGAACACGGGGAATTCTTCACAAAAGAGATTGAAACTATAAAGAAAAACCAATCAGAAATGTTGGAAACAAAAATCACAATGAATGAGATAAAGAAAAATCTGGAGTCCTTAAATAGCAGACCTGATGTTATGGTGGACAGAATTAGCAATTTAGAAGACCAAAATACAGAAATGCTTCAGATGGAGGAGGAGGGAGAATTAAGATTAAAAAGAAATGAAGAAATTCTCTGAGAAATATCTGCCTCATTAGGAAGTGCAACATAAAGATTATAGGTATTCCAGAGGGAAAAGAGAGGAAGAGAGGAGCAGAGAGATTGTTCAAAGAAATAATAGCTGAGAACTTCCCAAACGTGGGGAAGGAACTGGAATTATAAGTAAAGCAAGCTAACATAACTCATAATTACATCATTGTAAAAAGACCTCCTCCAAGGCATATCTTAGTAAAACTGGCAAGTCAGTGACAAGGAAAAAATATTAAGGGCAGCAAGACAGAAGAAAATAACCTACAAGGCTATTTTCAGACTTTCAGTGGATTTCTCAGCAGAAACTTTACAGGCTAGGAGAGAGTGGAATGATATATTCAAAATTTTTAAAGACAAAAACTTTCAGCCAAGAACACTCTATCCAGCAAAAATATCCTTCAGATATGATGGAGAAATAAAGTCTTTCTCAGATAGAGAAAGGCTGAGACAATGTTCAAAATGAGACAATGTTAAAAAATGAACATTGCAGGGCCGGCCTGGTGGCGCAGTGGTTAAGTTCCCATGTTCTGCTTTGGCTGCCAGGGGTTCACTGGTTCAGAACCTGGGTGCAGACATGGCACTGCTTTGCAAGCCATGTTTTGGTAGGTATCCCACACATAAAGTAGAGGAAGATGGGCACGGATGTTAGCTCAGAGACAGTCTTCCTCAGCAAAAAGAGGAGAATTGGCAGCAGATGTTAGCTCTGGGCTAATCTTCCTCAAAAAAAGAAAAAATGAACATTGCCACAAGACTGCACCTACAAGAAATGATCGAGAAGACCCTCATACCTGAAAAAAAATAAAAAGAGTTTACGAAGCCTTCAGCAAGGAGATAAATGGGCAGATAAAATTTAAAAACTGCAGTTCTCTATCAGAACACTGATAGAAGTTAGTGAACACTTAATTATAACATTAAAGATAAAAGGAAGGAAAACATCAAAAATAAATATAATCACTGCATTTTGACCACAAAGTCACAACACAAAATGGAATGCAGTGTGATAACAATAGCTTATTTGGGGAAGAGGACAGGGATTGGACTTGCTTATACTAAGGAAACAAGAGGCTATCAGAAAATGGACTATCTCATCTACAAGATCTTTTATACAAACCTCATGGTAACCACTAAACAAAAAACTAGAACAGAGACACAAATAAAGAGAAAACTGATAACAAATAAAGAGAAAACTGAATAGAAAGAGAAAACTAAAGAGAAAACAGTTTCAGAAAACTGAAACAAATAAACTGAAACAAATAAAGAGAAAACCATCAGAGAGAATGACTAAACTGAATTGGCAGTCCAAACTACACAGGATGACAAACAAGGGAAATACAGAACAACTGGAAAACAAGTGATAAAATGGCAACATTGAGCCCTCATACATCAATAAACACTCTAAATGTAAACACATTGAATTCTCCAATCAAAAGACACAGAATGGCTGGATGCATTAAAAAACAAAACCCAACAATAAGCTACCTGCAGGAAACACATCTCAGCTCTAAAGACAAACACAGGCTCAGAGTGAAGGGATGGAAGATGATACTCCAGGGTAATGACAAACAAAAGAAAGTAGGTGTTGCCATACTTACATAAAACAAAGAAGACTTCAAGATAAAAAAGGCAATGAGTGGCAAAGAGGGGCAGTATATAATGATAAAAAGGACACTTCACCAAGAGGACATAAAACTTATAAATACATATGCAACTAACACAGGAGCACCAAACTACAGAAAGCAACTATTAACAGACTTAAAAGGAGATATTAACAGCAACACAATAATAGTAGGGGACCTTAACAACACACTTACATCAATGGATAGATCATCCAGACAGAAAGTCAACCAGGAAATAGTGGAATTAAATGTAAAACTAGACCAGATGGCCTAAATAAATATATATAGAACACTCTATCCAAAATCAGCAGAATATACATTCTTCTCAAGTGCACATGGAGCATTTTCAAAGATAGACCATATGTTGGGAAACAAGGCAAGCCTCAATAAATTTAATAAGATTGAAATCATATCAAGCATCTTTTCCAACTATAATGCTATGAAACTAGAAGTCAACTACAAGAAAAAAGGTGGAAAAGTGACAAATATGCAGAGACTAAGCAACATGCTACTGAAGAACTGATGGATCATTGAAGAAATTAAAGGAGAAATAAAAAAATATCTGAAGACAAATGAAAATGAAAATACGAACTCACATGGGATGCAGCAAAAGTGGTCCTAAGAGGAAAATTCATAGAAATACACGCCTACCTTAACAAACAAGAAAAGTCTCAAATAAGCAATCTTAAACTACACCTAACGGAACTAGAAAAAGAAGAACAAATCAAGCCCAAAGTCAGCAGAATGAGGGAAATAAAAAAAATTATAGCAGAGATAAATGAAATTGAAACCAAAAAAACAGTAGAAAAGGTCAAAGAAACTAAGAGCTGGTTCTTTGAGAAGATAAACAAAATGGACAAACCCTGACCCAGACTCAGTAAGAAAAAAGAAAGAAGGCTCAAATAAATAAAATTAGAAACGAAAGAGGAGAAATCACAATGGATATCACAGAAATACAAAGGATTATAAGAGAATACCATGAAAAACCATATGCCAACAAATTAGATAACCTCAAACAAATGGATAAATTCTTAGAATCACACAACCTCCCAAAACTGACTCAAGAAGAAATAGAGAATCTGAATAGATCACTCTCAAGCAAAGAGATTGAAACAGTAATCAAAATCCTCCAAAAAAAAAAAAAGTCCAGGATCAGATGGTCTCTGGAGCATTCTACCAAACATTCAAAGAAGATTTAGTACCTATCTTTCTCCAACTATTCCAAAAATTAAGGAAGACGGACCACTTCCTAACACATTTTACAAGGCCAACATCACCCTGATCCCCAAGCCAGACAAGCACGACACAAAGAAGGAAAATTACAGGCCAATATCACTGATGAATATAGATGTAAAAATCCTCAACAAAATATTGGCAAACTGAATACAGCAATACATTAAAAGGATCATACACCATGATCAAGTGGGATTTACACCAGGGATGCAGGGATGGTTCAACATCTGCAAGTCAATTAATGTGATACCCCACGTTAAAAAATGAGGAATAAAAACTACATGATCATCTCAATAGATGCAGAGAAAGCATTTGAAAAGATCCAAAATCCATTTATGATAGAAATCCCCAATAAAATGGATATAGAAAGAAAGTACCTCAACATTATAAAGGCCATATATGACAAACCCACAGCCAACATCATACTCAATGGGGAAAACCTGAAAGCCATCCCTCTGAGAAGAGGAACAAGACAACGGTGCTGACTATCACTACTCTTATTCAACATAATACTGGAGGGTTTGGCCAGAGCAATTAGGCAAGAAAAAGAAATAAAAGGTATCCAAATTGGCAACAAAGAAGTGAAACTCTTGCTGTTTGCAGATGACACGATTCTATATATAGAAAATCCTAAAAAATCCATCAGAACACTATTAGAAATAATCAACAACTACAGCAAATTTGAAGGGTACAAAATCAGCATACAAAAATCAGTTTCATTTCTATACTCTAATAATGAACTAATAGAAAGAGAACTCAAGAATACAATCCCATTGATAATCACAACAAACAGATTAAACTATCTAGGAAGAAATTTAACCAAGGAAGTAAAAGACCTATACACTGAAAACTATAAGACATTATTGAAAGAAATCGATGATGACAAAGAAATGGAAAGATATTCCATGGACATGGATTGGAAGAATAAACATAATTAAAATATCCATACTACCTAAAGCAATCTACAGATTCAATGCAATCCCAATCAGAATCCCAGTGACATTCTTCACAGAAATAGAATAAAGAATCCTAAAATTCACATGGGGTAAGAAAAGACCCTGAATAGCTAAAGCAGTCCCGAGAAAAAAGAACAAAGCTGACAGCATTACAATCCCAGACTTCAAAATATACTGCAAAGCTATAGTAATCAAAAAATCATTGACATAAAAACAGACACATGGATCAATGGAACAGAATTGAAAGTCCAGAAACAAAACCACAAATTTGTGGATAGCTAATCTTCGACAAAGGAACCAAGAACATACAATGGAGAAAAGATAGTCTCTTCAATAAATGATATTCGGAAAACTAGATTGCCACATGCAAAAGAATGAAAGTAGACCATTATCTTTTGACAAACACAAAAATTAACTCAAAATGGATTAAAGACGTGAAACTATAAAACTCCTAGAAGAAAATATAGGCAGTACACTCTTCAACATCAGTCTTAGAAGGATCTTTTCGAATACCATGTCTACTCGGACAAGGGAAACAAAAGAAAAAATAAATGGGACTTTATCAGACTAAAGAGCTTCTGCAAGGCAAAGGAAACCAGGAACAAAATGAAAAGACAACCCACCAATTAGGAGAAAATATTTGCAAATCATATATCTGATAAGGGCTTAATCTCCATAATGTATAAAGAACTCACACAACTCAACAGCAAAAAAGCAAACAACTTGATCAAAAACTGGGCAGACGATAGGAACAAAATTTTTCTGAAGAAGATATACAATGGGGGAATGAAAAGATGTTCAACATCATTAATCAGCTGGGAAATGCAAATCAAAATTACATTGAGATATCACTTTATACACATTAAAATGGCTATAATAACAAAGACAAAAAATAACTAATATTGGAGAGGATGTGGAGAAAAGGGAATCCTCATACACTCCTGGTGGGAATGCAAACTAGCATGGCCACTATGGAAAACAGTATGGAGATTCCTCAAAAAATTAAAAATAGAAATACTATACAACCCTGCTATACCACTATTGGGTGTTTATGCAAAGCACTTGAAACCAACAATACAAAGAGACTTATGCACCCCTATGTTCATTGCAGCATTATTCACAATAGCCAAGACGTGGAAGTAACCCAAGTGCCCATTGATTGATGAATGGATAAAGAAGATGTGGCATATATATACAATGGAATACTACTCAGCCAGAAAAAAACAAAACCGTCCCATTTGCAACAACATGGATGGACCTTAAGGATATTACGTTAAGCAAAATAAGCCAGACAGAGAAAGACAAAGACCATATGATTTCACTCATATGTGGAAGATAAACACACAGACACAGAGAACAGAATAGTGGTTACCAAAGGGAAGGGGGTTGAGGGTGAGCATAAGGGGTAAAGGGACACATATAGATGGTGACTTACAAAGAATAATGTACAACTGAAATTTCACAATGTTATAAACTATTATGACCTCAATAAAGATTTTTTTAAAAAGTCACAGAACCTCAAAAAAAAAAAAAAGAAAATTCATGGCAGATCAAGCTTGTAGATCTAACTACCAATTTACAGGAAGTACAAAGAACAGGGATACATATCAAATGATACTATGGGTATGCAATCAGAAAAATCCAGAATGTGCAAGATTCCATAGGACAAATTATTTGGTTTCTTCCACAAATAGGGAGAGGCCAGCCCAGTGGCACAGCAGTTAAGTTCACGCATTCCGCTTCAGTGGCCCGAGGTTCACCGGTTCCCTAGTTGCAGCTATGGCACCACTTACCAAGCCATGCTGTGGCAGCGTCCCACATATAAAATAGAGGAAGATGGGCACAGATGTTAGCTCAGGGACAATCTTCCTCAGCAAATAGAGGAGGATTCGTAGTGGCTGTTAGCTCAGGGCTAATCTTCCTCAAAAAAATAAATGAATAAAATTAAATTTAAAAAAAAAAAATAAATTAAAGGGAGAAAAAGAAAGAAGGAAAAGAAATTGTGATCAACTGAATTGTTGACCTCTGCCATTCGCTCCTTTCTACATCCATACCCATGCCACGGCCCCACTGTGGGAGTAGTGTACCTCTCTGCCCTTGACTCTGGGCTTGGCAATGAGAATTGCTTGAATAATAGAATGGAATGGAAGTTAGAGTGCAAAGCTCTAAAGACCTTAGGAGACCTCTTGGGTTTTCACTCACCCTCTTGTACTCCTGCCCTTGTCGTGGGAAGAGCTTCAATTGGGTGGCTGCTGATCTTTCAACCAGGCCAGTGAGCATATCAATGACAATAACAGTGGGTTGAAGACAGGAAGCCACAACCCAATATTCTAGACAAGATGTACAACCCCAAGAAGGTAAGAGCATCCTCCCCATCCCAACACATCCCCTTGATCTGCCAGCACCACAATCATGAAGTGATTAAAATTTCCTGACTTCTCTGCAGATGGAGTGAAAACAGAGAAAACTGATTTAAGAACAAGAAATAAAGAGTGACGTATCTGATTCAAATCCACTATAAATTAATTTTAGTTCCTAGTCTTTGTTAGGTTTAGTATCAAAGACAGTAAAATACATCAACCAGTTCCTAGGACAGGATTGTTTACTCTTGTGTCAGAGTAAAGTAGAATGTGCCATCACCAGCACTAGGTTAAAATATTTTTGTGAAATGTTTCTGGGTAGAGACCTGAGCATGTAAATGGGCAGAGATGAATGTTCCTTATAAGCAGCTCTCCTGTAAGGAGGA
The DNA here is from genome assembly GCF_021613505.1 of Equus quagga. NCBI lineage: Eukaryota > Metazoa > Chordata > Mammalia > Perissodactyla > Equidae > Equus > Equus quagga. The sequence continues at coordinate 53,752,169 of NC_060273.1, read as the reverse complement.
TGACTGCTTCTCTAACTTGAGATATTAATTCAGGTCCTCAGTCTGGGCTCCTTCTCTGTAAGAAGTCTGGAAAGAAGCATGCTGGTCCATGTCAACAACTTTGTAGGACCTTGGGATCCAAAGATTGGGAGTAGGGGGGATAAAATACACTTTCATCAAAAAGTCAGAACACATTCTCAGTTGAATCTTTTAACTTTTAAGGGAAGAATTTATTATGGAGGTTTGCAGCCTGAAGCAAGGCAAGGAACATGTGAAGACACTCTCTGCGGTAGGTCTTCACTTTCTTTCTAGAGAAAAACAACTGGGAGAAACCCTAAAAGGACAGGGCCACACTCAGCCCTCGGCATAGCTCATAATCTCAAACCGTCAACCCAAGAATCCAGAGCCACTTAAATTAGCAGTCAGTCCAGAAGTTGCAAGTATGTGATGATCTCTTCCATCCCAGGAACTTCAGAGCCTATAAACTGTGAAAGGTCATAATTTCCAAAAATGGCTATAGTGATGTTTTTGGTCTCCCATGCCCTTCCAGAGCCCTGTCAGCTCTCAATCAAGAAGTGAAATCTTTTTTCCCTCCTCTTGAACCTGGGCAAGACTCTGTGAGTAATTTGATGAATACAGTGCTGTGGAAGTGACACTGTGAGACTTCCGAAGCTAGGTTATAAAACGCTCTCTCTCTCAAGATTCTTGTGCTTGGAACCCAGTCACTGTGCTGTGAGGAAGCCCAATCAAGCCTATGTGGAGAGGCCATTTGGTGAAGCGCAGGTGGATAGGAACTGAGGCCACAAGCCAACAACCAGCACCAACCCCTGGCTGTGTGGGTGAATAAGCCTTCAGATGATTCCAACCTCCAGCCTACAAGTCTCCCAGCTGAGACCCCAGACATCCTGGAGCAGAGCAAAGTACCCCTTTTGTGCCCTGTCCAAACTCCTAACCCACTGAATCTACAAGAAGGCAGAGAGTTAGTATGTAAATGCAGCTTCTCAATCTAAAGAATCTCACAGGCCAAGATCCCCAGTGCTCTGATACCCCTCGGCTGGTTTTCCATCATAGTCATATATTGGCCTCAGCAATGTGTAAATGAAATGACTAGAGGTGTTTGTCCTGGTTGGAAGAAAATTGTTGTTGATTTTTCAAGGATTTCAAGGCCATGCTTTGGGCAAGATGATGTCTCTTAGGAAGAAAGTACTTAAGGAGACATAAACTGGGATAGTCAAGACTGCAATGGCAGCAGGGAATCAGGGTCACACAGCACAGGAAGAGCCTCCTAAGAAAGGGATACACTACAGTGGATCAGGAGAAGAGAGTAAAGAAAACCAGACACCCACCTGAGAAGGGTCTGTCAGTAATCTAAGAAAGTGTTTACAATTCTAACCACTATAGGTTTGGATCTCCAAGAAGAATAAAATAACTCAAAACTAAGTTGTTTTTCTCGAGAACTACCATGTGCCCAAAACTTTCACTTATGTTAACTAAATTTAATTTTACAACAACCATGAGATATTTACCATTTTTATCAGTCCTTTCTTACATTAGTTTTTATTATAAAAGACTTATAGTTTCATTGTGAAATTTTCTTGAAATTTAGAAGTCTTAAGAGTAAAAGTGAAGGTCCTTCTTTATCTTCTTACCTAACTCAACTATTCTCCCCTTCTCAAAAGTACCTACTGGTTTACTACGTCTTTGAAGATGTGCCACTGGTGTTCATCTTTCAAGAGCTGTTTCTCTTCTGTGTGTTCGTGTGTGTGTGTGTATCCATTTAAAGAACATGAACGGGATCATACTGTTGTGTATCATGCATTTGCTTTTTCATTTAATAATATATTGTGGAAAGATCCCCCATATCAGCAGATACAATGCTATCCCATTGCTTTTAAAAAAGTTTTAGGTATTTTGCAATACAGATACACCATGATTTCTTTAGCTTTCCCTCATCGATGGGCCTAACTTTAGGCTATTACACATAATAGTGCAATAAGCATCTTTGTACACACATTGTTGGACACATGGGTGTACTTCTGTCATATTGATTCCTAAGAGTATGATTTCTCGGTCAAGGTCACATGAATTTTAAATCTTGTATTATCCTAATTTTTAAGATAAAGAAACATATTAGCAAGGTTAAGAAATTTGTCCAAGGTAACACAACTGGAGAGTGGCAGAGCAAAGATCCAAATCCACGTTTTCTGATTCCAAGTCCCATGTGTTTTCCATGGTGTCACACTGTCTAGGAAGAGCCAGAGCTGAATCATGGTCAATGCCCATTAGATGGAACTCTCTATTTTTTTTTTTTAAGATTTTATTTTTTCCTTTTTCTCCCCAAGCCCCCCGGTACATAGTTGTATATTCTTCGTTGTGGGTCCTTCTAGTTGTGACATGTGGGACGCTGCCTCAGCATGGTTTGATGAGCAGTGCCATGTCCATGCCCAGGATTCGAACCAACAAAACACTGGGCCGCCTGCAGCAGAGCACACGAACTTAACCACTTGGCCACAGGGCCAGCCCTGGAACTCTATATTTTCTTAAACCCTTGCCCACTCCTTAGGAAACAAGAAGGAAAAACAAAGCCCTACTCACGTCTTACATGCCTTTTTCTTTTCTTTTTTGTTTTAGAGATTCACCCTGAGCTAACATCTGTTGCCAATCTTCCTCTTTTTTCTCTTCCTCCCCAGACCCCCAGCACATGGTTGTATATCCTAGTTGTAAGTCCTTCTAGTTCTTCTACGTGGGATGCCACAGCATGACCTGATGAGTAGTGCGTAGGTCTGTGCCCAGGGTTCGAACTGACAGATTCTGGGCCACTGAAGCAGAGCGCGCGAACTGAAACACTCAGCTACAGGGCTGGCCCCCTTGCATGACTTTTAAGTAATGTGACTCACTTTGTATTAGTCAGGGTACACTAACTGCTATAACAAACAACCCCCTAAATCTCAATGGGAAACACAATAAAGCTTTATTTCTTACTTGTGTCATGATTCAAAACAGAATGATGATGGGGGGGGTGCTCTGTTCCTCAAAGTCATTCAGAGACCAGCTCCTTCCACTTAGTTGCCTCAGTTCTGGAGCACTGAGAAGGGCATAGACAAACTACCCCTCTCTTAACCATCTTGGCCTGGAGGTGTCATGTCATTTCTGCTCATATTTCACTGGCAGAACTCGGTCATATGTCCAGACAAAACTACAAGGAAACTTGAGTGTTAAAGTCTAGCTATGTGCCCAAGAAGAAAAGAAATCATGGTTTTAATGAACATATAGGCTTGCCTCTGGCACAGTAAGGAATTATAACATAAAAATGTAGTGAACGTTGTGACACTTAATTTTATGTCAACTTGACTGTGCCATGGGGTGCACAGATACATTATGTCTGGGTGTGTCTGTGAGGGTGTTTCCAGATAAGATTAGCATTCAAATCAGTGGGCTCAGTAAAGTAGACTGCCCTCTCCATTGTGGGTGGGCATCATCCAACCCCCTGAGCACCTGCATAGAACAAAAGATGGAGGACGGAGGAATCTGTCCCTTTTTTCTTCCGGCCTATTTGCTTGAGTTAGGACATCAGTCTTCTCCTGCCCTTGGACTGGGATTTACACGATTGGCTCCCTGGGTTCTTAGGGCTTCAGACTCACACTGGAATGACACCACTGGCTTTTCTGGGTCTTTAGCCTGCAGATAGCAGATGGTGAGACGTCTTAGCCTCTATAAGCCAATTCCTCCTATCTCTCTCTCTATATAATGCATTTATTATATATATCTCCTGTTTGTACTGTTTCCCTGGAGAATCTTGACTAATACAAACATTTATTGAGCAATTGCTACATGTCAGTCAATGCTCTAAGTGTGCTAGTGAGTAATGTCATTTAATCTTGACACCACCTCTGAGATAGGAACTATTTCCTCTTTCACATTTTATGGATGAAAAAACTGAGGAACAGAGATTAAGTTATTTGCCCAAGTTCACAGAGCTAGTAAGTGGTAGAGCAGGGATTCAGACAGGCTGGCCAGGTGCCACACTCCCCGGAATTTCTTTAGGTGGCCTTTAAAATCTCAGATCAGATACCCTCATCTTGGGAAAAAACAACAACAACAAACAGCACTGCTTGTGTTACAAAACAGTTTTAAATTCAACTTTTTTCATGTAAATGTATTTGAGTTTTTTCAATGAATGTTCTTTATTGCATCCTGGCCTCAATGCCAGACCTAATTAATCATCTCTTTGGTCCCCCATTATTCTTTGTGGCAGCTACAAATCCCTCTTTAGAAAGAAAACCTTCAAGTCTTGCCCTAAGAGGAAGGCTGGGGGAGAAAAGGAGGGGTCTTGTTCCTGTTTGAATCAATTGTTTACTTAACCCTGTGGCTGAATTATAAACAGTGGGGTTTTTTGTTTTGTATTTTTAAGGCTGAAGAGAGAATTCAATTGGTTCAATTCTTAGAAGGGAGAGGGCCAAAGTCTGACCAGGGCTCCAATGTGCAGGAATGCATCCATCTTTTTTTTCATATGTTTGGGTTTTTCTTTCATTCTGTGTTAACACAGGCAAGGAAGAGGAGGAGGAGGGAGAGAGGTAGCAGAGGAGATGGAGATGCAGAGTGAGAGGAAAGGGGGAAAAGCGAAGGAAGAGGAGGCAGCTCCAGGCACACTGGCCAAGCCTTTGGAGATGCTAAAGATAAGGTTCATGTTTCTCATGCTTGGGGAAGAAGCAAGTCCGATATTCACCTGATAGCCTCAGCTAAGGCAGTACTGAAATAATTATGCCCTGAAAATATTGAAAGACTTACAAACCAGTTGGTAAATATCCATTGCTCCCAACTTCCTGAGTGCACCACCATCACATCAAGTGCTTAGTCCACCTCCTATGACCAAGACCTCCACACCACCCAGCAACCAAAGGGGTGGCTCCTGATACTGCAGGGGTCTTCTGTGACCTGCTCCATTACCAGGGTGGCATTGTCCAATCTTCCTGTCCTATAGGTTGTTAAATATTTTGACTATCACCCATGGGCAGAAATCCCTACTCTACAGCCAATGAACAAGGCTGTCATTATCCCAAGCTTCCCTTGCTTTTTTCACGCCTGACTATCCCTGGCTGAGCATCTGATGCTCTGAGAACACCAGCAGATGGGTCATTTTGGATGTTATCAGTCAACTTGCCCTTGGCCATCCACTCAAGACAAACAAAGCTAGAGGGATGGTTTACCATCTCTGAGCTGGGGATGGAAGGGATGGAGATGCTGAAAGAATAGAGAATGGGGTAAGATCTGTAAAGTCCTCAGGGTGAGAAGGAAAACCAGAGGCCTTCTTGTTTGCATAACAGAAAATCATAGGATGACTCCCTGTTTTGGGTGTTGTACAGTTTACATGACATTGCACAGTTTATAAAATTCTTTCACATCCATAATCTCACCTGACCCTCATGACAAAGCAGAGGTGATGATTCCAGTTTCATAGAGAAGGAAATTGAAGTCCAGAGAGGAGATGTGACTTGCCAAGGTCCTGGAGCTAAAATTTGAACACGTGGCATGTTGAAAGCCCTCCACTGTGCCTTGTTAGTAACAAGCAGGAACTGTCAAAAGTTCCCAAGAAGAGTGATATGGTGGGTCTGATATCAGTCAAAATCCCTGGAGTTTTATAGAATGTTACTCATTTCAATTTTATTTTGCCCTCATTCTTTCATGTGCCCTTCTCAATAACCATGTGAAGACATCATAGGACACATCATTGTCTACATTTTAAAATGAGCAAATGGGATCCCAATGACGCTCAGTGATTGACAAGGTCACGCACATGGTGGGTGACAGCAAAGCCTGGCTGGGGCGCCAATGTTCTGAATCCTTGTCCAATGCTTATCACTGCCCTGTATCATCTACTGCTGCACACACATCTCATGTTCTTCCAAGGAGGAAAAGAGACAGTGTGGGTAAGAAAATGCTGAATCATCAGGTACTGCCTCTCCATCATCCTGAGCAGAGCGGGAATCAGATGACCTACATGTGAAATAAGCCAAAAAGAACTTACTGTCTGAGAATATATTCTTAGGTAGGAATTCTACCTCTCCCATTATGCTTTGTTCTACTTCCAATAAAATTAAGAAAGGAGGCTGAAAAGAAATGAATACTTTTTATTTCTACTACCTTATCTCATTTAATCACCATAACAATTGTTATGCAAAAGTACAATTATCCACTCATAAAAATGAGGAAACAGGGTCTGAGGCATTACATAATTTGCTCAGTCTTACAGGCAGGAATTTGCCTTCCTGAATGTTCAGGAACTTTGTAAGGAGATGCCCCCTTTAACATGATGCAGCTTTGCCATTTGGAGTGAAAAGTATGAATTCTGGCTCTATCCCTCAGAATCTGTGTGATCCAGAGCCAGTTATTATTTTGTTCCTTGACACTCAGCTTCCTCATTTCTAAAATACAGATAATACACCCCCTTCCCAAGACGGTTATGAGGATTAATATCAATAACTAACATTTATTGAGCGTTTATGCATGCTAGGCACTACTCTATGCCCTTTCCATGTGTTATCTTATTAACTGCTCTGAACATCTCTATGAGACTGGGTATTACTTTTCAGCCACATTCTCCCGGTGAGAAATCTGAAACCCATAGCATTTAAAAGACACATCCAAGTTAGTGGCTGGGAGAGCCAGTATTTGAAGTCAAGATGTCTAACTCCGTACTCCACGTACACAATAGGAGCTCAATAAACAGTGTCTATTTCATCAACATTAGGACTGGTGACCAAAGTGAACCTGGGATGGGCAATTTACTGGGACCAACCCACCAAACATCTTAAATCACACACCTAAAATGCTTAAATAGGGGAGAGGCAATGAGTCCTCCAAAGACACAGAGGCAATATAAGCATCGACAGCCTTTAAATGGCCTGATGGAGACTTCAGAGAGAGAGAGGCCACTCACTCCACCTCCTAGTCCATACAGGGTCCCACATCATCTGTGAAGGTTTGGGGCTCCCATGCCATTAGTCTCTCCTCTAGGCTTGGATGGGAGAATGATCTCAAGGAAAACAGCATGCATTCTAGAAACACTCAGAAGACACAAGAGCCTGTTATTAAAGAACAAAGTATTTTTAATAAATTGAATGTTATATGAACATACCCAGTCACACTTACATATGTACATACACACACAAACACAATTTTCATAACTTTTCTTCTCTCTCTCTTTCACATACTCTGCAAACACTCTCTTCAGCAGCTGGCAAGCTGTTTCTCATCCTCCCACTCAGCTGAATGCCAGTTGTCTCTCCATCCCAACCCAGCCTCTCATAATGGTTTCAGCTTCCAAGAGACAGCTTGACTCAAAATGCCATTCAGTCCTATGCCAGGAGGAGTGCTAGGACTCGTCCAGCAGGGAGGGACAGAAAAGATGACAGCCAGAATCATCGTCCAAGGAGAACTCTAGGAATATGAGCATCTGCAAGGCATTTCTGCGCAGAGGTGGACCTGTAACCTCTGAAAGTTACCAGCCTATCAGGGAGTAAGTCATGGGACAAGAGGTGTCTTCAATACTAGTCTCTGGCCTCAACCTACCTTAAAAGTTAAATGTATAAGACAAATCATGCATTTCATGTTACTTGTATACATGTTGCTTTTCCTCACTTAATGGTGCATCATAAGTACCTTGCCTTGCCCTAAATTTTACTCATACTTTAACAAGAAACCCCAGAAACTGAAGAACAGACTGAAAACCTGAGAGTTCTCTGATTTACATTTTTTTGATTCAGTCTCCTATTGCCTGTCAATTTTACCTGTAATGTGCTCGTGATAATCATCTGTGGAAACTTCTGTGCTATGACTCTTTCTTCTGGGAACAGACCTTGATCCCAACCATGGCCATAAAGGTGGGTCAGTGACCAGGCTGGGCCAGTCATAGTTTCTCATCACCTGTGCACAGAGGTTCGTCCAAGAGGTAAGCACATGGCCCAAGGCAGCCAATCAGTATCCTTTCCCTGGATTTTCAAAACTAAAGCTGGGATCAAAAAGTGCTCCTTCTTATTTGGTTGCAATACTTTGTGGACATGACCCAAGTAGCCACAGTTCCAGTCCAGTGAAGAGAGCTACTCAAAGAAAATGGAACAATAATTAAGCTGAGAGGAGAGCTTCTGTGGTGTTTCCTGGTTCTCCACTTCCTGGTTTGATGAGCTAATATATTTTTTTTTATAAGCCTGGCCGTTTCACTGGGTTTCTGTCTCTTGACTAAAATAATGGCCAGGGTTTGAAATGTGGTGGGGTGGGGGAATGAGGTGATAAGCCATCTAGCCCCCCAAACCTTGTTATAGTATAGTAGCCAAAGACGAACAGACTTTGAGAGTTTATATCTCAGTTAGGACAATGTGTTGCTAAGTTACCAAAAAAGCCATTTTTTTCCCAGCACAAAATGGCTACAAAATAAAGGGAATTTATTGATCCACGCAGCTGAAAAGTCAAGAAGCGGCTCTCACATACAGACAGCAAAGCTCAATCCAAGCCCTCAAACACTGTCCCCAACAGCTCAGACCCTCTGCATCTCTCCTTTCTGTCTTCTGTGAAGTCAGCTTCATCCTTGGGCTCCATTCAGACAACTGAGAAAATCTTTGTAAGACAGGCTGATTCCCACCCCAGTTGTGTCACCTGCAGCCTTATTTATTCGTGAAAACAATCTGAAAAGTTTGAATATGATGCAAATGGAGATTGTGCTTCCATTTTTATAAAATAATTTCAAAATCATCTGTCTGTATGTGTGTGTGTAGGACTGTACAAGCATGGAAATGTAGGAGAGGGTAGATATCAGGTCACCAAAATTGTTTACGTGGGGCGGAGAAGGCAAGCAGAGACAAGGAAAGGAGGGTGAAAAACCTGCAAAGTGTTCTTCATAATAACATTATTTACAGCATGTATTAGTTTTATATGCTTTTCCAGCTTCTAGAGGTCACCCACATTCCTTGGCTGGTGACCCCTTTCTCCATCTTTAAAGCTAGCAAAGACCAGTTGAGTGTTTCTCACATCACATCACTTGGACACTGACTGTTCTGCCCCTGACTTCTACATTGAAGGACCCTGTGACTACATTGGTCCGACATGAATAATCCAGGATAATCTCCCTGTTTCGAGGTCAGCTGATTAGCAACCTTAATCCCATCTGCTACCTTCGTTCCCCTTTGCCATGTAATGTAACACATTCACAGGTTCTGGGGATTAGGACATGGGTACTTCTGAGGGCCCTGCCTACCACATTATGATACCATTCATGCAATTGTGGATGCACATATAGAAGAAATGACAATTAAAAGGTGGTCATCAAAATGATAGTGGTTATCACAGGCAGTAAAAGTCAGTGCATTCTCTTTTACTTTTTTCCTCAGATTTTTATGTAGTGTCTTATTTTTTTGAGAATTTCTAAATCTATGTACAGAAAAAAGCAACAAAGCTAGTTTTGTTGGTGAAAATGATCAATTTTAGTGGGGGTGTGACCTGAACTCCCTCGCATATCAGAAGTACTGGGCCCTGGATGGGGAGGTTCAGCCTCAGAGGAACTTTGTACCTAGTGAACTCCCCTACCAGACCTCCTTCTGTACACAATGGGAGACATTGAGCCAAAGCAATAGAAAGACTCCCATCTGCTAATAATCCAATTAGAGAGATTCAAAGCCAAGTAGAACATGCAGACTGATGGATGTGCAGAAATCTGCTTTGCAGTGGTTCTGCCTAAAGCTGGGGAGTGTGGGGAGGGAATCAAGGCAACTTCGAAGGTCTTAGAATATACATCCCAAAGGAAGCCACATGCCCATCCTTCCCCCAAAGCCCACTCCAAAATGTACACTCATTTTTATCACCCTCCAGCTGTCCCTTTGCATATCCTTGGTCACTCTCATGCACATTTCTTTCAATTTCTCCATTTCCTGGTCCAAGAGGGTCGGCTCACCGGACCCCCAAGAGCATCCTCACCCGATGAATTCTTGCTCTCCAGAAGGTAATCTGTGACATCAGCATTCCCTGAATTACGAGATATTTATTAGGTGTTCAGTGAAACATATGATTCTATGGTCAAAACTTGGGAAGACACAGCAAAAACAAAATTAAATTAATTTTTTTCTCTGCAGAACATTCCAAAACGCTTAACATGCTAATGTGTACTGCAATGCGCTGCAATACTCCAAGAGGTGGCTATAGTAAGCAGTAAATCCATCTAAATGTGGAATCATGTTATTAAAAGATAACTGGTGAAATTAGTCCTCCACATGTTGGAAACAGTGTTAAAAACCTTAGAGCCTTAGAGATCATCTAGTCCAACTTTATTTTAAAGCTGAATAAAGAAACAGGGCAAGTGACTTCCCTGAAGTCACACAGCTAGTTAATGGCAAAGATAAGAATCCCTTTGCAGTGTCTCTCCTCCTTGCTCGCTATTTTATAATATCTTGTTACCTCTACCACAGACAGAAAGGAGGCACACCACATGTGGCAGATTTGTGGGCAAACACAAATTACCCCTGGACACTAAGCCTTATCTAAGATGATGTACTGGCCTTGTTACCTCTCGAAGGCATTTCAGATACCATGGTGGAGATGACTTGAGTTGTTTGGTTTGTGACGGTGGTGAGACAGCTGGGTATGCAGAATTGTAATGCCCCTTAAAGATTTCTACATTTGAAATTCCATCTGGGACATGAGTTTCATCTATGGCAATACAGAAAATTGATTATAGGATTTTTTAAAACTGCTTTATTAGGCTTTAATTGATATATAATAAGCTGCACATAATTAATAAACTACACATTTACAATTTGATAAATTTTGATGCATGAATTTCACCCATGAAAACTCTCGCCACAGTCAAAAGAGTAAGCATAACCATCCTCCTCAAATATTTCCTCATGCCCCATTGTAATCCTGCCTCCTCACCCTCCTGACCCCTCACCACCAGCAACCACTGATCTGCTTTCTATCGCTATAGATTAGTTTGCATTTTCAGGAGTTTTATATAAATGGAAACATACAAGATATTTTGGTTTTGGTCTGGCTTCTTTTACTCAGCATAATTATTCTGAAATTTATCCATATTGTTTCTGGCATCAATAATTTATTCCCATTTATTGCTAAGTATTACTACATTGTATATGTATACCACAATTTGTTTATCCATTCACCTGAAGATGAAGGACTTTTGGGTTACTTCCAGTTTTGAGCTATTACAAATAAAGCCACTAGGAACATTCACGTACAAGACTATATGAACATATGCTTTCTTGTCTCTTGGATAAAAACCTGGGAATAGAATGGTTGGATAGCACAACCAGAGGCACTCACAACTAGAATATACACCTATGTACTGGGGGGCTTTGGGAGAAGAAGGAGAAAAGAAGAAGATTGGCAACAGATGTTAGCTCAGGTGCCAATCTTAAAAAAAAAAAAAGAATGGTTGGATAATATGCTATGTGCACATTTGATTTTTTAAGAACATAGCAAAATTTTTCTGAAGTGACTATACCATTTTACATTCTCAACAGCAGTATGTTAGAGGAGTTCCAGTTCCTCCAACAGGTGGTAGGAATCAATCTTATTTCAGTCATTCTAATAGGTATTTAGTGATATATAACTATGGGTTTGATTTGCATTTATTCAATGACTAATAATATTGAGCATTTTTTCATGTGCTTACTTGCCATTTGGATATCTTCTTTGATGAAATGTCATTTCAAATCTTTACCCACTTTTAATTGAGTTGATTGTTTTACTCTGTTATAAGAGCTCTTCAAATATTCTGAATACAGGTAGTTTATCAAATATATGCTTTGCAAATATTTTCCATCTGGTTGTGCTTTGTTTTTTACTCTCTTAACAGTGTCTCTCAAAAAGCAGGGTTTTTTTTATTGAGTTCATAATAGTTTACATCAATGTGAGATTTTAGTTGTACATTATTTCTTGACTGTCACCACATAGTGCTCCCCTTCACCTCCTGTGCTCACCCCCCAGCCCTCTTCCCCTGGTAACACTGAACTGTTTTCTTTGTCCATGTATTTCTTTATATTCCACAAATGAGTGAAATCATCTGGTGTTTGTCTTTCTGAGTCTGGCTTATTTCACTTAGCATAATTCCCCTTAGGTCCTTCCATGTTATTGCAAATGGGATGAATTTGTCTTTTTTTCTGTTTGAGTAGTATTCCATTGTGTATATATACCATATCTTCTTTATCCAATCATCAGTCGATGGGCACTTGGATTGTTTCCATGTCTTGGCTATTGAGAATAGTGCTGCTATGAACATAGGGGTGCATATGCTACTTTGGATTGTTGATTTCAAATTGTTTGGGTAGATACCCAGTAGTGGGATAGCTGGGTTGTATGGTAGTTCTATTTTTAGTTTTTTGAGGAATCTCCGTACTCTTTTTCCATAGTGGCTGCACCAGTTTGCATTCCCGCCAGCAGTGTATGAGGTTCCCTTCTCTCCATACCCTCTCCAACATTTGTTATTTTTAGTCTTAGTGATTATAGCCATTTTAACAGGCATAAGGTGGTATCTTAGTGTAGCTTTGATTTACGTTTCCCTGATGATTAGTGATGTTGAACCTCTTTTCATATGTTTATTGGCCATCTGTATATCATCTTTGGAAAACTGTTCATATCCTCTGCCCATTTTTTGATCAGGTTGGTTGTTTTTTTATTATTCAGTTGTGTGAGTTCCTTATATATTATGGAGGTTAACCCCTTGTCAGATATATGATTTGAAAACATTTTCTCCCAGTTGGTGGGTTGTCTCTTTGTTTTGATTCTAGTTTCTTTTGCCACTTTAGTCTGATGAACTCCCACTTGTTTATTTTTTCTTTTGTTTCCCTTGTCTGAGAAGATGTGGTATTTGAAAAGAGTTTTTTTAGTTCTATGTCAGAGTGTACTACCGATATTATCTTTCAGGAGTTTTATAGTTTCAGGTCTTTGATTCATTTTGAGTTTATTTTTGTGTATGGAGTGAGATAGTGGTCTATCTTCATTCTTTTGCATGTGGTTGTCCAGTTTTCCCCACACCATTTATTGAAGAGACTGTCTTTTCTCTATTGTATGTTCTTGGCACCTTTGTTGAAGATTAGCTGTCCATAGATGTGTGGTTTTATTTCTGGGCTTGCAGTTCTGTTCCATTGATCTGTGTGTCTACCTGTACCATGCCATTTTGCTCACTATGGCTTTGTAGTACATTTTGAAGTTAGGGATTGTGATGCCTCCAGCTTTGTTCCTTTTTCTCAGGATTGACTTAGCAATTCAGGGTCTCAAAAAGCAGTTTTTTAAATGTTGATCAAGCCAATTTGATCAAGTTTGGTTTTGTTTTCTTATAAGGTCTTTGTCTTCCTTTGGGATTTAGGTAATACTGGTACCACAGAATGAGTTGAAAAGTATTTCCTCTTCTTCATTTTTCTGTAGAATTGGTATTATTTCTTCCTGAAATGATAGGTGGAATTCACCAGTGAAGCCATCTGGGTCTGGATGGCTTCTTTATGGGAAGATTTTTAATTACAAATTCAATTCCTTAAATAGACTTAGACTATTCAGGTTATCTAATTCTTCTTGAACGAGCCTTGGTAGTTGGTGTCTTTCAAGGAAATTCATCTAATTTATCTGAGATGTTAAATTTGTAGGCATAAAGTTGTGTTCATAATATCCCCCTATTATTCTTTTATTATCTGTAGAATCTGTAGTGGAACCTCAGTGGTTCCTGATATTGCAATGTGTGTGTTCTCTCTTTTTTCCTCAACAGTTTAGCTACACGTGATAAATGTTAATGATCTCCAAGAATCACCTTTTATTTCCCTGATTTTCTCTATTGTTTTTTGCTTTATATTTCATTGATTTCTACTTTAATCTGTATTATTTCCTTTCTACTCTTAGTTTGGTTTTAGTTTGCTCTTCTTTTTCAAGTTTCTTATGGAAGAAGCTAAGTGCATGGATTTGAGGCCTTTTTTCTTCTCTAATACTGTCATTTGTTGCTATAAATTTTCTCCTAAGTACTGCTTTAGCAGCATCCCACAAATGCTAATATGCTGTGTTTTCATCTTCATTCAGTTCAAAATACTTTCTAATTTTGCTTTTTATTTCTTCTTTCTCTCATAGGTTATTTAGAAGAGTGTTATTTAATTTTGTAAATCGTTGAGATTTTCTATATATTCTTCCATGATTGATTTCTAATTTAATTTCACTGTGGTCAGAAAACATATTTTGTATGACTTGAATTCTTTTAAATTTATTGAAACTTGTTTTATGGCCTAGAATATAGTCTTATCTTGATAAACGTTCTGTGTACACTTGGAAAGAATGTGCATCTTGCTATCGTCAGGTGGAGTGTTCCATAAATGTCAATTAGGACAAGTTGGTGGATAGGATTGTTCCAGTCTACTACATACTTACTGGTTTTCTGTCTGTTTGTTCTACCAATTATTGAGAAGTGTTATTACTCTCAGTATAACTGGGTATTTTTCTTTTCTCTTTGTAGCTCTATCAGTTTTGCTTCATGTATTTTAAAGTTGTTTTTAGGGGCACATACATTTAGGATTGTTATGTCCTCTCAATAAATTGGACCCTTTATTATCATGAAATGACCATTTTATCTCTGGTAAAATTATTTGCTCTGAATGCTACTTTGTTTTTAAGATTAATATAGTTACTCAAGCTTCCTTTTGACTAGTGTTAGCCTGGTATATCTTTCCCATCCTTCAACCTTTAATCTATTTTTGTATTTATAAAGTGTGCTTCTTGCAGACTGCATCTAGTTGTTTTCTATTGAACCTAAAAATCTCTGACTTTTAAGTGGAGTGTTTAGGCCGTTTATATATGATGTGATCACTGATATGGTTGGGTTTAAGTCTATCATCTTGCTAGTTGCTTCATATCTATCCCCTTTGTTCTTTGTTGTCTTTTCCCTCTTTTTCTGAGTTGCTTTGCATTAACTATTTTTAGGATTTCATTTTGTCTTCTTTATTGGCTTCTTAGTTATAACTATTTTTTTATTGTATTGGTTGCTTTAGGGTTATAATATATAGCTGTAACTTATTATAGTCTGGCTTCAAGTGATATTATACACTTCATGCATAAGACCTTACAATACTATACCTCATTTCTGTCCTTCCAGGATTTTTGTCGTACATTTTACCTATACCTATGTAATAAAGCCCAGAAACACATTGATATTATCAATGTTTAAACAATCAGCTTTCTTTTAGAGACATTTACTTAAGAAAATTGTACTTATGTACCTATATAGTTAGCATACTGGGTGCTCTTTATGCCTTTGTGTAGAAATTTCCAGCTGGTGTCGTTTTCATTCTGTCTGAAGGATTTCCTTTAACATTTCTTGCAGTGCAGGCAATTCTGATGGTGAGTTCTTTCAGTTTTCACATGTCTGAAAATGTCTTTATTTCATCTTCAGTTTGAAAAATATTTTCACTGGGTATATAATTCTGGCTTTATAGGGTTTTTTTCTTTCAGTACTTAGAGATATTGTGCCACTGTCTTCAGGCTTAAATTCTTTCTAATGAGAAATCTGCTGTCATTCATATCTTTGTTTCTTCGTATGTAGTGTGCTTTTAGCATATTATTGTTAGTTTTGAGCAATTTCATTATAGTGTGCCATAATGTAGTTTTCTGCATGTTTTTCGTGCTCAGGGGTTCATTAAGGTTCATGGTCTGTGGGTTTATAGTTTTCATCAAAATTGGACATTTTTCTGCCATTAATTCCTTTAAAAAATATTTCCTCCCCCTCTTTGGGGACTTCAAGTACATGTATGCTCAGCTGCATCTACTTTTCTATAGCTCACTGATATTTTTATTTTTTAAATTCTTCTTTGATGTGTTTCATTTTGGATCATTTCTATTGCTGTGTTCAGCTTTACCAGTATTTTCTTCCACAATGCCTAATCTGACGTTAACCCCATCAGTGTATTTTCATCTCAGACACTGCAGTTTTTATCTCTAAAAGTTCGTGTTGGGCTCTTTTTTATGTCTTCCATGACTCTAATTAATATATCCAATCTTTCCTATAGATTTGTGAATATATGGAATACAATTATAACAATGCTTTAATATCTTTGCCTACTATCATTATTATCTGTTTAATTTCTGAAGCAGTTTCAGTTGATTGGCTGGTAATTTTGGTTGAATACAAGACATTGTGAATTTTACATTGTTGGCTGTTGGATATTTTTGTATTGGTATTACTGAGCTTTATTC
This sequence comes from Equus quagga, assembly GCF_021613505.1. Lineage (NCBI taxonomy): Eukaryota > Metazoa > Chordata > Mammalia > Perissodactyla > Equidae > Equus > Equus quagga. The sequence continues at coordinate 53,735,966 of NC_060273.1, read as the reverse complement.
TGTGACACTGTTAAGTTACTTGGAGAGAGCTTGATCCTTTTGGTCTTTTAAGTTTTGTTAGGTGAATTTATTCTAGGGTTAATTTTACCATACTGCTAAAGTAAAACCCTTTTGAATACTTGCCCTGATACCCAATTAAGATATTAAGATTTTCCGCTCTAGCTAGTAAGAACAAACACTAATCCTAGCCATGTATATATGAGCCCTAAGGAGTATCCTTTATTAATTTTATGTGATTCTTTCCTTGGTTTTGGGTAGTTTCCTCACATACATGCACTAATCAGTACCCATCTGAATATCTGAGGGGTAACATCTTCAGATCTCTGAAGTTCTTTTTCTGTGTAGTTCTTTTCCTCCAGTATTCTGTCCTGTGAACCTTAGCTTGCTTGGTCTATGCAGACTCTCCACTGCAGCTCGTCAACTCACAGAGTCCATGAGGCACTGCCAGGGTTCCCTCTGTGCTGCAACCTAGAAACTCTTTCAAGGCACTAAGCTGGGGCAATTTTGGGGCTTACCTCATTTTCTTCCTGTCTCACACAGGTCACCGTCCTTTGTTGCTTGATGTCCAGTATTTTGAAAATTGTTGTTTTATAATATTTTCTTGTTTTGTTGGTGGGAGTGGTGGTACTATTTTTCAGGAGGGAGGGTGAATCTGGGCACTTTTGCTCTATATTAAGTGAACATGGAATTCCCTGACTATATTTTGATAAGGCTGTGCTTCCTCAGTTTTTCACTGGCTTTGCTTCTATTCACGCTTTAAAACTTGATATTTTTCCATTCAATTGTTTTTCACTCTCATCTCTCTCTTCATGGGGGATCTCATCTCAATTTCAGGTAAATCCACATGTTGATGAATCCCAAATTTTCATCATCATCTCAGTCCATTCTCCTAATTTCTAGATCTGTTTGGCCAATGACTTACTGGTCATCTTTTGCTATATGTCCCATAAGATGCTTAAACTCAACATGTGCAAAATAAATAGCCCCCTCCTACAGATTCTTACCAACTCTTATTTAAATCTCCCATAACAACCATCACATTATTTACAGCTAGTCGCTATGTTTCCTTTTCTCTCCTTAAATATCTTAGCGGAGATTATATTTTTGTCATTGCTGTTTTTCCAACATCTAGTACAGCTCCCAACACTAAAGAGCTTCTTAATAAATATGTTGAACTAAATTGAATCCCACATATAAGGGGATCTGTCAGAGGCAGGGGAGAGAAATAGTCTAAGCTAAAAATGATCACACTGAACAGGATCTGGTCCATCTCTCTGAAAGGATGGATTGGGAAGCAGAGCCAGTCTGGGGCACTGGCTCACTTTCCATCTCTGGCCACTATGAAGGAGATACCCAGGGATAAGCAAGGATGGAAAATTAAGTGAAAAGAGGGGCCGGCCCTGTGGCCAAATGGTTAAGTTTGCGCACTCCGCTTCGGCGGCCCAGGGTTTCGCCAGTTTGGATCCCGGGCACGGACATGGCACCACGCGTCAGGCCGTGTTGAGGTGGCGTCCCACATGCCACAGCTGGAAGGATCCACAACTAAAATATACAACTATGTACTGGGGGGACTTGGGGAGGAAAAGCAAAAAAAAAAAGAAGAAGATTGGCAACAGTTGTTAGCTCAGGTGCCAATCTTTAAAAAAAAAAGAAAATTAAGTGAAAAGAATGGAAGGGAGCCAAATTTCTGGGCTCCTAAATGCTAAAAATTGCCTCTTAGAACTATGTCCAAATTAACCACTCCTATTGCTCCCTTCTATCCTTATACCAAATTCATTATACATTGCTTTTGAAGCGTTCTTGAGTCATTTTACGTGAAGATGTTTCTCATCAATCATATTACAAATTCCACCTAGACATACCAACACTTATTGTCTCAGTAGCTTTAGGAGACTTTAGGTGCAAGGACCATGCCTCTTTATCAGACTAAGTGCATCCCCTGGATATGGACCATGATTCTTTTTTCTTCCTAGGAACAGGTAATGAATAAAAATATTGGCTATCTGTCTATCTGTCTATCTATTTATCTATCTATACAAGGAGTGGAGATACAGAGCTGGCTTGGGGTCTGCAGCCCATGTTTGGTCATTAGCATCATTTTCACCACACTTTCTTTACCCATACTACAACCATGCTCCAATAATACTGAGGAGCTGGGCTGTTTCACATTGGCAAGCCAGCTTAAGCTTTGCCTAAAGCTTGTTTGCCAAGGAAATCTTGGCCCCACTTCTCTAGATACAGACTCTCTGGCAGAGCCTGTTGGTCTGTCTTTGGGGAAAGTTCTCAGCACGCTTTGCCTCTGTTCAAGCTGGCTGGGTGGAGCTGGGGTCAACAGGGAATTTGGAGAGCAGGCCAGGCAGGTGTGAAAGCCTCGTCCGGCAACCCAAATATCAGAAAGTCTTTTCAATCATCTTGTCTGGTGCCCAGGTCTGGTTCCTCTCAAAGGTGGGGCTGGGATGGCTCAACTCTCTAAATTCCAAGACTCAATGTTATAGAGAATGTGAAGTAATCAGACTTGCCTTAGAAGACTATTGTTATAAAGAACAGTCCAACTTCTCAGCAACACACTGTACTCACGTCCTGTTCTAATAAAGTTTAATATGAATTTCCAAACTAGAGATGCAAGGCTAAAAGAAGCTTAAAATAAAGATTAAAAAATCATGTTTAATAAATTAAAACAACCATGGGATATAATTATTTACCCAAATTGACAATATTTTTAAATTGATAATATTCAATGTTGGCAAAAGGTGTAAAGAAACAGTAATTTCTGTGTACTCTTGGTGGAAGTGTAAATTGGGACACCATTTTAAAAGTGCATTTTAGGCGTATATATCAAAATTTACTGTGACTATGCCTTTCAACTCGACAATTCCACTTCTAGCTATCTGTCCTTCAGAATTACATTCACATATGCCCAAAGATATACACTCAAGGATGCTCAGTTCAGCATTGCTTTTAATGTCAGAAAGGTATGAGCAATCCAAATCCGTGTTAGTAAGGGTAAGGGAAAATTATTCTGTATATTCACATTATGAAATACTATACCACAACTCAAAAGAATAAAGGAGCCTTTTGTTTTATGACAATCTCTGAGAGCTATGTCATTTAACTGACAAAAGTCATTACAAGACAATATGGACAGATGGTCAAGTTCACACAAAAAATAAAAGAACCTTGGGGCCAGCCTCGTAGTCTAGTGGTTAAGTTTGGCGCACTCCACTTCAGCGTTCTGGGCTCAGTTCCCGGGCATGGATCTACAAAATTGCAGCCATACTGTGGCAGCCACCCACATATAAAATAGGGGAAGATTGGCACAGATGTTAGCTCAGGGTGAATCTTCCTCAGCAAAAATAAATAAATCTTGAAACACTATGTCTATGTATGAAATACACTTCTACAAGGCAGCACATCAAACAGTAAATAATAGTGGGACTCTGAGAAAGTGAGTGGATAGGGAATGGTAAAAAAGAAGGAATGGTAAAGAGAGCTTTAAATTTAATTCTACACTTTTTTTGAAAAATTAATAAAAGGAAACAGAATTAAGAAAAATCCCATTCCTACATAATGTTCTTGAAGAGATGGGAATTCAGGTCTTTCTCAGAAGCAGTGTTTTAAAATTCTGGCTATGGAGTAGAATCACTTGGGGAATTGAGAAAAATTTGTCTAAATTCAAATTCTATAGGAAGCAGAGCCTGAGGCAAGGATTAAAATGCTTGATACTTTATTTGGGTGATGTAGGACCAGGACAATGAAGGTGAAGAGATAACAGAAGTGGGCAAAGACAGATGCAAAATAATGTTATCTAGTCTTACTTTGATGGCCAACACTTCACAAAAAGTATGGAGGAGACAGAGTAGTTACTTATCAGGACTTCTCCAGATTTGTAAGGAGAAGCTGTCACTGACTAGTTGCCCCGAGGAACTCAAGGGTGGGTTTGGAAGTATTTAACTGTTTTTCCAAATTTTTTTTCCCTTTTGTTATGTTAAGGAGATGCAATCACCAACCACCCTGAACCAGACTAAGCCCCACCACAAGAGCAACGCCTGTGACCTTTGCCTTGTTTTTAATGCTCAGATCTCTCCCGGAGGAGTTTAGGCCTTATTACTGCATCCTGCAGTGGATGTGGAAGCATGTTTTCCAACAGAGCCTGTGCAAGTGAATGCCCACTTCTCCCTTTTGAATATTCATTCCCTATCCAAAATAAATGTCCCTGCTTCCCTTTGTTTGGGGATGCCATGACTTGAAATGATTCCTCATGGTCTCCTATTTGCTGCAAATATACCTTACTTTGTGAGACAACTACTTCTGGTGGAGAGTCTGATTTAACTCGCCAGGAGGGAACCCACTTTGGTTTTGGTAACAACCCACTTTGGTTTTGGTAACAACCCACTTTGGCCACACGTAGGAGCAGTCTGTAGAAAAGAGAAAGGAGGGCAATCTACCTGCCCAGATCCCTCCTGTCTCCCATTTCTCATTAGTCAGGGTTTGCCTAATGGTGAGCTGCTTCCCAGACATCATCCAGCCCGCGGCTACTCTCAGAAAATCAGATCCTATGCCTTGAAGTGTGACATTATATCCAAATCTACATAAGAAGAGACGCAACTTGGAGTAATTAAAGCTCAACATGTGGGTCACGGGATTCTTGCTTCTTGGGGTTTCACCTCAAGCTCCAGCCACCTCAGGGGAGGTGGGAGTTGAAGAGGTGGTGGTGGCGGGGTGTTCAGCAAGGATCAGACAGAAGCAGTGGAACACAGAGAGTCAAGGAGAGCCTTCTGAAAGATAGAGGAGATCAAGGGAAGCCTTCAAGGTACAGGACACAAAGCTTGTGTGTCCTGTAATTCTGACCCCACCTCATTCCTAATTAAGTCAGAATGTCTATAAACTTGTATTATTTTAAAGGCTCCCTGGATTATTCGAACATTTACCCAGCATTGAGAACCACAATGCTAAAGCATCCATCAAAACAAACCACTTGGAGCAAATTTCATATCATAGAATCCTATATTTTTCCTTTCAACTAAAAATGGCAAAGCTACTTGGAAGGACATCTTAGAAAGCCATTGCACCTCAGAAGCTTAAGTTATTTCAGAGTAAGTTCTGGAAGATGTAAACACTTCATGACCTTGACTTCCTTTTAGACAAAGGTCACAGAAATTCTTGATGCAAAACAATAAAATTTTCCATTAGGTTACATTTAAACAGCAATTTTGCAAAGGGTGGAGAGAAACAGCAGGTTCCTCAGTCAGACTAAATGGGTTTTGTCTGAAAAAGAAATAATCAGTTCACTCTCTTGGATTTGGAGAGAATACCCTTCCTCAAAACGAACAATGTCATGTTTTATTTCCTCCACATAAATTGTGCTCTAACCATGTGTATCCAGATGAAACCAAAATATGAATAAAGTGATTTCTTGGGCTTTTCCTAGATATGTATTTCCTGGTACAAACATCCAGTTTTTACATTTGTACACAATCTATTGCCTGCTGGTTCATATATGGGTAAACAGCAAGAAACTGTTCTGAAAAGAAGTTGAATATTGCAGAAAAATGCAGCTTTCAGATTTCTTAGATGGCCTAATATTATTTGAATGCCTTTGCCCCTCACTCCATTTCCCTACTCCCAGCTGTCCCTTTGTCAGTTAGCAATTAGAGCGAAAGTTATCACAAGTGATGAGTCTTGAAGTTTACCAAGACTAGGTACGTAAGCTGTATCCTGAGATCTATCACTTAGGTGTATCACTTCTCCTATCTGGTCACAGTTTTCCCATCTACAAATGAGAGAGTAGACCTTGATCATGTCTTCAGCTCCTCCAACTCTGAGATTTTACATTTCTAAATTCTTGGACAATTTCCCATATGCGTCTGTCAATATACATGCTTGGCTGTGAATTCTGCCCAGAAAGTTTCCAAAGACTTAGTGGTCAAGAAAAATTATCTCAAAATAAAATAACATAAATGCCTATTTAAAGCAGGCTTGCGTACTGGGTACATTACATGTTGCAAAACGATGTAGAAAGATGTAGAACCCTCCTCTGGGAACTTACAATCCATTCTGTGTTGCCAGCAGAGATAGAGGGAAAAGTGTAATGACAACACCCAGATGTTGAGAAAATGTATGCCAAGTAATTTTTTTAAAGTATATACCATAGTTTTGGGATTTTGAAGATTATGTTTGCTGATGATAATTATGAGCTAAATATGGATGAATTTGAAGAAATAAAAAATAATAATGAGGATCCAATTCTTTATGTGTAAAGCACCTCCTTCAGTCTCTGTCTATACATCTCAGCCAAAGAGCTGGTTGATAACCTGCAACTCAGATCCATGGCGTTCCAGGAAGCCTTTTGACAGAATGTGCGTGCAAGGCCCACTTTCTATTTCACATTCTCATAGGCTGCTCTTCTTCTCATTTTTGGTAACTTAAAAAAACTACTTGTAAAATTATTTAATCTATCATTCTCAGTAAGTTATGAGAATCATGGAAATGGAGTTAGAGGGTCTTATTTACCTATGATTTCTCTGCAGACAGCACAGTCCCTAGTATGTAGTGAATACCCATAAGTATCTGTTGGGTAGTTTTGTGAATAAATCAATGAACAGATCACATCTACTTCAAGAAGACTTGAGGAGACTCACCATAAAATATACACTGACCATGTTAAGAAGGACGTTGAATAAAGGACCACATAATGGTGGGGAAGGAGAGTATACTGCTACCAGAACCCTTGCCTAAAGCTACTTACTACTATTAAACATAACATTTTAACTCTGGGATTTCTGGCAGTTAAGGCCTAAAGCATCATTATAAGCATATATCAGAAGCATACTGTTCTCTGCCTAAAGAGAACAGGAAATCAGAACTCTTTTTTTATAAGTATATTGAGGAATAATGACCAACATAATGCAAACATCCTCACTCACTTCACCTGAACTCAGAACACACCAGTTACTTGGGTATCCAAAAGAAAGCTCGCCTTGACACACATTTTTCCCAGGTAAGTTGTGTTTGGCAAGCATTCCTTTAGCCTGTGTAGGACTCTGTTCAATGCAAATCATTCTGATCCACAGCTTTCTAGTTGGGAATATTCTCAAGGACACCGAAATCAAATAAGTGCTTTTCTGATGCAGTGAAATGAGAGAGACCATTTTAAGGCTTTTCTGTCAAGTCAGGGGAAATTTTCATCATTTCTCTCAGCACATCATTGAAAACCAAATGTCCATTTCCAAATGTTTCACAAATGGCAATTGCTATGAAAAGACTCATCTATAGCTGATATCACTCCAATGCCAAGAGCCCTAATATCAAGATCTTCATTCAGGGTAGTTTAAACATCTGTGAGTAAAATGGAACTCTGATCTGATGAATTGTTTAATATGATTTTACGTAGATTCACGAATGGGAGAAAAACAGGTCCATGTTTTAGCACAGTGACTGGAGGCACATAGGAGACTCTCAATATTATTAGTACATGCATAATTTTATTTAATTCTCTCAGTAACCACCGGACATGAAGTTTTATTTACTTCCATGCTACAGATAAAGAAATAGACACATACAGATTAAGCAAATTGCCCAGAGTCGCAGAACCAGTAAGTGGCACATTAGGTACTTACGCCCAACTATTCGAGACTACAAATTTCAGGCCCTTTTCATTACAATTTCACTGCTTCCAAAGAGTACAAGGTCTGTTGCTTCTGCAATCCCAGAGCACCTGGCATGAATAACTTGGAAGACGAAAAACACTGCCCTTGACCCTTTAAGAAATGACTAATTTCTCAAGCATATTTAGTAGCACTGGAAACAATGTGCCATGCCTCCACTCAGAAGAGTCTACTGATATGTATCAGAAAGGATGATTTTTGTTGCAAGTAACTTAAGTCCCAATTAAAGGTATCCTCAATAATAAAGAGGGTCTACATTATCTCACAAAACATGATGCCCACTGGTAGGTAACTACAGAGTTAGGGTTAAAGTTAATTCATCATCTCAGCAATATCATCATGGTAGGGGCCCTACCATCTTCAGCATGGCTGATAATATGTCCTAATAATGCTTATCGAATGCCTATTATGTTCTAGACAGTTCTAAATGTTTTACGAGCATTTTAATTTAGTTGATCCTCTCAACACTCCTGTGAGATGGATACCGTTATACTGAGGTAGATAGAAACACTTCATGGACACATGATAGCTGCAATAGCACCAAATATCAAAGTGGACGAAAGGACAAGCAGTGGTTAAGAGAAGGGTGTTGTCTCCCTTGCACCTCTTCTTCCCAGAAGCCACTGAACAGATTTTGTCCAAGTTTCCGTGCTTAAACTAATCACCAGCAAGAGGAACAGGAATCATCACAATTATCTTAAGCAAATCATAATTCACACAAGCTCCTCCAGAATGGAGCCCGCCCCCCATTTCTTCAAGCACGTGGCCACAAAGGGACATAACACCCAAACAAAAGCTGGGCTCTGATGTTGTAGATAACTGCTTGATCCCCAGCTGTTAAGGAAACATCCTTAGACACATTCAAAGTTGATGGGTTTCTTGGAAAAGCAAGGTGGGCAGGCTGGAGATAGTTAAAGGACTTGCTAATTTCCTTGGTGGATACTAGTGCAAGTGGCCTGCTTCAGCAGTTGTAGAAGCTCTTAAAGAAAGCCAAAAACTGAGTTGAACCAAACAAACAAAAAAGCATTGGCTCTTGCAGGAGACAAAGTCAAAGTCTGAGTTTCACAAGTTCAGCAGGACTTAAAGGAATACCATGTGGAGTTTCCAGACGTGGGGAAAGAAGCCCCAGTGTGATTGTAAAGATTGCTGCAAAGCAGGAAACATTCCTGGTGGGCTACATCATGCTGTATTAGGGAGAATTTACTGCCGATCCCCACCATCACGCCTCCAGCAATGGCGGAACTCCTCCAAGCTTCACTGAGATGCATGTGTGTTTTTATGTGGCAGCTAAAAACGTGTGTGTCTTTAGATGTAGGGCATGCGTATGTGTATGTGTGTAGAAAGTTTCCCAAACTTGCTGTTATCAGGTGAATTGTATCCCCTCAAAATTCATATGTTGAAGCCCTAACCCCTAGTATCTCAGAATGTGACTACACCTGGAGATAGGCCTTTAAAGAGGTAATTAAGGTAAAATGAGGTCGTATGAGTGGGCCCTAATCCAATAAGACAAATGTCCTTAAAAGAAGAGGAAATTGGGACACAGAAACACAGACTGAGGAAAGACCATGTGAAGAAAAGGAAGATGTCCATCTTCAAGCCAAGGAGGGAAATCTTAGAATGAAATCAATCTTGCCAATACCTTGATCTTGGACTAACCTCTAGAACTGTGAAAAAATAAATTTCTATTGTTTAAGCCACTTAGTCTGTGGTATTTGCTATGGCAGCCCTAGCAAGCTAACACATTTACCAATCTGTACGAGATAAAAGCATACATGAAATGCTTCATATGTATGGAAAGTTGACTTTTTATAAACGGCTGGCTCTTCCTCAACTCCTCCTTCCTAAGTGTATTGCAGAATGAAAGATAATGTGGTCAAGCAATAGCCTGTTGACCAGTTTTGCTATCTTAACTGAATCAGGTCAACTCTGTAGCCAAGTGCAAAACTTAACCATTTGGGTAGCCCTAAAATGCAACCAGACAACTGCTTTCCGCAAGCTCTGGCTCTTGAATCCATGAAAACATTTTGGTTGTCGGCATGGACATATGACTTACCTTTTCTTTCCCCAAAGAAATTAGAAGATTTCACAGGAGAAATGAGGAGGAAGGCAGGAAGTAGTTTATGCCAATTACCCTACAGAGAAAATCTTAAAACTTGCCTTTAGCCTTTTTTTTGTTCTCTCTCAAATTTCTTCCTTAGAATTGTTGACTTTGGAAGTCATCTCTCTTCTTCCCTGACAGCATTTACTCTAAAGTCTCACCCCCTCTAAATGCCCCCAGGAAAGCCAAATCCCAAATTCCCACTCCTCTCTTTAGCAGCAAAACCTTTCTCTCCTCCTCTAAAAACCTGGATGCCAGATGATAATATCAAGGCCCTGAGATCCTGAAGTGAATTTATCCGTGCGTTTTCTCAACAAAAGCCAATATTTCATTATAAGAAGTTCTTATACCAAAATAAAACTATTTTCCCAACTTTAGAAGAAAAAGCAAATAAAAAGAAAGCAAATAACAGGAAGAAAAAGTGGCTGAATTCAAGGATCTTAAATCCTCCAGTTTTCTTCTGTCAGAGGAGAGAGCCAGTGTTTTGTGCCCTAAATAACTGGACAAGCTCACCAGCCTAGAAAAACTAGAATATGGAAAGTCCCACAGCTCTGCCTGAGTGAAGGTCAGCTAATCCCAACCTAGAGACGGAAAGAAACATTGTTGTTTTCTTTTGAATTCACATTTACTTGCATTAAACGCGCACACACACAGAGTAAAATTATATTTAGAAATGTTTTAGCCCTGACTTCTCAGCAGGGGTAAATGCCTCAATTTCCTGCAAATCATTGTCAAGTGTCTAGACAGGAGAAGTGGAAGCAAAGATAAGAGATCCCTAATTTCAACAGAGGGGCCATCAAGCTAAACCCACCTCAGCTGTGCTTTTTCACTTGGCAACAAACGATAACCCTCTGATAGCCACATATCTTACATGTTGCCTTTGACTTCTGATAAGGAAGAGGAAAGTGGGAAACAATGATGCGCATTGATGATAACACCTCTGGCTGTGCATTTGCCTTGGTCCTTTTAAGTGAATTGAGCCCCAGAGGAATCCCAAACCCCATAGGCCTATCTAATATCTGGAGAGGTTTATGAGCATTTGAAGCTACAGATTAAGAAGAACAATACTTGAAAGGGTTTGTGACTTGTTTAGCACCTTAATTTTAAATACATCTCTAAGTCAATAAAGCATGCTTTGGAGAAATCCCTAAAGTCTCAATACCCTTTCTGAAAGAGGGTTTTACAGTGTCTTAATCTTTAAGAACTGGATGGGGCCTCAGAGGTCAGCAGCATCCTCTACACACACTAAACTCACTAAGGGAATACCTGGGATCAGCAGCAAAGTTTCTTCCTTTACAAACATTCAGAGAACACTTTCCCTGAGAACCTAATCTCTCAGTGTGCAACAGAATTGGACATGTCATTTGCCTGATCCATTCCTCATTAATTCATACATCCATCAACCCTTCTTTGAGTCCCATATTGAATAGGATAAGGATTAAATGGGTAGGCAGTAGAGTCAGGTTGCCTAGGTTAGAACCCTGACTCCACCACACACTAGCTGTGTAAATCTGAGTCAGCTGCTTAATCTCTTGTGCCTCATGTTCTCTGTCTGTAAAAGGGGATAATGACAACACAGCTCTCAGGATTGCTGTGACGGTTAGAGAGCTATAGATGCAAAACACTTAAGACAGTGTTTGACATACAGTAAGTATTTAATGCGTTTTAATTATCTCTATCAAGAGCTAAACACTAATCAGAGGAGGAAAAGACAGGTGAAAAGAACTTTTTAGGGATAATGGTAAAAAAGAGAAATCCACCAACCACTTATTAAGAAATCACAAAGAGAAAAACAAATACCATATGATCTCACTTATACGTGGACTATAAAAAAACAAAAACACGGGGCCGGCCTGGTGGCATAGAGTTCGCGCACTCCACTTCAGCAGCCCGGGGTTCACAGGTTCGGATCCGAGGCACGGACCTGGAACTGCTCGTCAAGCCACACTGTGGCAGCATCCCACACACAGTAGAGGAAGATTGGCAACAGATGTTAGCTCAGAACCAATCTTCCTCACAAAACGAAATAAAATAAAACAAGCTCATAGATTCAGAGAAAAGATCCGTGGCTGCAAGAGGCAAGAGGTGAGGGGTGGGAGAAACGGGTCAAGAGGGTCAGAAGGTACAAACTTCCAGTTATAAAATAAATAAGTCATGGGGACGTAATGGACAGCATGATGACTATAGTTAGTGATACTGTATTGGATATTTGAAAGTTGCTAAGAAGGTAGATCTTAAAAGTTTTCACCACAAGAAAAAATACTTTTTTGTAACTATGTAAGGTCACAGATGCTAACTAGAGTTACTGTGGTGATCATTTCACAATATATACAAATATTGAATCATATTGTACACCTGAAACTAATCTACAGTAGTCCCCTCTTATTCACGATTTTGCTTTTTGAGGTTCCAGTTACCTGCAGTCAACCATGGTCCAAAAATATTAAATGGAAAATTCCAGAAATAAACAATTCATAAGTTTTAAATTGTGTGCCATTCTGAGTAGCCAGATGAAACGTCGAACCACCCGCTCCATCCTGCCTGGGAGGTGAATCATCCGTTCGTCCAGTGTATCCTCACTGTGCATGCTACCCACCCTTTAGTCACTTAGTAGCTGTCTCAGTTATCATATCCACTGTAGCGGTATTGCAGTGCTTGTGTTCCAGTCACCCTTATTTTACTTAATAATGACCCTAAAGTGCGAGAGTAGTGAGGCTGGCAGTTCGGATATGCCAAAGAGAAGCCATCAATTGTTTCCTTTAAGTGAAAAGGTGAAGTTATCGACATAATAAGGAAAGAAAAAAATTATATGCTGAGATTGCTAAGATCAACAGTAACTTTCATTACAGTATATTGTTATAATTATCCTATTTTATTATCAGTTATTGTTGTTCATCTCTTACTGTGCCTGACTTATAAACGAAACTTTATCATAGGTATAGGAAAAAACGTAGGATATACAGAGTTTGGTACTATCTGTGGTTTCAGACCTCCACTGGGGGGTCTTAAAACGTGGGGGGACTACTGTAATGTTGTATGTGAATTACACCTCAATTAAAATTTTTTTAATTTAAAAAATTTTCAAAAAGAATTAAGAAGTCACACAACACAGTAGTACATGTTTGGTTCCTAGCACTTGTCAAGATAAAATTATAATGAGCTTCAACAATAACTCGTAAGACGGTGCTAACTCAGGTTAAACTTAGAACAAATAAACAGTCCAGTTTGAAGGACTGTGAGGGTTCAAAGCAGAGAGATCACTATGGACTGAAAGGGCCAGACAAGATTTCAGGAAGGACGTATGACTGTCCTGGGCTGTACTAGACAAGTAAGATATAGATGAGCAGAGAGAGAAGGAGGCTAGTGCGTCAAAGGCGTCAAAAGCAGAGAGGTAGGAACTGTTGTAACATAGGCCACGCTGAACATCTGGACCAATTTCAGTGGTCAGTCCAGGAAGCAAGCTTGCCATCCTTATTCTCTGCCTTATAGCTTAAAGGTAGACTTCTGTGCGAGCCTTAGGCTGTCTCCAGGTTCGTCTCCTCCAGTGGATCTTGCACACCCTCCACCAGCTCAGCCTTTTTTTTAACACTGCTGCCCTCTCATCTCTGCCCTGCTCCTAAGTCTTCAGGGTCCACCCCACCTTCAGCCCCGTTCCCACTGCTTTCAGGGTAAAAGCAAGTTCCTTAGCCCAATACTCAAGGCTCTTCACAATCTGACACTGAACTGCCTTCAGTTGTGTCTCCCAGTATACCTTTCCCCTCCTTTTGCTCGCGATTCTTCCAGTGAAGGCTTTCTTTCCTGCTTCTATCAATCCAAACTCCAATATAGAATTACCTCCATTCTCCCCTTAGCCATCTAATTCATCATCAGGAACAACTTATTTGCAAACTTTGTGAACAGTTTATTTGTGGATTTTCTGGTTCTTGTCCAACTTTCTAATTCTTTTAAATTTTTTGCTAACTTTCCAATCTCTTTGCTAACTTCTTTAACCCACCACATTTTCGCTCTTTTGAGCTCACAGAACATGTCCATTCCAGTCACCAACCAAACAAATTTATAGTATTCTTTGGGTAGATTTTTATATTGTGATTTCAACTTGGAGGGAGTTAGCTAATTTTTTAATTGAGATTTTGGTTTTCAGTGTGGACTGTAAGTTCCTCAAGATCAAGACTTTTACCTGATTCTTCTTCTTGCAAGCACAGTGGTTGATTAATTAATTACTAGAGATGACAGGAACCAGCAACATCAATTTATGAAACTCCTTTAAACTACTCAAATAGGGACAAGTAATGCATAAGAAAATGTTGGATTTCAAGGTCGGTAGGTTGTAAATCAGGCTTCCTGGAAAACAGACTACGAGACTCTGAGGGATTTTTGTTGTTGTTTTGTTTTCACTTTTGCTTTTGTTTGAGACTCTGAGGTTTGCATTCAGGAAGTTCCTGCTTTTAGATCAACATCTCTGGGGCATGAGAGTCAAGGAGCGAGAGATGAAGATTGGGCAGAGGAAGCAGTGGTTGAACTGCGATGTAGTCGTACCAGAGTCTTCAGTCAATCTGATGGGGAGATCCAGAGCTGGCATGGCCCTGAAATTGTCTCATTTGAAGCACAGGGGCCAGGCCTTTGTACGTCCACTTAGCTACTTTTTGGATGTGGGCTATACCTGGGGAAGGAAAATAACTTGGGCAAGACAGCTGCCTTTGGCAATTCCTGGGGAGGGATGCAGCTGTGAGTTGTCAAGAGTCAAAACTCCTGCAGCTGGCAGAATAAGTGCATTGGTCCTAAAGTCAGAGTCCAGTGGTATACCACAGTATCCACTACAGTTGGGTAACATGACAGCATGAGCTTTCGGCCGTCTCTTCATAACCTCTGCTCCACCTGCGATCATTCTGTTCTCTGGCTATTATGTCCTACATGCCTGACCTGAATTAAACATGTTCATTTGTAGATCAAAAGCCTAGTACTTCATAAGTCCTCCCTTTCTTGCAGTTTCTTGTTCCACTTATCAGGAAAAAAAAATCAAAAACTGCTTGTTAACTGGACCAGCAACCAGCCAGCGTCTAGTCATTAGCACTAGCTCTGGAATCAGATAAGTAACTGTCCCATCAGATGGTTCTGGACTCTCAAGTAGAAATTCAGTCTTCATGGGATCCATCTGAGGCAAGACTGGAAAGATAGCTTTGGGATTTCAGCACTTTCCAGAAACACCAGCTGACCAAACACTTAGCAATGTCAAGAAGCCAACAGCAGGATAGAGCTGTCTTAACAAGAAGAAAGTAAAACTGATTTAGCAAAGAGTAACAAGGAGGCGGGCTGAATTAATCTGCTGATTCATGACCACCTTGAAGAGCTGTTGCTTCCATGTGGGTGGCCCTCCCCCGCGAACCATCAACCCTGCCATTCCTCATCTTTAGATAGTTTGTTATTGATGATGATGATGATGATGATTTGAGATATTTAACAAATACAGAAAAGAACCAAGAATAATAAAACAAAGATTTAGGGGCCTTCTTCCCAGAATTCACTATTGTTAACTTTTTGCCATATTTGTCTCTGTGTTCTTTTTATTAAAAAAAAATATAGGTATAATCCAAATTGCCTCGGTTCCTCCTCTCCATAGGCAAAGGGGATGGTGATGTGCATCTTTCCAGTTTATTTCTATTAATTTTAAATGCATATGTTAGTATCCATGAGAATACAAAATATTGTTGTATGTGGTTTTTAAGTTGGCATAAATGGTGTAACGTACCATACTATAATTTGCTTTTCTTCATGAACTCTTTTTGAGAATTTTTCACATTGCTATACATAGATTTAGTTCATTTTTAACTGCTTATGATAGTTCATCAAAGAACTACACTACATTTTATTTACTCATTCTCCTATTGATGGACATTCAAGTGGTGTCCAAGATTTTCCTTTTTGTGCATTTTTTTCCTGGCTTCCTTGACAGTTCAAAATGAATGAAATGTCTTTTTTTTTTCTTAAATTTCTAGTTGAGATTGACCAGGCCTCCAGAGAAGAATTCCCACTGTATCTTTGTTCTTTGCCCCTCTGTCTCAGCCCTGACAAATACCAGGTGCTAGTTTCTAGAATTTCCATTGTTTTCCGAGTTGGCCCTGCCAACAGACTTCATTCCTAGCCAGACCTAAGAAACAGATTATGGAAAGATGAATATGGGCAAAGTGAACACAATTCATTGGGACTCAAAATAAAATTGTAACTAGTTTTGAGAATTTATCCCAAGAAAATAATTCAAAGAAGGAAAAAATCTATAAACATGAATATTCTTATTATAGAACTACTTTTTTAATGGGGAAAAATGAGAAATAACCAAAATGGCCAACAATGGGGGTCCTTGTATAAATCATGGCACACCAACTCAATAGAATATTATTCATTCTTTTACAATGATGATTCTAAAACCTCTGTATTAAGTGGAGGTATATGATATTGCTCTGTCTAGCTCAAAATAGTTGAATATCAGCACTTTCATGTAATCCAACTTAAGAGCAACAGAGGAAAACAGATGATAGTATGATGTTAGACGAAAAATGCAGAAAGAAAATTACATCTACAGTATATAAAAGTATACTTGCATTTGGACAAGAACTTGAAGGAAGCACAACAAAATTAAAAATGGTTATGTTGTGGAAGGAGAGTGAGAGAGAACTAAAACTTGGTAAACTTACATATGCAAGACTTTATGTACCTTATTCTTTTAATACACACACCCACACCCACCCACACACACATACACACACACACACACACAGGAAGCTTTCATTATTTCCACTTACAGATGAGGGAATTGTGGTTCAGAGTGATTAAGTAAGTTGTTCAGTGTCATAAATTGATAGAGTGGCAGAATTAGAATTTGCATTCAGGCCTCTTTCATTCTAAACCCTGTGTTCCACCCAGGTCCTCTCTGGGAGGATGAAAGAACCATCTTTTTCTTATAGTTCTCATATTATTATTTGTATAATAAATAGAAATTCAAATAAAAAATTCCCACTGGAGCAAGGGTAAGGAAGACAGATTGTGAAATATCTCTCCCCATTCCCACTGGTCCAGAGTGACAGGGCACCCACTAGAATGGCTCTGTGATGTTCCAAGCTTGCCCTTAGGGTTCCTGGTGTAGAACAGAAGGCTGCTGGGAAGAGGATGATAGTCAACAGATAGAGCCGATTGAATCAAAAATGGGATAAGCCATGTACTGCCTAAGGCCACTTGATCAAAGCTCTTGAACAAAGGGACCTCAGCTGTTATGTGACGCTATCTGCTATCCAGAGCGAGCTCAAACCATTTGTGGGTATGTGCATGTTCTCAGGGAGAAGACTCTGATTTCCAGCCTGAATCAATGAACAGAGGAATGCTGGGCTGGGAGTCAGGACTTCTGTGTTCCTTAATACAGCAGACATATGTCCTTCTGCAAGTTACAGAGGTTCTCGGTTTTCTCATCTGAAACTTAAAAGAGTTTGCCTTTTCCAGCACTAAGTGTTTCTTTGGCTTTTTTTCCTACTGAGAAAGAAGAGTTCTTCAGTCTATGACCTGGAGAAATCATGTGTCAGGTGTCTGAGTGTTAAGGAAGTGCTTATTCCTCTTACCTTCACTCTCTCAGAAAAGGGGAAACTTCCACCAACACTTCTGCTCTTCTCTCCATGCACTAATGTGATCACTATCTCCCTGCCCAGTGAATTCTCAGAAAGGCCGTATCCTGGATCTAGTGCATGGAGATA
This sequence comes from Equus quagga, assembly GCF_021613505.1. Classification (NCBI taxonomy): domain Eukaryota; kingdom Metazoa; phylum Chordata; class Mammalia; order Perissodactyla; family Equidae; genus Equus; species Equus quagga. Next base: position 53,718,468 of record NC_060273.1, on the reverse strand, counting down.
CATTCTGCCACAAAGGTAGAAACCAGGCTCTGTCCACTGTCACTTCATCCCACCTGCCAGCAAGTGGGCCGAGTTGCACTTTGTGCTCCCGCTCTTAGGCAGAATGCATGCCAGGTCAGGCTGTGGATCCGCCTCCTATGGAAGACTGGGAGACTGAGCCCTTTCCCAGCTCTCTATCATGCCAGTTACCAGCTACAGCTCTCCAGGTAACTGACTGGCTCAATGTCAGCTGTGCAGACCCCAGAGAGGGCATCAACGTTTAAACTTGGGGTATAGGGAAGAAGAAGTAGTGGGAAGCCCCATTATAACTTGAAGGTCGATCTGTATATTCCAGCATAGAATGCTGAACACCTCAAATTCGGAGGTTTATAAAGCTGATTCTGGAATTTCATCTTCCCCAAGCTCCTTGTATCTGTATTTGCCACTGGTAAAGAACCCAGAAGAGAAAATGAATGGATAATAACCAAAGTACGGAAGAAATACCAGCCCAGGATCAGGTATAATCTTCTCATCAAACTGTTACTGCAAGAATGAGAGAACAAAGGGGTCAGAAGAAAGACAGAAGAAAAACAGATGGCAGAACTGAAATAACATTTCTGCAGTTGAGCTTTGCGAGGGACAGATCTGGAGTTAAAATAAGAATGCTGAACTCTGAACTCCAGGATCCAAGGGGAGAGAGAGGTGGGTGAGTAAGCCCAGCCAGGGATGTGTCCTGGTTCCTAGGGCACCAACATGCATAAACAGAGCAGAGGTAAGAGCTACAACTCTGTTTACAGGACTGCTTTGGGATAGGTAGACTGTCTCCACCTCAGAATGCCTGAAATTGAATGCCACTGTCACCACTTCTAAGACACAGGAACATTAGAAAAGCTGGACATTCATACTCTCAGTTTTCCTAACTGCAGAATAGGGATCATAATGGCCCCCGAACAGGGTTGTTGGGAGTGTTTCATAACATAATTCATCTAAAGCACTGCCACAGCTAACATTCTAAAGACATTCAGCTCCCTTCTGACACACTAGGTTCCAAGAGGGCAGGGGCCTGCTGCATTTGCTAATCGATGGATCCCCAATGCCTAACACAGTGTCTCTGTAGACATTTATTGTTGTTATTGACACTGTGGCATTGAAGAAGGGACTTGAAGAAACAACATTTGTACCCTCTTCACCCTCCCCAGAGCACCTTCTCTCTCATTTGAAGCCAACTAAATACATTGCTGAGGGTAAGCCCACGTCTTTCCCATCTAAAAATTTGTTTTTTTCCCTGCTGTTTCAGGAATCATCGCTGTGTGGAGAGATGGAAACTAACCTCAACCAACCCAGCTGGACTCTCAGTCTGATTCCTGTTCCCCCAGACGGGCCAGCAAGAGAAAACAACCAGGCACTAGGAGATGATCTCCAGGGTCAGAATAACTGCCTTGACTTGGTTGGTAGTGGCTGGAGAGGAAGGCGGCTCTGTTGGAGTAAAGACTAAGGGAAGGGATGCTTTTTCCAATTTATATAACTTACTTTTTGAGAATAAAATTTATTCACTTTTTTATAGCCAGACTAAACAGTTGGTGATGTGGGGTTTTGGTCCTGGAATCCTGCCAATTAGAAGAAAAGTTGAGTTTCATTCATGGTAGACCAAAGCTAGTCACCTAACCAAGTTCCTAGTATCATATGGGATTTGAATTCTGGGTAGATTGTAGGTGTCCTTCCCACTCACTAATTCACCATCTTGTAGACCCTGAGTTTCCCCAATCACACAACGTCTTTGGTGGCCAGCCCCTAGGTGACCATCTGCAGGCTGGGCAGCATCAGGAGCATCTTAGATGATTAACAGATGTTCAGTCAAGTTTAAACATTGAGGTTGTCTGTCTAGACAGCTAGTCAAGCCACTTCACATCTCCCATGAGCCCTGCCCTGACCTCCTCTCGCTCCAGCTGTGGAATTGACTGACATTTTGGAAACCTTAGAGACGTATACTTTCTAAACATGGAGTCTTGAAGGGAGAGAATGAGAGAGCTGAATGGGGACCATAGGACCCCATCAGGGAGGGTTCACAAGTGAAGGAACTCATTCAGAGTCCCACAGTCTGTGGCAGAATAAGAACTTGAGCTTAGGTCTTGGGACTCCAAGGCAAGTCGTGTTTCCACTAGATAATTTGGATATTGAGAAATATCTTACCTTTTTTCTACATTTAACAGAATATTGATTGTCTGTGAAAACAGTATTTATTAAGCCATATTCTGCACCTGCCAGTGGGCATTATGCACTTAGGGGCTCCTACCCTTTAGAAGCACATTTCTGAGATGTCAACAATTGTCCAGGAGATAATTGTTCACAAGCATATGAAAATAAACTCTGTATTCGTTTGTTAGGGCTACCTTAACAAAGTACCATAAACTGGGAGGCTTAAACAATAGGAATTTCTTGTCTCATAGTTCTAGAGGCTAGAAGTTCAAAATCAAGGCGTTGGCAGGGTAGGTTTGGTTCCTTTTGAGGGCTGTGAGTGAGGATCTTTTCCAGGCCTCTCTCACTGGTTTGTAGATGGCTATCTTCTCTCTCTGTCTCTTCACATTGTCTCCCCTCTATGCATGTCTGTCTCTGTGTCCAATTGCCCCATTTTATAAGGACACCGGTCATATTGGACTAGGGCCTACCCAAAGTCAAAGACTCTATCTCTAAATAAGGTCACATTCTGCGGCACTAGGGTTAGGACTTCAGTATACGAATTTTGGGGGGATACAGTTGAACCCATGACAAACTGTAGATAGAGTTTGTTACAAATCCTCTAGAGCAAGAAGAATAAACGTGCCCCTGGAGCCCTTCTTACTCCCACAGTAGATACAACAAATTTTCCATGGACCTCTTTACTCCTAAATCCTTAGGGACCTTAAACTCCTTTTCAACATAACACTCCAAGAAGCCACTACTAACTTATCAGCATTGCATACAGAGATGAGACCAACAGGCCAGCTCCTATCTGGTGGTGTACAGGCTGGCCTCCACACAGGGCCAAGCCTAGAAGCAACCTAGGAAAATCTCTTCACTGGCCTGTTCTCGCATCCTCTCCACTGCTTTCTCATGCTGACTTCTCACCTCTTACTCCAGGACTCAGCTTAAATGCACCTCTCCAAAGAGACCTTCCCATGGAGAACTTAGCTATCCAAATGAAGGCCTAAATGTCTCCCATTATTCTCCATCTCAGGTTTTTGTTTGATTCCTTCATATCGTTTACCATGACTTGTAATTATTATTTGCTTGGGGACTTATTTTTTTTTTTACCAGTCTTGCCCACTGGAATGTAAGCTCCTTGAAAGTAAAGATTACATTGGTCTTGTTCACAGTTGTATCTCCAGCATACACTACAAACTCAGTAAATATTTATTGAAAGGAAATAGGAAGAAAATGAAAGAAATAAAGAGAAAAGAAAAGGAAAAAGGGGAAGGGGGAGAAGAGGAGAGATTTTCCCCTGGCTGCTGAGAATTGGCCACAATACAGAGATGCACGGTGACTGGTTGGCAGTTTTTTTGGTGAGTGAGGTATTCCTTTCTGTGTGTCCAATAGTGGAGCCAGCTTTTCCTCTGCCCAAGGTCTCGCCCCCCAAATAGGAATTTCCCTTCTCAGAACTATTGGTGGGGGGAGCAGTGGGAGACTTCTGCCCTTCTCTCTCTACCTCTTTCTGGTCCTCCCCTGGGAGGAGGAGTGATCGATCTGCTCACTGAGGTGATCAGACTCTGGTATCTCATATCTGGGTAGACTGTAGGTATCTTTCCCATTACTACTAGTCTCTACTGACTACTGAGTAGTGGTAGACTACTACTGGTCTCTACTGGGCACGGTAATGATCTGAAGTCACCATGTGCCTGGGACCCAACGTCTGTGCCTGTCTTTCAGGCCTCTGACGTCAGGAGGATGTGAAGATGTCACGTCATCTGTGTGGCTGGCTGGAGGAGTGTCTGCTGTGCAGCTCTACTTTATCCATGTTCATCCCAAGGTCTAGACTTGGGGGTAAGGAGCAGAATGCTCACTAGGCCCTGTCAAATCACAGCCTTCTACTAGCTTTGCCAATTACAATATGGATATTTTGATCCTGTCTAACTTGGATGTCTATTTCTCAAAAAACTTAGAACTCAGAGGGGAGAAGGGTGAGTTTAATTACTCCCTCAGAAACTCCACTAGGTAAAGAGAAAGAAAGATACTGCATGATACTAGATCTACTTCACAGAACTAGAAGCCTAGCTGGGAGAACACGTAGGCCCCTTTGGCAGTCCAACAGGTGTTCCAAGACCACTCTTTTGGCATCATGCTTCCTCTTCAGATTCTTCCTGAGCTTGTGATGAGAGCTCTGTGACACCTCATGGATCAAAAACATCACGGTAGACATGGAGAGGAAAGGCTGTGGAGCCAGATGAGGTCACTTCAGAAGGGCCTGGTTTGCTATAAGATAGCTTTGTGAACTAGCACCGTTAAGATGGGTGTCAGGCCCTCATGCGACAGACGTCCCCATCAGATATTGCGAACATTAACTCAAAAGTAGAATATTTTCAAAGTGACCTGCTGTAGCACTTTATGGGACGTGAGAATATTGTTTATGGTTGTCAGGAATTTGGGAATGCTTTTAGGTATGAAGGCCACCAGTGTCTGCGAGGACGCACAGAGCTGTTCATACAGCAGTTTGCTTTTATCATTCCAGATGTGAGATGCTTTTCTAAATACATAAGTGAGAAAGACTGAGGACATTTCATAGAAAGAAGAAAATGATTTGCAAAAAAAAAAAAAGGCATGGAGATATTCTTTCTAAAGGCTCCCCATTAATTTGTGGTATTAGGTGCTCCCCGACAAATGAAATTCTCTGCCCCTCTGAAACAGCTTAGCCCAAGATCTGCCTTACCCATAAGCCTTCCCTGATGGTCGTGGAAAATAGTAGCTTCCCTGACCTCTCACCCCCTTGGCACTTAAATCCCATTCCATTCCATTGGCATTCTCTATCTACTATTTAGGGTGGTGAGTCTATCCAATCCCTGTCAACTCTTTATAGAAAGGAGTTATGTCTATGTCTTATACAGCTAGTACCACCGCATCATCTAACCTCTTGCCCTAGAGACATTACAAGCAGATTAAATAGTTTAATTTTTCTTAATTGGTACATTCCACTTGCTAAAAAGAGGTCACATTCATGAATTTAACACTAGCAGTGTGCCTGCTCTGGGCCAGAAACTATTCTGGGATTTGAAGCTACCATGATATTGAGGATGATGAGGATAATACTGATGCCACTAATATTAATAATGGTTATAATAGCCAACAGCTTCTGAGGGCTTATAATATGGTAGGCACCACCCTAAGCACTTTATGTCTATTATCTCATTTAATCCTCATAGCAACCCTACGAGTTGAGTATTATTATGAAGCCCATTTTTTCAAACGAGAACAGTGAGGCACAGAAGGAATAACTGTAACACGGTCCCTGCCCTGCCCACTGTCTGGTGGGCAGTCAGAATGTAAAATGATGATGATGATGACGATGATAGTCATAGTATTAATAATAATAGTAATTTAAATACAGTGAAAAATTGGAAGACCACACATAAGATGTGCTAACTGTATGAATGGTGTGTATGTGTGTGTGCGCACGTGTGTGCATGCACGTAAGAGAGAGAAGATGCAATTTAAGTGTAATAAGGCAGCCGCATCAGATAACTGAGTGCTTCTTTTCTTCATAAATTTAATGGGTGTGATCCAGTGGTGTTGATGAATGTTTAACTAGATTTCCAGGTGTGGTTCCTGACAAATGTTGGTTGATATTTTCATTTACATTAATGAGTAAGATGAAAGTGAAATAAATAGAGAACATATGTCAAAACTTCATTTGTTTGTGAAGGAAGCGAGTAACTTTTTTGTTGAATCAGGTAATAGTTTTCAAACGTTGGAAGAATATTTTCTCAGTTTTTTTCTGCTACTCACAATGTAAAAAGACTACATATACAACACACTCTTAAGTTAAATCTGCACTATTAACATTTCTCTCTCACTTTCTTACATACAGACCAGGGTTTAGGAACTATAGCCCATGGGCTCCTATTTTTGTAAAGCTCATTAGCCTACTAGTTTTTTTTATGTTTAAGAGGATTATAAAGAAGAACGAGGAGGAAGAGGACAGGGAGGGGGAAGAGGAGAAGCCTCAGTAACAGAAATGTTATATGCTCAGCAAAGCCTAAAATATTTACTATGTGGATCTTTATAGGAAAAGTTTGCCAGCTCTTGGTCTATATAATCAACAAAACAATAAATCAAGCCTTGGTTTTGTAGCATTGCTGATTTTTGTAGTATAAATACTCCCTCCATTGCTGCTTTCAAGCTAATAATATAATGCAGAGTCGACAGGAGATGTACGGTCATGCACCATCATATCGTATTCCCACCACATGGAAATAATAGACATAATCTCAAGAGCACAGATAATCATAATTTGTGAAATAATTAGGAAGTGATGAGTTTTGAGTATTTATTACCTTTAAAATACACTTTATACCATTGTAAATTTGTAGAATTTTACTTTTAATGATGGCTGTTTTTAACAACTACCTCACAAAATTCATGAAATGTTAACAATTGCCTCTTGCAGAACAAAATGAGCTGGCCCCAGCACACCACAATGTAATCACAGAAGCGTCTGGTTGCCCTTGATGTTAATGTTGATGCTATAATAACCCGTGTATTCCTGTAAAGTGGGAAGATCCAGCTGGTAGAACATCCTTAAAGAGGATGTTCATTACAGCCTTGTTTATAATTGTGAATATTAAAAAAAATCTAAATATCCACTCATAGAAGAATAGAAAACAAAACATTGTATACTTGTATTATGGAATATTTGTATTACAGAATTCATATTATGCCACAATAGTAATGAATTATCTAGCTCTACATGCCTCAACATGGATAGCTCTTGAAAACAAAACGTGTGAAAAGGAAGTTTCTGAAAAATATGCGTAGACGATGCAATTTATGTTGATTTAAAAAACAAAGAACACAGCCTATATACTGTTTATGGATATATCAAGTACGGTAAAGGTATAAAAACACAGAAGTGGAGGATGTCAAATTGTAATATTAGTTGCTCCTAAGGGGTAGGAAGAACAGGAGAAAAGTGGGATGGTATGAGTAAACAAAAAGAAGTTAAACTGGATCTATTTATAAAGTTTTTTCCTTTTCAAAAAATTAAGTACAGTAAATGTTGGCAGTAAGTAATATTATATGGAAAAGGGTGTTTGTTAAATTACTACCTGATTAAAAATTATACAAACATAACTTGAATGAAAAACCTCTAAATGCAATGTAGAAGACTTCCACCTGTCACCTTAGGTCCTGGGTCGTTTCGTGTGCATCCATGGAGACTTTCTCTTCCATCCCACGAGACCTAAGCAAGATGAACACACAAATCTGTTCCCTGCTGGTGGAGCACAGAGCAGCACCCATTTTCAACTGATGGCAGCCTGCATACTGCACATTCCTCACAGATGTGTCATCTTATTGTAACCAATGAGAATTTTTTTTTTTTAAAGATTGGCATCTGAGCTAACAACTGTTGCCAATCTTCCTTTTTTTTTTTTCCCTTCCTCTTCCCCCCAAAGCCCCCAGAACATAGTTGTGTATTCCAGTTGTGAGTGCCTCTGGTTGTGATATATGGGACGCCTCAGCTTGGCTTGATGAATGGTGCCATGTCCACGCCCAGGATCTGAACGAGCAAAACCCTGGGCCACCAAAGTGGAGCATGGGAACTCAACCACTCGGCCACGGGCCTGGCCCCTGAAAATATTTTGATTGGAATGTCTGGCTTTAAAAGTTGGATTCTGAATAATGATGGCTCCCAACCCAGTCATAGCGCAAAGTACAGCAACCTAGTGGTGCTCGCTCCTCGTGCTCCAAGATCCAGACCTGTTTGCTCTCACCTGAGAACTCATATTGAGGTTGGGGTCTCCCAGCCACTGCCAAAGAAATACCTGTCTGCCACAGATGCCTCAGTTGGAGCTAGAGTACTACCCACTGGAGTCCTGGTCATTCTGGAAATGTGCACCCTAACAGGGTCATAAGCTTGGGATGTCTCCCACCCTACTCGTTGCTGCTGTGCACACCAAAGCCAGAGCCCAGATCAACATTCAAGGGAATCTCAGCAGTGCAAAGAAATGTGGCTGGGGCTAAGTCTCCTGGTCACTTTGCTCACATGGCAGCTGTTGCAAATCACTGATGCAAGGTGATAGTGGTGGTCTAATTCTGGCCTGTTTAGATTCATGCCCACCATCTATGTTCTAGGACTATAGTTGGACACCAAGATTCATGAATTAGGACAAGTTTTAGTGTGTCTGTCACCTCACAAACCCTTCTGACCACCAGCCCACTGGCACCATCTCGTTCTACCACCAGAATGACTTTATTTCAGGTGGAATGATGCGTTCCTGACCCAGGGACTTGGCAAAGACCAACTTTAATCCTTCCAGATGGAGATCAATTCTTTTGGGTGTCTGGGAAGAAGAGTTTCAAATGCTTCCCTTCCAAAGGTGCTTAAGCTCCAAAGGCAAATTTACCCACTGTTTTCTCTAAACCTCCAAGTTCCCGTAAGAGTTCCTGTAAAACAAATGCTAAAATATTTAAAGGTACCACCTCTAGAGAAAGGGGTTTACTTGCATTTTCTTCTAGTCCTCACAGCAACCTTAGGAAATGCATATTCTTCATTAGCCTCATTTTACAGAGAGGGAGAATAGAATCCTGAGTGGTTAAATTACTTCTCAAGGCCTCACTTAATAAATGGCAGTGTCAAGACTCACATTCAGAAATGCTAATGTCCAATGTGAGCTGCCGCACACATCTGCTCAGTGCCATTTCTCTGCTCCTTCCTTCCCTGGGCCTCTGCATCCTTTCTTAGTTTCTTGTTAAACCTCTGGGTCATTTCTAGTATCCTTACTTCAGCTGGAGGGAAAGTCTTTTTAATTTTTAAATTATTATGAAATAGTGATTATACACAAAAGATTATGTGACATATATGGAAGTTGTGAAGCATAATAGTAAACCTATCCCCCTCCTTTCCTCTACTCCCCAAAGCAAGCATTATTGAGTTTTAGACTGATCATTCGCTATTTAAAAAATATTTTATGTATGTGTTCCTAAACAATATATGGTTTCGTTTTGTCTTTTTAATGAACTTTGTAAAAATAGTATACCCTATGTCATCTTTTGTGACTTTTTTCACTGTATTATTGCTTCAACACATAGATGGATGTTTGGCAAAGATTGATTGGTCTGATAGTACCAAGTATCAGTAAGGATTCAGAGCAACCTGAAGTGCTTGTAGTAGTGTAAATTATTACAAGCACTTTGGAAAATAATTGGACATTATTTTGTAAGATTGAACAAATGCATTTGCTACTTCCCGGAAATTCCTCTCTTAAGCCAATATACCAAACTCTTGCATACTTGCATCAGCAGACACATGCAAGAATGTTCATAACAGATTGCTTATAATGGCAAATACTGGAGGTGAGGTATCTTTGATCTTGGAGATTACGCCTATCCTCTTTTTCTGAACAAGGCAACATATTATTTGCTGTAGGGAAAGACACAAAAAAGTGATTTTATCTGTTTCATTAAGAGCAAAGCAATTTTAAGTATACTAAGCTAATATATGACATTTATGGTTACATCATATATTTAGGCTAAACATTTTTAAAATGCTAATTTCTAATTCTTGGAACTCATTAGCAGTGATGTCATCATAATTTAGCAGCAAGTTCTCTGCATTCATTTGTCACAGGTTGGAAGGGGTGGAAGAGGTGAGTGGGGGCAGAGGCGGATTGAGGGCAAATGCAAAACTTATAGATTCAGGCCCCTGATCATCACCCTCTCTGCCGCCCCCCCCCCACCCCGCCCCCCCCCCCGACCTATTGAGCATCAAAGTTTATCTCCTGTGCAGAGGACCATGTTTGTTGAGTCTGAGAAACTATTAGACTAATTTTTTGGCCCTTGTGACCTATTTAGAAGTATAGATATTTTGACTTCATGTTCAACTCGAAGAGTCTCTTCCTTGGAAGGAGAACTAAGAGAAGTTTGAGGTTTGACCTTTCCCCTCAAATGATTTTTTGTAAAAAAGAATAATTCTTTTCAGATTCTTTAAAAATGAGCTACATCAGCCCAGAATTCCCAAATCTGCTGCTTCTTTGGAGCGACTATTCTGCGGTTAAAATGCAGCACAGAGGTATGTACATGTACACTTATATCAAGTGTTAGCGTAGAAAAGACCTTCAACGTGCAAAACAAAACACAAACTCAGTTATTAGTGAGCACCTCATTCTCACCCTTCCCCAGTCCCAGCACTCACAGCAAGATGTTTGGGCATTTAATTCTGTAATTCCTTAAAAAAGAACAGTGAACTCAGTGAATTGTCAGAGGTTAAGTGACCTGCCCATGATCTCTGGGTGAATATCAGGGTCAAGACCAGGACCCAGTCCTGAGGATTGTTCCTAATCAGGCTGTTTCCTGCTTTTCCAGCAGTTTTCATATATGGTTCTCTGAAAAGGAAATACTTTGTTTTTATTTGTTGTTTTGTCTCCAGAATTTCTCAAAATGCTTTGAAAGCCCTTCTTGATTTGACTTCTTGGACAACATTGTTTGCATTTTCATCAAACGAAAGGGAACCCTGACAAGCTTGCCCAGTAACCCCACCGTGCCATAGACAAGGAGAATAGCAATTACCACACATAAAACCAGTTTGATCTTCACTTATCAATAGCTTCCTTCCCGATAACACTTGCAGCAGATTCTATAGGCCGCTGGCTGGGCTCCAAGTTCCACAGAGCAGGCAAGTCTGCTTCCTGTAGACTGAAGGGGAAGCTTTTCACCGACTTGGGCCCCTCCACCTCCTGCCCTCTCTGTCCCTTTCCGAGTATAGCCAGAGACTTAGCAGCATTCTTTTAAGCACTAACCACACAGAGGCATGTGGGGGCTCCATGAAAAATTGCAAGAAGGTACTTCCGGCCACTGTAAGGACTTCAGCTTTTTTGCTGCAGAGGGTTTGCAAGAGAATGAGAAATTCTCGTTGTCCTAGAGAAGAATGCTACATTTACTGCTGCCCCTCCAACTCACCATAGATGTGTGCACGTGCACACGTGCACACACACACACACACACTGCATCTAAACAGTTCTTCAAAATGTTAACTGACAGAACCTAACACCTTCACTATGGTTTGAGAACCACTTCATTACAAGAGTCTCTGATTAAAAAGGACAGACAATATTTCCCAAAAGGTAAGGCCACACTGCCATGGGAAAGGTAGGGAGAGGAAACTGGTGCCTTAGGGAACTCCTGGAAGATTCAGAGGGATGCTCTGAAGTCAAGGAAAATTGATAATTTACCTTTCACTCAATCAGTTTGAATATTATTTGCATCCTGATACACTACAGTAAAGAAGTTTGTGCACTGATCCCCTGCCAGAAGAGATATACGCATCACACATAGGACACAATAAAGGGAGGGGAAGGCTGAGTATCCTTGAATTCTTCAGAGGAGAAATTCTCCCAACACTGCTCAAGGCTGTAGCGTGAAGATGCCTAAATGGCCCTGGAAACAAGCTGAGAAGCCTCTGTCCTGGGGGCTGCCCCGGGCCATATCACAGCACACATCCTGCATTACTCAGAACTCATTGCCCCAGCTCCAACAGACTCCCTTTCTCCTTGATGTTTCCAATGTGCTAGTGGACTAAGCAGAAGCAGAGGGGATTCAAAGAGAGTCCTTTTTGGGGATGAACAAGGTTGGGGAGTAGATGTCAAAATCAAAATGCAGAGACAGAAGTGTGATGTTCTTAGGCTGTAGACGAATGCATTTGCAACTGTGTGCAGAAATGCTTCTCCCAGGAACCCTCAGGAAAAACATCACTGATCCAGACTTGAACAGGAAGCCTTGTTATTATAGAATGGATGTCTAACGTTATTCCTGGCAAAAACTCTGTGGACCCATAGACTCATTCTCAAAGGAAGAATGATTCTCACAGCTCTGGACTTAAAAACCATATTGATAAACTTGTTGGAGGCAGGGATCCCAACTCTTTTTTTCTTAGTGCTTCAATTCCCACATTTGAAGAAGGTGATAATGGCTTCCTCACAGAGTTTTTATGACTAAATATATACTGTAAGTGAGTGACAGTGCTCCAAAAAGGACAAGGAGCCATGTAAATGGAACATCCATGAGCTAGCAACGGAGTTTTGAGTTCTGACTTCCCAGATACACTTCAGTCAGTGAAGAGCAGCTCCGTGGTTGTGTAGGGTAGACAGTCCCCTTGGACAAGCAGCGAGGTAACAAGAAGGCAAGTCTGCTATTATAGAACGTGCACTAAATGCCACACATAATGCTGGGCACCTTTTTCCCTCTACCTCATTTAGTACTTACAAACCCCTGAAAGGATACTTATTATTATCCCTACTTAATAGACAAGGAAACTGAGGTTCGTATTGGAGAAGTTCTGTTAAACGAAGGAAGCTGGTAGTGACTGCCCTTCATATAAGAGGCTACAAACGCCAGGTGCTAACTTTTAACACCTCTGTCAGCTAGCGTGTGGGTGTGTGCCCCAATTCCAGCCCATAAGATCTGAGTGGGATCGGTTGGAGGCTTCTATGAAGGTTTTGCTTTCTAATAAGAGCTCTGCAGGAGGAGGCATGTCACTTTTCCTCACCGCACATTCTCACCTCTCCATGTGACATCTGGAACTGATACAGCCCTCCCATGGCCATGACAGCTGATGTTCTCAACTCACCAAAGGGATAAAGGAGAGAGAGGGAAAGTGCTTGTGGGCCAGTCATGATACCTTAGCCTTGAGCGTTGAATTAACCAACAGGGACAGCCAGCCTCTGGATATCTCCTCATATATGTGCATATGCATATATGGATATGAGGAGAGATATATGCATATTATCTATCTGTCTATATATAAACCTTTGGTGCTCCTTGGTATATACCCGAAGGAGTTGAAAACATATGTCCACACAAAAACCTGCACACAGATGTTTACAGCAGATTTATTCATAATTGCTAAAACTTGGAAGCAACCAAGATGTCCTTCAGTAGGTGAATGGATAAATAAACTGCGGTACATCCAGACAATGGAATATTATTTAGTGCTAAAAATATATGAGCTATTAATCCATGAAAAGACATGGAAGAAACTTAAAGGCATATTACTACATGAAAGAAGTCAATCTGAAAAGGCTACATACTGTAGGATTCCAACTATATGTTATTCTGGAAAAGGCAAAACTATGGAGACAGTAAAAAGATCAGTGGTTCTTTGGGAGAGGGGGTTGGATAGAAGAATAAGCAGAGCCAGAGGATTTTTAGGGCAGTAGAAATACTCTATAACATTATAATGAGGGATATATGTCATTATACATTTGTCCAAACCCATAGAATGTATTAGACCAAGAGGGAACTCTCAGGTAAACTGTGGACTTTGGGTGATGATGATGTGTCAATGTAGGTTCATCAACTGTGACAAATATCCCACTCTGGCGGGGGATGTTGATAATGAGGAAGCTGTGCATGTGTGGGCGCAGGGAGTATATGGGAAATCTCTGTACCTTCCCTTCAATTTTGTTGTGAACCTAAAACTGCTCTAAAAAAACGAAGTCTTAATTAAAAAAATAAAAGCTTTTGCGTTAAACCATTGTAGTCAGGGCTTACTGCTACTACTCCCCAACCCCCCTAGCTGATGCACCTCCTCACTGCTAATTTGAGCAAACACGGAGGAATGGAGCATTTTACAAAGCTAAGGACCACAGACTGCATCAGTCAGAGTCCAGTTAGGAAACAGAGGCCACATTGGTTATTTTAAGGGTAAAATATATTATCTAGATTTATTAGCTAGGTACTAAGAACTGAAAAAGCAGAAAGAGACAGAGAAGTATGACACAGATACTAACTGCAGCTGCCACGCCGGGGCTGGGGAAGCAAAGGTTGGAGGTTGGGTTATTACAACATAGAAGCTTAGAGGAGGGTTTTCCAGGACCTAGGACCCCCACGATTGCTGGGGGAAAACCAGAAGGCTGGTACTGGTTTGTTGGGCAGGGAGATCAATGAGGCTAGTTCTGAGAGGATGGGGAAACTGCTGCTATTGGAGCCACCTGTCCATGCTAGGGTGAAGAAGCACTACCCTGTTGACCAAGATAGGAAGAGGAGCAACAGAAAAAAGCGTGTCCCATTACTCTCCCCTCTATGAAGCTTCCCTCTATGGCCTGTATTGGCAGATCCCGACAGGGAGCTGCTGGCAAAGCAGAAACATGGTTTCAAAGTTTCAGACCCAGCATCGCAGAGCAGAATCCAGGAGGGAGTCCTTCAGGTTTTGAGAAAATAACTAGCACAACGGGTGTACTAGTTTCCTGGGGCTGCTGTAACAAACTACTACAAGCTGGATAGCTTCAAACAACAGAAATTTATTCTCTCACAGTGTGGAGGCCAGAAGTCTGAAATCAGGGCATCAGCATGGCCATGCTCTCTCCAAGGGCTCTAGAGAGAATCCTTCCTCTGGTCTTCTAGCTTCTGGTGGTTGCTGGCAATTCTTGGTAGTCCTTGATTGTAGCTGCATCACTCCAATTTCTGCCTGTGTTTTCACATGGCCATCTTCCCTCTGTGTGTCTGAGTCTTCACATGGCCTTCTCATAAGGATGCCAGTCATTGGGTTCAGGGCCCCCTCTAATACAGTATGAACTCATCTTAATTACATCCGCAAAGAGCCTATTTCTAAATAAGGTCACATTCTGACACTCCAGATAGACATGAATTTTGGGGGGGATACTGTTCAACCTAGCACGAATGGTTTAGTCTTTCAAGGCAGGATTGTAGTCTGGGAGGGCCCTAGAGCTGGAGTGAGACTTCGGTTGCTGGATTATCTGTCTGAAAAAGTGGTCCACGATACAATGAATCTAGAGAAGAAAGGCATTTCTGTTTCTGTGAGAATACAAAGCTACTCCTGACTCTGCTCAAAGCTCAGGATGTTGGCTCTTTCAAAAGGGATACAATGATCTCCTCATTTTCCAAGACTAAAGCTGACAAAAGAAAAATAAATAAATAAAAGAGCCAAGTAAATATTAGCTGAAGCTGAACTAGGGTACAGCTGAAAGAAATGAATCCATATTGAGAGTCCACTATCTGTCAGATTCTTTGCATAGTATCTCTGTGGTCTGTCTGGGTCAAGGGCAATGCCAACTCTGCAGTACACACCAGATGAGCAGATTGGTCAGAAATCAGTGGCGAGCATAAGACATGTGCCTTCTGGAAACTTTGAAGTACACTTCAAGCAAAGAACACAGCAGACATTAACGAAGTAGTTTTAATAGGACGAGGGCTAATGAGCAGGAGATAGTGCATTTAATATATTGAAGTTCTTTTCATAGGAACCTTTTCCAGACTACCTGGATTCAAATCCTGGTTCTGACTCCTACTACTTGTGTACAAATGCTTTAGCCATTCTGTGCCTCAGTTTCCTCATTTGTAAGTTCCTAAAATGAGAATAACAATAGTATATACCTCACAGAGTTGTAATAAGGATTAAATCAGTTAATACCTGTAAAATACTTAGAATACTGTCTGGTGGATATTTTTTTTAGATAAAATAGTGTTTATGAAATGAAACAGACACGGTAAGTGGCACTGGGCAACTGTTTGTGGTGTTACAATGAGACCCTAAAGAACTGTAATTTATTGGTTATGCCATATTTATTTACTTTTATCATATGAGGTTTTCTTTCAAAATATTTTAGCCAGACATGTAACAACACGCTGTGTATGTGTGTTTGTCTATGCATATATGTGTGTGTGTGTGTATGTGTGTGCTGGTGGGGCAGGGCAGGTCACAGGAAAGAGGAGTTTAGAGCTGACAGAGATGGGTCAGTCCAGCAGATTTTTGCATTTCCCTTCTCTGACACGTTTGGGAAATCCATCCACATATACAGTCTATGTGGCTCTGTTGGGAGTATCAATCACAGTGTCAGTGTACTTGAAGTTTGATGCAGACATGCCAAGAGAGAGGAGGTCTCTCTCTTCCTTTGGATTCTAAGTTATTGAGATGAGAATAGGAGGTTGTCAATTTTCATTTTTCTCACTATGTGTAAAAAGCCTGGCTGAGAACATCTAGTGGGAACCAAAGCCAAGAGACAAGAAAAAGAAAGAGCTCCTTGACATTATTTGATGACCTGGATCAGACTGTACCTGAAGCGCTTCTTTGGGTATCCCCATAACAACATCCATTAATTTTTCTCTTGTGTCTATGTCAATTTGTGCTCTGTTTCTGTCTTGTGCTACCAAAAGAACACCATCTAATTCACCCAAGTCATCCAGTGGAGATATTTTTAATTTCTAAGTGGAGGCTTGGGTCAATAAAAAGTAAGGCATTCCTAAGAGATAACCAAAGCCCAACCAAAGAATCCATGACCCAGAGTTTTCTCAATCTGGATACAAATTCAGATTTTGGTTTCTGCACATGGGGCCTTCTCAGACACTCTGTTTCTCACGGAGTTTGCACTCACCCCTGGGTCACTGTGGGGTGACCTCCCTGCCTAGTCAAGCTTTGCCCCCAGGTCCCTACCCCAACATCAGCCCACTTGGAAGTCCAGGAGGGGGCATTGAAGCAATCAGAGCCCCAGTTGGCAGACTTGAGGGAACCCTTCCCACCCCTGTGCCTCATCAAACTTCACAGAGCACTGTGGTGATTTATGAGAAAAGGTTATTAAAGCATGTAAGAGCTCCTGCTGGAGAGAAAATTATCTGTGTAAACAAAGTGTTATTACGGGAATCAGGGAGGCCACACGCGGGAAAGGTCATTAAAATAAGAAAAAAACTGGCATATCAGTCTCTTCTAAATCACGGAACTCACGTGAGAGAAGTTAAATATCTTTGTAGCTTGCAGGTTTCTTTTTGATCATTAGTCCTTCCAGCTCAGAAGGGGACACTCTCAGATGCTAAACTGTTGAGTACTTTGAATTAGAGGGAATTTCTAAGACATAAGTTGTGAAGTTGGATTTTTGATGGAGGGCTCAATTAGAGACTGCCTGGTAATACAGAGCAGGCATTTGAGTCCCTGGGGTGTTATTTTCTCTCCTACAAATGAAAGGCTAATTTTTTTCCTTTGCTTCATTTGACAAGATTTGATATTTTCCACTCTTTCTGCTAACGAGGGGAACGCACAACAGTCACACTGTGTATGGTGGTGTACTTCACAAAAATGATTTTCAGGCTTTGGGTTAAGAAAACAAATCCCCTTAGCAGATTAGCTTGTATTAAAAACATTTTGAGCTAGGGCCAGATTCCTCCCATGGAAATCATATTAGTAAACAGTTGGTTCCATTAAGATGTTTTACTCAAGTTTGGTTCTCTGAGCCAGATTCCTTTGTTCTGAACAAGGGAGGCCAGCTCAGACTACTGATCCGTATTCTTCAAGCGCGTGAGCAATAGAATGTGCTTTTGATTTCCTTTTTACTCATTCTTTGGACCCTTAATTCTGGAGTTTAAAGACAATAATATTAGATCTAAATGTTCTCAAAAGTTGTGTGTGGAATGTATAATTAGGTGAGATTAAGTGATGGTATAAAGATATTATGATGGTATTTTAGCCAGGGGCCCTAGCACTACCTGAATTCTTGCCTTGGGTACACCACTACATCTTTTATAGTGTCTCCAAGGGAGATACTAAACAAAGGAGGCCAAGTACATGGGCTTTGATCCCAAATGCCAAAGCAGAATTCAAGCAAGCTGGGCTCGAATCCCTAGAGAGCTCCTGCAGCCAAGTGAGGCAGATTTGACTGGCCTAGAAGCAAGTAGAAAGGCTATTTTGTCTCAACAAAGACCAACCAGTTAGAGTGCTTATCTCTGCAAAGTTTTCAGGGCCTAAAGCTGAAGGGGGCATTCTTAGGTCTAGTGGAAAAGAAGCATCCAAAGAGAGATCACTGGACCTTCTCCCAGTGCAGCAGGACCAGGCCAGTATACCACCGCGAAGGAGAGGAGACAGAATTTTTAACCATGTACAGCGACTCCACCCAAAGTGGCCAACTCTAGCCATAATTCCTCTTTTTGCAAGTAGAGGGAAGAGGTTATAGTGAAAAAGAGAAGAGTCGAAGCGCTCTTCTCCATTCTTGGAAACGAAAATGAGAAAATCTTTCACACCCCAGCCTTGTGTATGTTAACATATGTCTACTTGGCTCATTTAGGAGACCCACTATCTTAATTGTGCTACTGTTGTTTTTTTTATGTAATGCTAGACATAATTAGTCATCCACCGTAACAGGTTTGGACACCCAACAGAAGTGAATTGAAATATGTACTAGAGTCCCCATAGTTACACTGAAGTACTGCATCCTGATGGCATCAGTAATCAACTCAAAGATAAGTACATGGACTGACTAGTCTAATCAGAGTGGACCCCAGAATGTTTTTTGGAAATGCTAGGATAAAGATACTCACTCTTTTTCACTGGATTTCAACCTAGAAGCATGTAGCTTCAAGAGGTAATGACAGTCAACCTCCAAGTATGAGAAGGGAGTCATTGAGAGTGAAGACACCACCAAGACAACATAGCTGAGAAATGTATAGAGAAAAACTGAATTTTGGAGACATCATTTGGGCCTTGGATCAAGCCACATCTGAAGTTGGTATGTCCTAGAATTCCTTGATTTACAAGAGCCAATAAATTCTTTTCTATATTTAAGCCAGTTTGGGTTGAATTTTTATCTTTTATATATTAAAAAAATGCCATCAATGACACACATATGTACATTTCATAAAAATTACCTAGGATAAAATAACACTAAAGGATAAAGTAAAAATAATTCTATAAATTCTCACACTAATAATAAAAATCAGATCTAAGATTTTTTTTTTTAGTGCTTACTGTAGGCCAGATACGGTTGTAACTTCACTATATGTTTTAATTCATTTAAAATCTTAACAACAAATCCATCAGGTAGGTGTTTCTTTTGGTGTTCTGTGACCAATTTCAATGTGTAGAAGGAGGGTTCCCCACACCAACAAGCAATTCTCGGACATCAGCGAGACATCCAAGAATTCAACTCAACCATGACACTATCTACCCAGAGATAGCATGAGATTCCACAGCTTAAGGGTTCAGTCCTACAAGATTGCTCCCCCACCCCCAACTTCAGACTCCAGTCGCAAGCTCAGGTTGTTACCTGTGCTTCTGACCATCTAGCTACAGACCGAAGTTCCAACGATCCTCTCCAACTCAGGATGCCAACTGCAGGTCCAGGTTGTTACCTGTACTTCTGAAAGTCTCTCTATAAACCAGAGCTTCCCATGACCCCCTCCCTGGGTTCAATTAATTTGAAGAATGGCTCACAGAACTCAGAGAATCATTTTACTTACCAGTTTACCACTTTATTGTAAAAGGATATAACTAAAGAACAGCCAGATGGAAGAGATGAATAGGGCAATGTACGTGAGAAGGGGAGCAGAGTTCCCATGCCCTCTCCAGGTGCGCCACTCTCCCAAAATCTCCAGGTGTTCACCAACCCGGAAGCTCTCAGAATCCTGCCCTCTTGGTTTATGGAGGCTTCATTACATAGGTATGATTGATTAAGTCATTGGCAATTGACTCAACCTTCAGCCCCTCTCACCTCCCCAGAGGTCTCGGGCGGGGTGGGACTGAAAGTTCCAACCCTCTAATCATATGGTTAGTTCTCCTGGCAAGCAGCCCCCATCCTTAGGTGCTTCCAAAAGTCACCTCAGTTACATAACAAAAGACATCTTTATCATTCTCAGCACTTGGGAAATTCCAAGGGTTTTGGGAGCTGTGAGGCAGGAACCATGGACAAAGACCAAATACATACGAGAAATCTAAATGACCAAATATATGTTTCTTATAAATCACAATATTGCAGTGTTATTATTTTTCCCCTTTACGTATGAGGACAATGTGACATAAAGAAGTCAAGAAACCTGCTCAAGCTCACTTAGTAGTAAGTGGCGCTCAAATACTAGCCCGGGCAATCTGATCCCACAGCTTGTGTGCCTAACCGCTAGATTCCACTGCTAGGACCTCCCAAAAAGATCCTTTTCAACACTCATCAGCTAGAAAGGTGTCTGTCTGAGAGATCAGGGTCATCTTATGGTGTAAAGATCAAAAGGTGGCCTTCAAGGTAGAAACGAAGAGCCTCAGATAAAGATATATCTTTATTTAAGGGGGAAAATCAGGATGTGGGGAAATGGGGTACAAAAACTAAGGTTTCGATTTCCAGTTCTAATGAGTCCCCTCCTCTACGGTGTTTTGGGGCAGCAGGATGTTCCGGCAGGGCCAGGGGTGACAGCCAAAAGCAGTCAGATCTACTACTGGGAACCTGAGTGATGGGTTCGTGGGCAGCAGGTTCTCAGTCCCTGTTATGGGCTGAATGGTGTCCACACAAAATTCCTATGTTGAAGCCCCAATCCCTAGTACTCGGAAGGTGACTGTATTTGGAGACAGTGCCTTTAAAAAGGTAAGTAAGTTAAAACGAAGCTGTTAGGGTGGGTTCTAATCCACCGAACTAGAGTCCTTAAAAGAGGAGGAGATCAGGACACACACAGACACCAAGGATGTGCACACAGAGAAAAAGGACCATGTGAGGACACAGCGAGAAGACACTCATCTCTGCCAGCCAAGGAGAGAGGCCTCAGAAAAAAACCAAACCTGCAACACCTTGACCTTGGACCTCCATCCTCCAGAACAGTGAGAAAATAAATTTCTGTTGTTTAAGCCACGCAGTCTGTGGAGTTTTGTTGTGAGAGCCCTAGCAAACTAAGACAGTCTCTAACTGAGGGTTCAGGGAAAAGACATAGCCAGGCCCACTCCAGGGATGGCAGCTCTAAATCCACATGGGTGGCATTTATTGAAAACTAGACAATGCTGTGGTTCCCAGCCAAATGAAGAACTGGAATGCTGAACAGAATGCCTAGTAAAAGCAAAATTGTAGGGACAGGCCACTGGGCAGTGTTGGACAGGCACTGGATCAGACACCAAGAGTAAAATCCTAGCTCTGCTACTAACTAGCTGTGTGAGTTTGTGTATATCTTTAATTACTCTGAGCCTGAGTTTCTTCATCTATGAGGATCCCTATCTCATGGGTGTAGCAAGATTAAATTTAAAAAGATAATATATGAAAAAT
The DNA here is from genome assembly GCF_021613505.1 of Equus quagga. Taxonomy (NCBI): domain Eukaryota; kingdom Metazoa; phylum Chordata; class Mammalia; order Perissodactyla; family Equidae; genus Equus; species Equus quagga. The sequence continues at coordinate 53,697,295 of NC_060273.1, read as the reverse complement.
GCTAAGCACAGTTCCAAAGTCATGGGAGGTACTCAGTAAATGGAAGCTATTTGAAACTGAGTTTTGGTGGATGCTGTATGCCTAGGGTTCACCCCGCTTAGAACCTACCACTTCCAGACTTCCTCACTGCACAGCCCACAGCTGGCAGGCCCAAGTCTTCCGGCCTTTTGTCTGCCTTGGTGGAGATTAACTTTCTATTGGGTTGTGTTGGCGGGGACAGAAGTTCAAGGCCCATAGCTGAGCAGGCGGAGAAGCTGGGGCTGAGGCTGTTTTCCCCATAACCCTACACATACATAGTAAATCTATCCAACGGGGTCATCTTAGAACAAAAAAGGACAACATCAGGCATGGATTCCAGCATCCTGTTGAATGCCCCCTTCAAAGCACTCTGACCCTCCAGACCTCCCTTGAATATGGGTGAGAGAAAGCTCCAGATGAGGAAATTCCAGGGATAGCATGCAAGGAAAGGGTCATCATTTTGATATGTGGGCGTCATTTGCCTAAAAAAAAATCTCTTGAATAATCAAAAACACACAAAAGAGCAAGCAGTGAATTAGGGCTACACATCAAAAATGCCACAGGCCACTGCTACAATGAAACAAAAAAGACTTTTTTAGTCCGTTATGATTCTGAGAGAGGAGGTTGACAAAAATGGAAACTAGATTTTAAAAGCTCCAGATTCAGTCACATTAGAGAAGGAATATCTTTTAACATATTTCCATCGAGGATGACTTTGTTTTCTTTCTCTGCTGAATAAGAAACCCATTCACAATGCCAAACCATTACAACAAGACCAATCTTGTTATGACAAATATCACTGCCCCAGCCAATGGTCCACTCACTGAAACATGTATTTAATAAACATTTCCAGAACCACCAAGAATGGAAAAGCTATGAATGCCATTTCCTGTTGAAGGGTCTGGAGGAAGCCTAATGGGAGAACCACACAGTGTGTGGGGATCTCTGGTGTTGAACCTAGTGGAGCGTTTACCCAAAGCACCTTGAGGGAGCATGGCTGGACAGGGGTAGGGGAGGAGGAACCAGAATCATGGAGACATCAAACAGTCACCAGGGAAACAACTTCAGATGTTAAAACAGAAGAGTGAGGCAGGGACAGAAATTGGAAGGTAACTAAAACTAAAGCATAACCAAACTAAACTAAAACTATAGCATAAGTAGGAGAGAACTGTGAAGCCAGAACTGGGGATGCGAACAGTGAATACTGGCTTTCTTTATGAGGTTAGGTAAATAGATACAGAGTACAGGGTTGGACATCAGCTGAAATCTATTTCCTGACATACATTGTCGGGAAAACCTAGCCTATGGAGGAAGACACAATTATTGTATAAAACAATCAAAAATTATTCTAAATGATATGCTGAATTTCCATAAAAGTGAAGAAAATTTTATTTTTTGTCTTTATGCCTACAGTAATATTACTGCATTTTTTAGCCCTAAAAATGGCAAGTAATGGATAAATTTAAAAACAGAATGAATTTAAACCAGAGGGTGCAAATTGGGTATCAGTAGGCTGAGTCTAGTTGTGATCGCCCTGCACAGCATTTTAAAAAATGAACTAGCTGTTATCATGGTGGAACTTTCATTCCCCTGGCCTTCTACCTTATATTTTCACGTGGATGTAATAATGGCGGCACGAGGACTCTCTGGAGCTCTCTGATCTCTCCCTGACTGGTAGGTGGTTAGGTCTGACATTCACTGGTCCTCATTTCTTAATTGAGTGGAGTTATTCTATTAACAATCTGAGAGCGCTATGATCTCTCTCTTTTTTCACCCTTTGTCCCCTTTACAAGGCACTTCTGCATACCCAAGTTTTCTTCTGAGCAGAGTGGTAATTAGAAAATATACTTGGCTGCAGATTTCAGCCTTGTTCTTAAATCAGCTTTAATCAGTGATAATGCCGGCATCTTGATCTCCATCTGTCTTACTCCTTTGTCATTTTTCAACTGGTAAATGAACTCAAGAGGAGAAGAGAGGGGGTGTTATTAATTGGCTCCCACAACTCCAAGAGGTTGCCAACATTTAAACACTGGGAAATTTCATATAAAGTTCTAGGTTTCTAACTTCTGTTGAAAAATGGAAGGTCTGGCAAGACTGGGACCATATTTACACATAGTGTCCATTGGCTGAAGCTGAGTAATGGATGCCACCTTTAGGTGGGACATGAATGTTCTAATTTGCCATAGTGTCCACCACTCCATATTACCTTAGACTCAGGCATTTAATTTAGCCATCTTGTCCTGGCAGTTTTTATTTCCTACTATACTATAGTTTCCTACTATAATAAGTTTGTATTGCCTACTATAATCGCATAAATGTCCCTCTTAGGATAATGATTTTTTTCTAAGTTGGTAGAATCCTGATTATTGAATAGAATGATTAGTAAAAATTTTAAAAACCACCGTTATCTGTAAGTCTGATTGCAAAGCTAAATGTTGTGGCATTCTGGTTCCTGACCTAGAACAGCTACATATCTGTTATTTCACTCCATACACTTCCAGCGTAACATAGACGTAGATCAACAATGTTTTCCCTAATTTAGGTGAGACTATACCGGCCAGCTCAGAAAAATTCTATTTAAGTCCTATAGCAAACAAAATCCTCCATCTCTAGCTTATATTATGTGTCCAGACATCAGGGTTGTGTCTCTCTGGCAAAAGCAAAGTAGAGGATTGGGAAAATTATTGAACTAGTTCAAGCAAAACACATGTCAAATGACCCAGGTAATTTCCAGAGAAGCCAATGTTTTCTCTGAATTAGAGTACTTGGAGAATTGCCCCAGCCACCTGTATTGCTTAGGTCATGGAGAGTAAGACTGTGTTTTCACAACTAAAGTAATCATCGTTGAACTAGCCATGGAGGCCCATCTCAAAAACAGAATTTTGCTGCATCACTGTGGATCAAATTACCTTTCACACAATCAGTTGTGGGGATAGTAAAACATAGTCACTTGATTGTCCTGAAACAATCACGTTAATCACGTTACACAGATAGGACTAACATTAAACTTACTCCCAGTTTCATTTTACAAGATAGCAAGATGACTAGTCAATCACCCAGTTGTCTAACTCAAATGATACTACAGCTGGTTCGAGATTTTTATTCAATTAACTGACTTCGAGTTTGAAATTCCTTTACATACTCTTATGGTCTAGGTGCTTCAGGCTAAGCTTTACCTCCACTAATTATTTTTTCCTTTTTTTTGGAAACTAGTATTCTTCTTCTTCGCATATCCTAGTTGGATGACTTCTCAATAAAGCTCAATTCCTCCACTGGCTTTCTCTCCACGGGCTCTTGCCTTTTCTGTTTGGAAATCAAGTCTCTTTTGGCTTACCTTCTGAAAATCTTTGACACTGATTGTTTTGAAAGGTCAAGTGTCTCCGAACTATCCATCAGTCTTGCATACCTGGAACCCTGGTCACCATGATATCATTCACTTCAGAAAATAAACGCAAAGTAAAGATGACTCCAGATTTAAATCCAGGAACTTGAACCAGCACTACAGACTGGAGTGTTTGGCTTCATTTCTTGCTGTGAGTCAGTGCCAGGAGGTCCCCATTAAGGTGTACATGAATTGTATTACTCCATACTGAAGTTTGTCTATAACAGACTGTTGCAAGGCAGCCAAATTCTTCCAACAATCTCATGGACCAATTTTCAAAACATATCAGTATCTCATTAGATTCTTCATCTGTAAAAAGCTTTACCTTCTACTCAGCAAGCTACAGTTACACAGATATTTTGTTTTAGGGTAAAGTAAAACCCGTTTTAAATAAGGTTACTAGTTCCACTGTAGTACCTCTCAGGTTGCCACATTCATCTGGAATGAGTTGCCATATAAAGAGGAAATAAATGCAGAGAATTATGCATGGTGTGAGCTTTGATAAAGTTCAAAGGAATAGGAGGGGCATTTTCAGGGAAAATTTGTTCTATGCCCTCATCACTGTTGACTGTTTTCAGGGGGAAAAGCCCTCATCCTAAGTCACTTGGCAAGACAAAAACTGTTCAAATGAGCTCAAATTATGAGGCCAAAAAGAGCAACAAATCTCTCTTCAGCTTCAAACTCTTCTCTTTTCCTCTTGTTCCTCCCCTTTAAATGAATCCCTGAAGAATTTTAGGCAAATAGGTCTTGAAAAAGTGCTGAGTCTCCAAAGATTTAGTAGATGAACTAAAGAGCTCACTGCTAATCCCCCTCCCACATCTCCTTCTTATTCTTCAAAAACCACTTCTTCAGATGATAACTTGTGAAGACGCCCCTCATCATTAGGTCATCCCTCACCCTAGGATGTCACCACCTCCAAAGATAAATGACCCAGTAAGAGGATGAAACGTACTGGGCTTCAAAAGCTCCCATGGACTGATGGTCCCAGCACTATAGCTGGAATATTTCTTTTCTTGTCTTTCTAAATCTGGTGTTTTGTGCTGAAAGGACAAAGATTATTTCATCGGCTCCAAAAGTGAGACATGAAGGATCAGGGCTGATAGAAATTGGGACCAGGAAATATAGTCACATATTTTCTAGGGGAATAAATAATCAGACAAACAAACAAACTGGAAAAGAAACTCCGATAGCACAAAAGGAAGAATTAACACTGGTCTATTAAAACTTTAAAGAGTGCATTACTGAGGGGCCTTCAGGAAGGAATCAGATATTCTCCACTGTCAACGAGAAAAATAAAATGGCACTGAAATATATCAGAAGATAAGGCTGTATACTAAGAAAAACTCCATGACTAGGCAAGCATCTTCTTCCAAACAGATCTTTAAAAGTGAAATAGTAATAATTTCTTGCTCTTAGCAGGGGAGTGAATGAAATTTCTAGCAGAATCTGTGCATCATGTTCCCTGTTCTCCTTTCAGTCCTCAAACCTATTTCATGAAGTCTGACTACTAACAGGGAACAAATGGGTTTGTCCTTGTGTGTTGCTCCCATCAAACACTGCCATGTATTGTTTCTCTGCTTCCACATGCCCATTTCTTCTACCAGTTTGAAAGCTTTTTAAGGGAAGAATGATCATCTTACTCAACTTTGCAAGATTCTACAATGGAGATGTGTTATGAGAGTTTCAGTTTTTAAAGTCAACATGAAAGGCAAAAATCTTATATGGTCAAATCCTCCTTAGAAATCTCTTAGAAAGGGGCAATTTGGAGAACATTTTTCATTAAGTCCAACATAGCAAGATTTCCTCTGGTGTCAGAACAGGTCAGTGTGTCATTATATCCTTTATGTGTATTGAAGCTTCGCATTCTACTGTTTTTTGGTTGACCACTAGTTGGCTTGTGATTAGAGCCCATATTATTTGAAAAATACAAATATAAATATAGACATTAGAATCTCATTTAGTGTTGCAAGATGTCTCAACCATGAGAAGCACACAAAAGTTGATACTGAATGCAAAAAGAGAACGTTCATGCCTTTCATCTCATTCTTTCTGTAGTCAGGATCCTGTCAAGAAAACAGAAACTATGCTAGGTGTTTCAGACAGAGGTGGTTTAATATAGGGGATCAGTTACATCGATTGGAAGGCTGAAAGAGGAAAAAAGGTTGCTAAGGTAACCTTGGTATTAGTAGCTTGGCAAGAAGCTGTACTCTTAGGGCTGAGAGAGTAAGAGAGAAGAAATGGTTTTACCAGAACCTGGGAGCTTGGAGGAAGCATCTCCACAGAGAAGATGCTCAGATTCCCAAGGTGCCACTTCCCAGCAGGCTCTGGGACCACTGAATGGGACATCATCATACAATTGCTACTTGGACTCTCAAAGGGAGCACTAAGGGGATGTGTGGCACTGTTGCTACTGATACCTGTGAAGGGGCCACAGTGTAACTGATGCTAGAGATGCTGAGCTAGGCTTTAGGCTGGAGTCTTACCTGAGTGATACTGCTGCAGGGAAGCTGACTAGAACTGAAAACAGGAAGAATATTCATTCTTCTCTCCTACCACCTTCTAATCTCCTGCCAGTGCCTCCGGTCAGCAGAACCCAACCAGAGACCAGCCAGCAAAGAAGTCTGGGAAATGTAGTTTGCTTAGTCCCAGCTCCACTGTCACAGAGCAGAATGTAAAAGACTGGGGTTGAGGCTGAGAGACGAGAGGTAAAATTAACTTGAGGTATAAACTGAGTGGAATAACAGGCGGAATTTTATTTCCTTTTTTTTTTTACCATAGCTGAATTCCAGTAAGCTAAATATATGTATGACGCAAATTCACTTTTTCTTGTAATCCCGTAGTTCATTAGCCCAATATCCTGCTCTCAGCATGTGATTAATGTATATATTGAACGCATAAATGAATGTCTTTTTGGTGCTGAGGTGATTTTCTCCAATTATTAATCCTGTTTAACTATCACCGAGAAATGAGTCTAGAGAAAATACATAGGAACCTAAGGGCTAACTCTGCCCTAGTTCACTGACATCACAAATGTACGTACCCAAACAGTTCAAACGGCGTCTATCTCTAGCTATGTCTCCTAACTCTCCACTTCCACCTCACTATCAAAAATCTCCACTGCAGCCACACTTGCAAAGCTTAACAGTGACATCCAGTGGCTTATAACTTTATCACTTACTGTAATGCATCCGGAAATCTGATCAGCTCTGAATTATCAATATAAATAGAAAGGAACATAATATACAAAACCCTAAACAGAAAATGAAACTTAAAACCATTAGATTTACTTTGGGAGATTACTGAAGTAGATTTGCCTACCTAACTGTCGAGATCTCATATTCTAGTTTGTTTGCATTTTTCCTTTCCTGAGCACATGCCTGCCATAATCCTGGTGATGTCTGCTAAAGGCGTGAGCTGATGGGCAGAGAAGGAAATGGGGGCAGCCAGGACAAGGACTGGTAGTATGAACCACTAACCAGTTCTCACTCCCAAGGCCAGAAGTTCAATATTTGGGGCCCCAACGGGTATGGAATACTCAGCCTAGATCCAGGTTTGAATTAATTTCTGAAACTATCCAGTATGTCAGTAGAGCCTGTCTGCACAGGATTCCAGGCAGAGGCAATAGTTAGACTTTCACAGGCTCTTCAGTCATAGCCCCAGAGGATTAGGCTACTACTCAAGGAGGAGTCCTAGCCAGTAGTTTCTCTATGGAGCCTGAGATCAACGAAGTGTCAGGGCAGCAACGAAACTGCCTGAAGATCATGGTGGTGCTCCATTCTCAGGGACACACTGCAGGAAGCTGAAGACAATTCTTATTTGTGGCTTGGGAAGTCAATCTCACTCTAGTATAAACAATCTCAAAAAAAAACCCACAGAAACTCCATGTATGTTTTCTCTCCTCTTTCTTTCAACAGAATAGTCAAAGAAACCAGTAACTCCATCATAAAATCTCACTCTTAAATGAAATAGGAATAGAAATCTGCTCATCTTTGTTTAGATGGATTTTAGCCTGAAAACTGCTAATTCAGAATTTACAGTGACTTTATTATGTTCTCTTGCTTGAAGGAACTTGGCCCAGACAAGCTCCTTATTTAACAGTATTTTCTGGAGGCAACCTGGCAAAAAATAATGTATTTATTTGTAAATATGCAGCAGTGAGTTCAAAGGAAATCTCAGTGGTAGCTGCAGTTAGAATTATTCAGACACCTCTTTGATTCAGCTTGATTTAGGAGCAGGAAACTAACAGTGAGTCACAAATATGATTAGCATAGCTTCTGATGTCAATATATGGTAGGAGGTCTGTCACGACTTACTTCCATGTAATCATGTCCCCCAGGGAAGTGGGGATATGATATTTTATGACTATGGAGTCTAAAAGAAAACTGTCCCCACAAAGCCTGCCTGCCTATCACATCAAAAGGATAAAAGGAGTTAGCCTCTCCTAAGGAAACTTCCATGCATTTTTAAAGAATACATAGAAACTGCAAGGCAGAGCTATGAAAATTCGTAGATGCTCACAACCTCAAAATGGTCTTTTTCTCAGTGAGAATGCACTGTCATGATGACAATGAAGGTGATGATAATGATGATCTTAGCTTTTATCAGGATACTTTCTCATTCCTGTGGAAAATGGGAGCTCTCAGCAATTAAATGAAAATAACTTCAAAGTCCAGTTCTTAATGATAATGTTTTAATTATCAGAGAAAAGAGGAATGTCTGAAACTTAAATAGAAAACTAGGTGGTGTACATTATTCGCCTTTTTCAATTTATCTGGCCTAACTAAGACAGTATAAGGTAGAAATTTCAATAAAGATACAAATTTCTTTATTAGTATTTTGCGTAGTGTTTTTTTCCAAAAATGCTTTTTACTAGAACATTAGATTTTAATAGGAAACAGACTGTGTGTCTCTAATCAATAAATGCAAAAACGTTCATACGCTCCCTCTAGTTTATTGTCCGTGGCAAGGCTGCCTCTGTGTTTTCTTTACTTAACCTTGGGCATTCTTCTACCAAAAGGAGATCACAAGAGATGGAGTAAATCTGGGGAATTCTCCCAAACTCAAAATGCTTTTGTGGCTTATTCTGCATGATGGCAGAAGTGGTGATAAGCAAAGGTGCTATTTTCAGGAGACCCCTCAATTTCATTAGCTCCATCTCCACTGATGGCTCATGTCTGATGGCAGCTCATTTTACTGCACAGCTCGCTGGGAGACTCTCCTTTTGGAGAGAAGGACCTGTCCTCGTAGCCCCCCTGGCTCATACGAGTGGGGGAGAATTTCAAGACAAAGACTCACAAGAAGCTGGAAAGAGGTCAAAGTTATCTTTCAGGAATTGACTTTAGCTCAGTGATAAGACTTTTGTATTAATTTCTGTCCTTGTGGAGCATGAGAAAGGTCATTATTTAAACAGACAATGTAGAGTTAAAATTTGAAAAATGTATTTGACTGAGGGAGTTGTGTGGTGTACATAAAAATGAAGAGAGGCTTATAACTGAATTTCTCTTAAATACCTGATTTAGACTTTCCACCATCAGTTTAAACCTGAGGGACAAGGAACAAAATACAATATCAAATATTTATTAAAGCCCCAATGGAGCATAGATTGTTTTGCAGCATAAGCAGAAAGACTATTTGTCAGCAAAGCAAAATATAATTCTAACCAACAAGTACAGAGCAAATTCTGTCTTCTCTGAAAATTATCACAGTCAAGCCCTTATCAAAATGTCCTTCTCACCCAGGTGAGAATCTCTCATGTAATTTCCAAGAGAGAGGCAGGTTCATGTTAAATATGATTTCATGCTTTCTGTAACATAGCCCCTGCTTACCACATGCCCAGGATATTCACATGAGAATCCCTGCTTGCATTTCCAGTAAATTAAGGCAAAGATATGTGACCACACAGAAATTCCAGCTCTCTGGACCCAGTTAAGGCACCCATCTAAATGAGACACTTAACATAAACGTGTGACCTTGGACAAATGACATCTATGTTGAGTGTTCAATATTGTTCACAAAGTGAATGTGTTACAGTGGAGAGAAAAAAAGTAGCAAGATTAGTAAGTAAAAGTAAAGAGTTTTATTAGTTCAATTAGAAAAAGTAGAGTTAAATTAGGAAAGATTTGTAAGTAAAAGTAAAGAGTTAAATTAGAGAATAAAGAGTATAGGCTATTGAGACCTTTAAATAAACAAAAAAAAAGAGATGTTTATATTCTTGGGACCACAAGAATAAGCATAACCAAGAGCACTGTTAGAGTCCAACCAACTGAAAAGACCTGAGGAGGTCCCAGTGAGATGGAACTCTGGTCCCCACTCGAAACCCCCTGGGCAACTGGATCTCCTCTGCATGCTAATTGCATCATTATGAGACAAGTCAAATGCAAATGAAATAAACAGTAATTTGGGACAGAGCAACTTGTGGACTAGGCAATTCCTCCTTGGAGACAGATCACTGGAGGGGTTTTGGAGGGTCTGTGAAGCAAAGGATGAGGTCATGGTATACAAGGAGAAGCTGGGTTTGAGAGTTCAGACATTTCTCCAGTTCTGCAGACGTACCTGTCATATCTTGCTCTGAGTTTGGTCACGGTCACGGTCAATAATTAACCAAATGCAACAGACCTCCTCCTCTTACCTGAACTATCACACTTTAAAATGTGCATGCCTTTGATCTAGAGAGTGTATTTTTAATGCTGTATCCCACAGAAATATTTGCACATGCACACAAAGACATACAAACAGGGATTTTTCAATGCAGTATGATTTATAATAATCTAAAATTGAAGCAACCTAAATGTCCAAGAATAGGGGAATAATAAATAAAGCATGATACATTTATACTAGGAGCAAAGGGTAGTGGTTGGAACAGCCTCCAGAACTAGGCTACTTGTGTTCATATCAGCTCCACTGCTCACCAGCTATGTGACCTTGGCCAAATTGCTTAGCTTCTCAGTGACTCAGTTTCCCCCAGCGGTAAAAAGATGATAAAACTCCCTTCTTTGTAGGACTATTGTGAGAATTAAATGAGATACCACTCTTAAAGAGCCAGAATGCTATCTGACACGTGGCAGGTACTCAATACATATTAACAAGATTCTTATTTTGAACACACAGTTATGTCTCATTTAAAAAGAATAAGATCTAGCTGTAAGTCTTCCAGTAGAAAACTCTGCAAAATACGGCGTGCGGTGAAAAGTTTGCAGAACAGTATGTAAAGGATGATCCTATTCATTTTTTACGTGCCTATAGGCGAAGCACGTGCATGTATATAAACGCCTGGAAGAATGTGTGACAGGACCGGCCAATAGCAACGATTCTCTCTAGAGACGGAATCGGATTGGATGGAAGGAGGGACTGAAAGGAGGTCTTCACTTTCTTCCTCTCTGTATTTCTGCACTTGGGGAATTGTTTTAAAAACATAGATTTATATATTACTTGTATACTTTTTCAAATAAATACTTTTGAAAACATAATGAGTAGACAAATAAGTAAAGGAGCAGCGAGAACAGTGAAAACAACTCTAAACAAAGGAACGTTTGCAGTGTTTTAACAATCTGAGTTTCCAAGGAAAGGGGAAGTAGGGCTCCTCAGTCTATGGCCACAGGTCTAACACAAGGACAGGACTGCAAGTGAGGTGGCTAGCGCAAAAAAAAGAAACTGAAGGAGGCACTCACTTCTAGGGCCACGACTTGCACAATCTTTAGGCCTGGTCCTGGTCTAACATTACATTGAAAACATCCTCAAAGTCAAAGGGTCTGCTTCTTAGCAGCTAGTATTGCACAAAGCCAACGTCCTGGACTATATACTATAGACTTCTTTCTCTTTTCACCTCCATTTTAAAGAAAAAACTAATAGCTTAATTGAATTTTAAGCCATTGATTTTTAACATCTGGGATTTAAGTCTAATGTATCCCAGGTGCAGTCTTCCAGAATGCAGACTGAACAAAAGTCCCACCCTCTTCCTAGCTATTCACTCTTCCCTTTGGGAATGTCAGCCTGATGAAAAGGAGATAAGTGTAGATGGGTGAGGGTATTGGAAGGAGTTTCCATGAGTCTTTTTAAATGCATGAGTATTAAGCTTTGGACTCTCAAACGGTTTGACAGGGAATTCACCCTCTTTCTTTGGCTAGCGTGATATCGGCATAATCATTTGTAATGTAAGGTGGGGGTAGGAATGCACTATGACACCGTCCCAGAGTGAAATGAAATATTCAAAACAGGGTGGTATTTGCCTATTTGCCTGAAATGCCACAATGGGCCCTATCATTTGTATATGGAAAACATTCATTCTGATTGTCCATGCCTTCTTGTTTGTAAATAATTTTGAGTGTCAACCCTGGGAAAACTAAGACTATGCCTCAATGAATAGTTTCATGCGTAGTCTAACCAGTTGAGTTAATACCTGTAGATATTAAAAATGACAGTTTAGTCCTCTTAACTACATGGCAATGCCACTTGATGGCAATAGTTTCTGAATGTCATCCAGCAAACTGGATCATGTCCCCAAATACCATGCATTTTCCAAGTGCAGGCCTTCACTATCCAAGGGAAATTGATCCCAGATAAAGGCCACATGAAGTAAATCAACTTAAAATGAGGACAAAAATTTCAAATTAAATCGTGGTGGGGTGGGGTAGGCGGAGTGATTGGGCATTTATCTTATAAAATGAAAATATTTTTTAATGAAATTACTTCCACTTTTATTTTTATAACTCACAAAATTTAAGTTATAATCATAACTATCTTCTAATTGTTAGGACACAGAATGAATCACCTTTTGATTGTGTTTAGAGAGATGAAATTTCTCTAACAAATGTTTGGGGAGCCTAAAACCATACCGTTTGTTTCAAGACTTATTATGTGAGTGCTTTTTTGTAAAAATGTCTAGGGCATTTAACATTTTATTTTCCAAGGACATCTCTTAATTCCTTGATAGCCAAGTCATTCCCTTTGGAAATGCTCTCAGTTTTCTCTGTTTTGTTTTCATTTGTTAACTGGTCTACTCATTTATCTAACATTGTGCAGGAATTAAGCAGTTCTCCAAACACCATGTTCATCAATGTCATTAAATCTTGCTGCAGTGAGCAGAATTCTAAGAATGTCCCCAAGATTCCTGCCTGCTGGTGCACACACACTGTGCAATTCTCTTCTCGTGAGTGAGGGTGGGGACTGTCACTATGATGGGACAGTCACTCCAGTAATTACGTTATGTTACGTGACACTCTGTCATAGCAGATAGGAATGAGATTCTTCTGTTGGCTTTGAAGAAGCAAAAGGCCATGTGTGAACTTCCTATGGAGGGGGACATGTGGCAAGGACCTGAGGGTAGCCTCTAGGAGCTCAGAGCTGTCCCTGCTGACAGCAAGGAAGTAAATGGAGACTTTAGTCCTATAATCACAAGGAACTGAATCCTGCTAATAACTAGTGAGTTTGAGAGAAGACCCCAGATTAGATGAGATCATAGGCCCAGTTAACGCTATAATTTCAGACTCACGAGACCCTTAGCAGAGGACCTAGCTAACCCATGCCAGGACTCCTGTCCCACGAAAACTGTGAGATAAATGTGTGTTGTTTTAAGCTGCTATGTTTGTGGCAATTTCTTACGCAGAAATAGAAAACTAATACACTTGCATTCTTTCAAATATTTATATTATTTAGTTAAACGTCCAGAGATTCTCCCAATCAAAAAGAGTTGACTGAGTTGTGGGTAAGACGGAGTAGGAAGAGATATTCCACTGTTACGAGAAATGGATTTTTGAGAGAGGACAGATATCATAGATGGTCAGCTCATTACTGGATATTTCATTGAACGTTTTAATTCTAGGATGCTTTCTGCTTCCCTAAGCAACCCTGTAACTGTAAGGCAAGGGAAACTTAGAAAGCAAGGACTTCTTCCCCAGTTAAGACAGCATCCCTAGCCTCAAAATTTTTGATATATCTTCCAATAATGGTGAAATGGTGTTTAAGGCCATCCTTCTTCCTACTCCTGCTTCTTTCTCCTCCCTCTCACAGGTCTTGATTCCAAGAGAACTCTTTAATAAACGTCCTGAATAACAAACTCTGTCTCAGAGTCCTCAGAGTCAGCTTCCCAGGAAACCCAACCTACAAACCCAAACTTCGACAATGAACTCATCTGCACGATATCCCACAAGATCTCACCCACGCACACACGTGTGTGTTTATATGTATACATATGAACACACACACATATATATATATATGGGAGGCAGAGAGAGACAAAAAACAAATGTGGAAAAATGTTAAAAATTGGTGTATATTGGTAAAGTATATATATGTTTCTTTGTACTAGTTTTCAAATTTTCTGCAGTTTTAAATTTTTTCAAAATAAAAATGGAAGAAAAGTAGACAATTTATAACTCAATGTGCAACAAAAATATCCTTAAAAAATAAAGACATTTCATACAAATACTGTGAGAATGTCAGCAGCAGACTCACCCTAAAAGAAATCTTACGGTGAGTTATTCAAGTGGAAGGAAAATGATCCCAAACTGAAGCACGGAGATCCAGGAAGTAATGAAGAGCATTAGTAAATACGTGAATAAACATAGCTAAATGCTAACTTGATAAAACAGTAATAATAACTTATCGTGGCGATACTGTAGATTCAAGTTTGTGAACTTAAAATCTCTCCCCTGACCTGGCATTCCCCAGTCATGACTGAGCAGGGAAGGACTAGGAAAACCACTGAGTCGGGGGCTGACGGGCAGAAGCCTGCAGTAGGCAGCCTGAACCTGTGCGTGTGACGGACTCTACCTTTGTCCCTGCAACACATCTGAAAGCAAAATACAGCAACTCTCAGTTATGTGCTTGAAGAGGACACTGACACAGTGCAGATAAAACCACAGGAGACATGCATTACGCATTTATTTAAACTAGGAGTTTGAGACGCATCCGCCAAGTATTTTACCTGGGTTTTGGGTAAGTAGCAGATTAAATTTTCTTTCATTATTTTCCCTCTAGCAAAGGGCAAATAATTAGTCATAGTAATAATAACACCACCAGCAGCAGTAAAAGCAGCAGCAGCAAAAGAACAAAATCAAAATTACACACACACACACACACACACACACACACACACACATACAATTATTACCCCAAACTAGGAAAAAGAGAAAACAAAAAGTAAGAAACCTGGGGCTGGCCCAGTGGTGCAGCAGTTAAGTTTGCATGTTCCGCTTTGACAGCCCAGAGTTTGTCAGTTCAGATCCTGGGTGTGGATCTATGAACCAGTTGGCAAGCTATGCTGTGGCAGGTGTCCCACATACGAAGTAGAGGAAGATGGGCACAGATGTTAGCTCAGGGCCAGTCTTCCTCAGGGAAAAAAAGAGGAGGATTGGTGGCAGATGTTAGCTCAGGGCTAATCTTCCTACAAGCAAAAAAAAAACCGTAAAAAACAAAAAGTAAGAAACCTGAACAATCTAAAAATTTGTCCTTTTTTGAACACTGAACCAGGGTTAGAGAGAGAGAGAGGAAAGATTTAAGCTCAGAGCTTTTGGGATGGGGAGTATTAGAAAAAAAGTATTTTTATTATTACACTTCCCTTCTCTATGATCTTGTTAGTTATCTATTTTTATATTATAGTGATTTTCCTGGAAATTGCAATATTCATTCTTAACATATTTGAATTTAATTATAAATGAGTATTTTTGCACTTCTCAAGAAATTCAAGGATATTAGAACACTTTAACTCTATTTACCTCCCGCCTGTCTTCTTATTTTTGTGCTACTGTGGTCAGATATAGAGGCCATTAGGGCTACTTGCTCATTTTCCAATTGCCTTTTCAACTTATGGATCTATGGGAAATTTCTTATTTTTAATATTCTGTTTAATATTCTGGATATTATTCCTTTATAAGTTTTACATATTATAAATATTTTCCCCTAATCTATGCTTTCTTTTTTTAAAAAAAACTTCATTGAGGTGTAATGACAATAATTTGCACATATTAATGTGTACAATTTGATGAGTTTTGACATATCTATACTCCTCTGAAATCATCACCACAATCAAGATACTGAACATGTGAACCATCCCCAAAGTTTCTTCACCCCTCTGTGTAATCCATCCCACCTCACACTCCTCCTCTTCACCCCCATACTCAGGCACCCGCTGGTATGCTTTCTGTCTCTACAGATTACTTTGCATTTTCTAGAATTTTATATGAAAAGACTCATATAATATGTACACTTTTTTGCCTGGCTTTTTTCATTCAACATAGTTATTTCAAATTTATCCACGCTGTTGCCTTACTCCTTTTGGTTGTTTTGCTGAGTCGTGTCCCATTGTATGGACACGTTATTTTCACATGTTGTTGGACATTTGGGTTGCTAACGCTTGGTATTAGCAGTCTTTTTTGCTTTAGCCATCCTAGTGGGTCTGAAGTGGTATCTCATTATAGTTTACATTTCCCTGATGACTAATGTTATTTAGCACCTTTTGTCTGCTTATTAACTAAAGCGTCTGTTTGCATCTTTTGCCTATTTTTAATTGCTTTGTTTGCCTTCTTGTTATTGAACTGTGAGTTCTTTATATATTCTGATACAACTCTTTTATCATATAGATGCATAGCAAATATTTTTTTCCCGTCTGTGACTTATCTTTCAGAGAAAAGGTTTCTTTTCTGTACATCCCAGCAGGAGCAAACCATGTTCTGAGCGTTAGCTGAGCAAATCCCAGAATCTGAGCTCAGTTGTTTATGCTATTATTTGGACAAGAATAATTACTCTTCTGTGTTTCCACCAGTGAAGTATTTACACAACATCTCCCTGATGTCATATAAAATACTGCTTAAAACAGCACAAAGGGCCATGAGTTCATTGTCATAAAGTTGTTGGCTTTATAATAGAAGCCTCTCGAAAGTAGCGAGGTTGTCATATTGAAACTGCAACTGATTTAAAGTTCACAGTCCTCAGCTCTAATTAATAAACTGAGCTCATCCTCCAGAGGACAGTTTCAGAGACTATCAGACAGCAAAGACACTCTTAACTCGCGCACTGATGCTTTTAGCTACAGGAGCCCTGCACAAAAGCAATTCACTTCATTACCAGGGGCCTGTAAATTTTCATCTATAATATCACTGATTTCATACTGATCCACATGACTGTCCTTCTAAATTTAGTCAGTGTCCAAAAGTTCCTCCAAGAAGCCAACAAAAAGTATGCGGTATCTGGCATCAATTGCAATAATACCACAGTAGGAAAGGAATCAGAAGAGAGAGACAGCAAGGTGAGAGGGAAGAACATCGTCCACCAGAGATTGAGTTCTATAAGGTAGAACAAGACGACACCAGGGGAGCTATCAAAAACTCCCCAAGGAGAAAAGTCCACCCTAATGGGAAACACAAATCCATTTTTCTGTAACTACATTAGGGTAGGATAGTAATTTGAAGTGTAATATTAACTGGCATGGTTTTTCTCCTTCCAGCCTTCCTTTGCTGAGACTTGCTGCCCACAGGATAGGCATCTAAGAACAAAATGCAAAGAGTGATGAGAGTTTAAAAAAACCAAGGGTTAGGCCTAAAGAACAAAGTGAGTTTTTCCCTTCCCACATCAACCTCCCCTCCCTCCATGCACTCTGACAAGATAACAATTTTCTGAGCTGATATTCTAATTAAAGGAGAGTAAAGACCCATGATGACTAAATGCAGTTAATGATCCCAAAGTGGATCCCAGAGAAAAAGGAAAAAAAATTCTATAAAGGACATTGCTGGGATGACTGGAAACTTTTAGATATAGATGTATGTTAGTAATACTAGTAAAAACATTGTGTCAATGTTAAATTCCCAAATGTGATAAGTTAGAAGAATGCCTTGTTCTTGGGAGACACACGGTGAAGAATTTCAGGGTTAAATGGCATGAGGTAGACAACTAACTCTTCACTGATTTAGGGGAAAAAAGTGTGTTTATGTGTAGACAGAAAGAAAGAGATAAAGCAAATGAGAGAAAAAGTTAACCACTGGTGTATCTAAACAAAAGGTATAGAGCTGTTTATTATATTAGTCTTACGACTTTTCTGAAGGTTGGGTTTTTCAAAATTAACACATTTTGTGAGATAGGAGAAAAGAGACAGAATCAGAAAGGAGAGCAAAATAGTGAGATACTGATCAGGGGCTCTTAGGAGAGGGGCCACTGTTTGTTGCAAAAGGGGAAATGATGCAGTGCTCAGTTGCGATAGCAAAGGGGACTTGTACCCCACTTCCCACCAGGACTCCTGGGAGGCAGTGGCCTTGCCTGGAGGAATAAGGTAAAGAAGGCTGCATGGAGTGTTGAGGGCCAAGAGGGCTTACATCAGCCAACCACATTTCCCAAGGCAGGGCGGAGCAGCTGGGTTTTATATTATTTCCATTGCTTCAGAGGGATTTGTAGATTTCCAGCAGCAGCCTCATCTCCCTGAAGCCACGATGCTATCTGCCACTGTGGAAGGATGGAGAGAAAAAGCCTCTCGACGTATTCAGTTTAAACCTGGAAAGACTGAGTTTATCCACAAGTGACTAATTTTATGTTTTATACTCATAAACATAAACTCACTCAACAGAACGAGGGCTTGACATCAAGATGAGGGTCAGTGCTAAAAAACCCCAAAAACAAACAAAAAAATTGAGTGTTAAATTTCTTTGTGGCCTGAGAGTCTGTAACACAACAATAACATTTTCTCTCTAAAAAACAGATATTTCTTGGACATTGGTAACTTATCCCAAACCTTGGACATTGGTAACTTACTCTGTTTTCTGTTCCCGGGGATTCTCTGTGATCAGTATTAATGGACTGGGGCAAGAAGAGAGGAGAAGGTGACTTTACATTTATGAATATGAAATATGAGGACTGAGCTATTTGCCTTCTAGCAGCCAATTTCTCGTCTGGGAAGTGCTTCTCTGTTAAAATGACAAGCACTTTTAAAGTGACAAGTACTTTTAAAAAGTAGTGTGTGGAAAGACTTTCTAAAATCAAAATCCAATTTTGGTGATTACACAATTGTTTCTTTAAGCTCAGGCAAGGCACCTTGTATACTCATAGAATGTTGGAAGAATTTACAGTTAGAATTATCAGCTTAAATTGTGTCTAAATGTCAGCCCTCTGAAAAAAAAAAAACCAAAAGTATTCCTGTAGTCTGCTTCATTAAGCTAGATTCTTTTTACTTGGCAGTGCTCAAGGTGGGGATTCTTGCAACATTAGGGTAACGATCTCTTCTCTGTAGATTTTGGTACCTTGGGAATTCAAAGATCAAGTTGCTTAGAGACTCCATGGAATTTGCAGAAAAAGCAAACTCTAATCTTGACATCTGTAATTAACGTTTTATCTTTCTTTGAAAATTCAGTTTGCTGGCAGCTTAGCTGCTCTTTCGAGCTGAATAATGTTCTTGCCACACCACGTCCCACGCAACTTTCCATCCTGAGGGTGGGCGAGATGCTTCCGGACTCTCTGCGAACTCTTCTCTCTTGGGCACATTGTCAAGTTCTTGCTCCTGTTATGTAGCAGTTGCAGGTGCCTCGGTTTCCTTTCAGCCAAGCTCCCTGCAGGTTTCCTAAGTGAGGCTAATGCTCACCTGGTTTCAGTGCTTTTTATATCGAGGCCTCAGACCAACATGTATGCTCACATAGAGCACAGGATCAGTTGAAAGTTGTGAAAATATCTGTATAACATATTATGCAGTGAAATGTGGAAATATCTGTATAATTGTAGCACAGTTTAAAAATATATATCTTTGGGGCTGGCCCCGTGGCCGAGTGGTTAAGTTTGCGCGCTCCGCTGCAGGCGGCCCAGTGTTTCGTCAGTTCGAATCCTGGGCGCGGACATGGCACCGCTCATCAAACCACGCTGAGGCAGCATCCCACATGCCACAACTAGAAGGACCCACAACGAAGAATATACAACTATGTACCGGGGGGCTTTGGGGAGAAAAAAGAAAAAAAAATAATTAAAAAAAAAAAATATATATATATATATATATCTTTTCCTCAGTAACCCAGACCATTAGCCACTCAGGTAAAGCAAGTTATATAAACCTGACATATGCATACACACACACACACGAATTTTACTGTGACTCAGGCATGTGCTAGTTCTAACTGCTCCAATATTTTTTCCACATATTTATATTGTAATTCTTCAGACTGAGGTGACCAAGAGCTTGGCTAACTCTAATCAATACCATCACCAAAACTAAAAAGAGAGAATCCATCTTGCATCTCACCTTTAAAAGACAATTTATTGATTTGACTAAGTAACCAAAGTAGAGAGAGCATCATAGTCATCCTTTCATTCACTCAACAAATATTTAGTGAACTCCTACTCTGGGACCTGGTATCTTCACTGAGGATGCTACAGTGAACAAGACAGAGTAGGTCCTGCTGTCTCTGATCTAGCATGCTAGTGAGGGGAGAGAGACATTGAGCAAGGAACAAAATTAATAAAATAATGGTCAGATGGTGAGAAGAGCCTAGAAGAAATGAAAATGGAGTGGCATCTTAGAGTGGCTATAGGGCTGTCTCAGACTAAGGGGTCAGGGAACATTCTCCTGGAGACTACGTTTGAGCTGAGAGCTGACCCACAAGTGTTTAGGATATGGCTCTGTCTTCTGATTTTTTGGGTCATTTTATGGCTTGGCCATGAGAAAAAGATCTCCTTGGTTCACAATCAAATGCAGTTATTAGAATAAACATCTGTGGATGGGGTTCTATATTATATCCTCAATGTCAACCTTCTTCCTTTTTAAGCTTCATTCTAAAATGATATTATACCACTGGAATCCACTTTGGAAATATAAGTGGCAAGTCCAGACCCATTAGCTGTGAGTGATACAGAAATTCCAAAGAGATGTTCCAGCAGAGGCTGAGCTTTCCTTTTAGACAAAAATAATGAGTTCATAGCTGTTCTGGCTGCCATAGGCTTGCACATCTCAGCCTCTCTCAATGAGCAAACTCGTCCCACAAAATGACTCTGTAAGTGCTTGTGATGAAGAACAGCTATCAGCACACCCAGGCAAGCCTTCTTCCATTCATGTCTTCTGTGACTTCATCAGCTAGCAGTTCCAATTCTCAGGGGAAGGAGCAGATATATTTCTTGTCAGGCAGTTTGTCTACTGAGATGCTGAAGGATGTTCATAGTCTATCATCTTATACTTCATATACCTTATGTCTTATGACTTATCGTCAACATAAATAGCCACCCGGAAGCATCACAGTGCAAAGTTCTAAAAATGTTTATAAAATAAAATAACCACCAGTCATATAACCTTGTGCTAATCATTTACCCTCCCTAACTGTTAATGTTTTTGTATGTAAAAAGAAGAAGTTTAACCAGATGAATTCTAATTCTAATGAAGTTCTAATTTTACTTCTAATTTTAGTCTTTTAGGATTCCATGAAAATGATTCAAACAAGATTTCTAGCAATGTTAAGATATAAAACATTTTTTAAATGCAAGAAAGAATAATACCTGAGCATTTTGAACACTACATCCATTGGGAGTATGCTTGGCTGCAACTAATCAAAGAGTTAAGAGTGGCTGAAACAAATAAGGTTTTCCTTTTCCCACAAAAGAAGTCTGGAGGTAGGCTTCAGCTGGCTTTGGTTTAGCGGCACCACATGTTAGGGTCAGACTATCTCTTGATCTTTCCCTCACTTGTAGCCTCAAGTTCACAAAAGGGCTGCTGCAACTGCAAAAATCATACTCTCACAACTGGCTGAAAAGCTCAGGGCAGAGGGTAATAGGGCTAGTTAGGTTTGATCTTTCTGCCAGGAAAACAACGTATTTTGTAGAAGCTCCTGCAGCAGCCAGCCCCTTTAGTCCCATGTGTCACATGGCCAACTCTAGGTCCAAGGGTGGCTGCAAAAGGAATATCCAGCTTCTCCAGCCTGCAGAGCAGAGATCCCTTCAATGGCTCTTGGGTCAGCCAAGTGACCACGTCTATTACAATCATTTCAATATTATATCTTCATACCCCTACATACCTCTTTAATTGCAACTCCCAGGATAGTTATATCTATGGTTTCACTAAAATATAGAAGTGGAACCAACATTAAACTATTGAATAATTGAAATTTAGGAAGGTACTGGTTCATAGGAAACATTAGCAGGGAAAACCAACACCAACTGAGTTAAACAGGAATGCCTCAACATTTGTCAAAACAAATTAAGGCTAAAAGTTGGCTTATTTTTAAAAGATACCTTTTCTAATCGTAAAAGAAATACAAGCTTCTGAACAAGAATCTTAGATTGTAAGGAATTATAAAGAAGAAAGTAAAAGTTACCCTGATGTATTTGGTACATGTCCTTTCAAATATTTTTCTAAGCATTCAGCATATATTCTTCCTTCCTCCACTCCATGCTTTCTGTAGCTATGTTAGATTCTTCTGAAATCTATTTTCTTCTACTGAATATACCTTTGTCCTCTTTCCATACAGTTGCTGCATTATATTCCATATTTGTAGAGGTTACGTGCAGACTCAAGCCAGACTGCCTCGGTGTCACCCCCAACTCTACCACTTACGAGCTGCATAACCTTGGGCAAGTTACTCGAGCTCTTTGTGCCTCACTTTTTCTCATCTTTAAAATGGATAATAATACTATCTACACAGAGGATTGTTGTAAAAATTAAAGGAGTTAATCCCTATAATGAACTTAGTACAGTGGCGGGTAAATAGTAAGTGGTCAATAAATGTCAGCTATTTTTATTGTATGGAAATATGTCAACTAATTTCATTCATCTTCAACTGGTGGATATTAATATTGTTTTTAAATACTTGATTTTATAAATGGCCTATCTATTAATATCCTTGAAAATACATCTTCAGACACATGTCCAAAATCTTCCTAAGGATACAGTTCCTCAAATGTAACTGCTGGGCCAAAGGATATCCACATTTTAAATTTTGACACTTACTTCCAAGCTGCCCTTCAGAAAACTTATTCCAGGCCATGTAACAGTGCTTGTGTTTGTATAAGCCTGCTTGCTTTTCCATACCACTTCAAACACCGGATATTATTTTGCCAAAGTGGTCACTGAAAAGTCTCATTACTCTCTAAATTTGCATTTCTTTGATCATTAAAAAATTGGAATTTTAAAAATGCTTTTAATCATTCATGTTCCTTTTTTTTAAGTGAATTACTTGATTGCATCCTTCAAGGCTTAACTGGTTTTATGTTGTAGGTGTTGGTTGACCTATATTCTTTTTAAATACTGTGGCAAAAGTGAGCCTGACAATTTTCCAAACATTTCTGTTTACATTGGCAATGACTGCTACTAAATTTTTCTCAGTTTGAAAGAATTATCTAGTCAAGAGATATTTTCAGCCTTTGTGAGATGTGTATCTCAGAAAAACCTATAAAAAGGGACATAGTGAAAAGATGGGAGACAGAAACAGGAAGAAACTTATTTTAAATGAAAAGGAATTACTGGATTATCTATTTGATTACTTTAAAATTTTGATTATACTTTGATTTGTTCCAAATTGCCAGGGACAAAGGATGGGACTCTACTGTTTTGCTAAGTGTTCCTGGTGTACATCTTTGGAGGAAATACAAGTCCCTTAAGGCAGCTTTTTCAAAACTCTTTCCTAGGACCACTTACCCCAGCATCACTTGAAGAGCTTAAATACCTGATTCTGGAATTCAATTCTCATACTAATGATGAAAGTCTCTAAAGATATAGACCGGACAGTTGCATCTTTTAAAGGCCCTCTCTAGGAGATTCTTACATACACCAATGCTGGAAGAACTTTGAGAGATGCCAGTTTACTAATATTAGTTCATTCAATTGTTCAGCCATTCATTCAAAAAATAATTAAAATAATTATTGAGCACCTACCATGTGGCAGCCACTGTTCTGGGAATATAACAAAGGCCCTGTTCTAATGGAGCTTACATTAAAATGGAGGAAAGCAAACAATAAAGAAACAAATGCATATTATTTTGCAAGGTAGAAAGTGTTATTACAAAGAATAAAGCAAAGAAAGGGAAAAGAGAGTGATGAGTGATGTGGAGTGGGCACTACTTTACATTTATTAATAATCAATACCTTTGATTTAGCATTCTTATAAGCAATAAGGTTACTTTAATATCAATCTTAAGGGCATTCCAATTTCTCAGTTCACGTGGGTTTTGGGCTAGCTCCCTAGTCTTCAGTATGTCCTTGTTTCCTTCCATCCTTGCCTGTTCCTGGAGAACACTGGACCCTATGGAGTATTAGCAAGGGATGGGACTCAATGGTCAAAGGGCTGGCCTTTTCCATCACTAAGATGCTGAACAAACTAGTGTGTAGTAAACAGCATAGACCACAATCAAGCTGTGGTAAAATATGAACTAAGGCAAATATTTGTAATCTGCACAAGCCTAAAAAATTGTCAACTACAACCTTCAAGAAATGCACAGTCAAGTCATGTGGAAGCATCCAGAACATTGTACAGCACCAGTAGCATGGTAAGGTGTGGCAGCTGAGGTTCTGCTGGGGAGCTGGCAAGTTCCTGAGCATTCTATTACCCAGAGCTTGGGCTAAAGGAAGGTCGAGTGGGAGTGGGAAGAATGAGCTAAAAGATTCAAAAGGCCTTGAAACAAATCTGGTTAAACCAAGCACCAGTCAAGAAGCTTTCAGGGGCCGGCCCCATGGCCGAGTTGGTTAAGTTCATGTGCTCCGCTTTGGCGGCCCAGGGTTTTGCTGATTCGGATCCTGGGTGCGGACATGGCACCACTCATCAGGCCATGCTGAGGCAGCGTCCCACATACCACAACTAGAAGGACCCACAACTAAAAATATACAACCATGTACCAGGGGGCTTTGGGGAAAAAAAGGAAAAATAAAATCTTTAAAAAAAAAAAAAAGAAACTTTCAGAGTCTAAACCTGAAATCTAACCAAAAACCCGTAACAACAGCTCCTCCTCATTCTCCAGTAGCTGCAACAGCAATAGCAATGTAAACATCCCTGGCAAATAGTCATACACAGATGCTTTGGCAGTTAAGAGTTGACTATGCAGCCCTGGGGAGGCAAGTAAGGGTCTGCTCACCAAGGTCAGAGTTTCTTAACTGTATCTATGCATTGACTGGTACATAAGCCCCCATGACATAAGCAAATTTTTATTTGTACATGTGTGTGTATGTGTGTGTGTGTGTAGCAAGGGGTTCTGTACACAGGTGCATTTTTTTTCTAGGTAGAATTTCCATAGATTTCATAAGATTTTCAAAAGAGACCATGACCCACAGCTTGGGTCAAGGATCAGCATCCTTTGGACCTTAAACTGGAATATCTAATTTAGCCACAGAAGGCTCATAGTTAGAATCAGTGTCACAGAATACTATTTCCACACTGACTCTAGCACACTGACACTCTTCCTCAGAGTTATAAAAGTCTCATGTCTTGTCAGTTCAGTCCCCTGGTCAGGAGGGTAAAATCTTCATGTCTGTTATGTATGAAGACCTGTGTTAGGCACTTTAAAGAACACATCGCTGTGTTAGGTATCTATTGCTGCACAATAAACCATTCAAAACTTAGTATTGTTATTTACTCATGATTCTGTAGGGTCAGCAATTTAGACTGGGCTCGGCTGAAAAATTCTTTTATCTAGGAATTACAAGCCTTGGGTTTAGAATCCCATAACATCACTTTTGCCACATTCATTAGTCAAGGCATGTCACAAGACCAGAAACAGACTTCTCTCCTAATGGGAGGAGCCACAAAGTCACTTTGCAAGGGGGCTGCACACAGAAGAATCATTGTGGCCATCTTGCAAACAATCTACTACATCTGCATGCTGAAGAATCAATTCATAGTTAAAAATATATGATGTCTGCAATGTGTTTGACAAGTCACAGAAAAAAATTGATGGCACAATAGTTGCAAGAAAAATGGCAAAAAGTGATCATCGTTGACGATGGGCACATGGGATTATTTACATTAGTCTCTCTAACATTTCTTTTTGGTTCTTTCCTTGATTGCCATCTCTCTGCTTACACTGCCCATCTGTTCTTGCATGCTGTCTACTTTATCTATGAGAGCCCTTAGCATATTAATCATAGCTGTTTTAAGTTCCTGGTCTGATAATTCCAAATCCCTGCCATGTCTGGTTCGGATGCTTGCTCCGTCTCCTCCAACTGCGGTGGTGTTTTTGGTTGTTGTTTACTCTTGGTATGCCTTGTAATTTTTTCTTGATAGCCAGAAACGATGTACCAGGTTAAAGGTACGGTGTGAACAGGCCTTCAGTAACGCAGTGGTGAGGTGTGGGGAGGGGAAACACCCTGGAGTCCTGTGATCAGGTTTCAGGCTTCAGTCAGCCCATGTCTCTGGACTGAATTGCACAAGTGCTTCTCAGGTTTTTTCCTCCCCTCTTAGGAGGGACAGAATGGCTAGAGCTGGCTGGAGTTGAGTATTTCCCTTCCTCTGATAATACCCCAGGTGGCTAGGCTCTGGTTAACTAATTTCTCCTGAGGGCAAGCCTACTTAAGAAGGACAGAGTGCTCTGGCGTATTTCAAATTGGTTCCTTTCTCCTCCCTGCTGGGAGCATAAAGGGCTATTCCCCTGATATTTACTGTGGGAGACTGGTTGAGCCCCTGGAGGTAAATCTCACAATATTGTGCGCCCCTGCCTCGTACCCTGGTCCCCTTGGACTTTTTAACACTCAGACTTGTCGGCACTGAGCCTCGAGCAATTCGTCACTTACAGCTCAGGTTTTCCTACCCGGCACTGGCTCGGCGGCGGTATCCGCTCACGAGTTTCTGCTCCAGGTAGCCGTGGCTGCCTGTGTTCACCTGTCTGTCTTTCCAATCTTGGGGGGCAATGGTTTGCCCTGCATCCTCCCCGCTCTTACAGATACTAGAAGAGTAAGTAATTTTTCAGTCTGTTCACCTCTTTACTTGTTAGGACGGAGTGTGACTTGTAAGTTCCTTAGATGTGGAACCAGAAACTGAAGTCACATTAGTCTCTACTTTTGTGTGTGTTTGTAATTTTTTAAATAAAGGGTTAAAATCAAATTAACAAAACACACACTCTCAATTAACCCTTACAAGAATTCTCTTCTCCCCTTTTATACATGGGGAAACTGAGAGAGGGAGCAGTCATGCGACTGGCCTTTGCTAAGGTTACACATCTAGTAATAATGGCTATAATTTACTAAAGACATACAACATGCCATCACCTTTCCAATCACATTACCTATCATATCTCATTTAATCCTCACAATACGATGCACCAGGTGGTATTATTATCTCCATTCTGAGATGAGAAAACAGAAATGCCAAGAGGCTGCCCATGGTCATAGAGTAAGTAGTAAAAGCAGAATATGGATCTAAGAAATGTGGCTTCTAAGCCTCCCCTCTTACACTACTTCCTGTAAAGAAGTAAAGCTGAAATTAGAACCAAGGTTTGTCTTGCTCCGTTGGCAGGACTTTCCCATCGCACAGTGGCAGGCTGGGACTTTCAGAGCTGGGTGCTTCCCAGTCATGTTCTTTCAGCATTGCCTGTCCCAGTTTCTCCCTCCCAAATTTGCACATTGTACTGACAATTAATACCCCATCCTCAATCAGGGATAGGACTCAATTGCATGACCCATTTTCCACAGGGGGAACTCCTCTATTTTCTTCTACTAAATAATATGATGTACCTATAAGTGCTTCATAAACTATAAGGTAATATGAAAGGTTCAATCATTCTTCACCTTAAGTAGCATTTTAAACTAGCAACTATCTGAAAAGTTATTTTTAAAGACTTTCAAAAGAAGACAAAACTTGTGGTAAAGTTTCCCTTTGGAATTTTCTCCACCAACATCTGCAACTGTACATGTGTTTTGTTTTATACCTGCGTCATTGTAGGGTGAGAAGCAAGAAGACTCGTGAGTTAGGGGGCATTTTGACTATAAAAGCTCGTTTCCAGGAGTGACCTGCGGAGTGCACGGAGCAGCCTGGGAGTTTTCAGTTACTCTTCCTCCTAAGCTGAGGCGCTCTTTCTCACGTCAAGTACTCCCCTGTCTGTGGGTCAGGGCCTCGGCCACCCCAGCCTGAACCCACAGCTCATCACTCCTGACTCTGAGGAAGTGAGAAAGTGTAATTCACTAAAATACTTAGTGGGGAAACAGGAGGGAGGGGTTTTCACGCCTATGTCATGTGAAGTGTCGCTAGCTTTGCCTGAAGGGATCTTTTGTCCACCTCTATCAGCAGCGGCAGTGCCATGTCCCGAAGGTAACAGAAAGGTCTATAGATGCAGATTAGGGAGGTGTGTGTGTTTTAATGCTGATTTAAGTTAAAAGAGGTCATGACTTACCTAGAAACATACCAACATTTTTAAAA
The DNA here is from genome assembly GCF_021613505.1 of Equus quagga. Lineage (NCBI taxonomy): Eukaryota > Metazoa > Chordata > Mammalia > Perissodactyla > Equidae > Equus > Equus quagga. The sequence continues at coordinate 53,669,611 of NC_060273.1, read as the reverse complement.
GGGAGTAGTCCCTCTAAGAATTAACTGCTGATACAAAAAGCTGATGCAGAGCCAGCCTGGTGGCGCAGCAGTTAAGTGTGCACCTTCTGTTTTGGCGGCCTGGGGTTCACCAGTTTGGATCCTGGGTGTGGACCTGGCACCACTTGTCAAGCCATGTTGCGGCAGGTGTCCCACATATAAAGTAGAGGAAGATGGGCATGGATGTTAGCTCAGGGCCAGTCTTCCTCAGCAAAAAGAGGAGGATTGGCAGCAGTTAGCTGAGGGCTAATCTTCCTCAAAAAAAAAAAAAGAAAAAAAAGTTGATGCAATATTTTATTGAGATTCAAAATTAAAATTGTTTCTCTGGGGTCCTAAAATATCCTTTTGTAAGATGGGCTTTTGTCCCTTCCATGACGAAGGGAAAGTAAGTAAAACAGTGCCTTCCTCACAGACACAAAACATTGGATCTACTTTTCAATAGTATTCCCCCAAGCCTCGTAGCTTCGCAGAGGGGACATTACAGGACTGAGGACATTAACTGATTGGTCAACATTGAGCTACGCAATGTTCTCTGGAGCTTCACTTTACTAAGAAACTGAAATTAAGGACAGAAGAAAGTAGAGTGAGTCATATTTAAAAACTTAATATTTTCAAAATACAGAGAAAGAGAGAGAGAAGAGAGGAGAGAGAAAGACAGAGATAGAGACAGAGAGGCAAGCTCCTTACAGACAAGCTCCTTAATCACCCAGGTCTCAAACTTGGCCAATTACAATAACACATAAAACAGTCAAATATTTAATAAAAACACAGTTGGAACTTGACCTCCAAGTGTGGGTGCATTGTATGTATCAGGTTTCCCAGAAACAGGAGTAGTAAAAACAGATTATTTATAAAGAAGTATTTTCTCTCTCCATCCAAGTAAACTCATCCCCTGGTAACCATGCAGCTGTTGCATTAGCCTTTAGGAGAAAGGTCGGGTGCTAACTTTCCTTCCTTAAAGTTCCCTAACACTAGACAAAGGTAAATCAAAATTCGAATTCTCCTTAGCTTTCAGAATTTCTGCGAAAATAAAAGTTCATAACCAGAAGATCGGCTAAGTGGACTAGCCAGATACTGTGAAGGGATCATAATTGAGAGAGTTAGAAGTCTTGGATTTTTAAAGTCAGTGTTACTCAGCCTGGAATGCGTTCTAGGTCGCAGCCCTTAGCACATGCCCACCCCTTGTAATCACGGCCACCAGACATTTTTCTTTCACTGTGGGAAAGTGTCAAATCCTTTCTTTTTGTGTGTGCATATTTGAGTCACAGGAAATGGTCTTTACATTCCACTCATAGGAATGAATGAGGTGTGAGAACATTTTAATTTCCCATAAATACTTCACATCTTTTATCAGACTGGATTTGTCTTTGTTTCTTTTATGTAACTGTTTAAAAAATTCTAACAATTTTAAAAGTGATATAGATCCACTATGGAAAATTTGGAACACATAACAAAAAGAAAGAAGTAGGGGAAGTCATGCAAAAACAACTACTGTTAGCATTTCTGTTGTTTGGAAGCCTTTATTATTAAAATGAAAATTATAAATTTTTCATTAAGGGTTAGCTTCATATTCTCAAGAAAAGTACCTATGAAATGATTTATAATTTCATCATACTAATTCTGATAATTATAATTATACAGTTATGAGTTATTATAATTTTTATTGTAAATAATGCTCATTGCAGTAAACAGTAAGCAACAGCAAAAGCTGAGAAATAAATCTGAAATTGTATCTATGTAATTAGAAGTGCTTAAGGACAATAGAAATAACATTGGCCTTGGATAAAGTCAAAAGAGATAGGTCTGGGTCCCAGCTCTGACACTAACCTAAAGTGTGATTCAGAATAAGTCACTTTACCTCTCAAGTTCAGTTTTATCTGTAAAACAAAGTGGTTGGATTTTGTCTCTAAGGGCGCATCGGGTGTTCAAGTTGTCTGATACTAGATGGAGTGAACAGTTGAGCATTTCCTCACTAGCTTTTACCTGTACAGGCAGCCATGTCTGAATATCCAAATTACTAATTTCTGTTTTCATTTATAGATGAGCTTATCTAGATAATCACTTTAATTTTCTATCAATGAAAATACAGGCAAAGAAGAAAGTCAACTTAAGAGTTACTCTGTTACTCATAAATTCATTCATGCTCTAAGCAGAATAAATTGAAATAGGACAGAAATGATTTAGAGCTACAATACAGTCAAGTTCTTTCCTCAAGCAAAGTATCAGATAATCTGTAACAATATTAAAAACTCCATTTGCATAAAAGAGAAGATCATAAAATCAGCTTGGAGATGTCAGAGTGATAATATAATCAAGTCTTGCCTCATATCATGGGTGGCCAATTCAAATGCACATGGGAACCACACATATAGGTAATACAAATATCTCCTTAGATCTGACCCATTTCACTGAATGAGCACACCCAATGATAGAGTGACAGGGGCTGTGGTGAATTCAAAACATGTGACCAGTACAAAATACAAAGATCTACCAGTGTTGGCATGAGGAATGTGGGCACAGCATAGCTAAATCTTCTGATTTTTCAAGAGAAGCCAGTAATCCAGATATGGGTGTGTGTGTGTGTAAATTCCCAAGTTTCTAATTTTGTCTCAAAGTTAGTTTCTGATTTTTTTTTCTTTCCTGCACTGTGTGGGCCAAACAGTGCAATGGGAGGCCACCAATTTGCAAACCTCCAACTTATGCAGAAAATTGACTTCCTCCATTTTCTGGAATGCATGCTGCATAGACATGCTACTGAAGCATTCAGGCAAAAAGTGGAAGACCAAGCCAACCATCTGGGAAAGGGAGGACCTAATCCACATTGCCCAAAAACAAGCTCAACATTTAGATCCAGAGAGATCAATTTTGAAAGTATTTTCTCCAAATAGCTACATGGTTTTTCATCTATGAATAAAATAGCTGATGATGATTGGATTTTTATTCATAGGTCAATAAACGCGCAGCTCTTTGGTTTTCAGAGTTGGCATCCTAAAAAAATAAATTTACCCCATTTAAATGAACTTGGAATAAAGCCTTATCAATGAATGCAATTTCCTTAAACTCAGGTTGAACAATAAAATTGTCCCAAAGCCACTGATCCCCCAACCCCCACCTCTAGCCAGGAGAAAGGAGGAACATCATGGAAAAAGATATTCCACTGCTTTGCTAATGTGGTGAACATTAGAACACTTGTTCCTCCCTCTCGTTCCTACAAAAACATCTGCACAAAGTGGGCCCAGCTGGCTTGCAAATATGTTCCATGATGCAGGCCAGCTTTCAGCCCCTTCCTATCGCCCTTTGTCTTGTCTCCTTTCTGCCAGTGTGTATTTCCCTTTTAAACATCTAATGCTTAGTGAAAAAAATCAATGTTAACAGGTTAAAAGTTAATGTGCTTCACCTGTTTCACCTCCTTCCATTAGTAAACTTGGACCGGCTAAGGGGGATTTGATGTATTACCTGTTTGCCTATCTCCTCCATGGAGAAAATTATGAGGGGTGCTCAAGAGTTGTTAATCAAAATGTCAGGTTCCAATTTGGTAAAATCATTATAACACCTGCTTTCTGGGAACTATCGTGAAATCTCACTCCTTTTCCCTTTGTATAGTGCCTGCCATTGGCCAAGAAATACACCCACCCATGACGTTTATTTACAGTTCAAGGCCTATTTGGGATGGTAGGAAGGAAAGACATTTCAGGAATCAGCTGGTGGTGAACAGTCCTTGGAGGATGAGGCTGAAAGGCATCCAGACTGCTTGAGAACCCTCTTGAGATTAGGGGGTTCTTACAAGATTGTCAAGGACTTCCGAAGTTTCCATTAGTCAGACTCAGTAAGCTATGAGAACAGTTTCACCTGGAAACTATCTCAACTCCAGCCAAAGCAGCAAGCATCTGATATTCAGATAAATTAAAAAGAAATAATGTGCAAAAAGAAATCAAGTCTGAAGCACTTGAAAGTCATAGAAAAAGCTCAAAATGGCAATCCTTTCGAGAGTGCAGAACTGGGGTTCCTGGAACCAAAGCTTATACTCAAGATTCAGGTCTTCCCTCTTTTCTATTTTCTTGCACGGCGACACCCCCCCCCCCCCCCCCCCCCCCCCCCCCAAGTCTCCTATACTCCTCCCCTGCTGGTCACCCAACAACACCCTAAACAAAAGAAAAATGTGGTTCTTCTTGGCTCACTGGGGGATTTTAAGCAGTTTTTAATTTCCAAATTGCTTATGTCTTTTTATCTACCACCTCTGCAGCTAGAAGGGCTAACAGCTAAAAGACAGGCCATAAACCCTGAAGATTGAAAGGAGGGAACTCGCCCTGAATTCAGCTGCTGATTTTTCTAAGGATGAGCCATGCTCTCCCAATTACCATTGCCAGATGTAGCAAATAAAAATACAGGACACCAGGGGCTGGCCCTGTGGCCGAGTGGTTAAGTTCGCGCGCTCTGCTACAGGCGGCCCAGTGTTTCGTTGGTTCGAATCCTGGGCGCGGACATGGCACTGCTCATCAGACCACGCTGAGGCAGCGTCCCACATGCCACAACTAGAAGAACCCACAACGAAGAATACACAACTATGTACCGGGGGGGCTTTGGGGAGAAAAAGGAAAAAATAAAATCTTTAAAAAAAAAAAATACAGGACACCAGCTAAATTTGAATTTCAGATAAACAGTAAATCTTTTTTTATTATACATCCCAAATATTGCATGAACATACTTGTACCAAGAAATTATTCATTGTTTAGCTGTAATCAAATTTAACTGGCTGTCCTGTATTTTATCGGGTAATCCTATCACCAATGGATTCAGGAAAATGGTTGGACTTTAGAGCCTAGTGAATTGAAGAAGAAAATTCATTCAACAAAGCTAATGAACAGCAATTTAAAAATGTAGAAAGTTCTTAACTGCCAGAAACAGCCTAAAGGACCCACCTTATCCTACCTATTTACATCATCAGCTAGCCCACTGATTCTCCACCAAGGCTGCATACTAGAGTCACTTGGGGAACAGCTAAACATTTCTGATGCTTGCACCCTGCCGTAGACCAAATGAATCAGAATGGGATGTTTTAAGATGCTTTGTGATTCTAATGAGCAGGCTGGTTGAGAACCATTGAGGTACAGAGGCAATGAAGAAAAATTGAAGTGTGGTAGAGTATATGACTGTTTTAACTCGGGCTTCCAAACTTTGCTGCACATTGCATTCTCCCAGGGATCTTTAAAAATTACTGATGCCTGACCCTACGCATTCCGATTTAATTAGTGTTGGGTAAAGACTGGGCATCAGGAGTTGTAAAAGCTCTTCAGGTGTTTTAATACAGAACAAAGTTTGGAAACCACTCTTCGAAACTTAGATACCTCTATTTCTTAGGATGAGAATAGCCCCGACGACTTTTGTGGAAACAGGAATAAAATCAGACCTTCCAACCATATTTAAGAATCAATTATATGTTACTTTTTACATCGATTTTTCCCATGTTGGCTGGGAGATTTAAACCCTATGAACAGGATGCTGTTTTCAAGAACTTAACTCTGCTTCTATTTACAGGACATCTATTAATCCCTTTGCCAGAAGTTTTATAAGAGGAAGGATGATAATCACCCAAGACCCTGTCATAATTCCCTACCTTCAATACAACAACAATGACTATGTGCCGATGTAATTCAGTAGCCAAACCTCTTTTGTACATAGAAATTTGCTCTGTGCACAAACTGATGGATTGACTTGGGGGAAGAGTGAGATGCCAACCTCCCGACTAATTTATAAGAAGAAAAAAAATAATCTGGGCCTTGCTACATTCAAATATAGTCATAAGGGACACAGTATTCCTCTGATCTTTCTTATAAACTGCTAAATGCACACTGATCCCTGGAACTGTTAGTCCTCCAACATTTAAAAGGTTACTCACTCCCAAGAGATTGCTCAGCCCTGACCTGACAGAAAGGGCAAGAGCATTACTTTTTAGTGCCCAAAGCCAATAGATCTGAATTTCCAAAGAGGCATGCTTTGTGGGAGGATATGGGCTTTACCCCAGCCAGTTGGGTAATCTGAGAGCCAAAGGAAGACATGACTGTCAGAGAGGACACTTGACAAGTTCCAGAACTTCAGCTTAGGGAAGTATTTCACAAGACTGACCAATTTATCAAAAATTGCCAAACACTGCCAGCATGTAATGTGTCATGGGGAAGCTGATGGGATTCGTTTGTGATGAAGCCAGAGTCCAAGCATCCTGCCTGATAATGGAGAGGCAAATAAAATGGCAAAGCAATGACTAATACAAAGAAAGGATCACGTCTAGTATCAGGGCTGCCTAAAGTTGCATCACCATGACAGAAAAAGAGTTTTTACTGTCTGTATAAGGTATGTAAAGTTCAGAAAACACTTTCTCATTTCTCATATTTCGAGAAAACTTTGAAAACATAAAAAAAACTTTTAAATACAAATACCTAACATTTCTCATTACTTTTGAGCCTTCTTATGTAGTCGATCATTTCATAACCAAAGGACTTTAAGGATTATTGAAATCGTATACCCTTTTTAATATTTTCTATTTTTGGAAAATTAATAGGACAAAACGTGCCAGATTTGTTTCGTAAGAAATAGATAAACTCATCCAAGACATGGTAAAATATTAAGAAAATGTGTGTTGTAAAACTTTAAGTTTATCAAGGGTGGCTCTTCCTTTAAGAGAACTTCATTTTTCCTTAAAGATTGGCACTTGAGCTAACATCTGTTGCCAATCTTTTTTTTTCCTTCTTCTTCTCCCCAAAACTCCCCCAGTACATAGTTGTATATTCTAGTTGTGAGTGCCTCTGGTTGTGCTATTTGAGATCAAGCATGGCTTGATGAGCAGTGCCATGTCTGCACCCAGGATCTGAACCAGCAAAACCCAGGGCCTCTGAAGCACAGCATGTGAACTTAACCACTCAGCCCTGGCGCTGGCCCCCCTTAAGGGAACTTAATACATGAAAGTCTGTATTGAAGAGGGTACAAGATGGTGGCATGGGAAGACTGTGAACTCACTTCCTCCAAAGGACACACTGAATCTACACCTACATATAAAGCAATTCCTCCTGAAGAAGAGCTGAGAGCTGAATGAACAGCTTCTGCACAAGAAATGATAAAGGGACCATAGAGAGACTAGCGGGAGAGATGGAGGCATGGTATCAATGGAAAATCCACCACTGATGTGACAACCTGCAGTAGGGAGGGATATCACTGAGGGGCCTGCGTGCAGTCTCACTTATCCTGGGGCACAGCAAAAAAACAGTGGTTTAAAGCGCACCTAGACTATACATGAAGGAAATTCATTTACTAATCTACAGCATTTGCCAAACAAGTGGGGAACTGCGAGAACTTTCTCTGGGGTTGAAGGTGCCTGCAAGTGCCATTTTATGTTCTCTCTCCACTTTGACAGCATGAGTGGAAGCATGGTCCAGGGGCTCTAGCCTGCCAGTCAAGGCTGCCCTCGTATGCCCAGGAGCCTGGCCCACACCAGCTCCAGACTTCCCACTGCCCTGGCTTATGCCCACCTCAGCTCCAGCCCCCTACAGGGGTGGCCTCAGTGTAGTGCACCCTGGAACCCCCCCAGCCCAGGCCTGCTCCAGCTCCAGAGAGCCTGCCAAAGCCACCAGCACATGCAGTCTACAAAGGGGATGCTTCTACACAAGCCCACTCCTTCAAGACCAGGAGAAGTAGCTGTTTTGCCTAATTCATAGAAACAAAAACACAGAAAATCAAAGAAGAGACAAAGGAATATGTTCCAAATAAAACAAAGTAAAACCCCAGGGGAAAAAAAAACCCTAATAAAATGGAAATAAGTAATTTAACTGAGAAAGAGTTCAAAGTAATGTTCATAAAGATGCTCAGGAGCATCAAGAGAACTCAGGAGAAGAATGGAAGGACACAGTAACAATTTCAATAAAGCGTTAGCAAATAAAAGAAAGAACCAATCAGAGAGAAAGAATACAATAACTGAAATGAAAAATACCCTAGAAGGAATCAACAGCAGATTAGATGACACAGAAGAATGGATCAGGGAAATAGAAGACAGACTAGTGGAAACCACCCAATCAGAACAGCACAAAGAAAAAAGAATTTTAAAAAATGAGGATGGTTTAAGGGACCTCTGGGACAACATCAAGAATACTAACATTCACATTATAGATATCCCAGAAAAACAAGAGAAAGATAAAGGGACAGAAAACTTCTTTGAAGAAATAATGGCTGAAGACTTCCCTAACCTGGGGAAGGAAACAGACATCCAGGTCCAGGAAGCACAGAGAGTCCCAAACAAGATGAACTCAAAGAGATCCACAGCAAGCCATTTTATAATTAAAATAGCAAAAGGTAAAGATAGAAAATCTTAAAGGCAGCAAGAGAAAAACAACTAGTCACATACAAGGGAACCCCTATAAGATTGTCAGCTGATTTTTCAGCAGAAACTGTGCAAGCCAGAAGGGAGTGGCATGATGTATTTAAAGTGTTGAAAGGAAAAACCTTACAAACAAGAACACTCCACCTGGCAAGGGTGTTATCATTCAGAATTGAAAGAGAGATAGAGAGTTTCCCAGACAAGCAAAACTAAAGGAGTTCATCACCACTAAACCAGTGGTACAAGAAATGTTAAAGGATCTTCTTTAGGCAGAAAAGAAAAGACTGTAACTAGAAATAAGAAAATATATGAAAGAAAAAATCTCACTGGTAAAGGCAAATATATAGTAAAGGCAGTGGATGAGTCACTTATAAGGTAGTATGAAGGTTAAAAGACAAAAGTAGTAAAATCAACGACAACTACAAACCTCAAAAGGGATACACAAAATAAAAAGATGTAAAATATGACATTGAAAACATAAAACATTGTGGGTAAAAATGCAGTGCTTTTAGAATGCATTTGAACTTAAGCTCCAATCAGCTGGTTAAAATAGACTGCAATATGTATAGGTCAATATATATGAATTTCATGGTAACCACAAACCAAAAACCTACAATAGATACACGAAAAATAAAGAGCAAGAATCCCAAACATAACACTAAAGAAAATCATCAAACCACAAGGGAGGAGAGAGCGAAAAGAAGAAAGGAACAGAGAAGAACTACAAAAACAATCAGAAAACAGTTAACAAAATGGCAATAAGTGCATACCTATCAGTAATTAGTTTAAATGTAAAGGGACTAAATGCCCTAATAAAAAAACATAGGGTGGCTGAATGGATAAAAAACAAGTCTCATCTATATGTTCCCTTCAAGAGAAACACTTCAGACCTAAAGACACTCACAGACTGAAAATGAAAGGATGGAAAAAGATATTCCATCTAAATAGAAACAAAAAGAAAGCTAGGGTAGCAACACTCATATCAGACAAAATAGACTTTAAAACAAAGACTGTAACAAAAGACAAAGAAAGGCATTACAATATGATAAAGGGATCACTCCAAGAAGAGGACATAATATTCATAAAAATTTTGCACCCAACACAGGAGCACCTAAATATATAAAGCAAATATTAACAACCAGAAAGGGAGAAATTCATGGGAATACAATAATAATACGTACACCTCACTTACATCAATGGATAGATCGTCCAGACAGAAAACCAATAAAGTAACACTGGCCTTAAACAACACATTAGACCAGATGGACTTAATAAATATATATAGAACATTCCATCCAGAAACTGCAGAATACACATTCTTTTTAAGTGCACATGGAACATTCTCCAGGATGGATCACAAGTTAGGCCATAAAACAAGTCTCAATAAATTCAAGAAGAATGAAATCATATCGTGCATCTTTTCTGACCACAACAGTATGAAATTAGAAATCAATTACAAGACGAAAACCAGAAGAAACACAAATATGTGGAGACTAAACAACATGCTACTAAACAATCAAAGAGTCAATAAAGAAATCAAAGTGGAAATCAAAAAATATCTTGAGACAAATAAAATTGGAAACACAACTTTCCAAAATCTATGAGACACTGCAAAAGTAGTTCTAAGAGGGAAAGCTTCCAAATGCATTTTACAAGGCCAGCATCACCCTGATACCAAAACCAGACAAAGATATCACAAAAAAAGAAAATTACCAGTCAATATCCCTGATGAACATAGATGCAAAAATCCTCAAGAAAATATTGGCAATCCAATTCAACAATACATTAAAAGGATCATACACCACAATCAAGTGGGATTTATTCCAGGAATACAGAGATGGTTCAATATTCACAAATCAATCAATATGATACACTACACATTAACAAAACAAAGGTTAAAAAATCATATGATCATCTCAATAGACACAGAAAACACATTTGACAAAATTCAACATCTATTTATGATAAAAAATTCTCAAGAAAGTGGGTATAGAAGGGATGTATCTCAACACAATAAAGGCCATATATGACAAAGCCACAGTTAACATCACACTCCATGGTGAAAAGCTGAAAGCTTGTCCTCTAAGATCAGGAAAAAGACAAGGATGCCCACTCTTACCCCTTTTATTCAACATAGTATTGGAAGGCCTAGCCACAACAATTAGTCAAGAAAAAGAAATAAAAGGCATTCAAATTGAAAAGGAAGAAGTAAAACTGTCACTATTTGCAGATGACATGATACTATATACAGAAAACCCTAAAGACTTCACGAAAAAACTGTTAGAAACTAATAAATGAATTCAGTAAAATTGCAAGATACAGAGTTAATACACATAAATTGGTTGCATTTCTATACACTAATAATAAGCTATCAGAAAATCAAATTAAGAAAACAATCCCATTTACAATTGCATCAAAAAGAATAAAATACCTAGGAATAAACTTAACTAAGGACGTAAAAGACCTCTAATCTCAAAACTATAAGACATTAATGAAAGAAAGAAATTAAAGATAATACAAATAAATGGAAAGATATACCACAATCATGGATTGAAAGAATTAATATTGTTAAAATGTCTGTATTACCCAAAGCAATCTACAGATTCAATGCAGTCCTCTCAAAAATACCAATGGCATTTTTCACAGAACTAGAACAAAGAATCATAAAATTTGTACAGAACCACAAAAGACACTGAATAGCCAAAGCAATCTTGAGAAAGAAGAACAAAGCTGGAGGTATCATGCTCCCTGATTTTCTCTATACTTTGTAGTAATCAAAAGAGTATGGTACTGACACAAAAATGTGTCAATAAAATAGATCAATGGAATAGAATAGAGAATCCAGAAATAAACCTACACATATATGGTCAAATAATCTATGACAAAGGAGGCAAGAATATACAATGGGGAAAAGACAGTCTCTTCAATAAATGGTGTTGGGAAAACTGGACAGCTACATGCAAAAGAATGAAACTGGACCACTGTCTTACACCATATACATAAATAAATTCAAAATGGATTAAAGACTTGAATGTAAGACCTAAAACCATAAAACTTCTAGAAGAAAACATAGGCAGTCAACTCTTTGACATCATCGGTCTTAGCAATATTTTTGTGGACCAGTCTCCTCGTACAAGGTCAACAGAAGCAAAAATAAATGGGATTACATCAAACTAAAAAGTTTTTGCACAGTGAAGGAAACCATCAACAAAATGAAAAGGCAATGTACTGAATGAGAGAAGATATCTGCAAATCATACATCCAATAAAGGGTTAATATCTAAAATATATAAAGAATTATACAACTTAACATCAAAAAACAAACAACCCAATTAAAAAAATGGGTGGAGGACTTGAGTAGACGTTTTTCCAAAGAAGATATACAGATGGCCAACAGGCACATGAAACGATGCTCAACATCACTAATCATCAGGGAAATTCAAACTAAAACCATAATAAGGTATCACCTCACACCTCTCAGAATGGCTATTATCAAAAAGACAAAAAATAACAAGTGTTGGCAAGGATGTGGAGAAAAGGGAACCCTTATACTTTCTTGGTAGAAATGTGAATTGGTGTAGCCACTATGAAAAATAGTATGGAAGTTCCTCAAAAAATTAAAAATCAAACTACCATATAATCCAACAATTCCACTTCTAGGTATTCATCCAAAGAAACCAAAAACGCTAATTTGAAGAGATACCTGCACCCCTATGTTCATTGCAGCATTATTTAGAATAGGCAAGGTATGGATGCCAGCTAAGTGTCCACTGATAGAATGGATATGTGGTATATAAATAGAATGGACTACTACTCAGTCATAAAAAAAGAATGAAATCTTGCCATTTGCAACAATATAGATGGACCTAAAGGATATTATGCTACACAATAGGGCGAGAAAGACAAATACTGTATGATTTCATGTATATGTGGAATCTGAAAAACCAAACAAAGGAACAAAAAAAGCAAAACAGAAACAAATTCATAGAGAAAACAAACTGGTGGTTACCAGAGCAGGGAGGGGTTCAGGGGCGGGGGTGGAAGAAATAGATGAAGGGAATTAAGAGGTACAGACTTCCAGTAATAAAATACAAAAGTCATGAAGATGTAACATACAGCATAGAGAATACAGTCAATAATGTTCTAATAACTTTGCATGGTGACAGACGGTAACTAGGCTTTTCATGGTGATCATTTCATAATGTAAATACATATTGAATCATTATGATATGCACCTGAAACGAATAGGATATTGCATGTCAATTATACCTTAATTTAAAGAGAAAGAAAGAGATTGTAACATAAAAAAGCAAGTCTATATTTACACAGAAGTGAACATTTACTTCTGCCAAGGATTCTTTACTTTACAGGCCGCTCCGATGGGGTTATTTTATAAACCAAGTTCTGTAGCACAATTTACAATACTTGAATTACTGAAATTACATCAATACACAAATTCTCAATGAAGAAATATTGGTTCAAGTGAGGGACACATATTGTCACAGTTCAATGAAGCAATTAAAATTTCAAAGGGTATCAAATGCCCCAAACTACTTATTTGGTATACAGTCTCTGGGACATTTAATCTGTTTTATGTAAACTGATTAATAAATTTTCAGCATTTTTCACTCAGGATTAAGAATAGTAATTATTTTACAAGTTACTTGACTCTGATCTCTCAAAGAGAGTTTTACAGATTCCCCATTTAAATCAATGAATTGCATTTTTCATTCATTCATCAAACAACTTCAGCACCTAGCATGTTCAAAGCACTTGCTGGGAGAAACTGTAGGGAGTAAAACTTAGATAGGTCTTTTCTATCCTAACAGAGCTTATAACTTAGTGAGGGAGGCAGACATAAATCACACAAATTACTACAAACTAGTCTAAGTGGTTGAAAAAATAAGCACAGGTGCTATGAACTGCACACAGAGGTCATGCCCTAGGCTCCAGATTCAGCAAAGGGGGCCCAGAGGGAGTGACATTGGAGCTGAGACAATGTTCTTAATAATAACAGCTACAATTTACGGACATTATGCTAAGAGTTTTAAAAGTATTAGCTCATTTAAACCACACAATGACCTACAGAATTAAGTACTTTGATTATCCCCTTTTGTACTTGAGGAAACTGAGGCTTAGAGAGGCTAAGTAGTTTGTTAAAGGCAACCACAGCTAGGAGGTAACAGAGCCTGCAATTGAACCTGGATGCCGACTCCAGAATACGTACTGTATTCTTAACCACTAGTCATAGGGCCTCTCCAGTGAAAAGGAAGAGATGGAGTATATTAGTCTTCTTGGGCTGCAATAACAGAATTCTTAAACAATAGAGAATTTATTTCTCACAATTCTGGAGGCTGGGAAGTCCAAGGTCAAGGCGCTGGCCAATGCAGCTCCTGGTAGGGGCTCTCTTCCTGGCTTGCAGGTGCCACCTTCTCACTGTGTGTACAGACGGCTTTTCTTCCATGATGCACAGAAAGAGAGAGATTCTTCTTCTCATAAGGCCACCAATCCTAACGGATTAGGGCCCCACCCTTATGACTTCATTTAATTGTAATTACCCCCTAAAGCCTCTAATCCAAATAAAGTCATATTGGGGGTTAGGCTTCAATACAGGAATTTTGCGGGGACACAATTCAGTCTATAGCATGGAGTAAACCAAGCAGGAGGAGAGAAGAGTTCCATATAAGGAATAAGTACGATCTCAAATGACTAAGAGTGTAGGTTATAACAAATACATGTGTTTGGCTAATCTAGCTGAAACTAGCAAGGTAAACATCTCCACCAACAGAAACGAATTTCTGTAACAGAAAGTCTCCCTTCAGATAAAGCATTTGCAAAGACTGTCACCTAGTGGCAACAGGCAGGAGGTGGCTTATTACTGAACAGGTGTATTCAGCTGCTAACTTCGGGGTGCTGACTCATCAACTTCCCCTTTTACCATGTGCACTCCCAAGTTGTTTTTCCTAAGAATAAAATACATTAAACCCAGCATTACAACATCTAGCAGCCACCATGTCTTTCCACTGAATTGAGACACTACACATACAAACACACACACACACACACACACACAGAAAAGTAGTGTGACAGTTTCAAGCTCTCAGAGAAAGAACAAGACCCTAAGTTTTATCACATCCCACTTTGAGTCAGACCAAATAAATTTACACCAACAGAATAGTGAGTAATATAAATCATAACTAGTGATTATATTTTTTCAGTAGTATAGATGTGGGTCTCTCTACTGGATAAAGAACCTCAACCAGCTGAGGTATTACCAGAAAATAAAAGCAATATGTAATGGGTACTGCAAGATAGGAAGTGATAAGCAGCAACTACAGACCTGTGAATAGTTGCAAAAATTAGGACTCTAGCATTTTTTTATATACATATATATCTTCAACTAACTAGAGTGGGTATTGTTCTTGGAAAGTAAAAACCGTAACTGATAGAAACATTCAGTCTTAATTCTAACTGGCTTAGGTGTTAAAGTCACCTGAAGAAGTCAGCTTAACAGGGGTGTAATGGTAACGTGAAGTGGAGCCAAGAAAGGGATTACACACAGCTGTTTGGATCCTTATTTTCCTCCACTATACACTAGGCTTCTTCATTTAGGATAAACCTTCCTTTTAGTTCAACCAAGGCATTTTTCTCAGAGGAGCCATCACTAGATCCTATCTCTGGAAGTTAGCACCTTTCAGTTTTAGCCTTATAAAATTCTAAATGTAGAATGAGAACTTGACAGGTTAATTAGTCCACTCAAGCTCAAACACAAGTATTATTGAGTGTACTGTTTAAAACCCTTTATGTTGAAAATAACAGAAAACTGAAATTGAAGCCATTTGAGCAAAAACTAAACAGTTCAGGGATATCTCTAGCTTCAAGAGGAGCTTCATGTAGGGCCCAAACAGCATAAGCATGACTCTCTTCTCTCTCTTTGTCAGCTTTGCTTTTGATTCAATTTCAAACAGACTTAAAGTTCATGGAACCAAGATGGCAGCTGGTAGCTCTGGGCTGACATTCAAGTCCAGAAGGGTTTAGCAAAATCCATTTTTCCAGCAGTCCCAGTGAATATCTCATTTTATTTCACTGACTTGGATTCAGTCACATGCACATCTCTGAACCAATGACTACAACCAGAGTGATGGGATACCCTAGAGCTGAAGGGTGGGACCAATTTTAAACAATCCACATGGCTGAAAATGGAGGGAAAGATGAATTACCCAAGGGATAATCAGAATGCTTTTGGCCAAAAAAGGTGAGGGAACTGATGCTGGGAAGTTAGCCAATAAATGTCCACAATATTGAGATGGTGCACCTTTGCCGTGAGTGAGGACCATAGCTACTTAAGGGGAAAAGGAGTATAGCAATAGGGCTCATGCAGAGTTGAAGCTGGTGTTATACAAAGCAGGGCCAGGAGAGACTGCAGAGTGGGCTGTCATTGTCATTATTACTCTTAAACAGTCCAACCTGCCTCCTGGCACAATTCTTCATTTTGATATCAAATCATCACAGAGGGAGCTGCGACAATTCAATTTCCTTATCTCTTCTCAGATGGCTCTGCTGTTTGTTTTGCTGAATGCTTATTCTCCTCTTGTTCTGTGAATTAGGACCATCACCAAAGTCCTGCACACAGCCCCCTCTTTCTCTAAGCCTCTTTTCTTGATCTCAGCCATTCTCCAGGTTTCAATGACCACGACTTTGAGTGTAACTTCCAAAACTTCATCTCCTGGCCCATTCTATGAATCATGGACTTTGTAAATTAATCCAGTTCTTATTTGCAAACTCTGTGTCTTAGAATCCTGGGCTTGTTCTTGTTTGACCCCAAAAAGACCAGCTTGGAGCTTTACTTAACAATATGAAGGAAAAAGAAAGTCTTAAGCCATACTCTGAGTAAAGGTTTATTGTTTGGTAAAAGCTCCTTCCACTAAATTCCAAGTTCCTTGAGGACAGAGACTATTCACCTGTGGTAGCAAAAACAAACTTAATCATTCAATAAGTTCATGTCAAAATATACATAGATTTCAGTACAAAGCAACACTCCCTCCTACGCCATTTCTGATAACCAATCCTCTCATTCCCACTAGAACAGTCACAGTGAAGGAATGATGGTCAGCTTACTCCAGCAGTCTATCCCGGTTGTGAACAGCTATAATATTAGGAATTGTATTGGGGGAGGAGTGGTGGTGTTGTTTTCCAACATCTAAATTCCCTTCATATGCTTGGTGAATCCACTACTCTCTGTGAGGAGGCAAAATCCTCTCTCTCAACTTGTAAGCTCAAAATGACACATATGTGGTTTTTTCCTCCTGACCCTTAGCATTTAGCACATGGTATGTGGACCTCATCTGGGTGTGTAGATCTGCATCTGGAACTGTGAATCTTAAGCAAGTTACCCAAACAAGAAGAGACCAGCTAGAATTCATTTCACTTGTGACATCTAGTGTCCAGTGGTGGTAGTGGCAGTACTCTATGCAGACAGTTCCTAAAGAATGATCTTAATATGATATGGGTAGCTTCTGTGGCTTTGCTAATGCTGTGCCCTCCCCTTGAATGCCCTCCTTCTTAGCTCTGCTATCCTTGAAGGCCCTGCTCAAATGCTACATGCACTATGAAACTTTAAGGGAATACTCAGAGAAAACTGACCTCTCCCTTTACACAATTCCTTTACTGTAGTGTAGCCCTGTAGTTATATATACATATAGACACACACACACATATATATATTTAATCCCCTAGTATATTGTGAGCATCTTCCAGACAAGAGTGGAGATTACCACATCTCTGAATTCCTTCCACTATGCCTAGCACATTGTGTCCACTCAGTTCATAGTTTAAAATATTTAAAAAATATTAGAAACATTAATGAAATATAGGTCTACCTTCTCATATAACGAAGGAGAAAATGAAGTTCAGATACATTTTAGATTACCTAATTTCAGCCGGTCATGATTGGCCTAGGCTAGAGTGGTGTCTTCCTGACTCCTGAGCTGAGGAGTCTTTGCTACATAATAGAGAATGGAATTTCATTTATTCAAGAACGTCGGGGTGAAGATAAATGAATGAGCATCTGGCTCATTCAGCCCTCAAACACATATGCAAGGCTATACTGTGAACAACTTGAAGGCATCACTGTTGCCAGTGTTCAAACCCAGATCAACTCTTTATGGTCTGGCCTAGCTCAGTCAGAAACAGAAGGCTGCAAAAGAAACTGAGAAGAGGAAAGCAAGGAGGGTGTGTTATCCCAAGACCCAAACCGAGACTCAAGGAGAGCAATTGATTTTGCAAGACGGAACTCTCTGGTGATGTCGAGAAGAGCCATTTCACCAGACTGGCGGGGACCAAACCTGAAGTGGGAAACAAGTTAGAATAAAAGGTAGAAAATGAAGATAGTGAGTCTAAACTTTTTTTCCCCAGGAATTTTGTTATGAAGGGAAGCAAATAAATGGGGAGGTAGCTGCTTGGAATCAAAGGAGGTTAGTATTATTTTATGAGATGGAAGTCATTACAGCATGTTTACTGATAGGGAAGATCCAAAAGGGAAGAAAAAACTGATGATGAAAAAGATACGAGCTACGGCCAAGTCCTCAAGTAGGCAAGAAAAGATGGGCTCAAAAGCACAGCATGATCGATACAACAGTTGCTAGGACTCAGAAGTGCTCACTAAATGTTGGCTATTATTATTTCCGATTGCGTAAATTTTGGAATAATGAATAGGCACCAGGTTTACAAAACATAAATTCATTATTTAAACATACATGCAAGAGCTTGGACTCTTAGCAGCAGACTGCATTAGTTCAAATTCTAGTTCTACCACTTGGCCAAGACTCTTTTCTTCTTGGGGCTTTGTTCTCTGCAGAAAAAGAGAAGGTAATAATACCTACCTCACAAGGCTGTGTGCGGGCTTAAATGAGACAATCCGTGTAAAATTTTGCATTTCCCCGGCACATGGGGAAGGCTGGAGTGTTAACGTTATTATAATAACTGTCATTCTATCTCATAAAAGTAACTGTGATTCTCGCCGATGATGCTGTTAGGCACTGTCATACTGATTCTGATTCGTGGAACCACCAGAAAGGCACCAGAGGGCGGGGTCCTCAGAGCGCACACTGGCCAATCCGCTGGGAGGGTGTATGAGGCCGGCACACCTCGGAATTCCCCACCGCCTCGCCTTCTAGGGACACTGTCTCTCAAGAAACACTGTCATTTAAAAAAAATACACCCGGGAAACCAACCCTGAGTAAGGTTGACCAGACGGTGAGCCCCCTCGGCGCCCACGCCCAGCCCACGGCCCTCCACGTGCGCCCTCACTGTCGCTCTAGTGGGGCGGGGCACTCTGCTGAACGTTGTTCCGGGTTTTTCCTTTACGCGCGGCTTGGGCGGAACGTCTCGTGAGAAGTGCGCATTCTCGCGGGAACTGCATTCAAAAAGCCCTGGCGCTTCCCGGGGCGCTAGCTGAGCGTCCTGGCCGGTTTGTCTGTGGTGCGTTGGAGTTGCCGCCACCAGCTTGGGCGCCGCGAGCTCTCGCCGCGAGCCGCCCCCTGCAGCAGCAGGGGAGAGGGGTGAGGAGAGAGGTAGGGGCCAGGGGCCTGGAGGGGGGTGCCTGTGGAGAGGAGCGGCGGGGAGCGGCGCGGGGCAGAGAGCAGGGCCTTGAGGGACCCAGGGCCTGCGTCTCGGCCGAGGCCTGAGCCGGGTCGGCTCCTCCTGCGGAACCCGGGGCTCTGGTGGACGGCTTCCCAGCCGGTCTCAGTTCCGGGGGGGCCGGCTCGGCTGCCGGCCTCTGAAGGAGCGGACACTGGGTCTGCGCGGTCGGGTCCGGTCCGGTCGCCGCCGGCCACACGCGGCGGTCCGCGCGAGAGACCCATTTCATGGAAAATACGCACCCGGTTTCGAGGACTTCTCAGAAGAGTAGTGTGTCTCGTTAATTCTCTTTATAATGATTGAATGTTGAAATGATAATATTTTGGATGTACTGGGTTAAATAAAATGTTATTAAAATGCAACTCCGTTCACTTTTTTTTTTAATGTGGCTCCTTGAATATTAAAAATCCTGTGTGGCTCGCGTGACGTTTCTGTTGGACAGCTGCGTGCCGGGCTCTTCCCCGACTGCTGTTCGCCGGGTAGCTGGTTTCATGGTCTCAGAACCCTGTTAGGGAGAGGTCAATGTCCTGGGGTTGGGGAGGACGGACAGGGCGTGAAGGAACTGTCCGAGTTCGTGCGACCGGTGAGCAGGTAGGCGGGTGGGGACTCGGGCAGCCTGGGTCCCGCTGCTGCCTGTCCCCTAGATGCTCGGTGCCTGCTGTGGGTCTGAGACGCCGAGCTAGGAGCGGGTTAGGAGCGCCAGGCTTCGGAGCTAGAGCCGGCCCCGTCTGACTTTGCATTTCCTAGCTGGTAACCCTTGGGCAAGTTCCTTATCCTTTCTGTGCCTCAGTTTGCACCTGTGTAAGATGGGGGAGATGACTTCTGTTTTATGGGGTTGTTGAGAGGATTAAATAAAATAACCGTCTGCAAAGCACCAAGCACAATGTCTGGCACACGTTAGCTGTAGATGTTATTCAACCCTGGCTCCCCGCTCTGCAGGTTGATAGGTGAACTCTTACTCATCCGTTAGACCTCTGCTGAAAAGTCACTTCCTCCGGGAATCTTTCTTGTCCGTGATCCCCCCTACCCCGCCCCCACCCCACTACCCAGATTAGGGCAGCTTCCCCGTGTTACAGGCTCAGATAGCGCTATACATCTCTCTCTCTTGCATTTATCACACTTTATAGTTCAGATCTTTGGAATGAATGAGAGCTAATATTTTGGCTTCCTTGCACATTGCTGGCTGGGAGGTCTTGAGGCTAACTCCATTTTTTCTTTGGTAAATATTGATGACAATAGTACTTAGGCCCATCAAGAGAATTAAATGAGATAATGCATTTGAAGCCTTCTGCCTGGCAAAGGGTAAATCCTCAATAAATATAAATTATTAACGGTGCAACAATTAGGGGCTGACTCCATCATGTACAGGCTTTGGAAAGGTCTTACATTTTAGAGCAGTAACTGCCATCCCTGGATAACATAGGATACCTTCTTTTTTTTCTTCTAAAACCCTGTATCTCCTTCATTTTCATCCTGAAAGACCTTGCTTCCTAATTCCATGATAAATTGAAGCAGTTAGAAAGGCACTTATGCAGATTCTCGCCACTATATCTGCCTACATACCTACCCTACCGGTGTCTGCACCCATGTACTTTTCTTTCTCTTACTTTAGATGAAATGTTCGTGTTGTGTCTAAAATCACTTCCTGTACGTTAGACCTCACCCCTTTATTCATCCCTCTGGCCATTCTCCATGTCTTCTATATCATCAGTTTTTCCTCTCTTGGATCTATCCCATGGTGTACAAGCAGGCTCTAATGTTTTTCTTAATTTTTAAATTTTAATTATTTTTTATCTAAGAAAAGAAATCTTTGCCCTACTTCCCCTCCAGCTACTGCCCCATTTATCTGTTCTCCTTTGCACCAAAATTGTGCTTGCTGTCTCCTAATCTACCATTTTCTCTCCAACCTGTTCCAGTCAGGCCTTTGCCCCTTCTCTCCTCCAGAACTGCTCTTAGGGTAACCAGTGACCTCCATGAATTCAAATCCAATGGCCAATTCTCAATTCTCGCCTTATTAGACTTAGCATTTGGCACAATTGATTACTTCTACCTCCTTAGGGTAGAATAAACACTTTTATTTATTGGCTTCCAGGACAACACATGCTCTTGGTTTTCCTCCTACCTCACTGGCCATGACTGAGTATATTTTGCTGTCTTCTTTCCCATCTCTTAACAGGGCTCAATCCTTGGTCCTTTTCTCTTTAATTATGCTCATACTCTGGTGATAGCAAGTCTCAAGGATTTATGCTAATAACTCCCAGATTTATATCTCCAGCCCAGACCCCTTTCTTACTCATATAGCCAACTTCTTACTTGACATATTTCCTGTCTAAAGCCTAGTCCTCTGATTTTCTTTCCAAAACAGTCTTTACTCACCAGTTTTTGGTGCCTCAGCTGTTGGGGAATCTATTCTACTAGTTGCTCAGGCCAAAAGCCTTGGAGGCATTTTTGACTTCTCTCTTTCTCACACATCCCACATTCCATTTGTCGGAAAATCATGTTGGTTTTACCTTCAGAATATATGCAGAATCTGACCATTTCTCACCACCCCCTATGCAGGCACCCTAATGGGAGTGTTCATCTCACCTTGTTTTTCTGCTTCCAACGTGTTCCCCTCCAATCTATTCAACATAGCAGCCAAAATGATCCTTTTAAATGTCAGACCTCTACTGCAGACTTTGCAATGACTCCCCATTTCACCCAGAGTAGAAGCCAAACTCTTTACAATGGCTTGATCGGTCTGTTCTGCCCTATTATCTCTTCTGACCTAAACTCTGTCTTGTTCATTCATTGGGCTTCCTTCCACCTTAATGCTACCCCATGCCTGGAACATTCTTTCCCTAAATAGGTACTTGGGTAATTTTCTTATCCTCTGCAAAGCTTTACCCTGAAGTCTCCTGAGGGCCTACCCCTCAACACTAAATTTCATCCTAGTTGCCATACCTCTCCCTCTTCCAGGCTCCCTTATCCTGTTATATATTTTTTTCATTTCTACTTTCTAACGCACTTAATATTACACTGTTAATGCTTGTCTTCTCCCACTGGAAGGTAAGTTTTATGAAAAGAGAGCTTTTTTTTTTTGTCAGTTTGACCTCTGATGTATCTGAAGTACCTAAAATGGAGCCCAGCACATAAGGCATTCAAGAAATATTCATTTAATGAATGAGTACATTGATTGGAGACATGGGAGAACATCTTAATAATGGCCTGTTGCTCTTTGAAGGCGAAGCTGAGTTTGAGTCTGGCCTAAGAGTTTGGGACCCATCTGGAAAGGGTGATGAGTGAGGTTAAGTTAAAATGGAATGTTTCTATATATAATGTTTAAGTCCTTGCTTGAAAATTGATAATGAGAGCAATGTTCTTTAATTACTGTGAATATGGTTTCTGTTTTGCATGCCCTCATAAATAACTAGAAAAATACTAGTGAGTCTGTTTTCAATAAAGCAAATTTAATGTGGCAAATTTAATGTGTTCAGGAAGTTAACACTTATGAAAAATTGTGGACATGATAGTCCTTGTTTTACCTTAGGAAACTTATTCAAAGCTGTCTTTTTATTTGTTAAGTAGCAGTCATGCTACTATAAAGTTTCTTGGTTTCTTTCATTCTTTTCTTACCTTGATTACCTGAATAATGATCTATTTATGAGACTCACCCTACCTTACCATTTAAGGAAGCTGAGCACACAACAACTGAACAGTTTCCTGATACTGCATTTCTTAGAAGCAAAACTAAATGTATTCATTTGTATTCATTTACATCAAAATGTAATGTTTGATTTGGTCTCAAATCAGGTAACAGAATGGTCAAACCTTGCTCTTAGGACAAGAATACAATTTTGAACATTTAAAAGTCAGGAAGATCTTTAATATTATGTTTTTATATGGTGGTAGTATTGAGTATATATATATATATCTTTTTGTGTGTGTGCGTGAGGAAGATTACCCCTGAACTTGAGCTAACATCTGTTGCCAATCTTTCTCTTTTTGCTTGAGGAAGATTGTTGCTGAGCTAATATCTGTGCCAATCTTCCTCAGTTTTATGTGGGGTGCTGCCACAGCATGGCTTGGCAAGCAATGCTGGGTCTGCATCTGGGATCCAAACCTGCAAACACTGGGCCGCCAAAGCAAAGCACACAAACGTACCTATTCTGCCACAGGGCTCGCCCCTATATATGTATATATGTATTTAATTGATATCATTGTATGAACTTTTTTGTTTAAGCTTAAGTACTTTTATTTCCTCTACAGTAGACTAAAAACAAGAAAAAATCATGGAGGCAGATGTAATTGCAGATCTTCGCTGCAAACTCAAAGAGGTTGAAGAAGAGCGACTAAAAGCTGCACAGTATGGTTTACAGCTAGTGGAGAGCCAAAGTGAATTGCAGAATCAATTGGATAAATGTCGTAATGAAATGATGACCATGACTGAGGTAGGACTCTAGATTCCTCTGTTTACAAGGGTATACGTAACTATTGAAGATTTGTGTTGTCTAGCAATTATCATTAATATTTTTATTCTTTTCTGAAGATTTTATGTCTAGTTCCCACCAACCCCCATCCCCAATAAAGGGGAATAAACTAAATGAAGTCCTAATAATTCTTTCTGACCCAGTGTGTTCTGAGTTTGAAAAATCAAATTATCATCACTCTCTTTACCGCATATTGGATTTTAGGTTTTGTTTTATCTGCACTCTTCCTAGGTGACCTCAGTTGTTTCATAGCTTTAGATGACATCTAAAAGCCCCATGACACTACGCCAAGTTCTTAGTTCCCCCTTAAAGTCTAGACTCTGTATTCAATTGCGCACTAATAGACATCTCAAACTTAACATAGAAAGAATAATTGATTTCCTGCCCACTAACCAAACATTCCCTTGCAGTTTTCTTTATCTCATTTAGTAAATATAGTAGCATTCATCCAGTTACTTGAGCCAAAAATCTAGGAGTTTAATTCAGTATCTTTCCCTTATTTATCATATTTAATCCATTAGTAAGCTCTAAGAACTTGACCTACAAAACATCCGTCTATACTACTGCCACTCTGGTTAGACCACCATCATCTCTCCCTAGACTACTACTGCAGCCTTCTAACCAGGTTGCCTATTTCTCTCATTGCCATTCAGACCATCCGTTCCTCACACAGCAGCCAAGTTGTCATTGAAGAATATACAAAAGAGCAGTCACAACCCTGCTAAAAACATGCAATGGCCTCCGTTTATGTATACAACAAAATTTAGAACCTGGGTTTGCAGATCCCTATGTGATCTGACACCTACCAACCTTTTGACCTCATCTCAAACTTCTTTCCCTTGTTCTTAGCTATGCTAGTCCTGCCTCATAGGCTTTACTGAGCTGCTGCCTCCATCTGAGATGTTCATCCCCCACTGGCGTGGATTGAGTCCTCAACCTTCAGGTTTCTTTTAAATGTCACCTCAGCAGAAACGGCTTCCCTTACCATGTTTGTAAAGTTGCCATCATTCACTCTTTTAGTTCTCTGCAGTGCTAATTACCTCCAAAATAAAAGCTCCCTGAGGGGCCGGCCCAGTGGCAGAGTGGTTAAGTGCACACATTCCACTTTGGCGGCCCAGGGTTCACTGATTCGGATACCGGGTGCTGACATGGCACCGCTTGGCAAGCCATACTGTGGTAGGCATCCAACATATAAAGTAGAGGAAGATAGGCATGGATGTTAGCTCAGGGCCAGACTTCCTCAGCAAAAAAGAGGAGGATTGGCAGCAGATGTTAGCTCAGGGCTAATCTTCCTCAAAAAAATATATGTATATTGTAAAAGCTCTGAGAGGCAGAAGACTGCTGTATCCCTAATGTCTCGAATGCATTTATTGAAAGAATGAATAAATCAGTTTGATTTAGTAAATGCTCAGAAATATATTTAAATTTTGAGAAAAAATTTAAATATAGCAAATAATCACTAAGACTAAAAATAATGTGTTGGAGAGGGTGTGGAGAAAAGAGAACTTGTGTACACTGCTGGTGGGAATGCAAACTGGTGCAAATACTGTGGAAAACAGTATGGTGATTTCTCAAAAAACTAAAAATAGAACTACCATACAACCCAGCTATCCCACTACTGGGTATCTACCCAAACAATTTGAAATCAACAATCCAAAGTAACATATGCACCCCTATGTTCATAGCAGCACTATTCACAATAGCCAAGACATGGAAACAATCCAAGTGCCCATTGACTGACGATTGGATAAAGAAGATGTGGTGTGTATGTATATATATACACACACACACACACACACACACACACAATGGAATACTACTCAGCCATAAAAAAGACAGATTCATCCCATTTGCAGCAAAATGGATGGACCTGGAGGGTATGATGCTAAGCAAAATAAGCCAGACTGAGAAAGACAAACACCAGGTGATTTCACTCATGTGGAATATAAATATACACATGGTCAAAGAAAACAGCTCAGTGGTTACCAGGGGAGGGGGTTGGGGGTGGCACAGGGGGTGAAGGGGAGCACTTATGTAGTGAGAGACAAGAAATAATGTACAACTGAAATCTCACATAGATGTAAACTATTTTGAACTCAATTAAAAAATTTTTAATATTGCAGGTAAAAATAAATAATGGCATTCCTTTTCCTGTTTTTCCTTCTTTTATTTAATCTAATTGTATTTTATTTTATTTATTTATTTTTTTCCTGAGGAAGGTTCTCCCTGAGCTAACATCCACTGCCAATCTTCCTCTTTTTGTATGTGAGCCGCCACCACAGCATGGTCACTGACAGATGAGCGATGCAGGTCTGCACCCAGGAACTCAACTGGGCTGCTGAAGTGGAGTGCGCTGAACTTAACCACTAGGCTACCACTCCTGGCCCTATTTTATCTTATTTTTTAAAATTTATTGAAGAACTTTGAACTGATGCCCTTTTTATCTTTAAACTTCCCTGTCAGTAAGCAAAAGCCTTCTTAAATACTCCTTTTATCTCAGCACTATATTCATTTGAGTAGTCATTTGTGAACATTTCTCAGATGACTACATTCTGAAAGAAGGGCTTATTCAGTATTTCACTTTACACCTCATCCACTATTTCTTCATTTTGCTCTGAGCTACAAATAGAGCATATCATATCAAATCAAGTAATTCTCACTAGGAAGACTTAATTGCTATTAAATCTTTTCTCTTTTTCTTTTCCTAGCAGAGATTACTTAACACATTGGCATTGCCATGTAGCACTTTTTCCTTCCTTGAGAGGGCATAGAAGCAAATACTATATCCCTGGCGTGGACTTGAATGTAGTCTCAGAATACGCCTCGGGCTTTTTAAGACTGATTAGCTACAGTTATTCCAGATTTAACATGTGGTTGTTACTTAGAAAGCAGCAGATGTGTGAAACAGTTGAAGGTAGAACTGCTGGTACGTGATGACTGTAACTTATTTTTATGTAATTGAATTACTGTTGAAACTGTTTTCAGAATTATGAGCAAGAAAAATATACACTTCAGAGAGAAGTTGAGCTCAAGAGTCGAATGCTAGAAAGTTTGAGCTCTGAATGTGAAGCTATTAAACAACAACAAAAGATGCACCTGGAGAAATTAGAAGAGCAACTGAACAGAAGCCATGAACAGGAAATGAATGAACTAAAAAATAAGGTTTGGATATCTATGTATTTCAGAACAAAAATGTTCCATGCTTATACAGCAATCTCTGACCTTTAGGTGATGAAGATTTTCTCAAGGGCTCCCTCATCTTAATGTTGGGAGTGGGAACACTGAGAAACGAGAGTTTACCCAAAGGACTTGTATAAATAACATTCTGCTAGTTAAATACAATTATTTCATTTTAGTAACTGGACGTTTGTTATGGAGTTTTAGTTCAGTGACCAGCATGACCTCCTTGCTTATAGTATATAGTGTGGCAGTCCCCTTTGAGAAAGACTAGTCTCCTAGCTTTGACTGCAACTAGTGGTACACTTTGTAATTCCACAAAAGAAACCAACAGTTTCTTGTTAATTAATGTACATTAGAATTGATACTTTATAGTTTGTTTATTGAAGATAAACTAATACATATGATCCAATTCTTAAAACAACTTCATAGGGGCCGGCTCTGTGGCTGAGTGGTTAAGTTCACGTGCTCCGCTGCAGCGGCCCAGGGTTCGGATCCTGGGCGCAGACATGGCACCGCTTGTCAGGCCAAGTTGAGGCGGCATCCCACATCCCACAACTAGAAGGACCTGCAACTAAGATATACAACTATGTACAGGGGGCTTTGAGGAGATAAAGCAGAAAAAAAAAAACTTCATAAAGGGAGATACCATTAATTATCTCCATATAACAGATGAGAAAACCAATGTTTAAATAGATAGAGTAAGCTGGATGAAATTAAAGAGCTAGAAATTATAGTCAAGAGTTGAAGTAAGGCTGTCTGATTCCAAAGCCCATGTCACTATACTTAGTCTAATGACATGTTATACTGTCTCCATTTCAAGCATAAATACAAAATAAATGATTATTCAGTGATTGTCCCTTCCCTTTTGGCACCCCCATCTACCCAGTTCCTTCAGGTTACTCATAAGGAATCCAGAACTTTTGTCGTGGCTCCTCTGTATAGAGTCCATACTTTCCAGAACCCTCCCTATCAAAACTTGCCTCACTTTTGTCCTGTTTTCTCAGAAGTGTGTGTTCCCATTTTCATTGTTAGGTGTAGCATCGTTTAAGATTTTTGCATATCTGTGTACCACTTATTGTTACTTAATTTCTCATTAAATTGACTTTTAAATATTTTCTCATTTCTCATCTCAAGTAGTGATATAGTGAAATTACATATTTGAGCTGGTTATATTTTTTCCTAATATGCAGTAAAACAAACATAACTATCAAAATATGCTTTTGTGTAATACTTAGAATCATCTTGCATACCTCTGGCAAATAATAATCCAGCTTATCTGAACCTAATCTGAGTTGAGACACCAATGACTGATAATAACGCATCCTTTTCTTTTTCCCGGATGTTATTTTGATTTTAGCTGTAGCTTTCATTACCTAAACACTAAAGAGTAATGTAGGAAATATTCAGAGACTGAGGCAAGGCCAATTATAGAGATGGCTTTTTGGTAGGGCAAAGACTGAATCAGTCAAAAAATATTTTCAGTCTTAGTGATGTCCTCAAACTACTTGTGCCCAAAATTTGGAGGTTTATTTGCTATCTTTCTTTCACTTATTTCTCACATTTACTCCATCAACAAGTTTTAAGAACGTGACCTACAGAACATCCATCTACACTACTACCATTCTAGTCCAGATCATATCATCTCTCTCCTGGACCACTACTGTAGCCTTCTATCCAGATAGCCTGCTTCCATCATTGCTCTTCATAACATTCGTTCTTTACACAGTAGCCCAAGTGGTCAGGAATCTAGACCTACTTTGATAACTTGTATGGATTCTTTGTATGTTTATAAAACAAGGCATGTCATTATCAAAAGATGCCTGGCCTTGGCCAAATAGGAAACCCTAATAGTCTCCTCACGCAGTAAGTTTGCTTCAATCAGTGATGTTTTTTGGGTAGATGGCCACATTTTGACATAGATTATTCAGCTGAAATTTTTATTTTATATCATAAAAATAGAAAAGGGAAAACAAATCAATCTAAGAGGCTCTTATTTTTAAAATAGAAAACAAATATCAGGATATATTCTAAGAATGCTGAGACCTTATTGAAGATAATTCAATATAGATGATAATCATAACCCTGGATATCAAGTGAAAGCTTTTTATTGATAACAGAAACCATGTAGTGAATGCTAGACATGATGCTGAATGTTTTACCCCTCTGATCTCAATTGAGAGCCTAACAATGACTCAGTGATGGTAGGTGCACTCATTTACCAGTTTTACATATGAGGAATGACAACACTGAGACAAGTTAAACTTAGGCCTCACCCTAAAGCTTTCTCCTTCTGCTGTAAGTTTGTTCCCTTTAAGCTATATATTCTAATTTTCCAAGATTTGGAACTATGCGACATTTTAAAATAGTTTTGTTCCACTTGACTGTTTTCCTAAAAGTTATCCTGTAGATACCAGGACAATTTGTGCTACAACTGTATATTCTGATGACCTTCAGTTACCTTTTGATTTATAAGAATGTGAATTATTTTCTTTTTTTACTTTAGTTAGAAAAACTGAAAGCAGAATTAGATGAAGCTAGGCTTAGTGAAAAGCAGCTGAAGCATAAAGTTGATCATCAGAAGGAACTCCTCTCTTCTAAATCAGAGGAAATACGGATTATGTCTGAACGTGTACACGAAAGCATGTCTTCAGACATGCTGGCTCTTCAAATTGAATTGACTGAAATGAAAAGTATGAAGGTAATTTTTATGGCATGTGTGTTTTCAGTTTTCTTTCTTTTTTTTCTTGCATATTTTTTACATAGTTTTGTAATAATCCTTATGAGCTAATTTTAAGGCTGAAATATTCTTTGGCCTAATTTTGATTTAACTAATTAAAAAATGTTTTACAGAGTCTTCAGGTAGATTACTTCATGCATAATAAAGCTTTAGATTACATGATTACTTAAGGCAGAATTTACCTTTAGATTAATGAAACCTCTGGAAAAATTTAGAGACATTTTCTCTGATCCTAGTTTGTGTCATAAAAGCCCCTTATAAATGTTGGTCCATAGAAGTTGATGTGCATACGAGTGCAGTTTTTTTCATTGAAGGCTAAGGTTAATTAAAAAGTGAAGCCTTAAATTCTTAGGAAAGAAAGTCTCC
This sequence comes from Equus quagga, assembly GCF_021613505.1. Taxonomy (NCBI): domain Eukaryota; kingdom Metazoa; phylum Chordata; class Mammalia; order Perissodactyla; family Equidae; genus Equus; species Equus quagga. The sequence goes on along the minus strand of NC_060273.1, from coordinate 53,639,842 downwards.
AGAGCCTTTTATTTGATTCTCTGCTAAAAAATTTAGTAATTTTTATTTGTTATGCACCTTACAACCTTCAACTAGTTCTTTCACTTTAGTTTTGGGTGTGCAACACTGATGATAGATAAACTGAGCAGCTACTAAATGAAGGATTATTCAAGAAGATTTCGTCTTTTTTAATTCCTGTTGAATAGACCACCCTCAAAGAAGAAGTGAATGAACTACAGTACAGACAAGAACAACTAGAACTTCTTAGTACTAATTTAATGCGCCAGGTAGACCGGCTTAAAGAAGAAAAAGAGGAGCGAGAGAAAGAAGCAGTTTCTTACTATAATGCTTTAGAGGTATTATGGTCATAGTGACATCATCTTTTCCAATTTGTAATAAGTTTTCTTGCTAATCTAATCTCTATTAGCTAAACTGTTTTCTTTTGAATTTAGAAAGCTCGTGTAGCAAATCAAGAACTTCAGGTGCAGTTAGACCAGGCACTCCAGCAAGCCTTGGACCCCAATAGTAAAGGCAACTCTTTGTTTGCAGAGGTACTTACAAATATTCCATTGATTAAATTGACGTTTCACTTAATAGAAGAATAATGAAACAGATTAATATTTTCTAGGTGGAAGATCGAAGGGCAGCAATGGAACGTCAGTTTATCAGTATGAAAGTCAAGTATCAGTCACTAAAGAAGCAAAACGCATTTAATAGAGAACAGATGCAAAGAATGAAGGTATTGAATTATTACCATCAAAGATTTATTAAACCTATTTTGTATCACCATTACATGTACGGATATATCAAAGAAAGCATCTTTTTCTTCAAGGAGTGTACTTATTTAGTTATTTCTAGAAAAGCATGATTTTAGAAAAAAATCAGTATTTTTAAGTTGAGCTAAAGATCCATTTATATTTTATTTAAAAAAATTAATCCTGTAGTAAAGATTTAGTAGTAGTGTATTTAGCATTGATTGATTGATTGATTTTTTTTTTTTTAATAGTTACTCACTAGCCTTGCCTGAAAGGTATAAATCTTTCTTTGTGGAGTGGGGAAAAAAATTAATAAAAAAGTTTTCATTTCCTGCTGTTGGCCTGGTGTCTTTCTGAGCACAGCCCTACAGTTCCTACTTCCATTAAAACTAGCTCTCTCACCATTCTTCAGTTCTCCCACAAAGCCTTTTTATAGAGTGAAATTTGAATTTCCTTCCCTTACAGTTACTCAAGTCAAGCCTATAGGCCCTTTTAATTAAAAATTTAATTCATAAAGGGTTTGTTGGTCATCATTTTAGTCAAACAGATGGCAACAGAAAAACATGTGGAAGATAGAAAGAGTTCAGTATTGTACCATCCCTTAGAATTCTCATCCCTGATCTCTTGTGCCTAATTCTCCTAAGGTGGTGACTGAAAGTCTTCCTGCTTTTTATTCAACATGATAAGATTTACCAAAAAAAATAGGAAAGGTCAGTAATTAAACTTTGGAGTTAGGTGAATTTAGGATTGAATCCTCGTTCTGTCACTTGATAGCCTTGTGACCCTGGACAAGTTCTTTAACTTTTCAGACCATCAGTCACCTCATCTGTAAAGTAGAGATATTAGAACCTGCCTCTTAGAATTGTCTTGGAGTTAAATGAAAGCATAGTAAAAATGCTTACGTGGTGCCTAGCAAGTAAGCAAGTGCTGACTTAATAAACAATAGCTGTGCCTTTTATGTCTAGGGTTCACCTGTGCTGCCTGGTTTACTGAGGCTCTCCCCTGCTGGGAGTTTCTTTGTAACTTTTCTCACATTTGTTCTTTGTTTTCTTTCAGTGTTTGTTGGGCTACTACCATGTCTCCCAGTGTTCCCATAATATCCCAAACTGGCTTTAGACATCAGTAGTATTCCGAATCTTCTTAGGCTACATGTTTCTAGCCTCTAGTGTCAAGCAAGAACAAAAAGTAGATCCTTAAAAATGTTAAAAGTCGTCTTTCTCTCTTCCTTGTAACCATACCTGCAATCTCGTATCATTGCTTGCTTTACTCAAAAGTATGTTTAAACTAATTGACACTTTTTAGAACTCCAGAAATTTCTGAAGGAGGAAAAGAATGTTAGGTTTAGATTTTAGTTGACTTCTTTCCGATTGCTATGCAATTATGTTTCACAGAAGTACAAATAATTGTTACGGACTTCAGATATTACTCATAAGTAGTTAAAACAAGTACTCAAGAGTTATGTCTATAACTAAACTTATTGATATATTTTTAAATTATTAATCATTAGAAACAGCTAATTAGTTTCCAAAATGAGTTCAAATTCATACAAAGTGTAAATTGTACCAAAAGATATGGTTATCAGAATCTTCCTCTCCCCTACTTAAATTTATGGGGGGGTGATTTTTTTTTCTAGTTACAAATTGCCACATTGCTACAAATGAAAGGATCTCAAACTGAATTTGAGCAGCAGGAACGGTTGCTTGCTATGTTGGAGCAGAAGAATGGTGAAATTAAGCATCTCTTAGGTGAAATTAGAAATCTGGAGAAATTTAAGGTATGTGTAACATCTTTAAAAAAACAGCCAAATTTTGGTTTGAATATTTTAATACTTTTAACTTGAATAGATTTTTTAACTTATGTAATTAATTTGTAGTTTCAGTTGAGATTGGTTAATATTTAAATTAATTTTTTCTTCTAGTTTCTTTTTTTTTCAGTGTTTTTGACTGTTGCTTCTTCTAGTAGATCCAAACTAAACTAACCTCCCCCATATTTGTTGTTTTTGTATGTAAGTTATAACTCAAAGTGCCCTTATCTTTAGTGTACAACTCAATGAGTTTTAACATACATATATTCCCTTGTAATTACCACTTAGCTCATGATATAGAATATTTCCAACCCTCCAAAAAAGCTCTGCCATGTCCTTTTTAAGTGAGTACTACCACCTTCTAATTTTTTATCAGCGTTACATGTACAAATACTTTTGAACTTCATGTAAATGGAATAATTTGGTGTATACTCCTCTGTTTCTCTATTCCACTCAACATTATGTCTATAAGATTTGTTCCTCCTTTTGTGTGTTATCAGTAGTTGATTATTTTTCAGTGCTGTCTGCTTCCATTTTTTATTGGATGCACAGTAGAAGCTTTGTCACATTGTCCAACATTGTGTACCAACTGGAATTCATACACGTCTTTAATAAACTACTTTTTAGAAAAATTTTGAAATAAATTCAAGACTCCCAGAAGAGTTGTAAAATTATTCTTATATACCCTTCAGCCAAATTCTCCAGTTGTCAGTTTTACGACATTTGCTTTATTATCTTCTGTATGTCTCTCTCTCCATGTGTATATATTTTTTCCTTAAACATTTGAGAATAAGTTGCAAACCAGATAGCGCTTTACTCTTAAATTGTACCTAATGTTATTGAAGTTCATTCTCTTACTTATATAGTACAATGGTCAAAATCAGGAAATTAACGTTGGTACATAGGGTTAGCTAAGTTGCCTTTTACGTTTACTAATTACCAGTGTCCTTTGTAGCAAAATGAAAATACCCCAAATGCTTTCCTTTTGGGGTCCAATCCACGATCACATACTGTGTTTAATTGTCAAGTCTCTTTAGTCTGCCTTAATCTGGCATAGTTCCTCAGTCTTGCTTTATCTTTCATGACCTTGACATTTTTGAAGAGTACAACCAATTTGTAGATTGTCCCTCAGTTTGGGTTTGTGTGACATGATTAGGTTCAGGCTGTATTCGTTTGACAGGAATGCTACGTGAGTACTACTGGACCCTTCTCACTGCATCACATCAGGTGGCACGTGGTGTCTACTTGTACCATTAGTGTGATATTAACCCTGATTGCTTAGTTAAGGTTATGCCTGCCAGGTTTCTTTACTGTAAAGTTGTGATTTTTTGCTCTGTATTGAATAAATTTCTTATGAGGAGATACTTAGAGCAAATAAATGTATGTTTCTCCTTATACTTGAACATCCATTGATGATTCTTGTCCGAAAAAGATATTACTATGATGATTGCCAAATGGTAATTCCACTATTCCTTCTACATTTATTAGTTACAATAGTAGTAAACGGATGGGAAAGAAGAAGCTTTCTCCTCCCTCATTCATTTACTTATATCAGTTTAGCCTCATGAATTCTTATTTTATCCTATGGATTATAGTCCACTACTTTTCTTTATTTACTCTGATAAATTGTCCCAGATTAGGCCAGTAGGAGCACTTTCTTACTCTGGCACAAGAAGGTATTCCTAGCTCACCTGCCCCCGCCCTGGAATCAACATTTCTCCATGAGCACTGGTTCTTTTCAGCGGAGAATGGTGTTTAGAAACCAAGGTCTGAGTATGAGATGGACTTATTGCTACTGGAGTGTCATCACTTCTAGACCCTCTCAGCACACAGAACTAGGAATCTGTGGGCATATATTTAGTGTATTTATATATGTGTTGTGTGTGTGTTTATCAATGTTTTGTGTGTATATTTAGGTATGTATGAGTATATGTATGTACATATCTACATACACACAAACAACAAAACCTTGATTTCGTACTGATAACTCCAGTTTGAATCGAGTACCACAGGGTTCATTGCTTACCCTGTTTTCCAACAGTGAAAAACCCGGCACTTATTGTCCTCAATATATTTGCTTATTTACTCAACCTTGGAATGCATATAGTTTTGGAATTATCCTACTCACGAGAGTTCAGGATTTGTTTGCAGTTCTTTTTGTTTTTAGCCTGAGGGTATACATAGTCAAAATACTGTGTTCAAAAGTTACTTGGGTTGTTTGGGATTTTTCTTCCCCCTCCTCCCTGGGGTATGAGTATGTTATTGATCTGAAATATAGTTAGATTTGTTTATTTTTGTTTCTACTTCATTTTGTTGCCCTCCATCCATCCTTCTTGAATTTTTTTATTTTTTTCAGTATGTGAAATATTAACATGGTTCTAAAAGTCGGAACTATAAAAAAGATGTACTCAGAGAAGTATCCCTCTTCCCCATCTCTATTACCCTGTTGCCACACCTCCTCCCCTTGTAGGTAGCCGATTATATTTGTTTCTGGTTTACTCATGCTGTGTTTCTTTTTGCAAAAATGAGCGACTCTATGTATGCTTTACTTCCTCTTTTTTTAAGACAAACTGTAGCATAACACAGATAGTCTTTTACACTGTCCTTTTTTCATTTAACTGTATCCTGGAAATCACTTCAACTCAAGTTTATAGAGATCTTCCTAATTCTTATTTACAGCAACAAAGAATTCCATTGTACAAATTCTCACCCACTCTCCTGTGTCCAGGTATTTAGGTTATTTCCAGTATTTTGCAATTGCATGCAGTGCTGCAAAGCACATTTTGCTTATGTATGCATTTTCTTATTATTGTAGATGTATCATCAGGGATAATTCCTACAGTACAGTTGTGGGGTCAAAAGTAAATGTGTATGTAGTTTTGTTAGATATTCCCAAACTCCTCCATATGGCTTGTACCAATTTACATTCCCACTAGTGATATATCAGAGTACGTATTTCTCCATAGCCTCACCAATGGAATGTGTTGTCTTTTTAAATGTTTGCAAGTCTGACAGATGAGAAATGGTATCTCAGTATAGTTTTAATTTGTATTTATCTAGTAATGAATGAGGTTGAACATTTTAAATGTGTATTTGTATGTGTGTGTGTGTGTATAGAGGAATTAAACCATGTTTTCTACTAGTACTTGTATGGTTTCACTTTTCACATTTAGAGACTGAGCTCTGTTGAAGTTTATTCTTTTGTATGGTGTGAAATATGAATCTACTTTTATCTTTTTCAAATAATTAGCTGGTTGTCCCAGCATCATTTATTAAAAAGTCAATCTTGGCTCCAGTGATTTAAGATGCCACCTTTATCATGTTTCAAACTGACATGCGTGCTTGAGTCTGTTTTTGGATTTTCCATTCTATTCCATGAGTCTACTTATCTGCATGTCAGTACCACACTGTATTAATTATAGAAGTTGTATAGTATTTTTTGTCTGGTAGGGCTCTTCCCCCACCATAGCTTTTCTTTCTCAGTGTTTTCCTGGCTACTGCATGTTTGATTTTCTCTATGAACATCTTGTCTAGCTCCAAGAAAAGCTTGTTGGTATTTTTATTAGGATTATATTAAATTTCTGAATTAACTTAGGGAGCACAGTTATCTTCTCACTAACAAAAGAACTGATTAAAATTTATAAATGACGAATTTTTGTAAATGTTAATAACCTCTTAGGCATTCTGAGTTTTACCCATTAGTGTGCCATAAAATTTTGTTTATGTAACTTTATTTCTTTCCCTTATAATAACTGTTGAAAGGACTGCAATTTTGATTAAATTTGTAGTGCATCGTCAGGCATGTGGCCCACCAGTGGGTTCAGTGCTATACTTTGAAAATTATGGCTTTAGATCAGGGTTTTAAGCTGCAGTCTCTGAAATTGTTTACAAGTTTTTGAACAGATTTACATTTCCCCCCCCCTAGAGAAATTGTACACAGATTCTGTACAATTAACTTTAGGGATCTCCACTCTCATATTTTTCTAATTTATGACTTTGTCACAAAGTCCAGAATTAAACCCAGTGAGTATTTATTTCTTCCATTTTAAAAGCCAGGAGAGGGAAACCAGAGGATACAGGTGTAGTTAGGAGCAGAAGCTTTGGAGACAGATCTGGGTTCACATTCTCTCTTCTCAGTTTACTTGCTTGTGGCATCTTGAGCCAGTTCCTTCGTCTGTAAGAGAGGAATGCTCATTCTTGTACCTACTTCAGAAGGTAAAGGAGTTAAGTGGATAGTGCTAAGCACAGTGCCTGCCATATGATAAATATTAAGTGATAGCTGATATTATTAATGATAAACATATGCTAACCAATTTGTTACTTATTTTAAGAAATAAGAATTGTTGTTTTCTTTAGAGTTTATATGAAAGTATGGAATCTAAGTCTTCAGCCAACTCTGGTGCTCTAGAAGATAACACCTATTACACAGATTTACTTCAGATAAAGCTTGACAACTTAAAGTAAGTGTTGGGTGGATGGAAAGATGCAGACTCTTTTGACTTGTTTTATAAGTAGTATTAGTGACTATAATTTTTTGTTTTAAAATTACCAGAGGAAAATTCCGGGAAAGAAAGGCAACAAAAATATCTTTGTGTAGCAAATGAAATGTATTCAAGATATAAATAGTGTTGATTATTGAAGAAAAAATACTTTCAATGAATAGTTGTTTTTATTTCTTTGTATTTAGCTTTTTATATTGGTAAGTGAAAAGAACTTTAATGTAGAAAATGTTGTTATAATCTAAATTTTTCAAGAATAAGTATCACATAGTGTAAAACTTAAGGGAATTTATTTACACATGCATAAATGTGGGAAGAATAGTTTCCCCCTTAGTCTATTTCCTTTGAAGAATGCACGAGATTTTTTTAATTTGAAAGTGCTATTGTTAAAGCTTATTTTTTTTACTGTTTGTTACTAGAAACCCCAAGGAAATATATATTAAACTAAGAGTTCAAATATATAATAAAAGATTTGCACTAACAACTACATTTATATTATATGTTATTTTAATATTCTTTGGTTCTCCTTTTTCATTAATATAGCAAAGAAAATGAAAGTACTAAAGGGGAATTGTCCATACAGCGAATGAAAGCCTTATTTGAGAGCCAACGGGCTCTGGATATTGAGCGCAAACTTTTCGCAAATGAAAGATGCCTCCAGCTTTCCCAAAGTGAAAATATGAAACTAAGAGCTAGACTAGATGAGTTAAAACTGAAGTATGAACCTGAAGGTATGTATGTTTCATATGTTTTATCTTTCAAATTGTGGGAAACTGAGACATCTTATAAATTTTTTTCTTATCACAGCTTTATGCAAATCCTGTTACAAACTAATCTGTCATTATATATTTATATTTAGTAAAAGAAATTTACTGCTACAGAATGTATAGGACAATTCAAAGAGAACTGGGTACTGGGTGTGCATGAATATAATAGGTATTCTTTTTGCATGTCTGTATAGTATCTGAACCTTGATGTTTGATGCTTTTACATTTCAGGTTGCAGCATCTTATGTAATACTAAAGAGTTCACTCTTGTTGAGGCAACTCATGTTTGGGAGCTATATTAATTAAATTGTTTATAGAAAACCTAAAATACTGGAGACTTAAATGAGATAGGTATTTATTGGTCCCTAATAAAAGTCTGGAGGAGGCATTTCAGGATTGGTCAAAGTGTCAGGATCTAGGCTTCATTTGTGCTGTTCGTCACCATACATCTCCTTGAGCAGAATTTAATCATGTGGCCTCACCTGCCTTTAAGAAAAGCTGAGGAATACAGCCTTGATTCTCAGGGGCCATGTTCCCAACTAAATCTTGAGGATTGTATTATTAAGGAATAATAGTAGGACAGATATGAGAGGACAACTAGCAAGTCTAATCACTGAGATAGAAAGTAGCTTAACCATACAGGCTCTGCCTCTTGTTCACTAAAGAGAGTGATTTTACTGTATGTAACTTAACAAGTAAAAGGCCGAAGGTAAAAAAGTCTAAGAATGTGATAATTCTTAGACCAAAAAAAAGTATCATTATGTGTTTTAGGTTATAGATTTTCACTGTTCACATGCCTAAGACTCTTCATTATTGCCTCAGTGAATCCAAAGTGATTCTCAATGATGGCAGGGAGGTTGTCCGCAATAATAAGGATTTTTTTATAGTTTAAAAAGGCTTCTCCTTCTCTCAGTCTTTTTCTCTTCCCTGATTCTCATAGGCTTTCCTGATTAAGAATCGTCCATTATGAATTTTAAAGGTCTGCTGAATTGAACACAGCAAAGAGACAGGAGGAAGTTTAGTGAATCTAGATTATGTGGTTTTCAAAGGAGCAGTGCAAGAGAAACGGAAAATAATGATTTAAAAACAACAGTGTAGAGTTGGACCACCAACCCCCTGTCCAACCGTGGTTTCTCCAACTTCACTAACATTTTGATTATTAAAATGAAGGACACATATAGGTATGGGGATAGGGAAAAGATATTAGAGCAATTAATTCAGTAACTGTGTATATGGACCTGCATAGGAGATGAAATGATATAACGTTAGGCAATGGGGTAGAAGACTATTGCAATAGTCAGCAGTGAGACATAATATGGTTTGAACTGGGGAGGTATCCGTGGTGGAAGTATTCAGATTTTAAGTATATTTTACAAGCTGTTAGGCACAAATCACCATATTCAGAGAACTTTATCTGTTCTTTTCATTTAACCTGTAAAACACACAATATCGAGTGAAGTAGGTACTTTTAATCCTCATTTTACAGGTAAAGAAAAGAAAGCTCAGAGAGGTTAAGCACTCCCCAAGGTCACTGAGCTACAAAGTGCTAGTACTAAGATTTGTACCTGGATTTCTTGACTCTTTGCCACCTCATCCCTCATCTCTATGCTGAGATCTTATAAAGCCCTGTGCAGCTTTTGTCATAATACCAGAAGAGAACATTTGTGTTCATTCATAGAGCCAAATATATTGAGTTCCCAAGGAAAAACTTATAGCCAGAGAACCTTTAAAAGATATAGTTAATGGAGTCCATGAAAAAGGATAAAAGAAACAATATGTTTCAATAAGGAGATGAGTGGGTTTTAAAAGAATGGGAAAAAGAATCTGTAACTAGTTCTACCTCTTTATATTGTGTCTTTGATTTATTGACTGGATATATGTTTAATGGTTTTTATTCTCAGAGAAAATTGAAGTGCCTGTACTCAAAAAGAGGCGTGAGGTACTTCCTGTGGATATTACGACCCCTAACGATGTATGTGCCAACAGTGCCGTTGGGGAAGAAGTTTATAGATTATCACCTCAGAAAGAGGAGTCACACTCCTGTCCAAATAACTTAGAAGATAACAACTTGCAGTTAGAAAAGATAGATTCTGAAAACAGACCAGGAGTCGTTCTCTCTCCTCACAAAAATCTGCCCATGGATATTCAGCCAACAAAGGCAAAGAAATGTGTGAAACTTATAGGAGTTCCAGCTGACTCTGAAGCCTTAAGTGAAAGAAGTGGAAACACCCCTAACTCTCCCAGGTCAGTGTCCTCTTTTCTCCAAGGCAACCAGCAGACCTCTCCATCTCTTCTCTTTCGCTGCATGAACTGTGCTATCTGTTTCTTTATCTATTTTCTTAGTATTGCATGCAGTGTAATTCCCCAATTTCATCTGCCTACCTTCAACTTTTCTAAAACTTTAAGAAAGACTAAGATGATTGCAAGGGGAAAGGACTCCTGAATAAGGGAATTATTTTTAAAAGTTATACTTTTCTGTTTCATGAAACAGAAGTATCACAGTCTAGTACATCCCTGAATGTTTTGGTTTGAATAAATGTACTGTTATTTTTTTTCCTGGTTCAAGAGTGGCCATGAAAGACAAATTGCCTCCTAAAAGGGCTTTCCAGTAGTCTAAGAAATTTCAGCTTCTAGAAAACTGTTAGGTGAAATTTGTTATGACTTTTAAAATTGTTCCTCCTAAGTCTTCAAGAATGGGCTTTGATACCTATTTTGACATTTTAAAATATCGAAGGTAATTTATTGTCATTTTACACCAAAACTTCAAGGCCTCTAGTTTCTGCGTATTTGAGTTTGTGACTAAAAGAGGAAGTTTTAGACATTTATGTCTGTAGGAATCAATGTTTTAAGGGTCTTATCTTTTAAAAAAAGTTAAAATAATAGGTCAGAAAGTAAGAGAAAGTGAGTAGAAGGGAAAGGTAGGTAACAGGGGCTGAGGCTAACGTGGAATAAGAGGTTCTGGGTGTATACAGCAGGACCAAGAGTGGGGAAAAAAGCGAATGAGGAAAATGGAGAAGGTAAAAAAAGATGATAAAAGCTAAAGGATGTCTTTATTCAACGGAATGATAGACGCATTTAAAATAAATATCTTTAGACATTTAAAAAATTAAGCATATTGATGTGAAAATACTTGTATTGTCTTCTGTGAAAGGAGATCTTGAAGGTGCTGCTAGGGCTTCATCATCCTTAGATGGAGGAGTACAGAATGAGACATTTTACTAAGTGTGCGTTTGAGCTGAAATAGTAAGACATAGCCCATCTTAGTAAAAGGGCTTTCTTTTATGTTTTATCTGATTTCTCTTTAAGTCTTCAGTGCTACTAAATGTAGTACTCAACAATGAAGGCACTTCAACAATGTTAGCTGCTGTTATTATTAATGAGAGGAGTAATTTATTACTCCGTTCCTTGAATTTTTATATGATAACATTATAACCTATAAGTCACATAAAATAAAAGCTTGATCTTCTCAAGGAAAAAGTAACTTTAAATGAATGATAGGTGATGCACACACATGGTTCTAAGTATTTTGAAATGAATTTAACAGGTTATGCTTGTATATATGTGATTCATTGTATAAGTGCGCTTGACGATTGTATATTTCTGGAGGTGGATTTCCAGAATTAATCAGTGCAAACCTTGCTATCTGTGTTGTCTTCACTTCTTTTTCTGCCTTTTTTTGCTTGATAAAAGTTACTTAAGCAAATGTATGTAGCTACTTATTTGACTCAAATTAAGTAGCATGTTGGAATTTTTTGTCTTGTTAGTTAAACAAACCAAATAAAATACCACAAAACATTTGTTTTTGTGTGTCTGTGTGAGTCCATCTGCTAACTTAAGATGTTTCCAACCTTTTGCTCTCTGCATGATTAACTTAGACACACAATCCTATGAAAATATTGTAACAATAAATATGGGCTTTATTGGGAACTTCACTATGCATGCTTTATAAATTTAATTTATGCTCTTGCTATAAAACATAGACCTTTTAAAATATCTCTCCACTGTTGGTTTTTCTAAAATAATTATTCTGCTATTTGAAACTCAATTTGAGGTTTTTTTTTCCTTTTTTGAGATAAATAGACATCTTTTCATGCAGCTCAGGATTCCCTGTTATTTTTATGTTGTGTTTGTCTTTTGTATGTCATGTTAACATTAAAATAGTCCTCTAGCATTTAAATTTTTTTATTAGGTGTGTTTATCATTATATTTTAATTCTTTAATGTAGGCTTCATCATGACCTTGTATCAACCTTAAAGATATTTCTTTAGACATTCAAAAATTTGTCTATTGGTATAAAAAGATTCTTTTAGAGAGGCAGTGACTTAGTTTTCTTAATGGTGTTGAAGTTAATTTTTTTCGTCATACACATAAAGAAAAATCACCATGTCTCATTAGAGACCCCTTATGCTAGAGTATTGTTTCTTCTTTAATTTTTCATAACCACATTTGAATTCAGAGTGGATGCTTTAATGCCTGTAGGTTAGCTGCTGAATCAAGGAGTCAAACAGAAGTTAAAGAAGGGAAAGAAACTGCAAGCAAATTGGAAAAGGAAACTTGTAAGAAATCACACCCAATTCTGTATGTGTCCTCCAAACCAACTCCAGAGACCCAGTGTCCTCAGCAGTAAAGACTTTTCTTTAATGAGAGTAAGGAACCATTTGACCAAACCATTTGGACCTTAGTTAAGATTGTCTTCATCTATAGTATACTACCTTGTAGGTTACTTATTTCTATTCATTGGGGCAGCAGTTGGCATTTTCCTGCTTCTTTGACCAAATGTTCAAAATTTGGTTGTAATTGTAACCAGGAGAGTTCCTTAAGTGATGACCCTTCATGGAACTTCTATAAATCACAATGGATTAACTGTTAACTGAAGGAAAGTGTTATTATAAATCTATTTGTTGCCTTTTATATGGATTTTTTAAATGATATTAACACATACCTTCAGAGCCATATATTTGAAAAGGGAACACTGAAATCATTATTTTATTTTCCTGTGTACTTTTTTATGAACATAGTTTTTCACTATGTTGTAAAAATAGAAAACTTGGTTTAAAAATATATATTGTAACTGGCTTTTGTCAGTGTTTAAAGGACCAATGTTCATCTTTGTACTCATATACATGATTTAAATTTTGTCTCAAGCATATGAAAAGAGTAATTTTGAAAGTTAAAATAAAACTGCAATAATTTATCCTCTTTCTATTTTCTTACTCTGTATAGATAATAGGATATTATCAAAGGGAATAAAGGAAACAAAAAGGAAACTTTAGGCATTCTTGATTCTCTGGTAAATAAAATTTTTGTGTATATATATTTTATATATAATATCTATATAACTATATATACACACATAACATATATTTTTAATTCTAAACTTTCCAAATAAAGACTTTTTTTCCTTTCAATGGTTATAGCCTGGTCTGTAACTTAATTTCGTATATACTGTAGGTGGATGTATTAGTCTATATAGAGAGAGACAAAGAGAGATTTATTTTAAGGAATTGGCTTATGTGAATATGGAGGCTGGAAGGCCGAAATCTGCAGGGTGGGCTGGCAGGCTGGAGACCCAAAGAAGAGCCAATGTTGCAGGTCAAGTTCGAAGGTCGTCTTCTGCAGAATTCTTCCTTGCTTAGGGGGAGGTCAGTCTGTTGTTCAATCCAGGGCTTCAACTAATTGCATGCATTGGCCCATCCACATTAAGGAGGGAAATCTGCTTTACTAAAAGTCCACAGATTTAAATGTTAATCTCATCCAAAAACACTGTCACAGAAACATACAGAATAATGCTTGACCACATACCTAGGCTCTGTGGCCCAGCTAACTTGGCACATACAATTAACCATCACAGTGGATTAATTAGATAAGTCTTTTAAAATGTATTAGGTAAAAGGAAATTGCCTTTTCTAAATAAATAGTAAACTTTAATTTGCTGCAAAAGGCATACTCTAAGGAAATTAGAAATTTCATATTAAATATCTTTTGCAAAAAGAAGTAGCTGAAGGCACTAGGTAACAAATATTTTTAACGTGAGCATAATGAATGCTCATATTCATTGCGTATTACAGAAGGTAGATTGAGTTTTTACTATGAGCTATATGCTAGGGGTAGAAAAAGAATCCTTCAGAGCTCCCAGTTTAATTGACCCACATAGAGGAGTAGTGGTAGTATTATTAGTAATAATAGTTATATCTAACATTTGAATCAATCTGATGTGCTAAGCACTCTTTTAAGCCCTCTCATGTATTATCACATTTAACCTTCCCAATATCTTTGTGAGCTAGGTATTATACTTACTTATCCTCATATTACAGATGAGGAAACCAAGGCCTCAGAGAGGTTAAGTTACTTGTCCAAGGGCACAGGTGTTTGTAAATGATGAAAAAAGTTAAAGAGCGGCAGAAGTAGTAATGGAGCGTAAAAAATGCCAGAAGAACAGAGAAGGAGACAAGAAACTGCCTGGGGGGTTTTATGTTTTTGTCGTCTCTAAGCTGAGATTGCTTCAAGGTTTCCTAAGGCATGGAGAGAATAGAATTGCAGGTGGAAGAAATAGCTGTTCAAAGAATAAAGGCATGGAACAACATCTCTAATTCGGCAGACTGAAGACTTCCCAATGGCAGGATGTATAGGACTTGTGAAAAGCAGTAATAGTAAGTTGAATCTAATGAGATAGCTAGGAGCAAAATAATGAAGAGCTTGAGTTAGGGAAGTCTTTTCCAACAGAAACTTACGCAAACCTGTAAAGAAATTAAGGAATTTGGTTGAAGGTTAGAGCATGAATGACAAGAGAACCTTATCCATCTAGCTTCTGCCTTATTACCCTTGGGGACTCAGACAGTTCTATTGAGTCTTGAGTCTTTTAAGAATATATTTTGAAAAATCACTGTAGATGATGGGAAGCAACTGAATAAGCAAAGCAATTATTGAATAGATGAAGAAGGTTGAAAACTTATTCAACTTATTTTTAGTAAAAACACTCTAGAGGCATAATGGAAAATGGATTTTAAAAAAGGAATGGAGGCAGAAAAGACTAGTTTGGCCACATGGTCGTCCAAGCAGGAAATACAGATACGAACTAAGGCAGTAGCAGTGGGAATGTAGAGTGGTGATTGGATTTAAGATACTGTGTAGAGAAGCAAAGTGATCAAGACTCGTTGGCAAAATAGGATGTGGGCTCTAGGGGAAAGGTACATCTGCTTTTTGTGGATAAGTGGTGGTGTTAACAGGAAATAGGAGTGGGAGGTATTTCAGTTTTGAGGAGCACTTTTATTCAGCTACCTGTGTAGTTACATTTTGGGGGCAAGCGATATGTTCAAATATCTTTATGCAATCAAAAAGAATAAGTCTGTTAAACGGACTGTCTCATCTATGAAATCTTTTATACAAACCTCATGGTAACTGCTAAATAAAAAATCAGAGCAGAGCCACAATTCATAAAAAAAGAGAAAACTGAGGAAACGTCCACAGAAAACCATGAAAATGAAATGGCAGTGTTGGAAATAGAAAAGAAGTGAAACAACGGACATACAGAAGAACAGGAAAACAAGAGAGAAAATGGCAGTGTTAAGCCCTCATATATCAGTAATCACTCTAAATGTAAACGGATTGAAGTCTCCATTCAAAAGACAAAGAGTGGCTGGACAGATTAGAAAACAAGACCCAACAATACACTGCCTCTGGGAAACACATCTCAGCTAGCTCTAAAGACAAACAGGCTCAGAATAAAAGGATGGAAGATGATACTCCAAGCTAATGGCAACAAAAGAAAGCAGGTGTTGCCATGTTTGTATCAAATAAGACTTCAAGATAAAAAAGGCAATGGGTGACAAAGAGGGGCAGTATATAATGATACAAGTAACCTTGCACCAAGAGAATGTAAGCTAGGAAAGTCATGAATATCTGGAGACTAAACAGCATGCTACTGAACAACCATTGGATCAAGGAAGAAGTCAAAGAAGATATCAAAAAATACCTGGAGACAAATGAAAATGAAAACAGAACATACTAACTCTTATGGAATGCAGCAAAAGCAGTCATAAGAGGGAAATTTGTAGCAATACAGGCCTACCTCAATAAACAAAAATCTCAAATAATCTTTTTTATTTTATTTTATTGCTTTTTCTCCCCAAATTCCCCCAGTACATAGTTATATATTTTAGTTGTGGGTCCTTCTAGTTGTGGCATGGGGGATGCTGCCTCATCATGGCCTGATGAGTGGTGCCATGTCTGCACCCAGGATCTGAACCGGCAAAATCCTGGGACACCAAAGCAGAGCGTGCAAACATAACCACTCGGCCATGGAGTTGGCCACTGTCAAGTAATCTTAAACTACACTTAACAGAACTAGGAAAAGAACAGACAAGGCCCAAACAGCAGAAGGAGGAAAATAATAAAAATCAGTGCAGAAATAAATGAAATAGAGACTAAAAAAGCAATAGAGTGGCTGGCCCCGTGGCCAAGTGGTTAAGTTCGCACGCTCTGCTGCAGGCAGCCCAATGTTTCGTTGGTTCACATCCTGGGTGCGGACATGGCACTGCTCATCAAACTACGCTGAGGCAACATCCCACATGCCACAAATAGAAGGACCCACAATGAAGAATATACAACTATGTATCGCAGGGCTTTGGGGAGAAAAAGGAAAAAAATAAAATCTTTTAAAAAAAAACAGTAGAAAGTGTCAATGAAACTAAAAGCTGGTTCTTTGAGAAGATATGAATCCTTAACCAGACTCACTAAGAAAAAAAGAGAAAAGGCTCAAATAAATAAAATTAGAAATGAAAAAGGGGAAATTATAATGGATACCACAGAAAAACAAAGGATTATATGAAGACACTATGAAAAACGATATGCCAACAAATTGGAAAATCTAGAAGAAATGGGTAAATTAGAATCATACAACCTCCCAAAACTGAATCAAGAAGAAATAGAGAATCTGAATAGACCAATCACAAGTAAAGACATTGAAAAGCTCTCAAAAAACAGAAGTCCAGGATCAGGTGGATTCTCTGGAGAATTCTGCCAAACATTCAAAGAAGATTTAATACCCATCCTCTAAGTATTCAAAAATATTGAATTAGATAGAACACTTCCTAACTCTTTCTATGAGGCCAACATTACGTTGATACCGAAACCAGACAAGGACAACACAGAAAAGGAAAATTACAGGCCAATATCACTGATGAACATAGATGCAAATTCTCCAACAAAATATTAGCAAATCAAATACAGCAATACATTAAAAGGATCATACACCATGATCAAGTGGGATTTATTCCAGGGATGCAGGGATCGTTCAACATCCTCAAGTCAATGAATGTGATACACCACATTAACAAAATGAGGAATAAAAATCACGTGGTCATCTCAATAGATGCAGAGAAAGCACTTGACAAGACCTAATATCCATTTATGATAAAAAAAAAAACCTCAGTAAAATAGGTATATAAGGAAAGTACCTCAACATAATAAAAGCTATATATGACAAACCCACAGCCAACAGCATACTTAATGGTGGAAAACAGAAAGCTACCCCTCTGACAATAGGAACAAGAGAAGGGTGCCCACTCTCACCCCTCTTATTCACTGTAATACTGGAGGTTTTGGCCAGAACAATTAGGCAAGAAAAAGAAATGAAAGGTATCCAGATTGGAAGGGAAAAAGTAAAACTCTCACTGTTTGCAGATGACATGATTCTATATTTAGAAAACCCTAAAGGATCCACCAGAACACTATTAGAAATAATCAACAACTACAGCAAAGTTGCAGGTTACAAAATCAACATAGAAAAATCAGTTTCATTTCTATATCCTAATAATGAACTAGCAGAAAGAGAAGTCAAGAATACAATCCCATTTACAATCACAGCAAAAAGAATAAAATATCTGGGAATAAATTTAACCAAGGAGGTGAAAGACCTATACACTGAAAAGTATAAGACATTATTGAAAGAAATTGAAGAAGACATAAACAAATGGAAAGATATCCCATGCTCACAGATTGGAAGAATAAACATAGTTAAAATGTCCATACTACCTAAAGCAATCTGCAGATTCACTGCAATCCCAATCAGCATCCCAATAACATTTCTTCACAGAAACCGAACAAAGAATCCTAAAATTTATGTGGAACAACAAAAGACTCCAAATAGCCAAAGCAATCGTGAGAAAAAGGAACAAAGCTGGAGGCATCACAATCCCTGACTTCAAAATATGCTACAAAACTATTGTAATCAAAACAGTATGGTACTGGCAGCAAAACAGACACACATCAATGAAACAGAATTGAAAGTCTAGAAATAAAACCACATATCTGTGGACAGCTAATCTTCAATAAAGGAGCCAAGAACATACAATGGAGAAAGGAGAGTCTCTTCAATAAATGGTCTTGGGAAAACTGAATAGCCACATGCAAAACAATAAAGGAGACCATTATTCTACACCATACAGAAAAATTAACTCAAAATGGATTAACGACTTGAATGTAAGATCTGAAACAATAAAACTCCTAGAGGAAAATATAGGCAGTACACTCTGACATTGGCCTTTGCAGTATCATTTAGAATACCATGTCTACACAAGCAAGGGAAACAAAAGAAAAAAACAAATGAGTCTACATCAGACTAAAAAGCTTCTACAAGGCAAAGGAAAGCATGAACAAAAAAAGCCCACCAACCCCACCACCTGGGAGAAAATATCTGCAAATCGTTTACCTGACAAGAGGTTAATTTCCAAAATACGTAAAGAACTCATACAATTCAACAATGAAAAAAAACCCCACTCAAAAAATGGGCAAAGGATAGGAACAGAAATTTTTCCAAAGAAGATATACAGGTGACCAACAGGCACATGAAAAGATCGACATCACTAATTATTCAGGAAATGCAAATCAAAACTACAATGAGCTATCACCTGACACCCATCAGAATGGCCCTAATTAACAAGACAAAAAATAGCAAATGTTGGAGAGGATATGGAGAAAAGGGAAACCTCATACACTGCTGGTGGGAATGCAACTGGTGCAGCCACTATAGAAAACAGTATGGAGATTTCTCAAAAAATTAAAAAGAGAAATATCATATGATCCAACTATCCCACACTGGATATTTATCCAAAGAACGTGAAATCAACAATTCAAAGAGATTTGTGCATCCCTGTGTTCAAAGCAGCATTATTTGCAATAGCCAAGATGTGGAAGCAACCCGTGTCCTCCAACTGATAAATGAATAAGTAAGATGTGGTATATATATATACAATGGAATACTACTCAGCCATAAAAAAGACAAAATTGTGCCATTTGCAACAACATGGATGGACCTTGAGGGTGTTATGCTAAGTGAAATAAGCTGGACCAAGAAAGAAAAACACTGTATCATTTCACTCATGTGGAAGATAAACAAACATGTAAATAAGGAGGACAGATTAGTGGTTTAGCAGAGGGGAAGGGGGTAGGGGAAGGACAAAAGGAGTTAAGGGGCACATATGCATGGTGATAGAACTAGACTTGGTGGTGAGCGCAATGCAGTCTATGCAGAAACTGAAAGAACGTACACCTGAAATTACACAATGTTATCATTAAATAAAAAATAAGGTCTGTTAATCAAACCTTTATTTTTCTAAGGATAATGTAAGACTAACATAACTGTATTCTAGTAGGCACTTTTTTTCCCTGATCATTACTCAGAAAGTGGCCTTGTGGTCAACTGTTTATAATCATAGCCTTGATTTGTTCAGTTTTCACTTATTAGACATAACGTGTCCTGTGTATGGGCCTAGAACAAAGATGGCAAAATGCTTAGGTCTTGTCTCCCCAAGTAAGGTATTGGTGGAAAGGACCTAAGGTTCATTGATTTGCTAGGTGCTTTCCCTATCTTATGTCTCTTACTACTACATAATTTAGCATAATAGTTAATATTGTAGCATCTGTAGTTAGACTATCAGAACTCAAATCTCAACTTCTCCATATAAAAGTTAGATTTGGGCAAGTTTATGGCTCTGGGAATAGTATAACTCTGAATTACATACTGCTTTTTAAATATTTTTTATATTAGTATGTAAAATGTGTGGATCTAAAGTGAAATCTACAAAACAATGTATATTTAAAGAAACCTACCTTGTATCCCTGTTTCCTCCTTCCACCAGGAACCATTTAAATTTTGTGGGGTTTTTTTCTTTGCATAGCAAATATAGACAGATAGGTGGATAGACAGACTCTTCATCCTCTTTCTTAGATAAAAGTTAGAATATTGAGTGATATGAGAGAAAAATTGTGGATAAGAGCCACTGAAAGCCCATCCCTCCACAACATCAGCCAATAAACTGGAAAGGACTGTCAGAATCAGCTTTATTGGACTCTGGAAGTTAATCAAGGGTTTATAGCAACCAGGTGAATAATTAATTGAAAATCAGCTGAGTCTTGGCATTTCAGGAAATCTTTGATGAATCATTATTTGACCACTAAGCTAATGGAATGGAGATTCCAGTGGCCATACACAACACAAAGCGCCCACAAACAACACAGACTTTACAAAATTAGTGCAAAAAAGTCATTAACAAATTACATCAACAACCGCAACAAGCAGCAACAACAAACTGGGGATGCGTAGAATCTTATTTCTAACGTTGTAACATTATAATACTCAAAATGTCCAATTTTCAAAAAAAATTACAAGCCTTGCAAGAAAGAAGTAAGTTTGACCCATATAGAACAAAAGGAATTAATAAACTGTCCAGGAGGAAGCCCAGACATTGGACTTACTAGACAAAAACTTTAAATCAGCAGTTTAAAATATGTTCAAAGACGGACCAGCCTTGTGGCTGAGTGGTTATGTTCACATGCTCCACTTCAGCGGCCCAGGATTTTGTCAGTTTGGATCCTGGGCATGGACCTAGCACCACTCATCAAGCCAGGCTGAGGTGGTATCCCGCATAGCAGAACTAGAAGGCCCAATAACTAGAATATACAGCTATATACTTGGGGGGGGGGGGGCGGCGAGAAGAAGAAGGAAGGGAGGGAGGAAGGAAGGAATTCAAAGAGCCAATGGGAACCATGGATAAAGTCCTAAAGAAAGCCGTAAGAATGATACCAAATAGTGTCAACAAAGAAATAGAAATTATTAAAAGAAACCAGATAGAAACTCTGGAGTTGAAGAGTACCATAACAAATGATAAACTCAATGGAGTGGTTACTAAACAGCAGATTTGTGCAGGTAGAAGCATCAGTGAAGTTGGAGATTGGCCAATTGAGATTCTTCAGGCTGAAGAGCAGAAAGAGAAAAGAATGAAATAAAGAGAGCTGAAGAGACCTATGGGACATTCTCAAGCATAGCAACATATGCATAACAGGAATCCCAGAAAGAGAGAAGAGAGAGAAAGGGGGAAAAGAATATTTGAAGAAATAATGGCCAAAAAACCCCCAAATTTGATGAAAGACATTATTGTATAGATGAGTGAAAGATGGCCTCTTTTTTTTTTTTTTGAGGAAGATTAGCCCTGAGCTAACATCTACCAATCCTTCTCTTTTTGCTGAGGAAGACTGGCCCTGAGCTCAGATCCATGCTCATCTTCCTCTACTTTTTTTTATATGTAGGATGCCTACCACAGTGTGGCTTGCTAAGTGGTGTCATGTCCACACCTGGGATCTGAACTGACAGGCCCTGGGCCGCCAAAGCAGATCGTACACACTTAACTGTTGTGCCACCAGGCTCGCCCCAAGATGGCCTGTTTGTATTGGTTCCTAGGTTATTTGTTTCTTCACTACAGGCGGAGACCCATTAGCCAAAAAGCCTACCAGTCCCAATGTCAAATTTGTGCATATCCAATTATTTTAAAACATGGATGGACCTTGAGGGTATTATGCTAAGTGAAATAAGTCAGAGGGAGAAAGTCAAATACCATATGATCTCACTCATAAATAGAAGATAAAAGCAACAACCAGCAATCACATAGAGACAGAGAGTGGATTGGTGGTTACCAGAGGAGAAGGGGCAGGGGAGGAGGATGTGTGGTAATGGATTGGAATTAGCCTTTGGGTGGTGAACATGATGTAATCTACACGGAAATAAAAATATATCTCAATATACACCTGAAATTTCTATAATGTTATAAACCAATGTTACCACAAGAAAAGAAAAAGAAAAAAACAAAAAACACAGTGTTCATAGAAAAGGAGCAGATCACTGAGGAGTACATACAGCATAGCCCATTTGAGTAAAGTTCAAAAGAGGCAACACTAAAACAATATTTTTTTAGAATCACATACGAGATGACAAAACTAAATTGAGAAGCAATAGAATGATTAATATGAAATTCAGGACAATGTTCATCTCTTCAGGGAGGGACAAAATGTGATCTGTGAATACCACACAAGGGCTTCTAAGGTACTGGAAGTGTTCTCTTCCTTAACCCAATAGGTAGATCCTCACATGTGGATTTTGTTTTATTCTTTAAATGCTAAGTATATATTTTATACACCTTTGTCCATGTGACATTTGCAATAAAATATCAATTCCACTACAAAAAAAAAGGCCAAACAAGCAGATTCTTAGTCATTTAGAACTTGCCTGCCTTCCCTACTCTGCAAAACTGATCACATGACCTATTGCCTAATAAGAGAGGGTCTTGCAGCTATAAGGTCCTAAGCTGCTGCTGCTTTTTGGAGTTTTCTGACTCGGAGACTCCCACTGTGTTGTCGAGCAACATCACTTAGACATGTAAACCCTTTCTCCATTCCCTTCTTTTCCAAGAGTTCCCTTGCTCTCCCATTCTGGAGGCCCCTACCCCATAGCCTCTGGATAGTCTCCTGCTGTGAGAAACTTCCTCTTTCAGACAACCCAGTTCAAGTACCACCCAATAAAGCTTACTGTATGTTACTCCTTGCCATAGTCATATCTTTTTCCTTGATAGTCCCAAATCCCTCAAACCCTCTACAGACATGAGTTTACACATCCAAGGACATTATATAATGGGTAAAGGGGTCAATCCATTAAGAAAGTGTGACAATTATAAACATATATGCACCCAAACAAGAAAGCCCCAATATATTTGAAGCAAAAACTGAAAGAATTGAATGGAGGAATAGACAATTCAACAATAATAGTTGAAGACGTCAGCACCCACTTTCAATAATAGAACTAAATATAAATGGAGGGAAAGGAATATAAAGGAAATAGAAGACTTGTATAATACTATAAACTAACTAGACCCAACAGATATATATAGAATGCTCCATCCAACAACAACAGAAAGCACATTTTTCTTAAGTGCACCAGAAACATTCTGCAAGATAGATCATATGTCAGGCCTCAGATAAGTTCTCAGTAAATTTAAACAGTTGAACTCTCACAGACTATCTTCTCTGACCGGAATGGAATTAAATTAGAAATCAATAACCAGGTAATTTGGAAAATTTTCAAAAATGTAGAAATAAACACATTCTTAACCAGTGGATCAAAGAAGAAGTCACTAAGGAAAGTTAAAAATACTTTAAGATGGATGAAAACAAAACAAAATAACAAAAATTTATGTAGTGTAGCAAAAACAGTACTTAGAGGGAAATTTATAGCTGTAAATCCTTGCATTAAAAAAAAAAGAAAGGTCTCAGGGCTGGTCCCATAGCAGAGGGGTTAAGTTAATGTGCTTCACTTTGGAGGCCCTGGGTTCACAGGTTCAGATCCCGGACGTGGACCTACACACTACTCATCAAGCCATGCTGTGGTGGCATCCCACATAGAAGAACTAGAATGACCTACAACTATGATATACAACTAGATACTGGGGCTTGGGGGGTGGGGAAGAATGGCAACAGATGTTAGCTTGGGGCCAATCTTCTGTCCCAAAAAAGAGAATTAAAAAAGAAAAAAAAGATCTCTTGGGCCTGGCCCCATGGTCTAGTGGTTAAGTTTGGCACACTCCACTTTGGCCGCCCGGGTTTGGTTCCTGGGCACAGACACACACCACTCGTCAGTGGCCATGGTGTGGCAGTGACCCACATACAAAAGAGGAAGATTGGGAAGGTGTTAGCTCAGAGTGAATCTTTCTCAAGCAAAAAGAGGAAGATTGGCAACAGATGTTAGCTCAGGGTTAATCTTCCTCAGCAAAAAGAAAGAAAGAAGGAAGGAAGAAAAGAAGAAGGAAGATCTCAAACCAATAATGTGACTCATACCTAGAAAAACTAGAAAAGGAAGAGAAAACTAAACTCAAAGCTAGAAGAAGGAAAGAAAAAACAAATATAAATGAAATACAGAATTAAAAAAAAATAAAGAGAATCAATGGAAACAAAAGTTCATTCTTTGAAAATATCAGCAAAATTGGCAAACTTTTAGCTAGATTGACCAAGAAAAAATGAGAGAAGACTCAAATAAGTAATGAAAATGGGGACAGTGCTACTGACTTTACAGAAATAAGAAGGGTTATAAGAGAATACTATTAACAGTTGTATGCCAACAAATTAGATATACTAGGTGAAATGGTCAAGTTCCTTGAATCAAACTACCCAAACTTACTACAGAAGAAAGTGAAAATCTGAATAGAGCTAGTAAAAAAAGAGATTGAATCATTAATCAAAAAAACTCCCAAAAGAGTAAAAGAGTAGAGCTTTTAGAAAGAGGTCAAACCAAAGAGACTATCAACTCAATATAAGTTGCTATATAAGTAGAATATTATATATGAACCTCATGGCAATCACACACCAGAAACCTATAATAAATAAGTAAGAGAAAGGAAAAAAAACATATTACTAAAGAAAGCCATCAAACCACAAGGGAAGAGAGCAAGAGAAGAACTACTAAAACACCCAGAATAAAGTAACAAAATGGCAACAAATACATATTTATCAATAGCTACTTTAAATGTCAATGGACTAAATGCTTCAATCAAAAGGCATAGGGTGGCTGATTGGATACGAAAAACCAAGACCCATATATATGCTGCATACAAGAGACACACTTCACACCTAAAGGCGCTCACAAACTGAAAGTGAAGGGATGGAAAAAGATACTCCATGCAAATGGCAAAGAAAAAAAAGCTGAGGTAGCAATATTTATAACAGACAATATAGACTTTAAGACAAAAACTGTAACAAGAGACAAAGAAGGGCACTACATAATGATAAAGGGAACAATCCAACAAGAGGATATAACACTTGTAAATATCTATGCACCCAACATAGGAGCACCTAAATATATAAGCAATTATTAACAGACATAAAAGGAGAAATAGACAGTAACACAATAATATTAAGGGACTTTAATACTCCATTTACACCAATGGATAGATCATCCAAACAGAAGATCAATAAGGAAACACTGACTTTAAATGACACATTAGACCAGATGGTCTTCATGGTTATATACAGAACATTCCATCCCCAAACCACAAAATACACATTCTTTTCAAATGCACATGGAATGTTCTCGAGGATTGGTTGCATATTATGCCACAAATAAGTGTCGATAAATTTAAGAAGATCAAAATAATACCAAGCATCTTTTTTAACCAGAAAGGTATGAAACTAGGAATCAACTACAAGAGGAAAATCAGAAAAGCCATGAATATGTGGAGATGAAACAAAATGCTACTGAACAATAATTGGGTCAATGAAGAAATCAAAGGAGAAATAAAAAATTACCTGGAGACAAATGAAAATGAAAATATGACATGCCAAAATCTATGGGATACAGCAAAAGTGGCTCTAAGAAGGAAGTTTATAGCAATTCAGGCCTACCTCAACAAATAAGAAAAATCCTGAATAAACAATCTCACAGTGCACCTAAAAGAACTGGAAAAAGAAGAACAAACAAAGCCCAAAATCAGAAGAAGGAAAGAAATAATAAAAATCAGAGCAGAGGGGCTGGCCCCGTGGCTGAGTGGTTAAGTTCGTGTGCTCTGCTGTAGGCAGCCCAATGTTTCATTGGTTCGAATCCTGAGAACAGACATGGCACTGCTCATCAAACCACGCTGAGGCAGCATCCCACATGCCACAACTAGAAGGACCTACAACGAAGAATATACAACTATGTACTGGGGGGCTTGGGGGAGAAAAAGGAAAAAAAATTTTTAAAAATCTTTAAAAAAAATCAGAGCAGAAATAAAATAGAGACTAAAAAGCAATAGAAAAAAAATCAATGAAACCAAGAGCTGGTTCTTTGAAGAGATAAACAAAATTGACAAATCTTTAGCTAGACTCACAAAAAAAAAGGGAAGCCTCAAATAAATAAAATCAGAAATGAAAGAGGAGAAATTACAATGGACACCTCAGAAATAGAAAAGATTATAAGAGAATACTATGAAAAGATAAACACTAACAAATTGGATAATCTAAAGAAATCAATAAATTCTTACAACCATACATCCTTCCAAAATTGAATCAAAAAGAAGTGGAGAATTTGAATAGACTAAACACCAGTCAGGAGATCAAAACAATAATCAAAAACCTCCCAAAAATTAAAAGCCTAGGACCAGACGGCTTCCCAGGAGAATTCTACCAAACATTCAAAGAAGACTTAGTACCTATCCTTCTCAAACTGTTCCAAAAAATTGAAGAGGTGGGGAGGCTTTGTAACTTATTCTACAAAGCCAACATTATCCTGATAACAAAACCAGAGGAGGACAACGCGAAAAAACAAAATTACAGGCCAATATCATGGATGAACATTGCTGCAACAATCCTCAACAAAATACTAGTGAATTGAATACAACAATACATTAAAAAGATCATAGACTGTGATCAAGTAAGATTTATTCCAGGGATGCAGGGATGGTTCAACATCCACAAATCAATCAACATGATACACCACATTAACAAAATGAAGAATAAAAATCACATGGTCATCTCAGTAGATGCAGAGAAAGCATTTGACAAGATACAGCATCGGTTTATGATAAAAACTCTAAATAAAATGGGTATAGAAGGAAAATACCTCAACATAATAAAGGGCATATATGACAAACCCACAGCAAATATCATTCTCAATGGAGAAAAACTGAAAGCTATCCCTCTAAGAACAGGAACCAGACAAGGACGCCCACTTTCACCACTCTTATTTAACATAGTATTGGAAGTCCTAGCCAGAGCAATCAGGCAAGAAAAAGAAATAAAAGGGATCCAAACTGGAAAAGAAGAAGTGAAATCAATAAAGAAGAATAAAGTGTCGTCACTCTTTGCAGAGGACATGATTTTATATATAGAAAATCCGAAAGAATCGGCTAAAAAAAACTTTTAGAAATAATAAAAGAATACAGTCAAGTCACAGGATACAAAATTCCAACATACAAAAATCAATTGTGTTTCTATACACTAACAACAAAGTAGCAGAAAGAGAAATTAAGAATACAATCCGATTTACATTGCAATAAAAAGAATAAAATACCTAGGAATAAACTTAACCAAAGAGGTGAAAAATATGTACACTGAAAACTATAAAACATTGTTGGAAAATAATTGAAGAAGAGAAAGAAATGGAAAGATATTTTGTGGTCTTGGATTGGAGGAATTAACATCGTTAAAATGTCCATAATTCCTAAAGCAATCTACAGATTCAATGCAATCCCTATCAAAGTTCCAACAACATTTTTCATAGAAATAGAACAAAGAATCCTAAAAGTTATACGGAACAGCAAAAGACCCTGAACAGCCAAAGGAATCCTGAGAAAAAAGAACAAAGCTGGAGGTATCACACTCCCTGATTTAAAACTATACTACAAAGCTATAGTAACCAAAACAGCATGGTACTGGCACAAAAACAGACGCAGATCAATGAAACAGAATCGAGAGCCCAGAAATAAACCCACAGATATATGGATGGCTAATTTTTGACAATGGAGCCAAGAACATACGATGAAGAAAGGAGAGTCTCTTCAATAAATGGTGTTGGGAAAACTGCACAGCCACATGCAAAAGAATGAAAGTAAACCATTACCTTACACCATGCGCAAAAATCAACTCAAAATGGACTAAAGACTTAACTGTAAGATCTGAAACCATGAAACTTCTAGATGAAAACATAGGCAGTATGCTTGTTGAAATTGGTCTTAGCAGCATATTTTCAAATACCATGTCTGACCAGTCAAGGGAAACGACAGCAAAAATAAACAAATTGGATTACTTCAAACTAAAAAGCTTCTGCACAGCAAAGGAAACTATCAACAAAACAAAAAGACAACCTAACAATTGGGAGAAGATATTTGCAAACCATATATCAGATAAGGGGTTAATATCCAAAATATACGAAGAACTCATACAGCTCAACAACAAAAACAGTAACAACTCAATTTAAAAATGGGCAGAAGATCTGAACAGAGATTTCTCCAAAGAAAATGTACAGATGGCCAACAGGCATATGAAAAGATATTCAACATCATTAACTATCAGGGAAATGCAAATCAAAACTCCAGTGAGATATCACCTCACTCCTGTCAGAATGGCTATAATTAACAAGACAGGAAACAACAAGTGTTGGAAAGGATGTGGAGAGAGGGGAACACTTGTACATAGCTGGTGGGAGTGCAAGCTGGTGCAGCCACTATAGAAAGCAGTATGACGTTTCCTCAGAAAATTAAGAATAGATCTACCATATGATCCAGCTATTCCACTGCTGGGTATTTATCCAACAAACTTGAAAACACAAATGTGTAAAAATACATGCATCCCTATGTTCGTTGCAGCATTGTTCATAATAGCCAAGACTTGTAGGCAACCTTGGTGCCCATCAAGGGATGAATGGATAAAGAAGATGTGGTATATACACAGCCATAAGAAATGATGAAATCTGGCCATTTGTGACAACATGGATGGACCTTGAGGGCATTATGCTAAGTGAAATAAGTCAGAGGGAGAAAGTCAAATACCATATGATCTCACTCATAAGTAGGAGATAAAAATAACAACAAACACATAGCAACAGAGATTGGATCAGTGGTTACCAGAGGGGAAGAGGGGAGGGAGGAGGGCGAAAGGAGTGATATGGCACATGTGTGTGGTGATGGATTGTAATTAGTCTTTGGGTGGTGAACATGATGTAATCTACACAGAATAAGAAATATATTATGATGTCCACCTGAACGTGATATAATGTTATAAACCAATATTACTGCAATAAAAAAAAATAAAGGGAAAAAAAAAAAGAAAAAGCTCCCAACAAAGAAAAGCTTAAGACCAGGCGACTTCACTAGTGAACCTCTACCAAAAGTTTAGACAGGAGTTAACACTAATCCTTCTCAAACTCTTCCAAAAAAATAGAAGAGAGGTCATTTTCTAACTCATTCTATGAGGTGAGCATTACCCTGGTACCAAAGCTAGACAGAGACATCATGAGTAAAGAAAACTGCAGACCAATATTCCTTATGAATATGAATACAAAAATGCACGACAAAATACTAGCAAGCCCAATCGGTCAGCTTATTTTTGGATTATACTTCATGGTCAATTGTGATTTGTCGCAGGAATGCAGGGTGGATCAACATGAAAATCAATGTAGTATTATTGTATTCATTCTCAAGGACTGCCATAGTGAATTACCACAAACTGAATGGCTTTAACAATTAAAATTTACTGTCTCACGGTTCTTGAGGCTAAAAGTCAGAAAGCAAGGTGTCAGCAGGGCCATGCTCCTTCTGAAAACTCTAGAAGAAACTTTCTTTGTCTTTTTCTCACTTCTACTGGCTCCTTGCAGTCCTTGGCATCCTTTCCCTGTTTGATGCATCACTTTGATCTCTGCTTCTATCTTCACATCACAAACTTCTCTGTGTCTCTGTCTGTCTTCTCCTCTTTTTATAAGGACACTCATCCCTGGATTTAGGGCACACCCTAATCCAGTACAATCTTATCTTGATCCTTAACTAATTACATCTAGAAGATCCTATTTCCAAATGAGATCACCTTCTGAGGTTCCAGGTGGACACGAACTTTGAGGGGATACTATTCAACCCACTACAGACACCATACTAATAGAATGAAGAAAAAAAAACTACATGATCATCCCAATTGATGCTAAAGAAGCATTTGGCAAAATACAACACCCTTTCATGATAAAAAACATTCAACAAACTAGGGATAGAAGGGAACGTCCTCAATTTAATAAGTGGCACTATGAAAAACCCATACCTAACATCATACTTAGTGGTGAAAGACTGAAAACCTTCCCACTAACATGAGGAACGAGACAAGGATATCAGCTCTTGCCACTTTTGTTCAACACTATACTGGAAGTTATAGTCAGGGCAGTTGGACAAGAAAAGAAAAGGCATCCAAATTGGAAAGGAAGAATTAAAAATATCTACATTTGCAGATTACACGATCTTATATGCAGAAAATACTGAAGAATTCCCCCCAAAATTATTAGAGTTATAAATGATTTAAGTAGAGTTTCAGGATACAAGACAAACAGGCAAAAATGCATTGTATTGCAATACACTAGGAATGAAAAACTTGAAATTAAGAAAACAATTCCACTTAAATAGCACAGAAAAAGGGGAACAAATTTAACAAAGGAAATGTGACTTCTATACACAAAAAATTAAAAAGCATTGTTGAAAGAAATTAAAGAAGATCTAAATATATGGAAAGACATCCTGTGTGCTTGTATTGCAAAACAATATTGGTAAGATGACAATACTCTTCAGAGTGATCTACAGATTCAATGCGATCTCTATCAAAATGCCAATAGCATTTTTGCAGAAGCTGATTCTAAATTTTATATGGAATTGCAAGGGATTCCAATAGCCAAAGCAGAACAGACTTGGAGGACTCACATGTCCAAATTTCAAAACTTACTACATAGCTACAGAAACAAAACAGTGTGGTACTGGCATAAAGATAGACATATAGACCAATGCGATACAAGTGAGAGTTCAGAAATAAGCCTATATATTTATGGTCAATTGATTTTCAACAAGAGTGCTAAGACCATTCAATAAGGAAGGCAAGTATCTTCAACAAATGATACTGGAACAACTTGATGATTACATTCAAAAGAATGACGTTGGACTCTAGAATACATACTATATAAAAGCATAAAATGGACCAAAGACTTGAATATAAGCACTAAACTATAAAACTCTTAACAGAAAACATAGGGGTAAATCTTTATGAACTTAGATTTGCCATGGTCTCTTAGATATGACATCAAAAGCACAGGCAACAAAAGAAAAATAGATAAAATTGGACTTCATCAAAATTAAAAACATTTGTCCATCAAAGGACACTATCAAGTGAGTAAAAAGACATCCCACCAAATGGGAGAAAAAGACATCTCCCAGAATGGGAGAAAATATTTACAAATCATATATCTGATAAGGATTTAATATTCAGGCTACATGAAAAAGTCTTACAACTCAACAACAAAAAGACCAACAACTCAATTTTTAAAAATGGATGAAGAACTTGAGTAGACTTTTCTCCAAGGAAGATATCGAAGTGGCCAACAAAAATATGAAAAGATGCTCAACATTAATCATTAGAGAAATGCAAATAAAACCTACAATAGGAAACCACTTCACACCTACTAGGATTGTCATAAAAAGGAAAAGAAACAAGAAAAAAAATAAAATAGTGTTTAGGAGGATGTAGAGAAATTGGAGCCCTCATACATTGCTAATGGGAACATAAAATGGTGTAGCAGCTGTAGGAAACACTTTGTTCCTCAAAAAAGTTAAACATAGAATTAATAAATAACTCAGCAATTCCACTCCTAGATACATACTCAAAAAAATTTAAAACAAGTGTTCAAACTAAAACTTGTGCATAAATGTTTATTGCATCACTGTTCACAATAATCAAAATGTGGAAAAAACCTAAATATCCACTAATGGCTGAGTGGATAAACAAAATGTCTATGCATATGATGGAATATTATTCAGCCACCAAAAGGAATGAGTACACATACTACAGCATGGATGAACCTTGAAAACATACTAAGTGAAAGGAGCCCAATAGAGACCATATATTGTATAATTACATTTAAATGAAATATCCACAATGAGCTAACCCTTAGACAGCAGCTTAGTGTTTGGCAGAGATTGAGGGATGAGGGGAAATGGGAAAGGACTATTTAATGTGTATAGGATTTCTGTTCAGTGAAGGAAAAGTGCTATAATTAGATAGTGGTGATGTTTGCACAACATCATGAATGTAGTTAATACCATCGAACTATACATTTTTAAATTGTTAAAATAGGGAGTTTTATGTTACGTCTATTTGGCCACAGTAAAAAATAAATAAAATCTTACGAAAACAGCTTTCAGATGTTTACAATGAAAAAAGAATGACTACAAGTTAATGATTTAAACTTCTATCTCAGGAAACTATAAAAATAAAAACTACAGCAATTTAAACCTAAAAAAGATCAAAGAAGAAATATTAGTAAAAAAGAAATCAATGAAATAGTAAACAAGTATGTAATAGAGAATCACAATGCCAAAAGTTGATTATCAGAAAAGATTGATAAGATTGATAAACCCCACACCAGACTGATGAAGTCAAAAAGAGAAAATACAAATTCACAATATCAGGAATGAAGAAGGGAGTACACTGCAGAATCTACAAACATTTAAAAGATAAGTAGATGTTGTTGGTGTAATCAGTTTACAGCAATAAATTGGACAGTTGGGATAAAGTTTTTAAATTCCCTGAAAAAGACACTCAGTGAAGGCTCCAAGAAAGGGGAATCCAATTGACTCTTCGGTCTTTCCTCAAGATGGCAGTGTTGTGGATAAGTGAGTTTTTAATGCCCAGACAATGGCTACGTCTGGCACTTAAAAAAAATTAATATATTTAATAATTTTTGTTTCTCCTTAGGAATAAGACTACAGGACTATTTTGTACTGTGAATTACAGATGCTTTTTGAAGGAAAGAAATATTGATCCCAGTGTTCTTCAGAAGCTCTGGCAGGGATAAGAGGACACTTGACTGGAACACATGCTAAATGTAATCAGACAAATTCTATTTTCTTCCTTGAGCAAATATTTTATTGAGACTGTTTATGTATTTCCAGGGAGCCCACAACTTCCGTTAACAACTTACAGCCACTTACAAAAACTGACATAAGATAAAAATCTGAATTGTCTGATATGAAAGAAATTGAAAGTAAAAACAAAAATTCCACAAAGAAAACTCAAACCCCAATGTTTTACTGGCGCATCTTTCCAAACAGGTAAGGACAATATACCAATCTTAAAATTTTCTCATGAACTGGGGAAAAAAGGTGGGGAGAGAGCATTTTCCACCTTTTTTTATGTAGCCAGCATAATCTTGAGATCAAACCTGACAAGAATATTAGAATAACATTGTGGATCAAAATCTCTTATAAAATCATGCAAAATATTAAACAACATGTATATTAAATATGATGATATATAAAAAGAATAATAGAGCATAAGGAAACAGTATTTATTCTAGAAATGCAACATTAGTTTAACATTTGAAAATTAATGAAATGCACTATATTAACAGAGGAAAAGAAGTTATATTGTCATCTTAATGTAGAAAAATTGTTTGATAAATGCCCATGATCGTTAATTATTTTAAAAAAACCTCTTGAACAACTAGAATAGATGGGGACTTTATTAATCTGATTAAGAGTACCTACAAAGTTACCTACAGCCATAATTGTACTTAATGGAGAAACATCAAAAGGTTTCACTTGACATTAAGAAAACTGTAAGGATTCCTAGTCTCACTCATTCTTTTGGACAGTGTATTAGAGGCGCTAGCTATAAGTGCAATAAGAAACCCTCCCCCACTGCCACACACACACACACACACACACACACACACACACACAAGAATTGAAGAAATTTAAAATGTTGTTATTGGGATTTCTGAGGTAACTCAGGTAATGGTCATGCATATATCAAATTCTCCAACTCATCCTCCAAAAATAATATAGAATAACAAGAAGAAGAACAGTGAAAATGCACAAACTCATGAATCCTAACAGCGAGACAGGCAAAGCCCAAACTTCAAATTATTTGTAGGCAGATAAATAAACATCAAATCCCATTGAGTAACTCTTAAGGGCTCCCACCACATGTCTCTACACAGTGTACAGGCCATCCAGGAAAAACTACATAGAAGAGAGAAGGAAAAAGCTAAGGGAAGACCTAAGATTGATCTAACCACTACCAGAAAGAGAAAGTCCACCACGAAGTAGAAAAATACTGAAAAATAGTCCTGATTTATCAGAGCGTTTAGTAGAAGGAAGGGACTTAAAATTATAGGCATTACGACCTGGTAGTCTTCCAAAGGCTTTGCTTTCAGGAAGAAGTTAAGAAGGAGGAGCAAGGCTCCCTTTGTAGATTGGAAAGAGAAGGGAAAAGAAAGCAAAAATATAGACACTAGAGGATATTTTATGTTCTGACTCCATGGCTATTACAACCAGTAAATACAGCCTAATTCCTAGCTAGCTAAACAAAACCTCACACTAAAGACCTATTTACCTTGGTTTCTTTTACCCAATACATCATGTGTGGCTTTCAAAAAAAACTATAAGGCATACTAAAAGACAAAACCACAGTGTAAAGAGACAAAGTAAGCCTCAGAACCAGACTTATATATGGCAGCAATTTGGAATTATCAGACGGGGAATTTAAAGCAATTTTGATTAATGTGCTAAGAGTCGTGAGGGAAAAAGTGGATAGCAATCAGGAACAGATGGATAATGTCAGCAGAGAGATGGGAACTCTAAGAAAGAATCAAAGGAAATGCTAAAAATCAAAAACACTGCAACAAAAATGAAAGTTTTTGATGGGCTCATCGGTAGGCTGAACATGGCTGAGGAAAGAATCAGTGAACTTGAACATACATCAATAGAAACTTTCCAAACTGAAAGACAAAGAGAAAAAACAATGGACTAAAGGGAAAAATAACCAGAGGAGAATATCCAAGAACTCTGGGACAATTACAAAAGGTGTAAATTATGTGTAGTGAGATGACTAGAATGAGAAAAAAGAAGGAAAGGAACAGAATAAATATTTCAGTATTAGTGTTTAATATTAGTATATTGATAATCCTGAGAATTTTCCAAAATTAATGACAAGTACCAAACTAGACTGAGGAAGCTCAGAGACTACAAAGGATAATAAATACCTAAAAAATCTACACCTAGGTTTAGCATATTCAAACTCTAAAACACAAAACAACAAAGAAAATACTTTGAAAGGAACCAGAGGGAAAAAACACTTTACCTACAGAGAAACAAAAATGTGAATAACGTCAGACTTCTCTTCACAAGTCTGTAAGCAAGAAGAGAGTGGATAAAATAAAGTCTTGAAATAAAAAACCCCCAAGAATCTAGAATTCTGTACCCAGTGAATATTTCCTCCAAAACTGAAGAAGAAATACTTTCTTCAGAAAAACAAAAATTGAGTGAATTTGTCACCAGTAGACCTGCCTTGCAAGAAATGTTAAAAGAAATTCTTTAGAGAAAAGGATAAATGATACAGGTCAGAAATTTGGATCTATGTAAAGGAAGGAAGAGCATTATACAAGGAGTAAGTTAAGGTAAAATAAAATCTTTTATTTTTCTTATTTTTAATCTAACAGAAAACAGTTTGTTCAAAACAATAATAGCAGCATTGTACTGGGTGATTATAGACTATGGATAAGTAAAAGGAATGACAGCATTGTACTAAGGGATGGGAGGGAGGAATTGAGAATACTCTGTCACAAAGTACCTGCCCTACCTATGAAATGATATAATGTTATTTGAAAGTGCACTTAGATTAGTTGCAAATGCTACATTAACCACTAACAT
This sequence comes from Equus quagga, assembly GCF_021613505.1. Taxonomy (NCBI): domain Eukaryota; kingdom Metazoa; phylum Chordata; class Mammalia; order Perissodactyla; family Equidae; genus Equus; species Equus quagga. Next base: position 53,604,295 of record NC_060273.1, on the reverse strand, counting down.
TTTTAAAAAATGTAATTGATAATCTAAGAGAGGAGATAAAATGGAATCACATAAAATGCTCAGTTAAAACCATAGAAGGCAGTCTGGGGCTGGCCCCATGGCCGAATGGTTAAATTTGCATACTCTGCTTCAGTGGCCTGGGGTTTACCAGTTTGGATCCTGGTTGCAGATGTACACTCTGCTCATCAAGCCACGTTGTTGCAGCATCCACATAGAAGAAGTAGAATGACCTACAACTAGGATATACAACTATGTAGCCAGGCTTTGGGGAAAAGAGAAAAAAAAAAGAGGAAGATTGGAAACAGATGTTAGCCCAAGGCCAGTCTTCCCCAAACACACACACACACACACAAACCCCATAGAAGGCAGAAAAAGAGTGGAAGGCAATAAGGGAAGAAAATGAAAAAGGGTTACAAATAAAAAATATTTACAAATATGGTAGATATTAATCCAGCTATGTGAATGGTCTAAATACACCAATTAAAAGGCAGACTGTCAGATAAAAATAAAGCAAGACCCAACTATATGTGGTCTACATGAAACCCAGTTTAAAGACACTGATAGATTAAAAGTAAAGAATCAGAGAAAGATACACCATGTTAACACTAATTAAAAGAAAGCTAGAGTTATGTGCCAGTTAGCCATTATATGTCTTCTTTGGAAAAATGTCTATTCAGATCCTCTGCCCATTTCTTAATTGGATTGCTTGGTTTTTTGTTTGTTTGCTATTGAGTTTTGTGAGTTCTTTATATATTTTCGATATTAACCCCTTATCAGATATACGATTTGCAAACTTTTTTTTCCTTTCTGTAGGTTACTTTTTCATTTTGTGGATGGTTTCCTTTGCTGTGCAGAAGCTTTTTAGTTTGATGTAGTCTCGCTTGTTTATTTTTGTTTCTGTTGACTTTGTTTTTCATGTCAAAACCAAAAAATCATTGCCAAGACCGATGTCAAGGACCTATGTTTTCTTCTAGGAGTTTTATGGTTTTAGATCTTACATTTGAGTGTTTAATCCATTTTGAATTGATTTTTGTGTAAGGTATAAGATAGAGGTCCAGTTTCATTCATTTTCATGTGGCTGTCTAGTTAGCCTAACACTATTTGTTGAAGATACTATCCTTCCCCCATTGTATATTCTTGGCTCCTTGGTCAGAAATTAATTGACCTTAACGTGTGGGCTTATTTCTGGGCTCTCTATTCTGTTCCGTTGATCCATGTGTCTGTTTTTATGCCAATACCATACTGTTTTAATTACTATAGCTTTGTAATATGGCTTGAAATCAGGAAATGTGGTGCCTCTAGCTTTGTTCTTTCTCAATATTTCTTTGGCTATTAGAGATCTTTTGTGGTTCCATACAAATCTTAGGATTTTTTTTCTGTTTCTGTGAAAAATATCACTGGTATTTTGATAGGGATTGCATTGAATCTGTAGATCACTTTGTATAGTATGGACATTTTGATAATATTAATTCTTCTGACCCATGAGCATAGAATATTATTCCATTTATTTGTGTCTTCAATGTTTTTCATTAGTGTCTTACAGTTTTCAGTGTACAGATCTTTCACATACTTGGTTAAATTTATTTCTAGGTATTTTATTCTTTTTGAGTCAATAGTAAATGGGATTGTTTTCTTAATTTCTCTTTCCTATAGTTCATTGTTAGTGTATAGAAACACAACTCATTTTTGTATATTGATTTTGTATGCTGCAACATTACTGAATTTGTTTATTAGTTTTAACAGTTTTTTGGTGGAGTCTTTAGGCCTTTCTATATATGATGTCATGTTATCTGAAAATAAAGACAATTTTACTTCTCCCTTTCTGATTTGGATACCTTTTATTACTCTTTCTTGCCTAATTGCTCTGGCTAGAACTCCAGTGCTACATTGAATAAAAGTAATGAGAGGGGGTATTCTTTTCTTGTTTTTGATCTTAGAGGAAAAGATTTCAGCATTCCACTGTTGAGTATGATGTTAGCTGTGAGCTTGTCATATATGGTCTTTATTATTTTGAAGTACATTCCCTCTATACCCAGTTTGTTGAGAGTTTTTGTCATGAAAGGACATTGAATTTTGTCAAATGCTTTTTCTGCATCTATTGACATAATCATATAATTTCTCTCCTTCATTTTGTTAATGTGGTATATCACATTGATTGGTTTGCAGTTGTTGAACCATCCTTGCATCTGTGGAATAAATTCCACTTGATCATGATGTATGCTTCTTTTAATTTATTGTTGAATTCACTTTGCTAATCTTTTGTTGAGGACTTTTGCGTCTATGTTCATCAGATTTGTTGGCATGTAACTTCCTTTTTTTGTAGTGTCTTTGTCTGGCTTTGGTAACAGGGTAATGCTATCCTTGTAAAATGAATTTGGAAGAGTTCCCTTCTCTTCTATTTTTTTGGAAGAGTTTGAAAAGGATTGGTATTAATTCTTCTTTAAATGTTTGGTAGAATTCACCCATGATGCCTTCTGGTCCGGACTTTTCTTTTTTGGGAAGTTTTTGATTACTTGTTCAATTTCCTTAGTCATATTGGTCTGTTTAGATTTTCTATTTCTTCATGATCCAGTCTTCGTAGACTGTATGTTTCTAGGAATTTATCCCTTTCTCCTAGATTTTCTAATTTTTTGGCATTTAATTGTTCATGGTAGTCTCTTATGGTCCTTTGTATTGCTGTGGTATCAGCCATAATGTCTCCTCTTTCATTTAGTTTTATTTAAAGTCCTCTCTTTTTTTTCCTGGTAAGTCTAGCTAATGGTTTGTCTATTTTGTTCATCTTTTTAAAAAAACCACCTCTTAATTTCACTGATCCTTTCTGTTGTCTTTTTAGTTTCTATTTCATTAATATCTGCTCTGATCTTTGTTATTTCCTTCCGTCTACTAAATTTGGGCTACTTTGTTCTTTTTCTATTTCGTTGGGGTGTAAAGTTAGTTTATTTGAGATCTTCCTTTTCTCTTAATGTAGGCATTTATTCCTATGAACTTCCCTCTTAGAATTTATTTTGCTGAATCCCATAAATTTGGTATGTTGAATTCCCATTTTCAGTTGTTTCAAATTGTGTTTTGATTTCTTCTTTGACCCATTGGTCATTAAGTAGTATGTAGTTTAATCTTCAAATATTTGTGACTTTTCCAGTTTTCTTCTTGTAATTGATATGTTGTTTCATATCATTGTGGTTGGAAAAGATGCTTGATATGATTTCAATTTTCTTAAGTTTATTAAGACTTGTTTTGTGGGGTAACATATAACCTTCCTGAAGAATGTTCTATGTTTGCTTGAGAAGAATATGTATTCTCCTGTTATTTGATGGAATTTTCTGTAAATATCTGTGAAGCTCATCTGGTATAACATCTAGGTTAAGCCCATTGTTTCCTTATTGATTTTCTTTCTGGGTGATCTATCCATCATTAAAAGTGGGTAATTGAAATTTCTTACTATTATTGTATTGCTCTCTCTTTCTCTTTTCATGTTTTTTAATATTTTCTTTATATATCTAGGTGCTCTTCTGTTGGGTGCATAAATATTTTGTCCTATTTAGGATTGACCCCTTTATCATCATATAATGACCTTCTTGTCTCTTATTACAGTCTTTGGATTAAAGTCTATTTTGTCTAATATAAGTATAACTATTTCTGCTTTCTTTTGGTTTCCATTTGTATGGAATCTTTTTTTCTATCCCTTCACTTTCAGTCTTTGTGTGTCTTTGAAACTGAAGTGAGCCTCTTGTAGGCAGCATATAGTTCATTGGACCTTTTTTTTTTTTTTTAATTTAATCCATTCAACCACTCTATGGCTTTTGATTGCCGAGTTTAGTCTATTTACATTTAAAGTAATTATTTATTATATTGACATGCTATTGCCATTTTGTTAATTGTTTTCTGGCCGTTTTATAATTTCTTTGTTCCTTTCTTCTTCTCTTGCTCTCTTCTTTGTGATTTGATGATTTTCTGTAGTGGTATGCTTAGATTTCTCTCCTTTATCTTTTGTGTATCTACTATAGGTTTTTGCTTTATGGTTACCATTAGGCTTACATTAAATATCTTTTATTCATAACAGTCTTTTTTAAGCTGATAACAACTTAACTTCAAAAGCAACTAAAGCTCTACATTTTAACTACTCGCCACCCACACGTTTTCTTTTCTATGTCACAGTTTATATCTTTTTACCTTGTGTATCCATTAGCAAAATATTGTAGTTTTATTTTATTACTTTTGTCTTCTAACCTTCCTAGTAGAGTTATAAGTGATTGACCCACCATCATTACAACATTAGAATATTCTGAATTAAACTATATATTTACCTTTTCCAATGAGATTTATACCTTCATATATTTTTTCTGTTACTAATTAGCATCCTTTTATTCAGCTTGAAGAAGTCCGTTTTACATTTCTTGTAAGGCTAGTCTAGTGGTGATGAAGTCCTTCTGCATTTCTTGTCTTGAAACCTCTTTTTCTCTCCTTCAAATCTGAAGGACAACTTTGCTTGGTAGAGTATTCTTGGTCAGCAGTTTTTTTCTTTCAGCACTTCGAATATATCCTGCCACTCCCTTCTGGCCTGCAAAGTTTCTGATGAAAAGTCTGCTGATAGTCTTATCGGGGGTGGGGGGGAGGTTCCCTTTATGTAACAAGTTGTTTTTCTCTTGTAGCTTTCAAGATTTTCTTCTTGTCTTTATCTTTTGACAATTTAATTATAATGTGTCTCAGTGTGAGTCTCTTTGGATTCATCTTTTGGAACTCTCTGGGCATCCTGGATCTGGATGTCTGTTTTTTTCCCCCATTAGGGAAGTTTTCAGCCATTATTTCATTGCACAAGTTTTCTTCTTTCTCTCTCTCTGTTCCTTCTGGAACCTCTGTAACACATATATCGTTCTATTTGATGTTGTTCCATAAATCTCTTTAGCTATCTTCACTATTTTTTATTCTTTTTTCTTTTTGCTCCTCTGTTCAGATGACTTCCACTGTCCTTTCTCTGAGTTTGCTGATCCTTTCTTCCATTTGATCTAGTTTACTGTTGAATCCGTCTATTAAATTTTTCAGTTCAGTTATTATATTCTTTAGCCCTGTGATTTCTGTTTGGTACTTTCTTATGTATTCTTTCCCTTTGTTCAAATTCTCATTTTGTTCATGCATTGTTCTGCTGACCTTGGTGAGCATATTGATAACTGTAATTTTGATCTATTTATTAGGTAAATCAGTTATCTCTGTTTCATTAAAGTGTATTTCTCGATTTTTATCTTTCCTTTTTGTTTAGAACATATTCTTCTGTTTCTTCATTTTTTGACTCTCTGTGTTGATTTCTGCACATTAAATGAAAAAACCACCTCTCCTAGTCTTAACAGAGTTTTCTTGTGTAGGAGATGAATCTTTTCTATCAGGACAGCCTGAGCTCTTGGTAGTCTCACATACTTTTGTGGTTGTCTAAGCTGCCTTCTTTGTTCTTAGTAGATACCAGTAGTTGCAGGTGTATTAAGACCCATCAGTATCCCAAAGAGGAGAATTGCAGTCAGCACCTAGATGCAGGCTGATTGGAAGCCAGATCCCACGGCAGCAGCTGGGAAAGTATGTAGTTAGGGCTCTTCCAGGGAGAAACTGAGAGAAGGGCTTCTTTGCCTGCTCCCTCTGCACTGGGACTGGGAGTATAGCTGTGGGTGAGTGCTCTTGCGCTTGTTAATAACTGTTCCTTTGCTACAGTCCTGTGGTACTCATGAATGCAAGCGCCTTTGGCTGTCAGAGCCTGGCATTTCCAAGGCCCATCCCTTGGGTGGCAGCTACAAAAGCTGGGGCACCAGATGTGTGTACAGTCTCCTTCCAGGGAAGATAGTAATGAATTGCAGTGGGCTGGAGGGAGAGGGCAGGGCAGGTGTCCACCGTCTTTCCTGGTCTCCAGGGAAGATCACACTCAGCTCTTAGATGCAGGCTAGATTAGAAGCCTAACCCTCAGGCAGCGGATTTTAATGTATGCAAATACAAAGAAGAAAGAAGCCAGTCTTAACAGGCTACTTACTGTATGATTCCAACTCTATGACATTCTGGAAATGTTGAAACTATACATACAGGGAAAAGATCGGTGGTTGCCTGAGGTTTGAGGGAAGAGTGGGGATGGAGAGAGGAAGGACTAGCCACTGCGCAAGGGATTTCTAGGACAGTGAAGCTATTCTGTATGATACTGTTGTGGTAGATACATGACATTTTTGCGTTTGTCAAAACCCACAGAACTATCCAACACAAAGAGTAATCTCTAATGTAAACTACAAACTTTACTTAGTAATAATGTATCAGTGTTGGTTCATCAGTTGTAACAAATGTGCCACTCTAGTGCAATAATAATAATAGGGGAAACTGGGCTGGTGGAGGAGAATGGGTAAATGGGAACTCTGTATTTTCTGCTCTTTTTTATGTAAACCTAAAAACTACTCTTAAAAAAGTAAAGTTTACTAGTTTCAAAAATATAAATCAATATGTAATTTCCATCATAAAAAAGGGAGGGTCTGCCTTTGTAGATTGAAAAGTGAGAGGAAAAGAAGCAAACGGGAAAATGTGGGGCCTTATAAGAAAAGAATCGTATCAGAGGACTTAGAACTCTTCTCCCAACTCCCCCATCACTGACAACAAAAACTATTAAAGACTATACTTTGCTTCACTGACAGAAGGGGGTGCCCTTTGACTAGGAACCTTATAAAAACACCCAGAATTTCCATGACATAAATAGGCAAAAACAGACTAAAGTTATACAAAACCATTTTATGAAGGAAACGGAAAATAAGACCACCTCATGAACTGATGAACCCCCCTGCCCTCCCCTATCAAAAGCCATATGAAGGAGAAGCAAAGTATAACACAACACTCCAAACTGGGAAAATTGATCTAAAACATTCAAAACTATTATATATATATATTGCTGAAGAAGACTCACTCTGATCTATCATCTGTTGCCAATTTTCCTCTTTTTGCTTGAGAAAGATTCTCCCTGAGCTAACATCTGTACCAATCCTCCTCTACTTTGTATGTGGGTCACCACCACAACCTGACCACTGATGAGTGGCATAGGTCTACGCCCAGGAACTGAACCTGGGCTACCAAAGCAGAGCATGCTGAACTTAACCACTAGGCCATGGGGCCAACCCTAGATTTTTTAAATAAAGAAAAATCCTCAAGAACTCAAGCAAAAATCAAATAACTTGCAGAGGTAAGAGAATTAGTGTGACATCAGACTTCCTCAAAACAACATTCAGAAGAAGACATGAATGATGGAGCCTTTTAAAAAACTTTAAGGAAAGAAAGTGTGAACCAAGAGTTTTATTTGCATTAAAGCTATTCTTAAAAAAAAAAAGCAATTCTTTAGGCATCAAGGCTATAGGAAAACAGTTTTAAACATACTAAAATTCAGAGATTTTTGTAGCCATGAACCCTCCTTGAGGAATTTCCAAAACAAAAGTAATTATCCCAACAAAAGACGACTGGGGAAACTTTTGCAAGAGGACTGGGGGATTGAACAAATAACTAAACATGTTGTGGACAATTGGAGCCAGATTTCTCACTGTTGGAGAAGGGAGTAAACATTAATGGGAAGGCTAAATGAGTGAAGAGGAAGGCTAAAAATGAACCCCGTAGTGTTAGGTTAGAATTGCAGGCGTCAATATGGTTTGGGGGAGATAAAAAAATTTAGACAGAGATGCACACACATATATATACACATACATATATGTGCGTATACACACAGACATACGCACACACACATATTTATACACATATATACATATGCATCTGTGTACATATATATACCTGCATATATATGTATTTATGCATTTCCTAGCTCTATCTACTGAGCCCTATGAACAACAGCATCTCAGTAACAGTGAGCACATCTAGCACCAGATCTTGGTTTCTTAATACCATTCTCCACTAAATGAACCATTTCTTTGAGAAATGGCTACTTTCTGTACTAGGCTGAGAATGAATGAGATGAGCCCTGAATACCTTGTCCTAAAAAGTAAGGAAGTGCTCAAAGAATGATAGGGGAATGTCAGAATGACATGGGAGCCAGCTCGAAGTGGCTCCCACTGGCCAAATCTAGGACAACTTGAGCATCTAAATAAATGATAGCAATGAATATATAACCTACTGAGTAAAATAAGAAAACATGAACCCATATTGTTTTAAACAAATAAATAAATACATGAATGAATGAATAAAGAAGGAAAAGCTTTTTCTCACAGTAGAATCCCCTTTAATAAATGTAGAAAGAATGATAGAATTAAAAAATCTCTATTTGGTAATTACCATACTAATAAGTGATTTGGGAAAGAATTATCAATAGATGCTAAAGTTAATGGGCTAAAAGTATGATGAGTTGTAGAATATTTATATAGTCTCACAGCACCTCTCCACAAACACATATTAATTACAACCAGAAAACCAGTAACTTTCCAGTAGAGAAACTTGGAAGACATCACCCTAACCAATGATCCAAGTTAACATCACCAGTAATGGGACAAATTTATAGCATGCAACTTCTGATATAAAGCAGTGAGGAAAGCATAGCATCATTTATATGGTATTCCTGCCAGAAAATGCATAACTTGCATCTTATCATGAGGGAACATCCTGAAACCCTAACTGGCATTCTATTTAATAACTGGCTGTACTCTTCAAAATGCTGAGATCATGAATGACAAGTAAAGCTGGAGGAACTCATCCTGATTAAAGGAGACTAAAGAGACATATAACAACTGTACGCAACTTGTGATATGGAATTTTCTTTTGCAACGGAAAAGATTAATGGGACAAGGGGCAAAATTTGAATGAAGACTTTGATTAGTTGATAGTGTTGTATCAATGTTAATTTCCTGAATTTGATCATTGTACTGCCCTTGTTTTTAAGAAATGCATAGTGAAATATTTAGGGATGAAAGGGCATTACATCTGCACCTCATTCTCAAATGATTCAGAAAAACATATGTACATATATTGAAAGAGGCGTGATTAAGCAAATGTGGTAAAATGTTAACATTTGGAGAGTCTGGATAAAAAGTCTATAAATTTTCTTTTTTACTATTCTTGAAACTTTTCTGTGTCTGAAATTACGTTAAAATTAGAAGTTTTTAAATGTAATTATTTGCAGATGATATGAGAGTTTATGTAGAAAATCTAAAATAGTTTGTAGATAAGCTGTTAAAATTTAGAACTGAATTTGTTAAGGGCATTTATTGAATGTAGAGTCAATTTTAAAAGCTCAATTATATCAGCTAAAAACAAATAGAAAATAAATTTTTTAAAGTACACTATTTACAATAACATAAATTATATCATATGCCTAGGGATAAAGTCAACAAGAAGATATGTAAGACCTCTGCACTGAAAACTACAAAACATTGTGGAGATAAATTAAAGAAGATCTAAATAAATGGTAGAATATACCATAGTAAAGGCATCAGTTCTCTATTGATCTAAAGATTCAACACAATTCCAATAAAATTCCTTGCAAGCTGGATTTTTTTGTTTTGTTTTGTTTTGTTTCTGGAACATGACAAGTCGATTCTAAGATTTATATGGAAATGCAAAAGGCCAAGAATATCCAAAGAAATCTTGAAGTACAAAGGTGGAGGACTTGCACTAACAGACATTGAGACCTCTTCTACAATGAGAATTAATTCAGTGTGATATAAATGCAAACAGAGAGAAATACCTCAGAAGAAGAGAAATGGAAAACCCATAAACAGAGCCAAACACCTATGCTTATCTGATTTGTGACTATAAATAGGGTGGAGGGAAGGATGGTCTTTTTGAAAAATAATGCTGGGTCAATTTGTGTAATACATGGAGAAAAAATAAATCTTGATCCCTATCTCCAGCTAACACAAACGTTAATTCTAAATGTATTGCAGATGTAAATATAAGGCACGGTAATTTTCCTTTAGACCCCAGCCTTAAATCCAGAATTTTGGACTCCACATCTAGTTCTTCTTGATAATGTTACTTCCCTTGAGCCTTGAGAGATACCTTATATAAAAAAAGAGGATAAAAAGTCAGCAAAGAAACTGTAAAAGAAGCACAGGCAAAGAATAATTCAACAGAGAAAAAGAATAGTGAAATTTAAAAATCTAAAAAGTGATTTCTCCTAACTAAATAAATGATCCTTTGAAACAGTGTGTTTCCTATCTGATTACAATGAATTTTTTACCATGAAGAATCTGTTATTCACATTTCCCCTAAATTCTGGTTGTGAAACCCTCTCTCTTTTTTTGAAAAATAACTTCATTTTGGTGCTGTACTTTAAAAGCAAGGAGAAGAGAGTAAAGCTGTTTTTACTATGCGAACAGTCCACAAAGTTGGGAAACATAGGATAAATTTATGTTCAAACTGAATATTAGTTACATTTTCAATTGATATCTTCTATAAATTTTCAGATGAAATATTCTAAATTTAAAGCAATGGATCTGATTGCTAATGTAGAAAAAGAAATATAATAGGGAAAATAGTATTTATTGGATACTTTTTTAGATTAACAATTGGACCCATTGTCTTAAATTTTGAAGTACTCCACCTGAAAAGGTATCAGGACGAGGAAAAAAATAGATTGAGTATACCATTTGACAAAGTAACCGAGAACTCTTTAAAAATGTTTATTCCATGTTTCTCAACTTTGTGGACACCTTGTACAATAAAACATAGTTTTTAACACTTATTAGCACTTTTCTATGTCACCTAAGCAGCAGCATGCAAATGACTTAAGATTGCACTCGTCTATATTTGGTACCTTTCTTATTTGATGGTTCTCCTTACTGATTCATCACAGCAGGAGGACATCAACCATGGCGACTGTAAAAATTGGTAAATCCAGTTCCATAGTGTATCTTTGGTAGTTAGTTATTCCTGGAAATCCCGTGTCTATTGCTTCAGCCCCCTCATCAGTTTTGTGATCCACTTAATAATCTGTAATACACAACTTCCTGCTTAAATCAGAGTAGATTCTGTTCTTTGTAACTGGACTCCAGCACAGTGATCCTTTTAGAACAAAACACTTTAGGTCAATTGGATTCAGATAGTAACTTCTTAGACTATATTTTGAAAAACAGTCATCAGAAAGAGAATCATTCTCGTGGTGTACTTTAATTACTTAAATTTTTGTATTATTGTTTATATAGTAGAACATTTGAGGGTAGTAATTGTGTTTGGCACTTGGGATAAAGATATATGATCATGAGATATTTATGCTCTCAAAGAGTCCCTCCCATGTGCACTATTCTACTCCAGTGGGAACTCCAAGCCCAGGAGACTACCATTTTTTTCACTGTCCATCATGAAAGTCTTCAATTTTTTTCTTACCTAGCTTAGATTCTATTATCCATAATTAATCCCTCTCTTGATATTTCCTCCTCTGAATTTCCCTGGAAAGACCCCAAACCTCAGTTAAACCCAACTCAGTTTAACTTAGTAAAGCTCTTCCCTGACTCCAGTACTTCTGTGCTCTGGCTGCATATTAGAATTACTGTATCTTTAAAAGTTTGCTGGACTCCCATCCCAGACCAGATCAATCAGACTCTTGTTGAGGGGAGGGGAGGTCTGAGATATTACCAAGTTTTAAAAACTCCACAGGTGATTCTAATTGCAGCCAGAGTGGAGAATCACTGGCCTAGTTTATGTCTGTGCCCAAACAGCTGAATGTGGCGGAGGAAAACCGCTCAATCATCTTGACTCTCTCACTTTAATCTTATGACCAGTGAGTGCTTATTTTCCAATTCGTCAAGATGACTTTCACTTCACTTTCTTTACCTTCTTTCCTTTCTTAATCTCAGATGATGACCTTTAAATTTTATTGAGAAAATAATAGTTAACATTTGTTTCACGTTTATGTGCTAAATACTAATGCTCTACATTTTCTCAAGTATTAACTCATTTAGTCCTCTCAACTCTCTGAGTTACATGCTGCAAGATAGCTCCATATTCAGGATTAGGGAACTGAGAAAAAAATTCACACAGCTGGTACTTGAAGAAATTTGCCTTTGAACCCAGTCAGGCTGACTCCAGAATCCAGCTCTCACCCATCTCACAATACTACCTCTCATGGTATTCTGAAACAAAGAGAAAGTAACTATCTTTGTTTCTTTCTATCACATTTACCCATCAATATCTATGTGCACTCATGTCTTCTGCCTTTCCTCCTTTTGCAGTGGGTGACTCTGAGCACCCCTATCTAAAGACATGCTTCCCATCCCATCTCATATACTCAAGAACTTGCCACCTGTAATGATTCCCTTTCCCTTAAGTGTGATCACTTTCACCCCTCATGCCCGAATCATTCCCATCATATCTCCTCTTGCATCAGTTCAGGTCTTCCAGGAAGCAAATTCCAAGACAGGATTAGATGTACAAAAATTGTATTAAGACATTTCCCTCACAGACACCAGTGAGGGAAAATGGGAAGAGGATTGGGAGAGCCATCAGATCATGATGCAGATTTGAACCCTGTGAAGGGCAGAGGGAAAGAAGGAAGGAAGGAAGGGACAAAGGAAGGTTTTAGTTTGCATTGCAACTCTAAGAGTTTTGGCAATGCCAATAGGGAGTCCTTAGGCCAAAGTTGTCAATTAGAGGAGGAGTCCTGTGTCATGCAGGAACATGCCTACCTTGGTCTCTCTGTCACCCCTAGTCACTGGCTGTGAGCAGTCCCTGGGAAGTATAGTCTTGGTGTGATTGAGAAGGAAAGGATTTCAGATCACAGTACTGGAAACCACAGGCAATTATGTTCTTCACAGCAGGAGATTTGAAATGCACATTTCCACGGTCACCATACCTCTTTTAACTTCTTCATTCTTTGGTCTCATCCAGCTACCACCCCATTTATCTGGTCTTCTTTCCAGTAAAACTCTTTAAAAGAATTCCTTATACTCACTGCTTCTGTTTCCTTGCCTTATATTTTCCCTTGACTAACTCCAACCAGGCTTTCTCTTTACTCTCCATTGTCTCAATAGCTGTTTTCCTATTCTCCCACAGTAATAGAACATTTAATTGGACATAAGGCCACCCAGAATCAAGTCTGTATTTCCCAAATTTCCTTGCAGTTAGCTGCGGCTGTAGGACCAGGTCCTGGCCAAAGGAATGTGGGTAGAAGTGATGAGTGCAACTTCCTGACCATGTTCTCTTCTTCCCCTGTCTCCTTTCCTGCTGGCTGGCATGAAAATGTTGTGGTGAGCCATCTTGGATCATGCACTTAATGTTTGTAAACCTGAGGGATGGGTGGAATAGCAAGAAAGAAGGAGCCTTTATCCCTGATGATTTTATAAAGCTGCAATGCCAACTAGACTTCATGTGAAGAAGAAATAGACTTCTATCTTGTTTAAGCTAATTTTATTTTGGGTCTCTGGCTTTGGCTGTCTACTTATCTCTGTCTATGTATCCATCCACTTCATAGGCAAATCCTGCTGACACCACCTCTGAAATATACCTTGAATTTGACTGCTTTACCATACCACTTTTTGTTCAATCTACCGTCATCTTGCCCTGGATGCTGGAACAGCCTCAAACTGGTCTTGTTGCTTCTATTCCTGACCTATAGAGTTTATTTTCCAATGACAGTAATTTTTAAAAATATTATATCACCTTCTACTTAAAATCCCCCAATGACGTTCGTCAATGCTCTCCATCAAGAGACCACCAGAAACAGATGTAAAGTGAACAAGTTGGGTTTATTGTTTGTGGCCACAAACCATGGGGAGCTATAGGGTGCCTCAGTAAGAGGGTGTTAGAAGGGACTTTATCCTAGGATTTGGTCTTCTGTTGGTAATTTAGGGAATTGTTTAAGGAAACAGGGTTAATTTCGTGATTAGATATGTTAATCGCATCTGGAAGGATGGAAAATTAGAATGAGGCTAAAGCTCATATTGATTAAAAGAAAAAAGCAGCAGTCACTCATATTAACCAGGATAGGGAGATGTTTTGTCATTGCTGTGGTTTATACAACATTCCTATTTTTTCTGTGTTTAGTCATGATTACAGAGTGATCTTGTTTTCGTCTTTATCCATTATGGCCACAGATTGGATTTATCTGATGTTGATGTTCTGAGAAATCTTTGATGCTCAACAGGAGAACACCATAGCCTAGCTGTGAGTGCCAGGCCAGCTTCTGAAGTGTCGGAGGCACTTAGAGTAAAATTCAAACTCTTCACCATGGCCTTCAATGTCATACATGATCTGGTTCCTACCTAATTTCCAAACTCATCTCCTACCACAGAGTCGCTACTTTCCCGTAACTCGGGTCCTTTTTTGGTTTCTTGAATGTTCCAAGCTTGTTCTCCGCTTAGGATCTTCCCATTTGTGGTTACTCCCCATGCCCTCCCCCCCGCCCCACCAAGAATGCTCTCTTCCCAGGTGTCACTTCTTAAATATTGCTTCCTCAGGGATCCTTTCCCTGACTCTCCCCTTATCCACTCCCCCAAGACACTTTTTATATCTTTTCTCTGTTTTATTTTCTTTATTAAACCTTACCGTGTACTTGTTGATTTTCTGCCTTCTCTGCTGGGCTACAAGATCCAAGAAAGCAGAAATCTTGTCTGTGTTGTTCACCAAGGTGTATCCTCTGTCCCTGTGACAGTGCTTTTCACATGATGGTCTCTAAATAAATACTTGTGGAGTAAAGGAGCCCTCAGCCTCCAGGGATAGGTAAAGGGCAAGTAAGTCAACAGTTACAACATGACGTGGAGGTGGCCACTGGACTTTTTAGAGAAGAGACACACCCAAATTTTTGGAGGCTCACTGCCCGAACACAAGAGCTTGTGAGGAATCTGTTTTCTCCTGTTAAGCCTTATACTCACTCTGGTCTTGATTGCTCCTTGCCTTGAGATTGTTCAAGAGGCTCTCTTAGCTCTAGCAATTCGCTTTCTCCAAGAACACCTAGCATTTCTCCTTCCCATATGAGAGAAGCTGTCTGGGTTGGTTTGCTTTCACTCAACATAAAGCCTCCCTATTGGCCAGAAGGTGTTGGCCTCCCTCATTTCCAATACACCCAACAGGGGTTACAACTCAAATGTCTACAGGGGCTAGGCAGGCACATTCAATGGGTGAAGTAAACTGGGTTTGCTTTATTATGGCGTCTTAAGAAGAGGTCTTTGGACATAGACCTACACCTACTACTATTCTTCACATCTAAAAATATATACGCCCTCTCCTAGGTTTCCTGAAAAATACGTCCTCTCAGTCTCTCTTGTTTTCCCACTTTTGAGGAACATGCGCTCCATTTTTGTTTGTAGTTTTCATTTTTGTCTTTACCTTAGGAAAAACAATAGTGGAAATCTAATGATAAATGACAATTGAGACGTGGCCTCCATATTAGGGGGAGAAAAGAGCGTGCTGGGGACTTTGGCAAACTAAGGTGTATGCTCTGGCTAAAGAATGGCAGCCAAAGTTACTCTAGCTGATTTCTGCTTTTTGGAAATTCAGGCTCTATGTTGCCAGATTTTCACATTTATTTCAAGAAAAACTAGAGATCTAGAGGTTTAGATGAAATCCCTTGATTGTTGATTGTTTGCAATTATTATTTTTTAATTAAATACTGTGAGAACCAAATGTGCTTGTTAAACAAATAGGTCAGCCTCCAAATTTGGCTTTTGGACTGCTGGTGCTGAACCTTTGTTGAATGTAATTGTCTCTAGATGAGGAATCAGTCAGTGCCAATTAGACATGGACAAGGAATAGGGCTGATGTCACTGTACATACAATATGAGCCTTGGCAGCTTTGCCTAGAGCTTCTGGACAGAACAGGCAGTTAAATAGTAAGAATAGCAGTTCATGAGCATGGGCTACCGTGAGTTCCCAGGAGGGTTGTCCAACTGGAGGAGGAGTTGGAGGGGCTGTTACCAGGGAAGTCTTCCTAGAACAGGTTAGCTTCGAGGGGAAGAAGGGGTGATCTTATTGGAGGAAGGATGAGAATACACAGAGATGTGAGAACTTGTGGCATTTTTAGGAGACTTCAAACAGTACGTGTAGCAAGACACCACCTTTGCCATATAATGTCATATGGTCTAGAGTGATTGTGTATGCGGGATGCAGGGAGCAGGGGGTGAAAAAAGAGGAAGTGCAGAGGAGGCAGGAAATGAAGCAGTGGAGGAGAGCTAGAATCTGACATGAGGGGCCCTATGATGTTCTTGGGAGTTTAACTGGTATCCTAAAGACTATAGAGGAGGCTCTGAAGGATGTTAACCAGGGCCTGGACAGCTCAGTCTTGCAGTTTAGAAAGATCCCCCTGGTAGCAGTGGAGTGTTAATTAGCAGTAAGGCTATTAACATTTAATGAAATAGAGTAAATCCTATTAAGCAGGAAAGCTTTCAATCCTCCCTATCTCCAACACTCACTCCCACATTCACTTCTAGAGATTTGACTGTTACCTTAGGGCGGAATTATTTGAATGCTTCCTTGTCTACTATAGTCTTCATTGTTGCTGTTGCTGCTTCCTTTAGTGTAGCTAATTACTTCTGAGCACTCATGTCCTTCTTACCTAGAATCTGTCTGGTCCTGATAGGGACCTAGAGTTTCCTCTGATAAGTAAAGTTTAGGTAAGTACAAGTTTTAGCTCCAGACTATTTGAACTGCTCAGAACATGCTCTTGGAAGCTATTTGCCATGACTTTTGTGAATAACACAAGAAGAGATGATGATAAAAATATTGAATAATGCTGTGGAGGCTACAGTTCCCACAGGCAGCCACATGACAGGCACTGGTGGAGGGTGGGCCAGAAGACCCTGGCATTGACCTACTGACATACCAATGCTACCTCCAGGTAGACATCTCCCTACCCTCGGTCCAGGTTCACCCTGACTGAGAGCTTGGGAGACACACAGGGAAGGGGGCCCACTCCCACAAGCTGTAGGGGACAAGCTGGCAGGCACCACAGTGACCCCAGTGGTGCCCACTGAGGGCTTCCCAAGGCAGGAATAGGAGGAGGGCACTTCAGGAGCTTGAGACAGTGGCTTTTTTGCAACTCATAAGGAAATGTTTCAATATTTAATAATCACTACAGCCATACTAGTGAATTATAGCAAAATCTCAGAACTGAATCTGTGATTCTGAGAAAGATGGACATTAAAAGTTTCCTCTTCTGCTGTGCCTTGTGGAAAGAGATTTCTGTGATTTACCGAGACAGGGGTGCAGATGAATTCTTTGACCTGCACTTGAGGCTTTGCATGGTGCTTTTCTGTGGAACATCTTGATTTCACAAAAGTAGTAAAATCTCCCAAGTTACCACAAACCTGCTTTGTTTATCTTTTCTAGCTTATTTCGGACTTGGAGGAGACCATAACTGCTTGATCAAAGCATCTGGGAAGTAACATGGTGAAGAGATTGGAAGGAGGCAAGACTGGAGACAGGGAGCTCAAGTCCAAGTTTCAAATGAAGAGGATCTTGACAAGGTAGTGGCATGGAGGAGAGGGCAGATCCTAGAGCTGTTTCTGAGATGATTATTTGGAGTGAAAGGGAGATTAAGGTGAGTTAAGTTTGACCTGGGTAAGGTGGAGGGTGATGATACCACTCAGAGGCAGTCATAGTGGTTGACGTCTAAAGTAAGGGGTCTCACCCCTCTGGCATCTGTTTACTTACTTGCTAAATGGAGGTAATAAACTACTTACCTCATAGGGCTACTTTGAGGATTAAATGAGATAATGCATGTAAAGTGTTAAATCAGGGACTGGCATGCTGTAGGTGCTCAATAAATGTTAGCAATTTTTTTCTTCAGGAAACTAAGACTTAGAAAGGTTAAATAATTTGCTCTAAACCACACAGCTAGGTAAGAGATGAAGTTGGGATTCTAGCCCATCAATTGGAGCAAAGTCTGGTCACTTCATGTGTTACATAGGATAGAAACAATCTGAAGAAGGACAGGTCTGGAGTGTGACTATGGTGCTGAGCTTGGTTTTGGAAATGGAGACATTAATGTGGGGTGGGGAGATGAGGTCCAGGAGGCCATTGGACACATGGATCTGGGCCTCAGGAGAGGTCTTTGCTGGAGAAGTCCTTGTTCCCACGATAATCTCTCAGAGTCTATGTGAAATCCTAGTCGTCAATAGTGCACTCCCTACTTGCCAGGTGTCTGACAGATAGTGCTTAATAAAATTGTGGGACCAAGATAACTGTAAATTCTTTAAGTGGTTTTAGTCAGATTTTTATATTTGACCATCAATCTCTCTTATGAAAACTTTTTCATGGTGCCATAGAATCATTAACTATAATAAAAAGCCTATATTTCAGAAATATAAAAGCATATCCTAATTACTATGAAGTTTAAAGATTTCTATATTAGAAACCACTCCATTGAGAAGTTAATTAACCTTCAGTCAGAATAACTTTCTAAAATTCATCTCCTTCGACTACAAGCAATTTTCCAACTCTTTTAATATGTTGAATAATTTGCTTAACATTATTTAAAAAACAGATTCCTACTTTAGGTTGTGTCACAACTGAGTGGAGGAAAAAAATCTTTGGTTTTCCTCAGTCTCAACCTTATTTACCTTCTGGCATCAATACCCACCCTTGGCCTCCCACTGAGTACTTTACACGCTGTTGATGTGAACTTGCCTGTGTGTAAGTCAGAAACCTAAGATGAAAAACAAGTGTTATGCATACAACTATATGACAATATCTTATTTTAATTACCAGTGCAATAGACATCATGTGAAAGCAAAACAAAACAAAACAAAAAAAGAAGAGAAGAGTGGGATCCAAATGTCACACTTTTAAGGCACAGTGGAGTGTGGATTATTTTGTTATCAAATTAGACAGGAAAGCATTGTGTTTATTATGCAGTGATGCTACAACTGTGCTAAGAGAATACAATATAACAGAGTAAGCTCTCATCACAATATTCCCAACTATGAAAAAGCAATGGCCAGAAAAATCAGAAAATTTAAAACAGAATATCTCATCATGACACAATTTATTTTAAAAAAATTTAAAATATGGAAATAAGACTGCAACCAAAGTAAGTTTTCAAGTGACTCATTTATTACCCATGTAAGGAAAGACATTTCTAATGGTGAGTTAATTAAGTTATGTTTGATTATAGCAGCAGATGAAATGTGTCCAGAGAAAATAAAGTAGTTTAAGACTGTTAGCCTTTTGGTGACAGTGGTTGCTGGAAGAGTTGAGAACCTTGGGAGCAGCATCAATAATCACTTTAAAAACAAGGCAAATGATTTCCAGTGGTTTTCCTTGGCTTCTGATAAGTTGACAGATATTATCAGTACAGCTCAGTTGTTGTTCATTTCACGAGTCACTGCTGAGTTTGAAGTGAATGAAGAATTAGCTTCTATGAATAGTTTGTATGGAAAACTATGGGTAAAATTATTTTCAACAAAAATGAGGAGACACTAATTCAGTACAACCTGAAGTGGAATCTGCTAAGATGTGTTAAACCATTGGTGGTAAAAGTATGTGTGGAGCAGGAAAAGGTTTTTTGGAAAAATTTACAAAGCTTGTGAAAATGTAGAGTGTTTAAAGCCTATGCTAATTTATTGTAGTATTCATCAGAAGATACTTTGTGGAAAATGTTTAAATCTATCATGTATTATTGAGCCAATTGCATTAAAGGTGAATTTCATTAGCTCTCTTAGACTTAACCATTGCCTATTTTGTGAACTTTTGTCAAAAACAGAAGCTGCATATCCTGACCTGCCCTACCAACCACATAGCAGTTTGAAGGCTTAACAGTAAGAAGTCATCTGTGACTTTTGAACTCAGGGTTGAGACTGAGATTTTTCTTAACAAGAACAGTCCTCAACCACTACTAGTGAATACTGGATGACTTTGGAAATTAGCTTTGCTGCAGACTTCATAATGTTTCTTAATGGATTCAACCAGAATTACAAAGCGAAACAATGGTCATATGCAGAACACTGTGATAAAGTCATTTTGCAGGCAATTAATGTTTAAATTGCAAGTAATGTCAAGCTGCTTTAAAAACTTCCTGTGTTGTCAAAAATGAAAACAAAACGTGAGATCTCCATTCCTATACAAATTTTCAGGGAACATATTTTCCAGACTCAAACTACAGTTCCAACAATGTTTTTCAGACTTCAAAGCAAGTGCAGAAGAAATTTTAAAATTTCAAAATCCATTTAACTGTGCAATTGAAGAGCTTCCATCTAACCTTCAACTGAAAGTGGTTAATCTGCAATATAATGATGTGCTAAAAGGAAAACATCAAGAGAAAATTCAATAGGATTCTAAAAACGCCTTCTGAGCGATGAAAATGCTTAATAAAATCTTGTAGTCATGGAGTGATATCAGTATTTGGCAGTGTCTTCCTCTGAGAGTTTTAGCCAACTGTGAGAGCTAGCCAATTACAAAGTTTAGAGGGTGTAGAGTCTACACAAGACTGTCCTCACTTCTGGAACCAATTGCAGATTTGGTGGCTTCCCAAAACCACCTTCAGGGTCAATAGTTCACTAGAAAGACTCACAGAACTCATGGAAAGCTGTTATGCTCAGTTACCATTTGTTACTGGGAAAGGCTACAGATTTAATTCAGTCAAGGGAAGAAGTGCATGGAGCAGAGTCCAAGGGAAGTGCCAAACATTTCCATTGTCTTCTCCACATGGAGTCAGGATGTCTTACTTGCTCAGCACCAGTGTGTGACAATATGTGTGGAGCATTGCCAACCAGGAAAGCTTACCTAAATCTTAATGTCCAGAGTTTTCATTGCAGCTCTATCACATCGGCATGATTGATTGATTGATTGATTGCCCACATGGTTCATCTCAACCTCCAGGTCAACTGATATCATGTATTCCAAAGCCCCCACCAATATCACATTGGTAGTCTTTCTGGTATGGTCAGCCACTACCCTAAATCATATTTTTAGACTGGCCAGTGTGACCCAAGTTCTGAAAGCAAACCACGACATTCCAAGGGCCTAGAGATCACCTCCTAGTAGCTGAGGACAAATATCAGACCTCTTTTTGGGCAAGGTTAATTCTTCACTACATACCACCTGTGGGGAAAGACATTTTCAAAGATAAAACATGTGAACTTTCATTATGGATCAGCATTAAGAGATGAACATGTGCAACCAATTTTGACAAAAGGGAACACTAACTCTGAACTTCAATGAAGTGAAATGTGATCTACCCCCAAAATTTATTTGTCTCATTACTAGACCTATATCACAAAAGAATATACTCAATTATTAATATAAATTTTGAATTTTATCAATAAAAATTGTAGAAGTTGGTTTTCTTTCTTGTTATATGAGTATCTACACAATATCCTTGATTTTGCCTATTGGCCTGCAAAGACTGAAATAGGTTACTATCTGGCCCTTTACAGGAAAAGTTCACCAACCTCTGATGTTTAGTTCAGTTTGTAATACTGCTGTGATGGTTAGTTTTATGAGCCAACTTGATGAAACTATAGACCCTAATTATTCAGTCAAACACCAATCCAGGTGTTGCTGTGGAAGTATTTTGTGAATATAATTAACATCTACAATCAGTTGACTTTAAGTGAAGGAGATTATCCTCAATAATCTGAGTAGGGCTGATCCAATTAATTGGATTGCCTTAACTGAGCTTTCCTTGAAAAAGAAGAAATTCCACTTGTGGACAGCAGCTTCAGCTCCTGTCTGAGAGTGTCCAGCCTGCGCTTCCTGACAGCCTGCCTTATGGAGTTTGGACTTGCCTAGCCAGCCCCATATTCACATAAGCCAATTTCTTGCAATAAATCACTCTCTATGTATACATATGCTACTGGTTCTGTTTCTCTGGAGGAATCCTGACTGATTCAACTGCTCACTATAAAAGATGCTAGCCAATTTGTGTTGCTAGAAAAACCAAAAAGGAAATAACTTTAGATAAAATGAAATTAATATTTTGCCATTGCTGCTTGTCAGCTGTGATATTGCCTAGTCTATCTTATTGTCTCTCTAGAGTAAGGCAGAAAGGGGT
This sequence comes from Equus quagga, assembly GCF_021613505.1. Lineage (NCBI taxonomy): Eukaryota > Metazoa > Chordata > Mammalia > Perissodactyla > Equidae > Equus > Equus quagga. Next base: position 53,582,370 of record NC_060273.1, on the reverse strand, counting down.
AGTGAGACTTATGGGTAAAGAAAGAAAATTCAGGAAGACTTTAATTCAGTCTTATCACTGTGGATCACAGAGACATTTTTGTTTCTTGATAGAATCTGTTGTTAGAGCAAAAATGAGATCTTTCCAAGAAATGTCTCCATCAGTCTGACTGTAGGACTCTTTCCCTGGAGTGCACTGTCACTGGTTGTTAGAGCTTGCCTGACCTCCTGGCATTGTTGGTAAATCCCAAGCTCGCGCGTTATTTCCAGAGGTGAGATTCCTGAGCTTTTACCAGATTTTCCCCAATCGGTGTGTGCCACCAAAAGGACAAAAACCACAAATGACCTTCCCTCCAACTGGATATTTAACTCTCATTGTTACCTACTGCATACATTATCTCCTCTAATCCTCACAGTAACTCATGTGTCACCTGCTGCATGCATTGTCTTCTCTAATTCTCACAATAATCATATGAAGTAGGTACTGATATCCCGTTTTACAGATGAGTAAATGGAAGCTTAGAAAAATCATTTGTCCTAGTTGCACAGCTGATAAGCAACAGACCCTGGATTTGAACCCACATCTGACACCAAAGCTCGCGCTGGGAGGTAAAGTGGGGGGAGCGATTCTGTTCAGTCACTATGCTTAGCTATCAGGGAACTTCCTGCTCTTGTGGTGGTGGCCTGGGTGGCCCCAAGTACCTGCTTGGTCTCTGGGCACCTGCCTGGGGAGGAGACAAGTTGAGGGGTGGCTTCCAAGCTTTGCGAGGGCTTTCTGGCCTTCTAGCCACTTCTACTGTGTCCCTGCCCAGAGGAGGGAGGAGGAGGAGCGGGGCGCCCAGAGGAGGAGAGGGCGGGTCCTGAGATGGAGTTTGAAAAGAGGAAGGAAGTGGGGCCCGGCAGAGCGCCGAGCCACCCCCTGGCTGCTTCCCCACAGGACGACGAGAAGCGCCCGCAGGCCCCCCAGCCCAGCCATGACCCCCTGGCGCAAAACTGACAAGGAGCGGCAAGGCGTCGGTAGGTGTGGGCACGGGGTCTGCAGCAGGCAAAGGACAGGTGGCGGAGAACCGCACGCAGGAAGATGCTGCGGAAGCCGGCGGCGCGGGCAGGGAGCGCTAACTCAAGGTCCCAGGGTACCGTGGCTCCCTCAGCCTGCTGCGGGGCCAGCTGCGGAGGGGAAGAGGAGGCAGAGTGAGAGGAAGGTGGGCACCCCGCCCAGCGGGATGCGCCCAGCTCCCACCTTTTCCCGCCCACCGCGGGAGCCATCTGTCCTGAACACTTATTCATATCCTAGATGGGGTCTAGCGGAGCCCTTGGCAACCTGGCTCTGTGTGCCAGGCTCCCAGTGTTTCAAGGAACAGACTCCATCTCCCCATCTGGAGCCTTGGCCTCATGGAGTACCGCTCTCTCCCCTGGCCCGGCCCAGCATGTCTCCTTCCACCTCTGTCCAAAGCAACACTCCTCTGCCTGCTTCCCCTGCCTGTTCCTCCTGAGTCACATGACCCCTGATTTGGTAGAGCATCCAGAGGGCTGTGCAGGCTTGGGGTGTGAGGCTGGAGGGCAGGATCCTTCACTCAGACCCCTGGAGGGCTCTGGGGAGAAAGGCTCCTACCAGGTCATCTGGGGATATCTAAGAAGTAAGCCTCTTCAGCTTCAGCCATCTAAGCTCCCAGAGGCCTCTGCCTGAGCTCAGGGCGGAAGTGGTGGCTGGGGGAAGGGAGGCTTCAGGTGCTGGGACTCTTTCTACTAAGTGGCATCCGTGGTGCAATCCTCATAGACTCACTGTGGTTTTCAAACTTAAGTGTGAATTTAAAAACCACTGAATGGCTTACTACACAGGCAGATACCAGACAACACCCTCAGAAATGGGGATTGAGCAGGTCAGAAGTTGGAGGACCCAAGAACCAAGAACCATTAGATGCAGGGGCTCCCGAGGCCACTGATGGAGAAACATTGCCCTGGAGAGCACAACGTTTATCCATTCACTTACGGGGCTCTAGGCACTGTGGAGTGTTTTAAGATGAATGGTCCCCATCCAGAGAACAAATAATAATCCACACCTTCAAGGGGGCTCAATTTCTTCATCTATAAAATGGGAAGTTTGAACTAGACTCAGTAAGGACCATTTTTAGCTTCAAATCTTCTTTAACTCTGGCCCTTCTAGCCGGAGGTATCAGCCTGAAACTCTTCTGGAGGGAAGATGGAGACTGTTGAATGAGACAGGTCATTGTAGGTGGAGGGACCCGTGTGGTCCAGGAGATGAAAGCTGGACATGAAGGACATATCCAGGAAAGAAGAGTGGTAGCTCCTTTTGCCTTGAGCGGAGGGTCCATTGAAGGGAGTGATTATGATCAAAGTAAGTTGGAACGACATTTTGGAAGGGTATGAATGCCTGACTTAGAAATTGAGACTTTTCCCACTAATGCAATGGGGAGCAATAGAAGGCTTTTGCGCAAGAAAGGGACAGGAGCAGATTTGTGCTGAAGCCTGTGTGGAGGGAGTCTGGGTGGACAGAAGAGCAAAGGTGCCTGGGCGGCAGACAAGGAGCAATTTTGGTTGTCTGGGGTAACTCGGCAGCTAATGGGGCAGACCAAGCGTGGTAGGAGAGGCCCACCCTCTGTCCCTATGGCTGCAGTGTGTTCCAGCTGGACAGGCCCTGTGCTGTGGTGTGAAGGTCATGGGCTCTGGTGCCAGACTGCCTGTTTTGGATTTCAGCTTCCAACACTTCCCACCCCTGTGACCTAGACAGTTACTTACTCTCTCTAGGCCTCAGTTTCCTTGTCTGTATAAAGGGGATTATAACAGCACCTGCTTCCCAGGGTTGTGGGAGGACTATGTGAGTTAATCCACATAAAGTGCCTAGAATGATAATTGTACAAAGTAATCCCCGCTAAGCATTATCAATTATTATTTTTAGACTTTATCCTCTGCATGGGGGCCCAGCTGAGGACATGACATCACAGGATGGACGGGGGCTACAAGATGGAATAGGGTTCTCACCCTCCCTAGCAGAGGAAGTCCCACCTCTATGCTCAGGAACGGGAACTCTGTTAGGCCTCAGGCCTGGGGGCTTCTTGACCTGATGGTATAGCTGACATTTTTCATGCCTACTTATGAAAATTCTCTTTTATGAGTGTTCAGAACATCTATGACCCTCTAGGGAGCCAGAGAGCACTCGGTAGGTGCCTTCTCATCAAAGGGATCTCTTTCTCTGCAGATGAATGTCAGAACTAAGGAAGGTAATCTCCAACCCCATCTGCAGGCTCTGGTAGATGGAAAGGAAAGGCTTATGTTATGATGAGTCCAGGGACTAGATTATCCAACAGAAGGAACAGTGGCCTGAAAGTAAGGAGTCTAGGTTCTAGTTCTGACACCATCACTATTTGCCGACAGATCTGTGTACTAGTGTTCTCACTGTATTTCTAGGTATTTCAAATTCTACCTCAAAGTATTCTTTTATGAAGAGCATGTGAGATAATGAGTATGGGGGCTTGGAAGAAGATAAAGAGGTAGAGACATGTAAAGGATTGGAAGGTTCTTAGAATATCTCTGGAGTCCCAGCCAGGCCTAACACGAGGAGAACCTGACCTTTGCTTCCCGCTTGGTTCCCTCTTCAGTGTGGGTGACATTTAGCCAGCCTTCCTCTGGTCTAATTGACAAGGGCTGCTGGTGTCTGTTTCTGGGGGGGCTAGCTTAACAGGAGGCTGGTTCATCACCAGTACCACTTGATTTCTTGCTCATCTTGCTGTCTAATGGGCAGACAGGGTGACCCTCATGTAGATCCCTGGCCGGGTTATTCTTCTTTCCTTGATGAGCCTTAACATGTGATCCAATAGAGTTCCAGAGAGGACTCTCAGGTAGAAGTGGGTAGGAGTTTCCACTGACAAGATGGTGTGGCTACGAAGTAAGAAAAGGTGCGGCCTCTGCCCTTCAGGAAATATTTGTAAGGTTAGAAGCTTGGGCTGTCAAGCCCGAACTGAGTTCAAACCTAGGCCTGTTTCCTCATCTATACAATGGGGGTAATAATGATAACGTTGGTCTTATGATATTGTTGTGAAAATTGAATGGGGTGATGTATGAAAAGCACTTAGTAATGTCACTGGCTCAATGAAAGTTAGTGACTGAGGTCAAGGGGGTTACCTAATAGTTGCAGAGCCAAGAGAGACACTGGTCTCTCTAATGCACCCTAATGCCAGGCTCAGGACAGTCCTGCCTTACAAGAGTGTAGTGTTTTATGATTTACAAGACCCATTCTCATGCAACATCTTTTCTAGCTTCAGAACATCTATGTGAGGCAGTGTATGATTATTGTCATTTTGTAGATGAAGAAACCAAGGCTCAGAGTTCACATAATTTGGAAGTAGTTGGGCTGGGCCTTAAATTCAATTGCCTTCAGACCTCAGGCCCTTTGCACCATACTAGGAGAGAATCGGGGAGGAGGAATATCATAGACAAAGGCAGGAGGTTGGAATGTGTGTGGCATTTAAGTCAAACAATAAGTAGTCCACTTTGGTTTTAGTGGATGTTTGTAGTGAAAAACAATATTGGAGAGGTTGATTACAGCCAGATTGTGAAGGGCTTTGAGTGCCAAACTTCTAAGTTTGGACTTCATTCTGTGAGCAATGGAGTTTCTAAGCAGGTGTGTCACCTGTAAGAAGTTAATATGGTTAATCCAGATGGGGCAGGGATTGGACACAGAATAGAAGAACAGAAGTGGGTGACGATTTACCTGTCTGCTGACTGCCTGATCATTTAATCCTGCAGAAGCCCACTTATAATTAACTTTTACTTTTGGCCTTTACTATCTTAACTCTTTCTGCCTGAGACTCTTGTCAGTGACAAGAGTTTCCTCCTTGGAGGAGAGAAGGAAGGGCAGGAAAGGAGGACATAGAAAGAGTGAGTAGTGGTATCAGTTAGGATCAAGTGTGACTATGGGTGATGGAAAACCTTCAAAATTGTGACTTAACCAAGCTAGCAGTTTATTTCTCTCTCACATAGAAAGCCCAGAAGTTGTTCGTGAAGAAGTGGCAGGGTGGCTCATTGTGTCTCTTGCACTGCTTCCTTGGAACAAGGCTTCTGTCTCCTGAACCAAGCCAGCTGCTTAAGCTTCAACCATCAAGTCCACCTTCCACCTAGCAAGAAGGATGAAGGGAACAAGAAGGGCATGACTCTTTTCTTTAAGGACACTTTCCCAAAGGCCCACTTGACCGTTCCTCTTGTATCCTATTGGTTGAAACCTAATTACATGACCAAACCTAGCTGCAAGGGAAGCTAGGAAATGTAGTCTACAATGTAGGCAGCCATGCATCCAGCTAAAAGTTAGGAGTGCCATTCCGAAGGAAGGAGGGAAAGAAGGATATTGGGGATGACATGTTAGTTTGCTTAGGCTGGAACAAAATACCACAGGTGGCTTAAATAACAGAAATTTATTTTTTCACAGTTCTGGAGGCTATAAGTCCAAGACCACGGTGCCAGCGGGTTGGTTTCTCCTGAGACCTCTCTCCTTTGCTTGCAGACAGCCACCTCCTCATTGCTTTGTCCTCACATAGTTCTCCCTTTGTGCATGCTCACCCTTGGTGTCTCTTCCTCTACTTGTAAGGACACCAGTCAGATCAGATTAGGGCCCCAACCTGACAACTTTATTTTATTTTGGTCACATCTTTAAAGACCTGATCTCCAAATATGGTTACATTATGAGATACTGGGAGTTGGGACTTCAACATGGAAATTTGCAGCAGTAGAAGGGACAACAGTTGAGTCCATAGTGAGTGACCTGTGGTCTGTGGTATGCTACTTAGGGACTATAAAAGGGAGCTTTGAGGCAGGGGTTCTCAGTAAGAGGGTGAGGGTAGACAAAAGTTTGTTTGCCCTGAAGCTGGACCTACTGGGTGGATTTGTGTGGGGGCTTCGGTTTTGCTCAGAAGCCTATTCTCTATGCACCTTGTCTCCAGTCCTGGTTGTGTACCTGGCTGTGATGTTGGGGCGTTTTGCTTGGTTCCTTCTGAGGGCTGTGAGGGAGAATCTGTTCTGTACCTCTCTCTTAGCTCCTGGTGGTTCGCTGGCAGTCTTTGCTGTTCTTTGGCTTATAGAAGTGTCACCTCGATCTCTGCTTCCATCTTCACGTGGCGTGCTCCCTGTGTGTGTGTGTGTGTGTGTGTGTCTCTCTCTCTCTACAAATTTTCCCTTTAAATAAGGACACCAGTCATATTGGATTAGGGCCCACCCTAATGACCTCATTTTGACTTAATTACCTCTGTAAAGATCCTATCTCCAAATAAGGTCACATTCTAAGGTATTGAGGGTTAGGGCTCTAACACATCTTTTGTTTGGGGAGAGGGGCACGTTTCAAGCCATAACAGCCTCTGCAAAAGCAGAGAAGGAGTCATTCCCACATCTTGGTTGGGGAATATGGAAGAATCTGAGACTACTCCCTGGTCCAGGGTTGTGAGTGATGCTGTTGCAACCCAGGACCCTGGACAGAGCTGGTCCATGCTGGGCTGGTCAGATTTGGAGTGGGCAATGGACACCAGAGTCTCTTGCAGCAAAGGCTCTCGTTACAAGAAACAAAATCCACTCAAACTAGTTCAATTAAAAGACATGTGCTGTGTTTGTGTATGGAGGAGGAAAAGTGGTACATTTTAAGGGTCAGGGGGAATGAAACAGAAATCCAGAAAACATGAGCAGCAGGTCTCTGGGAAGGCCTGAACTGAGGCAGCTCTGGAAACCTCTGGCTCTCTTCTCATGGCTTTCCAGCTTCTGTAAACATATCAGCTCTCTTCTCCTTTCTATCCTTGCCAGCTCCTAATTCCATCACTCCTTTATAACGTTGATATTCTCATAACATCATAATGGTGGCCCCAGCATGCACCTACCACAACTTTGCATGACTTTGCAGTTCAGGCAACCACTGAGTCTTCTCTCTGTATTTATTTGTTCAAGATCCTGAGAGAGAAGATCTGAGTGGACTGACTCATCTTTTTAGGAAAGGCCACTCAAGTCGGAGGTCATTACCAGCCTGAGAATGGGCCCCATTCTGATCAGGATACTGCCTCTGCATGGTCCAGTGTGCTGTGGCTATGGGTGGGGTGATGAGGCTTGCTACTCATCTAGCACGAGCAGTGAGGGGGACTCCTTTGAGTAGGAGGCATAAGTGAAACATACATCCCAAACACAGCAGGACAGAACTCTGCTACAGAGGGACTAGTTACACTGCTTTTGTTGCCAAAGGCAACATTTAAGGAGGAGGGACAGAGTGCAGGAGTCACTCATTGACTTCTTGACTCATTGATGTCTTAAATATTTGCTAGGCATTTCCTATGTGCCAGGCACTATGCTTGACACTGAGATTACTAGAATTAGGTCAATATCGTTCCTACCTTTTTAGAGCTTACATTCTCGTGTGGAAGACAAAGATCTTTGTTAACAAATCAATTATAATTACAAATTATGATATATGTTATTGTAATAAAAGAGAATTGTTCCATGAATAAGAATATTCGAGGGAGGTCTAAGATGGCCTGAGAAGACCTTTGAGGAGCAATGGGGAAAAGAATTCCAAAGGAAATTCTTGGAGAGATCTTAATACATGTATCTTTGCTATGGAGCCAACTATATCTTTGGACTGGTCCCCAGAAATTTGTCTGGTGCAACAAAAACACATGGATTGGAAATCTAATTCCTTTCTACAAGCAATTCTTAGGTGCCTGGGTCTCCTGCTTTCTGATGCTTCAGCAACTTGATATTCTTTAGGAGTGCCTGCTGGGCTGGCTATTTGAGTCCACGTAAGGAGATTGTCCTAATCCCTAGGCTTATGGGAACCTCATTAGTTAGTGGCCATCTTGCCCCCAAAGATAATGTTTGTGTTTGAATGATCCTTGACAGACTGTTTGCTAAGCTCTGCTTCCTCCTGAGATCAGCATCCTTGTACTGCTGCTGTATTTTGAGACGGGCTTTGTAGTCACTATAATATTCTGCTAATTTCTGGACCACTGGACTTTTTTTTTTTTTTTTAAAGCTTAATTTAATAGTCAATCACACATGGGGGCCACAGTCTGTATTCTGTAGCATATGTTCTGCAAATGGGAAATGGTAATGCTTATCACCACCCAACTCCAGAGGAATCTGGGTAGAGACACCAAAAATCTTCCCATTACTAGGTATTTTCTCCTTTCTTCTCACTTCCTTTAATTGGTGTGAGTTGAAAAGCGATCAAGCTGAGTTTATGAGCCTCTTAAGTCTTACTTGGTTTTTAGTTCTCCTTGGAGAAAGTCATCCCTTGCCCCTCTGATCCCACTAGGACACTTTCAGCTTCTGCATTGGTTTAAAGCTACAGTCACAGAAGCTGGGGCTGGAGGGGGATATGACTGACAATGTGGGCAGCTTTCCATACCTCTCTCCAAAGATTGCTTCAGGACACTCAGAGTTCCCCTGACAACACATGATCCCTTGGGTCAAAGCCTAAACTAGGATGGTGGAAGGAGACCTAGGTGGACAATGTGACATGCATAGATACTCCAGGATCCAACACAGGGTCTGAACAGAGCAGATGCTGAGCAGGCAAGTGTTGGGCTGGATTAAGTGGTGGCAATGCCAGGCCTGAGGCAGCATGACTGGCATGTTGGGCTGTGGAGAGGGGCACAATGGGTGCCAGCTGAACCGTGAAGGTTTGTCTGGGAAGTAGGATTTTGCTGCTTGCCTCACTGGTGGTGGCAGTAAGGGAGTTGCCTCAGGAAAGAGTGTTCCAGGTAGAACAAACAGCCAATGCAAAGGTCCTGAGGAGGAAGGCTCTCTGATGTGTGGGAAGCCAGTATGTCTGGAGGAGAGTAAGCAAGGGGCAGAACAGTGGGGAATGAATTCTGAGGGGAGGTTGTATTGAGTAGTGTCTGGTATGTGTTGTAAGGACTTTGACTTTGGATGGGAGAGGGTGGGGCATTGCAGGATTTTGAGCAGAGTTGTAGAAGGATCTATCTTGTTTTAGAAGGATCATTCTAGCAGTTTTATGGTGAATAGAGAGAGGGAAATTAAATGTGGGAGCAGGGAGGCCAGTAAAGCAGCTGCTACAGTAATCCAAGCAAGAGATGGTGGTGGCTTATAGCAGGGGGCTGGCAGTGGAGGAGGTGAGATATGCTTAGATTCTGCATGTGTGTGTTGTAAGTGGAGCAAACGGACTTTTCCTCATGGATTGGATGTAAGTAGAAGAGAGAGAGGAGTCAAGGGTGACTCCAAGGTTTTTGGTCTGAGCAGCTGGAAGAATGGAATTGCATTCAGTACTTCCTTCATGAAACTCTTGATCTATGTTGTCATCCACGTTGTCATAAATAATAACATTACCTCATTGCATGGCACATGTACAAAGCATTGTGGTATCATGTTCAACCCTCACAGCCACCTGAAGAGGTGGTACTTTTATCTTCACTTCATAGGTGAGGAAACTGAGGAACAGAGAGCTTCAAGGTCCCCTGGAATGCAACCTCTTTCAGGCACTTTTCTTACATCTCATCCCTGGAAGAAACCTCTTCTATTTTATTGAAGTCCTCATTTTTCACCTTGTTTTTTGGTTACTTAACCACATATCATCTCTCCCATTGGGTGGCATATTGTCTGAGGGCAGAGCTCTACTGGGGCTCAACTTTGAGTCCATCCAGCTCCAAGGAACTAGCAAGAATATGGTAGGTTAGAGAGGCTAATTATTCTTGTAACATGGGACCCCTTGGGAATTCAATGGAAGCTATAAACCCTCTTCCGACAAAAATGTGCACGTGTGCACTTTTGCCTTACAATTTCATTAAGGCCCATTCATGGAAGCCAGTTAAGGACCCGGGAAGAAAGTATTCAGTAACTATTTAGTAAACCAATACAATAGATGCAGCCAAGGCATTCTGCCCAAGATGTGAATTCTTGCAGATGGGAGCTTCCAAGAATAAGAAAACTATTTTTATAGTCTGTTCAGATCAATAATCAATCAAAATCGGTTAAGTTCAATAAGCCTGTGTTAAATGATAGTCCTGAGCTGGGTTTTAGGGCCCAGAGCTGAAAAAAGTACAGTCTCTGCTCTCGGGAAGGTTATAATCCAATAGTAATCTCTTTCTTCTTTTTGCTTGAGGCAGAGAAGAACACTAGTATTAGTACTAATGCCCCCATTTCACAGGTCAGGAATGGGTACACCCTTTGCTTCATGTTACTATGGCTCCTGCCATCACCCCATCATGTTTCATTGTAGCCTCATGTAGAATTATCTGGCTCCTCTATGGAATGTAAACTCCTTGACAGCAAAACCATGTTTCTTGCTCTTCTCCAGCACAGAGTGCCTGGCATGGGGCAGGTGCTCAATTAGTAGTTGTTGATTAGATGGATGGATTAATGGGTGGATGGATAAGTGGATGGATGGATGAGTGGATGGATGGATGGATGAATGGGTGGGTGGTTGGATGAGTAGATGGATGGATGGATGGATGGATGGATGGGTTAAGGAAGGATGGACAAGTAGGTAAATGGATGGAGCGGGGACAGGGGCTAGAGGTTTTTCACTTTCTGTTGGCCTCCTAAGGTTCAGATAGACTGAGTGGCCCCTTCTTGCCTGCCTCACCCCTACCCCCTTCCCTGTCAGGTGGCTAGGTCTTGTGAGAGCAGAACAGCAGTGAATGGGGTGTTCTTGAACTCTTCTCCAAACACCTGGACCCCTGTAGTTGGCCACTGCACCAACTTCCATAGTTCTCACCCTGGGACTCCATTCAGATGGCCTTGCTATCTCTCACTGGGACTGTGCACAGTCAAGCTAATTTCCCCTCCCTCCTCCCTGACCTTACTGCCTTGCCTCCCCACCCACCTCCTCAGGGGCTCTCACTCCAATTCTTCCCCTTGCCCTCCGTCTGCCCCTCCCTCTCCCTCCAGTCTCACTTCCTTCATGGGGCCTTTCTTGATCTCTCTCCTCTGAGAGAGCCTACAGCTGCTGTGGCCCACAGCTTAGCCCTTTGTTTTTAAGACAGCTTCTTGTTTCTTCTGCGTTCATTTTGTCTCTCCAACTAGATTGTACAAAAGCTCCAGGAGAGCAGGAGCCATCCCTTCTTACTCCACTTTTCTAACCTTTTGCAGGATCCAGCAGAGGGCCAGACACACCCTGAATTGCAGGGCCAGGGGCTGAGAAATCAGCTCTTGATTTCATCATAAAACCTCTATTCCAACTCCAGTGTGTGAGTGTGTGAATGTAGGAGAGTGTGAGAATGTGTGTACTTGAATGTGTTTGTGTGTATGTCTATAGGAGTACTGGAAAGGAGACTGAATCCCAGTGTGATATTTTAGAGTAGAACTTATCAACCTTGACACTATTGACATTTGGGACCAGCTAATTCTTTGTTATGGATCTGTCCTGTGCCTTATAGGATGTTTAGCAGCATTCTTGACCTCTACCAGCTAGATGCTAGGAGCTCCTCCACTACCACCCCACTGCCGCAGCACTGCCTGCCCCCCGCCAGTGACAAGAGAAATGTTCCCTTGGGGACGATATTGTCCCAAGTTTAGAATCACTGTTTCAGTGAAATCATGAGAATTCCAACTTTCCTCTTGTTGGCCAGGAATGTGCTTTGGCTCAAGAAAAACTGAGCACAATGATATACAACCTGTAAGGTTATTATGAGAATCCAGTAGGGGTCCTAAAGTACCTAGCGAGAGCAGGTGCTAGATACACATTCATTAGTGAGAAGCAGTATGACACAATGGTTGAGGGTGTAGGTTCTGGAGCCAGCTTGCCTAGGCTGAAATCCTGGCTCAGCTCCTTCCTAGCTGTGTCACCCTGGGCTATTCACTTGATCTTACACTACCTCAGTTTCCTCATCTATAAAATAGAGATGATAATAATTGTAACCGCCATAAGAATTGTGGCAAGGATTAAATAGGTGACTGTGGGTAAAGCCCTTGGAGTAGTGTCTGGCACATGGAAAGTGTTCAGTAGAGGTTGTAATTCCTCTGTCCTCTCCTCGGTGGAGGAATACCTCCTCCTCCTTGGTTCCCTCTGGCTGTGATTCTCTTATCTCGTTCATTGCTGACTTGCACTGAGTTTGAACTCTGGCCTCGAAGCAGCTTCAAGCTTGAAACTCTGGCCTTGCAAGCTTGAAGCTTGAAGGGTCATTGCATTTGCCTTCCCTGATGCAATGGCAGGACGTTGCCTCCCTGCTAAGGCTGTCAAAACCTTGCCCAGACTTCAGGCAAACTGCCTGTGCATTTCAATGAGTGTGTTTCACTTGAATCCAAAGTGGACCTGTTGGCTAGTTCTGTTTCCCCATGGAGTGGAGATCCTCCAAAGCCTAGCTCAGGGACTAGAGAAGTGAGCTTCAGGCAATTACATTCTTTTTCTCCATTATTATTTTTGTTCCTCTTATACGGCTACTTGTCCAAACTCTATTAACACTTGGTGTTCACTGAAGCTTTTGTTTTCAAACATGTCAGCAAATGGCAGGGTCCCAGATGAGGTATGAATCCATCCTGAAGGGTCACAGGGCACTCAATTGCTGTAATCAAAATTGGCAGCCAAGCTGGGTCAGCATCTCTTGAAGTAGTCTTAAGAAATGCAAGAAAGAACTTAGCCAGAACAAGGGGCACATCTGCCCTTCATGGTCATGTTCCTTCAGTTCAACAAGTGTTTATTAAAGCTCAGTGAATATTGATTGAACTTCTGCTGTGGGCCAGGTGCTGTTCTCAGCACTGAAAATTCAGTGGTCAACAAGCCAGACTTAGTCTCTACCCTCTCTGAGGCTGGAGGGAAAGACAGGAAATGAACAAACACACTATATACATGTATACATATCTACATACATATAGTATACACACACACGCACACACACACACACACACAACATAAATTATGACATCAGCAGTGGGTTGAGCAGGGAAGCCAGGATTTTAGACTCCGATCTGGGTTTGAATCCACTTTATACCCCTTTCTAGCTATGTGGCCATGGGGATGTTCCTTAATCTCTCTTTGAGTTTCTTATGTTGCATGGAGGGTAATACCTTAGAAGGGTACACTAAAAGCTTAAATAGGCTGATACAAGTAAAATGTTAGGGATTTTGTTTGTCTTATCTATCACTGCAACTCCAGTACTCAGAACAGTACCTGGACACAGTAGGTGCTCAAATGAATATCTGTTGAAAAATCATCTGTGCTTGGTACATAGTATGTGCTCAATAAATGTTTACCATTTTTTTTTTTGGAAAGCAGTGTGTGCAGTGGTTAGAATCTAGACTTTATCTATCTATCTATCAATCAACTAACTAATTAGGTGGATAAGTTATTTTTCTTCTCTGTGCCTCAGTTTCCTCATCTATAAATCCAAGAAAAACATTGTACTTATCTCTTAACGTTACACAAAGCACAGAGACCCCACCCTAGTTGTGTCTGTGAGCTATGTGCTATAACAATGGTATTTACTTTTTCCTATTTCTCTCAATTTGGGCTCCTGATGAGCAAGGTACTTCAATATGTTAAGTAGAATTAGTGGCTGGTCAGTGGATTCGATTTCCAGGGTTGTTGGAAGTCCCACCTATCTCAAAGTGGCTGCTCCCTCTGTCTTGCCAACCTGGGCTTTCCAACATGAGAGTCTTCATTGGGTTCAATGACTCCAGGTGGCCCTGGTACTTGAAACACCCCTTTGATCTTGGGCCATAAGAATTTTGGTTTGGATGGGCTTGTTAGTAACCAGCTGCAACCTTGGTTCCTGAGTATAGTATTTTGATACAGGGAGAGGTCAAATCCTCCATGGGGAAGTATCGATATTCTCCACTGCATGGAGACCTCATATGGAAGGGGAAGCTGGAATGGGAATCTGTGGGAATCCTTTCCTTACTGGTTTATCTTCGGTGGGCAGGTGTGGTCTGGGCAGGGCAGCCTATGATTTCAGCAATTTTTACTTGTTCTCTGTCTTATGTCTTCCTTATGTTTTTCTAACCTTTCCATCCCTCACTCAGAAGTTGAGAGTGGCTAGGCCTACAGGGAATGGGGAAGAAGATGACCTGTTCTTACACTGGCCGGAAACAACTCAAGTGAGGATTGTAGATAAGCAATCAAACTTCAGCAGAGTGGCATTCTGGTTCAAAGTTTCCTGTTAGTCATTTAGAAAACTTAACAGAATTGGGTATTGGTATGCAAAGCCACTTCCTTTGTCAGTAATGTGTGCTTTTCCCCAAATGGAGCCTTGAGAACAGAGGCCCTTATGCAAAGACAGATGTACGTGTATAAATTAAATAGCAATACCAGTTACTTTCATTTTCATACTATGTGAGTCCTTGGAATGAATACAGACCTTCCTGTTGAATACCAAGTTTCAAGATCTGTCTAACACATCTTTTTAAGCTGATCTACTGGAACGTTCTCACGTGACAGAGCTGGGCAGAGGGTGAGAAGGAGATTCCTAAGGAAGAAGGAGAGGAGACAGTCAGGGAGCAAAACACAGTCTTGCCCTGCCCTCCAAATATCTGATTGATAAACCTAATTTGCTAGTGTTGCAGAAGCAAACACATATTATGCATGGTTTTCTTCTGTTAGAAACCTCAGTTGCTTCTGGGGCCCTACCCAGCTTTGTGGCAGGTATGTCCGTCCTCAGCCAGATCTCTGGGGCTGGAGGGAGCAGGAAGTGGAAAGTCTGCAGAGTAAGGGCACCAGCGAGCTGGAGCGTGTCCAAACACTGGCAGCCTGTGTGGGGACAGGGTTTGAAATCAGCCCAACTGTGGAGGGAATGAAGAAACAGGCCATGTTTATGTAGGAGAAGAGAATTCTGAGCCCCCTGAGGGCCCTCTCAAGGTTTGCTTTTGGACAAAGGATTAATTTTATTCAGTGTTGACTGACAGTGCCATTGGTTGCACACTGCAGAGAAGCAGATTTAAAGGTGACATAAAGAAGAGCTCTGAAGGAGTTCTGAATGGATTACTTTAGGAGGTGTTATAATGCTAATAAGGAGAAAAGTGACTACCACTTATTCAGACAGAGTCAAGCCCTTTCTGTGCATTAATCTCAGCTGAGCTTCCTAGGAACCCGGCAAGGTAGGGACCATGGTTCCCCCGTTGGGGAAGCAGAGGCTCAGGGGGATGAAGTTGCTGCTCAAACAAGCTGCCACTGACTCCTACAGTGCCTTTGTGTGGTTTAGAAAAAGACACCCCTCCCCTGGTGGACACAGTGTCTGGGTAGGGCACAGGCCTTGGCAAGTAGATCACAGGTTGGGTGCCAGCTCTTGCTGTATTCTTGGCTGGGTGGCCTGGTGCAGGACAAAGCCTGCACAATCGCACGCTGTGGCCATGGACACGCTGAGGCCAGAGCTGGTAAAGGACAGAACTGGGCTCAAGAGCCACATCTGTCTGACTCCAGAGACACTGGCTCTTGATTCCCAAGCTGTATTGTCTCTCAGGATTGAGACTTTCCATCCCTTTGGATGCCCACAAAGGCTAGTTGGTCCGTTGGTGAAGGGGCTGATTTGTATAGGTCTTTGGGCTAAATAGCCTGCAAGTTTCCTCCTTTTCCCTCAGAGAATGCAGCTCAGAGAATGTGGCAAGACTGAAACATGAAGCAGGGTCTAACCCTGAGCACCTGCCATCCAGATGTTGTGGGGAGGCAATGGGTGCAGAGAATGAGCAAGGCACAGGGCTGGGTTTGAGTCCTTGCTCTGTGATTTACCACCAGGCGAGCGAGGGGGCATCTTGGGTAAGCCACTCAAACCTCTGAACCTCAGTTTCCTCATCTGCAAAATGGGGATAGTTTCTACCTCGTGCAGTAGTTGTGATGATAACCTGAAAGGGCAGTTGAGAATATGCTTTTCTGTGACACAGCGAAGCAGCATTATCAATGTCTCTTGTTTGTGTTTGAGGAGGGTTTTGATCTCATTTCTTCTCTAGGCCTCTTCGCTGACGTGATCACTGCTTTCACTGCATCCACGTTTTAGTAGGTTGTGTTTTCATTTCCATTTGTCTCAAAATATTTTCTAATTTCCCTTGTGGGTTCTTCTTTGACCCATTTGTTATTTAAGAGCATGTTGTTTAATTTACACATATTTGTGAATTTTCCAGTTTTCTTTCTGTTGTTCATTTCTGGCTTCATTCCTTTGTATTGGAAAAGATGCTTTGTGTGATCTCAATCTCTTTTTAATTTATTGAGACTTGTTTGTGGCCTAATATATGGACCATTCTGGAGGTTGTTCTATGCGCACTTGAGAAGATGTGTGTTCTGCTGTCGTAAGGCAGAGTGTTCTGTATATGCCTGTTAACTCTGATTGTTTACAGTGCTGTGTGTCCTCCACTTCCTTATTGATTTTATGCCTGGTTGTTCTATCCATTATTGATAGTAGGGTATTGAAGTCCTCAATTATTACTGTAGAACTATCTATTTCTCCTTTTAATTGTGTCACTGTTTGCTTCATATATTTTGGTGTTCTGTTATTAGGTGTATATTTGTTTATAATTGCTATATTTTCTTGGTGTATCCACTCTTGCCAATAAATAATGTCCTTCTTCACTCTTGTAACAACTTTTGACTTAAAGTCTATTTTGTCTTATATTAGTACACCCACCACAGCCCTCTTTTTGTTACTATGTATGCGGAACATTTTTTTTCCCATTATTTCACTTTGAACCTATTTGTGTCTTTAGATTTAAAGTGAATCTCTTGACAACACGTAGTTGGATCATGGTGGGTAATTTTTTTTTAATCCTTTCTGTCAGTCTCCACCTTTTGGCAGGAGGGTTTAATCCATTTACATTTAAAGTAAATACTCATAAGAAAGGACTTACTTCTTCCGTTTTGCTATTTTCTATATATCTTACATCTTTTTTTATTCCTAAATTCTTCATTACTACTTTCTTTTGTGTTTAACTGATTTTTTTCTAATTTACTATTTTGATTCCCTTCTCATTTACTTTTCTCTATGTTTTTTAGTTATTTTCTTGATGGTTAACCTGGGGCTTACAAATAATACCTTACATTTATAACAATATAGTTTGAGTTAATACCAACCTAGCTTCAATTTTATACAAAATCTCTGTTTCTGTACAAGTCTGTCTTTCTCCTTTTGTGTTGTTACTGTCACACATTACATCTTTTTACATTGTGTGCCCATTATCATAGATATATAATTATTGTTTCATGCATTTGTCTTTCCAATTGTCTATTAGTGATGAACTCCCTATTTTTCTCTCTTAATGTCTCCTTCATTTTTGAAGGATCATTTTGTGAAACATGGAATTCTTTGTTGAGACTTATTTTTCTTTCAGCATTTTAAATATGTCATCCCACTGCCTTCTAGACTGTGGTTTCTGAAGAGAAATCATGCATTAATCTTATTGAGGATACTTTGTACATGATGAGTGCTTCCCTCTTGCTGTTTTTAAGACTCTCTTTTCGTCTTTGGTTTTTGACAATTTAGCTGTTATGTCTTGGTGGGGGATCTCTCTGAGTTTATTCTGCTTAGATTTCATTGAGCTTCTCGGGCGTGTAGATTTATGTCTTCCATCAGATGGCAGTTTCTGGCCGTTATTTCTTCAAATATTCTTTCTACCCCTTTCTCACTCTTTCCTCTCATTATGGAACTCCCATTATGTGAATGATGGTATGCTTGATAATGTCCCACAGGTTTCTTAGGCTCTGTTAATTTTTCTTCATTCTTTTTTCTTTCTACTTTTCGGTCTGGCTAATCTCAACTGACCTATTTTCAAAGTCATTGATTCTTTCTTCTGCCTGCTCAGATCTGTTGTTGAACCTCTGTAAGGAATTTTTCACATTCGTTATTGTACTTTTCAGCTTCAGAATTTCTACTTGATTCCTTTTTATAATTTCTATCTCTTTCATGAGATTTTCTATTTTCTGGGACATTATTCTCCTGGTTTCCTTTTGTTCTTTGTCAATAGTTTTCTTTAACTATTTGAACATATTTAAGATAATTGATTTAAAGTATTTGTTTTGTAAGTCTAATGTCTATCCTTCTTCAGGGACAGTTTTTATTAATTTCTTCTTCTTTTTTGTTTTTTCCTCTGAATAGGCCATACTTTCTTGTTTATTTACATGACTCATAATTTTGTGTTCAAAACTGGAGATCTTGAATATTTTAATGTGCAAACTCAGGTGTCAGATTCTCCCTTCTTGCCAGGGTTTGTTGTCACTGCTTGATATAGGCTGTAGTAGTTTATTTTAGAGACTTTTCTAAAGTATTTTTGTGAAGACTATATTATTTGTTGCATGTGGTCACTGAAGTCTATAAATGTCTGGAATTGAAAGAAAAAAATCTGGTCTTTATGACTGGGCTCTGTGTGTGTGTGTTGGGGCATACCTTCAATGCTTAACCAGGCAATTTACAACTCTGCCTTATCCTGCATTTCCTGCCTGCATGGAGCTTGAAGGTCAACTAAAGTTGAGAGCTTAGAGCTTTCTCACATCCTTTCTCAGCATCTGCCCAACCTGTGCATGGCCTTCTAGATCCCTTGGTATTGTGAGTATTCTTCAAAGCTCTTATTCTCGAAAACGTTTCACTCCTCAGCCTTTCCTCCCAGGCTTATTGGTGTGATTATTGTTTGCTGCAACTTATATTCTTTGCCCCATGTGGGAGCATATAGTTCTTTTGCCTTTATTTATTATTATTATTATTTTTTTTTTCTGAGGAAGATTCACCCTGAGCTAACATCTGTACCAATCTTTCTCTATTTTGTATGGGTCACTGCCACAGCATGGCTTGATGAACAGCGTGTAGGTCTACACCTAGGATCTGAACCTGCAAACCTGGGCTGCCAAAGTGGAGCACACTGAACTCAACCACTACACCACAGAGCCTGCCCCTCTTTTGCCTTTAAATGTTTTTGACAAATACCATTTGCATAGCAGCTTCTCTGCTCTAAGAACATCCCAAGCCAGGTAAATAAAGGCAAGCTCATGGTTTTAGTTCTTTAGAGAGGCCAAAGACAGGTCAAAATAGTCAACTACATTTTGGTGGGACAAGTTCCACTCTGCTCCCTCCAGCCCCAGGAATCCACACTGGACATGGAATACCATCTTTAAGACTGCAACTGAGTTGAAGAGTAGAGGATGGCACAAAGATAAATTAAACATGCCACAAAGCTTTACCAGGTTTCAGTTACCTTTTTCTTGATTAAGCATTTGCTTGCTTCCTGTAAACTTTTGAATATTTCCCCGAGTTCTGATAAAGTTGATTCTGACAGTTTTTGCCAGATTTTTTATTGCTGCTTTGGAGGGACAAGCACTCCACCATTTTTGCTGATGCCACCCTAAGAAGGAGTTTTGAGTGGATTTTGTTTTGTTGACATGAGGAAACTGAGGACAAAAGGGAGCAGGAATAAACTGACTCAATGGTAGGACTACCAGGAGGACTCAGGATTCCTCTCATTTAGTTCAGTCTGCCTTCTGCTCTTTTTGATCACATGGATATCAGCAGTGAGTCTCTACTTGGTTCACAGACCACTGGGATTAGAGAGACAAAGTAACCACCTCCTCATGGGCTCTTGCACATCCACTCTGCCTCCCTCCATCCACTCTCCACACAGCGGCCAGAGCAATTGAAAGCATAATGGATTTACATCACTCCTCTGCTTAACACCCTTCAGCCTTCCATCCACTGGAGTATGTGTAAGCAAAGAGGGTCTAACCATATAATGGAATATTATTCAAAACCACAGAAAGGAATGAAATACTGACAGATGCTACTGTCACGTAGCATGGATGAATCTTAAAAATATTGTGCTAAGTGAAAGGCGCCAGTCACAAAAGACCACATATTGTATGATTGTATTTATATGAAATGTCCAGAATAGGCAAATCTACAGAGACAGACAGTGGATTAGTAGCCACTTGGGACTTGTGGGACTTTTTGAGGTGACAAGAATGTTCTAAAATTAATCATGGTGATGGTTGTACAACTCTGTGAATAAATCACTGAATTATGTACTTTAAATAGGCAAATTTTATCTCAATAAAGCTATTACCAAATAAATAAATAAAATCCTCCAGCTTCCCGTTCTCTTGGAATAAAGTCTAAACTCATCATGAGGCCCCGCATGACCTGGTCCCTGCCTCTCCATCCTCATCTTGTGTCACTCCCTCCTCTCTTATCATACTCCATCCATGGCAGTTTCCTTTATGCTTTCTGAATATGCCAAGTGTCTTCCTTTCTCAGGGCCTTTGCACCTGTTATGCTCTCTTCCTGAAATGCCCTTCCTCTTGCTGTCCCCATTGCTGATTTGTTCAAATCCTTCATATATTGGCTCAGGGAGGCCTTTCCTAACTACTCCAACAAAAGCTGATGGCCTCTGTTATTCTCTACCAGACCCTATTTATTTCCTCTGTCACATGTATCATACTTTGTAACCTTGTATTTATTTGTATGTTCACAAAAAGAGCAAGATCAGTGCCTAGTGGGTGCCTGGCACATCAGAGGACTTACTGAATATCTGCCACATGAATGAATGATGACAACCTTGTAGGATCATACTGTCCATCCTCCTGAGGGTCTTTCCTTAAATCAAACCACACACAGTGTCCTTTTCTGTCCTTGAAGACATCCCAAGCTGGTGGTTGCATTTCAGCCCTTGGAAACAGACTTCATCCTTAATCTAGGTTAGCAGTGTGTTCTGGTCCTCACTTAGCAAGTGACGCTGAGCAGGACCTGAGCACTGCAATGGTATGATGTGATCACATGTTCCAAGGGATTAGCAGAGGCTCTGACAGTACAGACGGGACTCTGGGCATGCTCATAGCCAACTAATTCTCCCCAGGAACTGACAGTGTCAATGGCAAGGCAGAGTACACCATTGCATGGTAACTACTCATGTGAGTCTTGCCAACCCTTGGGAAATGGAGGGTTAGTGTGGCCTGGAGAAGCCAGGGAGGACCTCTTGGAAGAAGTAGGACTCTGGCCTGAAGGATTTGCTTTGATGAAGGCCAAGGAATAGGCATCTTTAGTTAGAGGAATAAAAGTTGGTTAGAGCTGGGTAGAAGAAAGATATAGCTTCCTTAGATGATCAAGGTTTTATGGCCTTTGTGTAGTGAAGAGACTGGCATTTTAGGCTGTCACCAGGATGGAGTAATTGGGGAGCAGCAAGTAGACCATCATAGCAGTTGAAAATATGGAGGTTAGATACTGATTTTCCCATCACTTCCTAACCTAATGACTTTGGCCAAATTGTTTAACCACTCAGCACCTCCGTTTCCTCATCTGTAAATGGGATCACAGTTTATAACTCACAGGGTTGATGTGAGAGTGGAATGAGAAGATTCACTGAGCACATGTCTGGTGCACAGTAAGGAATCTACCCATGGTAGATGATACAAACACCCTTTTTGTCACTCAGACTGGAGTGCAGAACCTGTGCTAGGGAGAGGTCAAGTTAAGTTTATGAGTGGAGGCCTTCAGGAGCCAGGCTGGGCCTGCGTTGACTCCTGTAATAGTTTCTCCACTGGTTTTGTTTAGCTCCTGTGGGCTGCATGGCTGTCAGATAAGCTGAAGGCAGGGAGAGCAGGAAGGAGCAGGATTCTTGGTATCCAGAGGTCTCATCAGGCTGCCTCTCTCTTCCATTTCACAGCCATATACAACTTCCAAGGGAGTGGAACCCTCCAGCTCTCCCTGCAGATTGGTGATGTGGTACGAATACAGGAGACCTGCGGAGGTGAGTCACTGGCCCAGGTGACCTTCGGATGCCAGGATCCTTGGCTGATGGTGTTGGGATGCCCCCAGTACAGACCCAGCACTTCCAGCCTTCTCTCAGAGCCTGCAGCTGTGTGTGGTCTGTTTAAATACATTTTGCTAATGTTAGTAATTAGAATTTACTGAAAATAATGCCTTGTCATTTTAGGAATTTATGCTTAGTCACAAAAGCCTGACAGTATCGTTTGATGTTCATTGTGCTGTCCATTTGCCACAGCCGTGGGGCTGTGTGGGCTTGTGACACCTTCTGGCTATACTTCTTTATTAGTATCACTATCATTATAAAGGAAAATAAGCATTATTAGGGTTTTAGAAGGCCCATTAAATTATACCCCTGATTCCAGGAGGACTGCTGTACACAACCATGTGGTTTGGGCACTGCGCCTGCTCCAGGGAGCACTGCTCATTCCCTTCATCAAGCTGGGAGCCCTGTCCTGGGCAGAGTGACATCTCTTTCTTCCCAAAGAGGTGCCATCCTCTTGTGAAGCCAAGTGTCTATTGGGCTGTGTTCACTCATGGTGGTGGTGGAGGTTGCGGGTGCTTGTTAAAATTTACACAAAGGCTAATGGGCTTGTACTCATGAGTCAGACCATTAGAAATGAATATATCACCTATGTCACTGATAAAATTGATACTGTGAGTGTGGCTTGGGTAAAGAGCCAAATGAGCTTGCTGCGGCCACAGTCAGGCAGGTCCTCCCAGCCCTTACTGGCACAGCTGGACCACCACAGTTCTCTCCCTGCCTGGGTCTGCCTGTAATCCTGCTGCAAGGAGGGCATAGAGTGTGTCCTTCTTGTGGCCTGGCAGAGCAAGGAGAAAGAAGAGCAGAGTGGGCTGAGCACCCAGACCTTGTCCCTCCCTGCCCCAGCTAATCCCTCAGGTGAGGCCCTCCTCCTGCCCAAGGATGGGAGTGAGGGGCAGGCAGGAGGCAGGGGTTCGTTTGTTAAGAGGACCCCTCAAGGGCAAACAGCCAGCCAGAGTAGAGGAGGTTCCCTATGGAAATAGCCATCTTTCGCGGTCACTGTGCTAAGTTCTGTCTAACATGTTTGTCTAGTCACTCCTCACAGCAACCCGCAGGACAGGGAGTACCTTCAGCACTGGATTAGCTGTAGGTAACTTCTAGGGCAATTCTGCAGATGGGTGTAGGGGTGCACATGCACACACACAGAGACATGTATACACACAGACGCACACACATAGACACACGGACACACATACACACAAACCAAAAAGCACACAAACAGAGTATCTTTTTTGGGGGGAAAGAATTTGATGTTTGATATTTCAAAACAGCTTTAAAGGAGGGATCATGGGGGAAATGAGAACTTTGTTCCCCTTCCTTACATTAATTTTATGCTTTAGTATTATTGTTATTGTAGGTTGTAGGTGAGGGGATACCAGGCACTTTCCAGTGTCCAGGCCTCTGGAGACCCCAGTCTGGCCTTTTACACACAGGGTGAATGAGACTGGGGGAGGGGAGGTGTGATTCCACACACCCTGCCCCCTTCCCGCAGTGCAACCCTCTCTTTTACGAATCTAGTTCTACCCCGTGGCAGATAAGCAGACTCTAGGTGTCCACCAAGGGCAAAGAATGAAAATAAAAACAGCAAGACAACTCTCCT
Organism: Equus quagga; assembly: GCF_021613505.1. NCBI lineage: Eukaryota > Metazoa > Chordata > Mammalia > Perissodactyla > Equidae > Equus > Equus quagga. The sequence goes on along the minus strand of NC_060273.1, from coordinate 53,559,090 downwards.
CGGTGTCTCTTATGTGCTACTGAATGCTAATCCTGAGAAACAGGCCCGCACCTCACGTTTTCAGTGAGGAACCAAGGCTCAGGGAGGAGAAATGACTCACCTAGGGTCACACGGGGAGCCCATGGCCGTGCTCTCCACCCCATGCCCGCAAGCCTGCACTCTTTCCTCCATAGTAATTATTTTCCGTGTCCTACATTTTGAAATTCAGATGAGTATTTTCCTCTTCTTTTCATGCAATTTATCTGGAGAAAGAGCTTGAGGGGTAATCCGGCCAAACAGGTTACATATTGTCAGAGCCCGCCATTGCTTTCCCTGACCTGGAGCCCGACCTTTAGAAGGGCTACACTTGCTCACCCAAGCCACCTTTATTTGTCTTTGGGGTTAGTGTCCTTGCTTCTAACCTCTTTGGTTCTGGTTTTCCATTTTTAATTCTATTTTATTAATCTTATTTTAATGTATCCTTCTAATAACCAGCTATAATACCTTTCTAGAAAGAGGTGAGCTTATTAATTTAGTAAGTGATTGCCAATTTATGAATACTTTGAAAATACAGTGTTCAGAAGTCTACTGGAATGATTCTGGATATCTGAGGAATTGGTCTGTGAATTATTAGGATCTATCCTGTGTACACTCATACCAATAGAGAGTTTTCGAACTGGAATGTCTGGGATCCTAAGGTTTCCTTGAGGGCCTTGGACAGCTAAGTGCTCTGAGATCACCCTGGTGTTGTGTTCTTTGCAGATGAGAATTCTGCCTATGATTCTGATTGGAAAACAGTTCCTCTGCAAATATGAGAAAAGTGCAAACCACAGCGTTGGTCAAAAATAAGTCAAAATGATAGAGTAGAAAGAACTTGGGTGTGCCCGTGAAACCTTCTTGTAGAAACCTACTTGAAAAATAAAATCCTGCTAATTGAGAGATGAATCAAAATTTAAAGGGGCCAGCCTCGTGGCTGAGTGGTTAAGTTGGTGTGCTCTGCTTCAGCAGCCCAGGGTTTCACGGGTTCAGATCCTAGGCGGGCACCTAGCACCGCTCATCAAGCCATGCTGAGGTGGTGTCCTACATAGCAGAGCCAGAAGCACCTACAACTAGAATATACAACTACGTACTGGAGAGCTTTGGGGAGAAGAAGGAAAAAAAGGAGCTTGGCAACAGATGTTAGCTCAGGTGCCAATCTTTGAAAAAAAAATTTTAAATATAGAAATTAAAAAGCTGCAATAAAAGAAAATAGTAGTGAGCATTGAGTCCAAATGAATTGATTTATAAAAATTACTATTAAAAGTTCTAATATTTATGGCTACTAATAGAATTAGTTTATTTCCACTAATAAAAAGAATGTTATTGTTAGGAAACTGGAGAATGTAAAAAAACTGATAAAACTGAGAAGTGGGGAGGCGAATAGAAGAGATCAGATTAACTCTATGATATCACTTTCATAGCAGAGTTGGTCAATGATAACTAGAAATGAAACACCTAATTAAAGAAACCATAACTACTAATCTTTTAATACTTTTCATAGCTACTTTCATTTTAGGAGAGTTTTTAGGAAATCTTTTTTGTGAAGAAGAAACACTTAATTGAAGTTTCAACATTTCCTTCAATTTCACTTGACCTCTTTTTCTTCTGTTAAATACAAATACGATTGTTTGAGATGTGAGATTTTTATTTACATAGCGTCTTTACTACATGCTGATTTTTATGAAAGTATTTAAAAGATCGCATTTTATCTATTTATCCATCTGTCATTCTATGTGTAAAAATATAAATGAAAAATGGACTGGAATGATGTTAATAGTGTTTTTTTTTTTCCTGGGTAATAGTATTCAGGATGATTCTTTAGCTTTTAGAATTGTACTTTTCTACTTAGTTGAAATTCTTTATAACAGCACAAATCAATTTTAGACAAAAATAATATAGTCTTGAAGATTCAAAGTATGTTTCCCAGATATTAGCAATAATTAATTCTAAGTGGTAGGAATGTGAGTAATTGTTATTTTATTCTTTGTGCTTTTCAATTGTTTTTAAATTTCCCCTCCCCCCCCCCCCAAAAAAAAGTGGAAAGGAAAGAGCACGGGCTTTTGAATCAGAAAGTTGTTCTCTTCTCCACTACCCACCAGCTGAGTGACCTTGGGTAGGTAGGCTTGTTTTCTCGTCTGTGAAATAGGTTCGCATCACCTTGCTCCTGGGCTTCTTATGAGGATAACATGAGAGAAAGTAGAGAAGCTGTCTAGCACCATGCCTGGCTCCTAGGTGCTCTGTGTCAGTGAATTCTATCCATGCCCTGCTTATACAGAGCTCATTGAGACTGGCAGGTATTCATCTTTACAATATGGCCCAGGAACCTGGAAGCTGGCCTTCTGGAATGGATGAGGCTAGCACGCCTTGCCTTGTACTAAATTTACTCAGTGGGATGAATGGTGATAAAAAGAACCTGACTTGGAACCTTAGACATGAATGAATTTCCTTTCACTAGAGCTCAAGCATTTTGATTAACTTTTTATTATAAAGATAGTGTTTTGTTGTGATAAAAACTCAAACAGTTTGGAAGGATACCTGTTGCTAAGCTTTAGACATTCTAATGCTTATTTCTTTGTCCATATTATATCTCTCAGACTGCCTCTTCTACCCAGAGGCATCATAAGCATTCTGTGTCCTGATTTTAGATGTGGAAAATGCACGTGTTTATTGAGCAGTCCGAACTCCTCATGGGGGGATAAAAATAAAAAAAAAAATGTTATTTTTCCCCAATCGCTTCCTGCAGTCATATTTGGTTGATATCTTTCCTGATATTTAATGACATCTCAAAAGAAGACTTTAATCCCATATCCAGTTCACTGCTCCCCTCCTCCTTTCCATTCCTTAGCTTAAACAAGGCTGGGGGTGGTAGGGAGTTGGGGGTGCTCTCTTTCCAATTCTCTGTCTTCCCTACTCAAATAAACCCAAAGATCAACCAGTCCCCTACATGAGTAGCCAGGTAGGGAATGAGATGCCAGTTGCCCCCAACGTCTCTGAGTAAATCTCCTGGGCTGCACCCTCATGCTTGGGTTTGTTTTTAGGGTGAGGGAGCTATACCATGCACTCCTAAGGCAACAACTGCCACTTCCGAGGACCTCTCTGTCCCCCTCTGTCTTCTGATTATGTAGACTGTGGTGGGGGGGATGATCTTTACGGGTAGCCCAACTTGTTTAGACTCTTCTTTATAAGCCCTTCAGAGGGAATGTCTGCTCCACCCTCAGTTATTTGCTGCCTGAGGGTTCCTTTCTGGAACAACAGGGAAAGTCTCATTCAACTACTGATGCGCATGCTTGTCCGAGTCACGGGGGCCCACTGGTGGGGAAGAGAATGGAGTTTCTAGACAGTAGTTCCCAAGAAGCTTTTGAATTTCACTTACTGGTAAAATGAAACAAGGGGAGGGGAGGAAGGAGGTTGACACAGGGTCTTTTGTTATTTTCAGGTAAGGCACAGCTTTTGTTGTCATTTTCTAGAAACAGGACTACACTGTGCATGCCGTTCTGAGACTTGCTCTTCTCACTTAAAAATACCTGGAGTTCTTTCTAAGTCAGCACATATGCATTACGTCATCTTGGTTCAGCTGCGAAGATCTCCGTGTGAAGAGTTTTGACTCCACCACTCAGAGTGGGGTACAGCCAGAGCATTAGCATCTTCCGTACTAACAGCTCCACCGAGAGTGATCTTGACTCATCTAAGTTCTTTGCTTTCAGGGTAAGAGGCGGACATTGTGAGCACTTAACAGGGTATCTTTTTAATGCACCACTTTGCAGAGAGATGGCTCTTTGTTCGGGTCTGCTCTAGAGACAAGTCGGTGTGAAAGGGACTTCATTTTCTGAAGTAAAGATGTTTCATTACGGGAAGTTTGTAAGTGAAGCGTTCTTCCTTCTGAGGGAGGGTGCCATGCAAACGTTGGTCAGTAAACTTCCATTATGTTGAATTTGAAGCATGTCTCGTTTAGTTTGTTGTTATGGATTTTTTCCTTTTTTTTGGTTTTGAACCTTTAATAAAAGTAAAAAATGGATGCAAAAAGAACACAGCTGAAAACTTAGTATGAATGTGAATCTCACTAGGTGTTCAAATCTGGTATAGTGCAAGTTTTGTTCACACAAGTTTACATTTTTATAAACTCAAATCACTTTGGTTTATATACTTGCTATAAAGTATTGGCAAAAAAGTTCTTCAGATTCACATTTTTTGGCTACATTATTTCTGACAAACTATAGATTTACTTCCAGTTTAAGAGAAAAAAATACTTATTGTTTGTGCATGATCAAGTCTATTTTAAGGATTCAACTATTTCTTTCATCTAATAACTTCTGTTTTTTAATAAAATGCTGACATCTTCATTGAAAAATCTTTTCACATAGCTAATCATTTGGTTTCATTTTCAGAAAATGTGTAAGGGGTCATTGCAAAGTTCAAAAAGATCCTACTTTCTTTTAAATAAAGTTCCTCTGAAATAAATTAGCTATAGTAACCTAAAATTTACTCCAAGATATTTTCCTCGAAACAAAACAATGGAAAACATGCCCGACTTTCTCTGGTTGATTATTATTTTTATTATTATTGATTCTTAAAAGAAAGAATGGTATTTACTAATCTTTGAACACTCATCGTATGCCAGGCACTGGGCAAACTCTGAGTTCTTTATCTAATTTAAGCCTCAGGAGACAGGCACTATTATTATTCCCATTTTATAGAAGAGGAAGCCAAGGCTCAGAGAAATGCAGTAACTTGTCTAAGGTCACACAGGCAGGAAGTTGTAGATCCCCATTCAAACCCAGGCTTTGATTCCAGACCTTGTAGTCTTGACCACTGACAGGCCCGTGCTTCCGTTTGATCTTTATTAGATATCTCAATCACATGGGATAGTAAAATACACTCAGGCACTCACCGCTAAGATAAACAAATATAATCATTTTTCCACGTTTACTTCAGTTTTTTTTGAGAAATAGAAATTTTAGATGCAGTTAAAGCCCCCAGTCTCCCCCTCCCCTTTTCCGTTATCTTTTTCTCCACACTATAGGTCACACTTATCCTGGGGTTGCTATGTTTTCATCCCGTCCAATGTTTTGTACCTTTGCCAGATATGTTTTCCCTCATGGTCCTACTTAAAGAATGGGTTTTGCAATGACCTTGTGGGGTGGGTGTTATTTCCCTCAGTTTACAAATGAAAACTCTGAGACTTAAGTGACGTGACCAAAGATCCCACTGCCCGGAGATGGCAGAGAGAGGACTGGATCACTAGGCCGTGGATTCCTTCTTGATGTTCTGAGGTATTTTTCTCTCTCCTCCTTCTCCTCCTTCCCCCGCAGCTCCTAGGTGACTGGAGAATTTAAGTACGTTTCATTTTGGTATTTGGGATATGGGAAGGGAAGACAATTTGAGTAATCGGCACTTCTTAATTGTCCAGAAGATGGTAAAAAATGTCCTTTTTCTCATCTTCCCCCAAGATGCACTTTGTGAGTTTTCTATTAAAAAATAAAAGCGCTTGTCTCATAGGTAGAGTTAGCCAAAAAGCCCTGGCTGCTGTTTAACTGGAAAGGGGGTTGAGCCCAGGGGCAGGTCCTGGGATATGGTAAGCATTGTGTTACACTGAGCCTGCTTTTGAGCATGGTGTCTGTTGTTGTGGATTTTGCTATGTGTGTCAACTATTGTTATCTGTCCAGTCAGGTCTTGGAATACAGCTGGATATAGTTGACCGGTGACCAGATTAGGGAGCTGACATCAAGGGTCATGGAGACCAATGACCCCAGGGGTAAGGATGTCAGAAAAAGTCTTAAGGACAGCCCTGATGCAGTTGCTACATTATCATCATCTAGCAAGTGGAGGTGGTGCTAGGCCCTTCTCGTCAAGGGTCACTGGGGAGTTATTTCTGAAAGCTTCTAGCCCAGTGTCATGCACACAGTTGGTGAACCATCAGTGTTGGTTGAACTTGAATCTGGGAGCCAGAATGTGTATGTTGGGTAAGAGTCAACACATTCCTTGCTCAGGAGTGAGCTGAAGTTCAGAGAATCAGGAAACCTGCAAGGTGTGTGCAAGTGACTGAGTGTCAAGGGTCAGAGCAGGCCAAGTCCCTGGAGGAGGAAGTCACGGGACCCTGGTGGAGCCCCTGTCATGGAGATGCAGATGTGGGCATGAGACTATTGGTCCCTTGATTGTTTTCCATCTTTCTGGTGGATTTTGGTGGCCTTGGTGATCAAGTGTGTTCGAGTCACTGCAGCTGAAAGACCCTAGTCCGTATTTGTGCTCACTGCACGGGGGACAGTGTGGTGGAACAGCTTTGAGGGCTGGCTTCGAAGCCACACAGACCTCTTGAACTCTGGCTGTGTGATTTGGCCCAGGACATCAATTGACTGGAATCTCAATTTCTTCATCTATAAAATGGGAATGATAATACTTAGCTCGCAGTATTGATAAGAGGACTAAATGAGAGAATGCATGTATAACACTTAGCATACAGTTTTTCTTGCATTAAGCAATCAATAAATGATAGCTAATAATATTACAAATATGCTTTCATGTCTAGTTGGTGGGATGGGGAAGGACTGGAAATAAAGAGGGTTGTTATTGTGCGATGCTGAAGAGTGTCATCTCTGGAGTCAGATTCTTGGATTTAAATTGAAGTTGCGTCACCCACAAGCTGCGTGACCATGAGCAAGTTGCTTAATCTCTCTGTGCCTCTCTCTTTTCATTTGCAGAATTGAGGCAGTAATAGTACCTACTTTATAGGATTGTTGTGAAGATTAATTTATAATTTCAAAAAGCAAAACAAAAAACTTTACCAGAGTTCCTAACACGCAGAAAGCACTCAGCAGGGATTAGCACGATTGTTAATGGTTAATTATTACCAAGAGTTGTGGACAAATTGTTAGAGGAGTGTGGAAATAGAATGTGTTGCTTCATGAAGCAGTAAGTTTTCCACCACTGGAAGTGTTCAGTTGGGAAGAAGCTTAGTGAGGATGTAGTTTTGGGGATTCAGATATTGGGAGAATGGAAATATTAGGCAACCACCATGCTCTTTCCTCCATTAGACAGGAAACACAGTATGAGGGCTGCTTACATTCAAATACTGATACTGTGACTTACTGGCTGTGTGACCCTGGGCAAGTCACTTAACTTCTCTGTGCCTCAGGCAGGCACTCTCCGTGAAATAGGATAGCTACAGTTCCCACCACATATGGTTCTTTTGAAGATTAAAAGTCTTCATATTCAAAGAGTGCTTAGAATGGTGCTTTATTCCAAATCCGAGTCTTTTTCTCCAGCTTCCGTTTCTTCCTGTTTTCCCTCTCCTTCCTTTTCTCTTTCTGTCTCTCAAAATAGGAGCCACCATGGGCTCCCGTTGCTTTATAACTTTCCTTAAGGCCTAACCCTCGGACTGGCTCCTGCCTGTGAGGGGTGACTTTGCGTTGTAAGTTGTTTGTCTTGGGACCTACGCAAATGTCTGCTGAGAACATATTCCAACAACAGTCTGTCAGCCCAGTAATGAGGATTCATTAATGAGGCTCCCAGTAGACACTCTTTATTTACAAAGATGACAAATGTCACTACTTGACTATGTTTGAATCGTTTCAAAGGCCGGTGGACTCATTATAATCATCCATACTGGCTGCATGGAGGATCATTTTGTCCGAGGACTGTGTGCAATTTGGATCTCTGTTAATTGAATCACTTTTGAAAGTCCTGCAAAGGGAAGAATCTTTTCAAATTCCTGTCCTTTTATCCATCCCTGAACTCATCTGTTTTGTAACAACAAACTTTTGCAAATTACGTTTTAGACACCATTTGTTGCTGTTAGAACTGTGGATGTTATTTTCAGCCTTTCTGTGTTCCTAAAGAGAGGTTGGGAGCACGCATGTGAACATGGGACCCAGGCAGGCAGTGGAGGTAAGTGAAGGCAGAGCGGAGACGCCTGCTCTATCTGACAGGACCAGCTATCCCTCCCTGCCAGCCAACTGCGGCCACAGGGAGCGCTGGCCACCATCGCTCGGCCTCCTGTGTTTTCAAAAGAAGGAGGAAATTTGCATTTTTATGTGTAATCCCTGTATCTTTAGACACTTTTTGGAGATGTTGGTGACCAGTTGAACAAATTATTGCAGCCCGGGGGTTTCCAGGCTCTGAGCTGTACCTAAGGTCTAAAGCACTTTGCTGCAGTCTCTTTGCTGGTTGAAAAACAAACAAATGGAGCGACAACAGCAAAACCAGCAACTAACACGTAAGAATAGATGAGAGACCTGCTTCTTTGTTTTCTCTTGCAGACTGGTATAGGGGATACCTCATAAAGCACAAACTGTTGCAGGTAAGGTCAATTTGTTTTTATGTGGGACAATACTGGATGTGGTATATGGCCCTGCCGCGCCCCTGGGCAGTGATGTCCCACCGTTACTCCTCAGCAAACTGGCCCGTCCCTCCCTGCTGGCTTCCAGTGTCTTCCCACCTCTACGCCTTGGTACTCGCTGTGCCTCGACTCCCTCTCCTTGCACTCATTCTTTCAGGCCAACCTCCAGAGCTCTCTCCTCCAAGAAACTTTTCCTGATATGCCGACCACATATGATTTCTCCCTTCCTCGAGTCCCCGTGGAGTTGTGCACTTTTTATTTGAAATTTATCTTCTGCTGCTGTTCTTTAGATTTGTGTGGGGCATTCATCATTTCCTCACCTGGGTGTCCAACATGACGCAGAAAGGACAGGGCCGTCGCTGCCCTAGTGGGGTTCACTCGTTCCAACCCCACATTACACTGTCATGTCCACGACAGCAGGCACTTGCTTTGCTGTCTCCTTAACCGCTTGTGGGTCTAGCACAGCGACCGGATGTCCCAGTGTGCACATTGGTTGAATTTATGAAGGAATTCGCAAGTGATTGATAAACTTCTCTCGTTAACTTAGCCAAGCTTATGGAGCAAGGAAATTACAGATGCTTCTTTCTCCCTCCCTGACATGCCGTGTGGGAGGCATGGTCCTACTGTGCTCTCTAAAGAACAGTAAAATAAATCCAGGGTCAATAGGTCTCATACTGAACTAGCTTACACGCCAAGGACACTCTTGCTTCAGGACCTGACCTTCTGCTGTGGTGACTGTGAAGGGAGACTGCCTTCCCGGAACTGGGCGGGAGGGGAGAGGCAGGGCCTTGTCTAACGCAGAACGAGTCTTTCAAGTGCTCCTGTCTGGCCCATCTGATAGGACAAGTGTCCACAAGGGGGTTGGAGCATCCTTTGGAATCCAGGGCTGTTGTGGGATCTAGAACAACTAATGGAGAACCGGAGGGGAACTAGAATAAAAGAGTAGATTTAGAATCTACCCCTACTCTGTCTGACTCTGGAATTATTCCTTTAAAGTTTGAGGGTTTTAGCAATCAGTGGCTTTTGGGAAAATCGTAAAGACTTGGGGTCAGTTATTTCTGTAAGGATATGTCATTTTAATTTATTATATTTATCTTATTTTATTTCCAACAGGGAATTTTTCCTAAATCCTTTATACACATCAAGGAAGTGACAGTTGAGAAAAGAAGGTACTTGCCATTCTCTGCCAGACTTGACTTTAATGGCTCGTGCATGTCTCTGTCCTGTCTGCTTTAAAAACTGGACTTGGCAGATGTGAAGGATGCTCAGCGGATCCGTCTTCTTCCTGCCTGTGTTTATTTGGGTGTCTCCTTTCCCTCACTTGATGGGAGATCTAATCCAAATTGATTCGTGTTCAGATCTGATTCTGAGGGGTATTAGTAAGTTTGGAGAAACAAGCTTTTCACTGGCAGCTGCTTTTGAATTGTATTAAAGTAGAACAATCCTGAATAATGAGCTTGAAGGGCCCACCCCAGTGAGGAGGACATTGAAAAGGAAGTCCCTTGCATTTGCATAAGGTAACTGCTGTGGTTATTGGAGGCGCTTCAGTCTCAAGCCAGCAAGGCCCCGCTCAGCAGCTGCAACTTAATGCAAACTTGCCAGCATTTTATCTTGTTAGCATCTGGGTCTCAATTTCACACCGTTTTCTCTCCCACCTTAAATAGAAATATCGAGAACATCATTCCCGCAGAAATTCCTCTGGCACAAGAAGTGACAACGACACTTTGGGAATGGGGCAGCATCTGGAAACAGCTCTATGTGGTGAGACTCAAAACCCTGCTCCCTGGGATGGAAGCTTCTTGCAGTCTTTGGTTTGGTTCAAATTTGGAATTTAGCCTTGAGAAGAGCAGGCCAAAGTGGCTTTAGTGGCATAATAGAACGAACAGTATAATGTATGAGGATGTCCAGGCCCAGAGAGGTTAGGTGATGTTTTCAAAGTCACACAGCAAGCTAATGACAGAGCCATCATAAATGGGGTCTGGTGTGATCCGTCTGTTTTTAAACTAGTGCAAAAGTTGTCAAACTTAAGTATGCATAAGAGTCACCTTGATAACTGTTAAAAAATAAAACTTCCTTTAATGGAGTTTAGTAATCTGCGTTTTTAATAAACTCAGGAGATTTTGATTTGGTCTGCTGATAACACCTTGAGAAATACTGTTCTCATATATTAACTAACTAAAGGCTTTTGCCCTCAGATCTACGAGGAAGCTTTGACCCTGGAAAAACAAAGATGTATTTTGCATGTGTTTTCGCTGTATTGAAGCAAATCTAATTTTAAATCCTCCTTTTGTGCTTCTAAAGCTCCTAATGAAAGCAGTTAGCTAAGCAAACCGTTGAGCTGAGAGTGAAAATGTCGACCAAAGGTGACTGCATGTTTCTTACCGCGCGGTGCACACCTGCTGGTGTATATGTGCTATTTGTAGACTTAACTCTTCCCTTCCTAAATGTAACTCACATGGGGATATTTCATAATATATGGCCATTGTCACATCCAGTTCTTTAAGTTTCCCAAAAGATGTTAGGAAAGTTTAGAGGGGAAACAGTAGACTTGAGGCTAAAGTGGTTAGTTATTCACCTCCACCACCCTTTTAAGACCTCCCGGACATGTGCACTGGGGAAGCTTGGCATTTTCCCTCAGGAAATCTTTGACTAGCAAGTCCAGAGACCCTTAAACTCCCAGTTTTCCAGTATCACCTTCATGATTCTTGCTATATCTTTATACCACTTGTATAATATTTACTTCATACCTAAATTGGCTCTCTTTTTAGTAAACTTCAGTAATTTACCTAAGGGCTTTCATAGCTCCATCATTCCAACAACAGTTCTCCAAGTCTCTGACATCAACTGGATGCCCTACCCATTCACTTCACTTCTAACACTGACGACCCAGAGTTCCGCCAGACTCCACAGGTTTAGGGGCTCCGTCCTACAAGATGGCCCTTACTTCAGATGCCAGTTGCAAGTCCCAGGTGCCCAGGCTGCTGCACTGCTGTCCAAACTTGGTACAAGTTTGGAGGTTTCCGTGATTCCTCCCCACTCCTACCTCAGGTTCTGTCATTCCCTGGAACAACTGACAGAGCTCTGGAAAGTGCTACACTTATGATTACTGTTTTGTTAGAAAGGATACGATGCAGGAGCAGCCAAATGGAAGAGACACACAGGGCAAGGTGCCAGGGTGGGGCTGGGCACAGAGCTTCCATGCCTTCTCTGGGCGTGCCACCCTCCCAGGACGTTGATGTGTTCACTGTCTGGAAAGCGCCTTGAACCTTACGGTTGGAGGGTTTTCGTCAGCGTCTCATTCCACAGGCACGATTGATTAAATCATTGGCCATTGGGGATTGAGCTCAGTCTCCAGCCCCTCTGCCCTCCCTGGAGGTTAAGGGTGGGGGAGGTGAGGGAGTGGGCTGAAAATTCCAACTCTCTTATCACGTGGTTGGTTCCTCTGGCATCCAGCCCCTCTCCTAATCTAGCAGGGAGGCTGCCAAGAGTCATGTCATTACCATAAACTTAGATATGGCCAAAAGGGGCTCATTATGAATAAGAAAAGACACTCCTATCACTCAGGAAATTCCAAGAGTTTTAGGAGCTCGGTGCCAAGAATGAGGATGAAGACCAAATATATATAATTTTTATTATACTATGCATGCTTTCCCAAATGGAAAGTCAAAAGTACTTAGCAGAATTAGAAGAACGATGTTCAAATAAATACAATGAAAACAAGACAGTGTTATTAAATGCTTGTTATAGTACCTGTCAAAAGCTCTGAGCCCAAGACCTCTCTCTCTTTGTTAAAAAAAGAGATTGACAGAGGCCGGCCCGGTGGTGTGGTGATTAAGTTCACATGATCTGCTTCAGCAGCCTGGGGTTCACAGGTTTGTATCCTGGGCACAGACCTACCACTGCTCATCAAGCCACACTGTGGCAGCATCCCACATGAAAAATAGATGGAAGATTGGCGCAGATGTTAGCTCAGAGCCAATCTTCCTTACCAAAAAGTAAGAAAGAAAGAAATGAACAAATGTGAGAGGGGTTAAAGACCCTTCCATGAAACTGCAGCTTTCTCCTTCCTGTAAGCAGAAGGATAGAAAGAGAGCAGAAGATAATTGCCATATGGGTCCATGTTACTGAATCTTGTGTCTTTGTGTCCCACGGTTTGTACACATGTCACACTTGGGGGAACACTGCCTTAGAAAGGGGTCTTTATCACAGAGAAATGGCCCTGGTTCCCAGCCTTAAAGGACCTGAGCTCTAGGACATGCATCACAGCAGATGTTCAAGGCATTCCTGTTCGACAAGTATCTTTTTGAATAAGAGTCAGAAGTCACCCTTTCTTTAACCAAGAAGTGATTGGGATTATCACTTGTCCTTTTGGGAAACCCCTATGGTCTAGCGGGAGGAAATATGTCAATGACTGAGATTACCCACCACCCAATCCTTTCATATAGCTGGGCAAGGGCCAGGAGAGATGCTCAAGCCGTGGCCACTGAACGTGCTCGCCTGACTTGGGCACAGTTTGTTAAATGGATGCCCAAGCACCTTCTGCACAGGTGACTGTAAATTGTTTCCTGTCTCCTAGGCCAGCAAACAGGAGCGATTCCTGCAGGTGCAGTCCATGATGTACGACCTGATGGAGTGGCGGTCCCAGCTCCTCTCAGGAACGCTGCCCAAGGACGAGCTGAAGGAACTGAAGCAGAAAGTCACGTCCAAAATCGACTATGGCAACAAGTAACCTCGCTTTCCTCTGAAAAGATGCTATCTTCCCCGACCCACCTCCCTTCGTCCCTGTTTCCCTCCCGAGAAGCTTGGTTTCATTTTTAGATGCAAGTTTGCCACTTTCTGTTTGGGAGAAGGTGTTACCAACGGTCGGGCTTGTGTGCCTTTGTTATCACCCCCGAGGGCCCTGGGGACGTGTGGGGGGAGAAGCCTCGCGTAAGCAGTGCTTCCTGTCTGGCGGGGAGATTGAAGGTGCTCGGTTAACCTGCTTCTGAGGGCTGAGGAGCACAGTCACGCTGGTTCACTTTCGGCTTAGTTGTCATTTTATTCCTGCATTTAAAAAAGTCTCCCTTAAATCGCAGTTGTGTGACTTAATGTCCCTTCCTTCATCCTAAATTAGCTAAGCCGCATGCCATCAGCTAACTCATACACACAGTTACAAACGTGTTTCCTCAAAAGGAAGAAGCAGAAATTGGCTGAGTTTGAATGCTGTGAAGTTAAGGAGACGTGAAACAAGTTTTGAGGCAGGACAGCCCGCTGATAATAATAGGATTGATAATAATATTATAACTGACATTTAATCGGAGCTTATTATGCACGAGGCTTGATACTAAGTGTTTTACGTGCATTGTCTCATTTAATTCTTATAATAACTCTCTGGGGCCTGCAGTTTTATTGTCCTCATTTTTTTCAGACGATGAAACAGAGGCTCTTAAAGAGGTGAAGTAACTTGTCCAGAGTCACACAGCTAGTAAATGGCAGAACCAGGGTTTAGTCCCAGGCAGCCTGGCTCCAGAGGCTACCAGCCTTGCCCGCTATGCTGCTTGGATAGGCTTTGAGAACCGTAAAAGCCCTCCCTCCCTTCCAGCTGTTTGAATGCCCTCCAACATCTTACTCGTTTGTTTATTTATCCCAACAACAAATACGTTTTGAACACTTATGATTGTACTGACTTCCTGTTAGGTGTTGAGGCTGTGGAAATAAAAGTTCCTGTCCACTAAGGGACCACAGTCCAGTTAGGAGTGAACTACAAGTAAACTATTGCTATGTGTTGTGATAAGTTTGGTAGCTTAGGAAACAAGAGTGTTCTTAACTTGATTTGGAGAAGGAAGTCAAAGAAGGCTTCCTGGAGGAGGTGGCCCATAGCTGAATTTTGAAAGACAAATAAGTGTTAAGTAGGCTAAAAAAGGGAGGGTAGGAGTGCATGAGAGAGCATGGCATGTTCAGAAGACTGCATAGGGGGTCAGAAGGCTGGAACATAGGGCCTGAGGGGGAAGTAGAAAGAGCTTATTCAATGGGAATAAGAAGATTTCCCAGCGGCCATGCTTTCTTGACTTTGTCACATGCACTAGGAAGAAGATCCGAAGAGGAAAGTCAATGGTTCAACTTACAGCTGCCTCCCATCCCCGGAGCGGAGCATAGTCCCTCTGCCAGTTCCCCTGCTAGCAGCTGGCAAGCTTGCCCAAATCTGCTTATAGTGCGTGTCATCCCAAAGTGACAGGAGGGTTTGCCACGCGGCTGCTGCCCCCACTGGCACGGTGGCGCTTCAGGCTGAGCATGGTCGCATCTGGGAGCGTGGGCCTCGAGGGGGTGTTGCTGCTTTACAACAATGGTGTCTGTGACTTCGGATGTTGTTTCCTCACTGGCGCTCCTGAGAAAAAGGACCAAGGGTGGAAGAAACAGTCCCTGCTCACGGGAAGCCTGCCCTGATTGTCCCCCACTCGCCCCTGGCTGGGTTAGGCGCTCTTGCAGGCCTTTAGCACCCTGAACAGTCATGGCCTCCTTACAGGCCTGTCGCCCCTGCTGTGCCGGGAGCTCTCTGACAGTCACTGTGCGACTCATCTCTATGTGCTGGGAATAGGATCTGCACGCAGTAGGTGCCCAGTGAATGATAACTGAATGCCTGAACGGCTGGTGGCGATGGGAGAGCGAGGAGCAAGACGGTTTTGCCTAAACCAGCCTTGCCTCTGCGGCCCGGCCCAGAGCAGCCCTGGGCTTTCAGTTTCGGTCGGTTTCCTTTGGGGAAGTGAGAGATGCCCTCGGAGCCTGAGGCCGAGCTGAGGGGCCCATTGCTTCTTGCCTCCCCTCCCTAATGACTTCAGCTGGAAGTGAGAGGGACTTCAGTGCCTTAAATTAACGCTGGCTCCGTGTCCCAGGGGGCTCAGAGTTCTGAGATGCGGTGAGTGACTTCCTGACAGTCAGAAGGCCAGAGCTCTGGGCAGTGTGAGGACCGTGTGAGGAGCACGGCCTCCGGCGGTGAGAGTCAGGGAAGCAGGGTGGAACTGAGAGCTGGAAGGCCGCTCAGGGTCAGGCTGTTTCTTTCCTCCTTCACTCTCTCCCTTCATTCAGACATCAGACTTTTGTTGAGCACCTAGTAGGCCCTGAGGTCAGACATTTACAAAATGCAGCCTCTATATTTAGCAATAACAGCAAAAGAATGCAAGCAATGAGAACTAGTAATAGTTTACTGGCTGCTTACTCTCTGCCAGTCAATATTTTGAGCACTTTCCATGTATTAACTCAGTTAGATCTCATGACAACTCTGTGGGGTAGGTACTGTTATCATCCCTATTTCTCAGATGAGGAAACTGAGGCTCAAAATGATTAGGTCATTTTGCCCAAGATGCACTGGAATTTGAACCATGACGCTTGGCTCCAGAGTTTAAGCACGTGCCTGCTGCATTCTCCTGCCTGGCAAGGACTGTGGGGACGAGTGCGGGAGAGAGAAGTAAGCAGACACTTGATTAGGAAGTCGGGCAGAGGGTGGGAGGAGGGCAGGGGCGATACCTGCCCCATGTCTAACAAGACTAGAAGGAATCATGAGGTGAAGAAATGAAGAGAGAGAGAGAACCTGGGAAGAGCTGAGAGGTGACATGGACGTGGAGAGGAAGACAGACGAGGGCTGGAACCTTGAGGGTCCGAGTGCCAGGTGAAGAAGCTGGGATTTGTCCAGAGGGTGATGGGGAACCCCAGAAGGAGCCATTTCTATTTTCTTTATCATTAAAAAAATTTTTTTGAAAAATGCATTCAGTGGGGTCTTCTTCCCCTGCCCTCATCTTGGGTTCATTTTATCACTTTCTTGAACAGAAGAGAGCAATGAGACTACCTCTTGAGGAGAAAATGTCAAAACGCTCAGTTCTCCAAAGTGAATGGTCTGCTATCCTACTGGGGGACAGCTTTCCTGACCATGGGTCATGGGAATCCTGACAGTCCTGCCCCATAACGACTAAATTTTCCAAAGTTCCAAGTGGGACTGGTAATGGACAAACTATTTGGTACCCAAGGAGTGAAGACTCCTCAAATGACTCCTCCAAATCCTAAGATAGCTAGATGCAGGAGAATGTTTTATTCATACGTTTTAAAACCGAATCCACTTTGATAAATTTTGAAGAGAAAGAGCTAGAGAGATCCTGGCATTAAATTATGTATTGGCTATGCTCCATCTTTTCCGAGGTCACACGAGCCTCTGCTCAGCATTAGTTGAATGCACTTGTTTCCCCTTATCATCGCCCATTTGGCAGCATGGCCGTGCAACATTATGAGTCATGTCTAGTTGGAAGTTAATTTCCTAATCAATGTGGACAAATGGGTGAACCTTGGCTCCCTTCCCTTTGCATTTGGATGAGATGGGAGATGCGCCTCTCAATCTGATTCTCAAATGGGAGATGAGAACTGAGTCTCCTTCATTTGTCCTTGCTGCCCTTCCTGAATCTGGTGCTCGGTAGCGGTGCCTGGGCTGGACACTGTTGTTCTTCTCAGAGTCTCCGTCAGCATCCCCCTACCTTCTTTGGATGGACAACTGACGTCCTCCATCTCGACATCAAGTGCAAAAGCAGCTTCAAGTTAAGGCCTCTGCAAACCTACCCCTTGCACCCCAACCCAATACTGCTTTTAAGCACCTCCTGTATGGAACGTATACCATAGAGGTTAAGAGTGCAGGGGCTGGCCCTGTGGCGCTGCGGTTAAGTATGCATGTTCCGTTTCCGGTGGCCCGGGGGTCGCCGGTTTGGATCCCGGGTGCGGACATGGCACCACTTGGCAAGCCATGCTGTGGTGGGCGTCCCACATATAAAGTAGAGGAAGATGGGCATGGATGTTAGCTCAGGGCCAGCCTTCCTCAGCAAAAACAGGAGGATTGGCAGCACTTAGCTCAGGGCTAATCTTCCTCAAAAAGAAAAAAAAATAAGAAAGGAAAAAGAGTGCAGACTAGGGTGCCATATTACTTTTTTTTTTTACTAGCTATGTGACCTTGAGCAAATTAATTAGCTCCTATATTCTCAGTCTTTTCTTCATCCGTAAAATGGGGTATTAACAGTACCTTTCTCGTATGGTTGTTATGAGGGTTAAATGCAATAATATACATGAAATGTTTAACATGTGTGAGCTTATCTCAAGTGCTGTGTGAGTGTTTGCTATTATTGGTATCATCGATGCCAATCAGAATGGCAGGTACAGTTGAAACAAATCAATATCAAACAGGGAAAAGCTTGTGGCCTGGAAGTCAAAGAGGAAAGAGCAAGCTGTGAGTAACAATCAATATATCTGAGAATTTTTTCCCCCGACAACTATTTTCAAGTTGTTACTGAATAAATAATACATGAGTACCTTCTCTGCGTATATATTTATGTATTATTCTATATTATACTATACTATATTGTACTATATAAACATCAAACAAATTGAGATAAGGCACCTGTCCCTTTTGACCCCCCGGCCCTCCTAGTCCCAGGGCCCTGCCTCTCCTCACAGGCACCCATGCAGGTAGAATTGGTAGTTGGTAGTTTGGTGCTTTTTGTCCAGACCTTTCTCTCTCTTCATTGTCACTCATGTACATGTACCCAGATAACATATCTGGCTTGGTTTGTTTGTTTGTTTTTTTACATAAAACACACTGTATGCATTTTTCTGTACTTGATTTTCTTCACTGAGATACATTATTAAACATATGAAAACTATAACATATTTTTTTAACCCTGCTACATGGAATTTCCTTACAGATCACGGTTTCTTGAGCCATTCCTCCTTTGACAGACATTCTGGTTTCTTTCAACACTTTGCTGATGGGACTAATGCTGCAACTCACATCCTCGTTCAAATATGGGTGTTTCTCTAGGTTCAATATTGCAGGAAACATACATTTAAAAAAGTTTTAATACACACCACCACAGTGCCTCCCCAAAAGGCTGAACTATACCGGTGTGACTCTGGCTGCATGCAAGACTCTTGATGCAGAGCTGGCTGTTCTGTGGGAGTCTGTGATCCCCAGAACCCGGTGAACTTTCTGGTAGAAATGTCTCACCAACGTCCTAAAGGCTTCAGCCTGCCCTGATTTATCCTTGCCTCCTGTTTTTGCTTCTTAGAATCCTTGAGCTTGATCTGATTGTCAGAGATGAAGATGGAAATATCTTGGACCCTGATACTACCAGCGTCATCAGCTTGTTCCATGCACACGAGGAAGCGACTGGGAAAATCACAGAGCGCATCAAGGAAGAAATGGTGAGCTTTGTCAAACAGGCTTTGGCCAAGCCAGGCAGGCATTTCCCCCATCATAAACTTAAAACAATAGGCTAATTAACCATACTGTATATTATTCAAGGGGACATCTGTCTTATGACCTGAGATAATCAGTAACCAGACACATTTTCTTGTGTTTTTGTACTTGGATCTGTAATTCATTCAGCATCCATCCCACAGGTAGTTGAATGCCAGGCAAGTTTCCTTCCATCGTGAAGCTTTCATATTCCAGAGAGGAGAAGAGAAGAAAGGCAGTACAAAAGTAAATAAATAAATGGACAAATTAGTCCTAGATGGTGATAAGTTTCTAGAAGGAAATAAACTAGAATTATGTGAATCAGAATGAATCAGGAGCTATTTTAAAAGGTACCATCAGGAAAGGCCTCTCTGAAGAGTGACATCTGAGATGATACTTGAATAACGTGAAGGCACCAGGCCTGGAAAAATCTAGGGACAGGGTATTCTATACAGAGGGAACAGCAAGTGCAAAGGTCCTGAGGGAGGTCTGAGTTCTGAATGTTAAAGGAGTAGAAAGGCCAGTGTGGATGGGGCATGAGGAGCAGTGGGAGAGTACAGGCAATGACTTGGAGAGAGAAGTAGCAGGAGTCAGCTCTTATAGGGCCTCAGGGGTCATAGAAAAGAGTTAAGATGTTATTCCATGTGCTGTGTGAAGCCAATGAAAGATTTCAGGGAGACAATCTCTTCAAGGTTAACATAATCTGATGTATATTTTTAAAAAAAAATCTTAGCCACTCTATATTATTTGAAAGCAACTTTATTTTTAGCTTTATTGAGATATAATTTTCATATAATAAAATTAATTCATTTTAAACTATAGTCTAATGAGTCTTATTAATATACAATGTTGGGTAAACTCCACTGCAATTAAGATATAGAATGGTTCCATCACTCTAAAAGTTTCTTTAAGTTCCTTTAAAGTCAGTCCCTTTCCCCAACCCCAAGCCCAAGGCTACCCCTAATTTGCTTTCTGTGACAATACTTTCACCTTTTTTAGAGTTTCATATAAATGGAATCATATATGTTTTGTATTTGACTTCTTTTACTCAGCATGATGTTTTCGAGGCTTATGATGTTTTTTCCTTTTCATTGCTGAGTTGCTGTGACTGTTGACCAGTTCTTGGGCATTTGGTTTGTTTCCAGTGTGGGGCTATTACAACTGATACTGCTGTGAACATTTGCACACACATCTTTGCATGGACATATGTTTTCATTCTTTTTGGGTACTACCCAGCAGTAGGATTACTGGATCACATTATAAGTATATGTTCAACTTTTTAAGGTACTGCCATACTATTTCCCAAAAGGTCTGTACAATTTTCCTTTCCCATCAACAATATGTGAGAGTTCCAGTTGCTCTACATTCTTGTCAGCACTTGATGTTGTCAGTCTTTTAGCTTTAGCCATTCTAGGGGTATTTCATTGTGGTTTTAATTTGCTTTTCCTTGAATGACTAGTGGTGATTAACCATTGCCATTTGCATCTTTTTTTGTGAAGCATCTGTTCAAATATCTTGCCCATTTTAATTGGGTTGATTTTCTTATCGAGTTGTGAAAATTCTTTGTGTATTCTGGATACAAATTCTTTATCAGATATATGTTTTGCAAATGTGTTTTCTCCCAAGTCTGTGCCTGGCTTTTTCGCTTTCTCGACAGTGTCTTTCAAAAAGCAAAAGTTTTTAGTTTTGATGAAGTCCATTTAAGCAATTTTTTTCTTTTATAGTTTGTGCTTTTAATTACACTAACTTTATGAGAAAGGCTGGGTCAGTGGTGGTATTTCCCAGGATGGGAAAATCAAGACCAAGAGGGTTCATGTGTCTTGGCTCAGACTGCAGAAACTTTTGGTGGTAGACGTGGGTATAATGCCAAAGTCTTCAGGCTTGAAATCTTGGTTCTCAAAGTCCTGGACCATCTTTCTGTTGTCCGAAGTGATGCTGGGCTAATTTTCTCTATCCTCTTCCCTTTTTCCTTCCACCTGTCAGTCAAAAGACCAGCCGGATTACGGAATGTATTCCCGGATCTCTTCATCCCCCACCCACAGCCTCTATGTCTTTGTGAGAAACTTTGTGTGCAGAATTGGGGAAGATGCTGAACTCTTCATGTCTCTCTATGATCCCAACAAGCAAATGGTCATAAGGTGGGTGTGTTAATATTGTCTGACTTCTCTGTATGTGGGAGGTTGGAGTTGGCAGAGCACAAAGCATCTTTTTTTCTACCATCACTTGTGGAGAAATTCCCACCTGGAAGATAAAATTAAGCCTAACTGAGAATGTGAACATAACCTCTTTTAGGGTGTGGGAGTCAGGTGGAGCTATTGCTCCCCACCAGATTTTTCCCACAGTAGGATTATGGTTACACAGAAGGGTTTTGTACATATGATTTCGATTACTGGAAAACGACCGGAAATCACAAGATTCAGACAGTTAGCATTGGAGACAATAAAAATACCTGCTTTTAAATTAGGAATTAAGAATGGTGAAAACTCCATATCTTCATGGCATCAGTGGGCTAACATTGTGGCCTCTGAATCTGCTTGGCTTCACATTCTAGCCCCACTGTTTACTCTTTCTTAAGCTTAGGCAGGTTTTTAATTTTTCTTAAGAGTGAGTTTGCCATTTGCAAAATGTGAATGCCAACCTCACGGGGTCATTTATTTCAGACTTTAAGGAGAAAAAGCACATGGCCTGACATGTCGTGTCTGTCCTCCAAATGGCAGTGGCTGTTATGATTAATTATTATTTAATTGTTCTTGAGAACGGAGGAAGTGAGGGAACTTCTAGTGTCTCAGCGCAAGGAGGGGAAAACAACTTTGAGCATCTCCAGGGAAAAGTCTTTGGTACCCTCCAGCCCCCACTCTCAGCCCCCTGGCCTCTACTTGTGGCTCAGACCATCCTGCCTTACAGGTGACCACTGCCTATCCCCTCCAGTGGGGTTTTGTGCCAACACATGGTCCCATAAGTTGAGGTCCCAGCTGATGCATCAGAATGGCGCTGGAGCATGATCCTCTGCCTTTATGGAGAAAATGATATCTTCCTGTCTTGGTTGTTATGATGGTTACATGAGATAATGTATAGTGCCCAGTGAAAAGTGGTGCTTTAGAAAATAATGGCTCTCCTGGAGACGTTTATGAAACATGGAGGGGCTGTTCATCTAAGAGGACTGACCTGAGGTCTGTACATGATCGTTTAATCCTCATTACTCCATGCCATTTGGGCGAGAAAATGAGGTTCAGGGAGGTCAGGTGACTCGCCAAAGTCACACACATTTATAAATGGCAGAGCTGAGATTTCTGCCCAGGTCCATCTGACTCCAAAGACAATCTGGTTCCCACTTTAGTCGGTCACTAAGGAAAGAACTATATTGAATATCCTGAGTGGTTCTCACTGGGGTTTCAGCACTGTTACTGTGGAAAGCTGTTCTTTATAGTGAACCTAAATCCCTAATATTAAAGAGTCAGCCCAATTCACCTGGCGAGGCCTCAGTAGACACTGAGAACCAGGGTTTCTGCTTCCTTGGAACCCACCTTGCAATGGTGTGCATGTCATAGGCCCCTTGCTGTTCCCTATCAGCTGCTTTCAAGGTGCCTGTGACAAAGATCCTGAAAGCACTCATAGGACCCCTCTGCCTCTCAGGAAACACAAGGATTCCTCATGGCCGAATTGACAAGGGTGCCTGGCCTGTTGGCCCATCTAAGTGATGGATGGCCTGAACCAGCTCCGTGGAGGGAGGTGATGGATCAGCGGGATGGCAGCTCTGTTCCCTGATGTGTCACACTGGATGATGTGCTCAATGGGGCATGCCTGAGTGATGCCTCTGAGAGTGCCAGAGACACAGGGAAGCCCTCAGAAGAGTGAGAGATGAGGAGGAGTTGGGCAAAAAGGACCAAAACCAAAAAAAGAAAAAGAGTAGAAAACAAAGAAAGAAGCAAATAGGCGTGGTACAGGAAAGGGGCAGGGGAACTTGGAAGCACCCCTCATGTCAGCCATCTGACTCTGGATCGCTGCTCTTTTCCTAAGAAACCAGTCTTCTCCACTCCTGCCTGCCCTAACCAGGGTTGACATACAGTGAACCTATGGCAAGTTGGAGCATCCGCAGTGTGGCCCGGATGTGGACTGGGAGGAATTTATCTGGGACTGACCTTTCACTGTTGGCATGAATCATAGTCGGAGTCCAGAGGATGCCTGAAGAGATTTGGTTTGGGAAATTTAAGGTAAATTTTTGTAGGACAAAAAAGAAGCAGTTTAGGCGTCAGGCCAGTGAGAAGGCTAATTTCCAAAAGAGCTCAAGGAGGTTTGGAATTGTTCTCCCCTTCCCCTGAGGAGAGTGTCATGTGGAGGAGGTCTCACTCATCTTGGTGTGAGGTGGGCCTTTGGATTTACCACCCATCTTCCTGGGCAAGGATGGATGGGGCCAGCTCAGCCCTCTAAATTGCTTTTCTTATTTATGATGGTATTTCCCCTAGAAGAAAATTGCTGGTGCCTGGTGTTTGACCTAGCAGGCGGGTTCTCAACTAGGCGTGCTACATGTGATGAAAGATCCTGGGAGATACCCAAGTATTTCACTATGACATGACCCATGAGAAATAAGTTTTAAAAATCTTTTTTGAGGGGATGGAGCACTGGAGGCTTCTTGGTTAGTTTGCTGAAAATTCCACTATAATTTTTAGATTTTACTAAAAAAAAAAAAAAAAAAAAGAAAGAAAAAGTACATTCAGCCTGATTGAATTTTAACTGTTGGTTAATCTGGGGCCGGGGATATTTTGTTATCAGTTCCATTTCCCCCTTGAACTTTGCTCAGACTACTCTTATTCGTCTTCTCGGGGTGAGTGGAGAGAGATGAACAAGACGTCAGAGAGAACAAATCTCTAAAAAGAAGGCAACTCCTCTTAACTTTGTTGAATTCTTTTATTACGCCTTTTTGAGCTGAGGGGTTTTGAGCTTTATTCTGTTTTTATGCTAATTCAAAATAATGGGTATTTATTTAGCACCAACTATATGCTCCTGCATGGCATGGGAAACCTAATGACTCAACTCAGCAAACTGTGCTAAGTTTCTCCCAAGTTAAAGAAGTACTAGACTTCTTGATCTTCTGGGTGCGCTGGACTGACAAGTAGGGACCACGCAGGGTCGGGTATGGTTGCTAGAAGATGTGAGATGATAAATGATCATATGTCAGAACTGTGTGACTGCCCCTCGTAAAACCCTTCAATGGGTTTTCATTACTATTAGGATCAAGTCAAAATCCTTGAATGGCCTGCAAGGTCCACATGGTCTGGCATATTTAATTTTTCTCTTGACCACTTTCCCCTTGGATCTGTTTTTTAGATGAATTGAGCTCCATCCTGCCTCTGGGCCTTTGCATGCTGTTTGCTTTGCCTAAAACATTTCCCTTTCCCACTCTCTTTTCCTGACCAACTTTATTTACATTTATATCCTCAGCAGAGACTTCCCTGACCACCCAGACTAGGCCAGTCTCTTCTGATATACATTCTCATAATACCCTGAACTTTTTCTTTATAGCACAGTTGCATATAAATAGTTGTAACAACTGCATTTAAATAGTTAAAGTGTATCTCAGATAGTGGTTGAGGCCCTCTATAGTCTATCACAGTGTGACGTTCGGTTCAAGGAAACGGTCCTACATCCAATGGATAGTTTAAAATAATTCAAATCTTTACCCAGTCTTGAAAGGGGAGTGGGATGAGAAGGGTGAATACATTCTTAATGTCCAGCAAAACATACAAAAATCCTTTCCCCCGCATCTTTGCCACTCTTAATAACCTCTACAGAGAATGCTGCTGCTCTTCGAAAATATTAGGCAACTGGTCCAGAATTTACCTAGCAGATGGGGCAGGAAAGGAGATTGTGAATACACATGTGTTAGTGATTTGCTGCCCCTGCTCATGTAATGTCTGTCTCCCTGGCCGGACTGTGATCTCTTGGAGAGAGGGACCACGTCTGTCTCAAACACTACTGTGTCCCCAGAAGCTGGCATGGTGTTGGGCACACGGTAGGGGTTCCGTGAATATCTTTACCAAGTGAATGTTGAGCCCCTGGCAGTAACGAGTTGCCACTCTTCTTCCCACAGTGAGAACTACGTGGTGCGATGGAGCAGCAGGGGCTTCCCAAAGGAGATCGAGATGCTCAACAACCTGAAGGTGGTCTTCACGGTGGGTGTGCACTGTCTTTTCGTTACCATATTCCACACTCGAAGGATACGATCTTGGAAATGAGGCTGGTCGGTCAGTCAGGAGGGAGTGCAGCCTTGGTGCAGAACCGTGTTCGGGGCTTTCTGAAGATATTCAGAGCAGACAGAGGACACTGTGTGCCCTCCGGACGCTGTTGGGAAGGTGGATCTTCTTCTCTCTTTTTCTCCCTCCCGCCCTGTCTCTTTCTCGCTCATGTGCACTCAGAGAACACACACAGAGCTCTATGTCAACAAGCACAAACCTCTTCCAGCAATGATGTCTAGGGGAACTGTGTACAGCAGCTATTCTGATTTTCTGGCTAATTCTTGGTTAACCTGAGTTCCTTTCTTTGGTTCAGGCCTTCTAAAACCCTTTTAAAAATGTATCAGAACATTTTAAAAAAGACCTTCCTGGAACATGGCAGCCTTGGTAAATTGGATATTTTGAACATAATTAAGTCATGGATGACTTAAGATCTTACAGGTCCCTGGGATCATTCTTCTAAGTACCAATACTCACTGGGCAAGACGTATGTAGAAATGTTGAAATCAATTGTTATTTAGATAATTTATTTCTGAGAGTGAACCTGGCTTTTTAGCTCCGGAAAGGAGAAAAAGTGGAAAGAAGGAGACGAGGTTATCATTTCCAGCACAGACCCCTCTCTTGTCCTGTTTCCATAAGGGTATGTTAAGAGTATAATCTTAAGGTGTCTATGATATTATTGTTTGCAGACTCCTCGGGGGAGAAGAGCATTTATGAAATTTTTCACTGTGTTGCCTGTGTTAGCAAGGGAAATTACAGAGGAGGAGCCAGGGAGGGATTTGAGCGTGGAGCAAGCCAGTGGGTTTGATCCAGGAGTGACCGACATGCTAGATTAACCTACCTTGCTCTACAATAATTTTCTAGTTACAGCCCATTAGGTGTGATGTCTTATGTTATGTCACAATTAGATTTGAGTGCAGCTGATTTATTTTGTTTGTTATTTCTTGAAAAATGGGCCAGAGGCATGGAATAAGATCATAGGTCCTAATTGCTTAGACAAAGTTTTCTTGGCATACATAGATAGTGCCTCAATCCTGTTTATCTATTATTAGTTAGAAGGAGGAGGCTATTTGTTTTCTTGATAAATAGGAGAGTCTCATGGGGTTCCTGATTAAACCAGGAGACAGATGTTTCGTGAGAGAGCAAGGGACAGGGCATCAATCAGTGGTTCATTTTGCAGAGAACCAATTCATGATGTAAACATATGGGAAAGGGCATCGGTAAATTTGTTTCACTTGGTATTAATGAGAATGTGATCCTGCCTTCATGGAATTCTGCCTATGCCACCACCTCTTCTTCTCACAGCAAATGAACTTGAGAACCTTGGTTGATTGGTTCAACAGGCTGACACCTCCCTCTCATGAAATGATAGGAGTTTTCATTTCGGGATAAGGAAGGTCGTGGTGCTCTAGCTTCTTTTATTGATTCAGAGCTATCCAGTGAGTACCTACCGTGTTAGCTCTGTGCTGGGTGCTGGAGATACAGCAGTGACTAAGCTGATAGGCCCCTGCTCTCATGGTGTGATGGGGGGAATTCAGAAAATAAGTAAATGAATAAATAAACAAGAGAAATGTCAGAAGGAAATCCATGCGATGCAGATAATTAAAGCAGAGCAACGTGATGGCGTTTGACTGGGAGTTACTTTCCATTGGGCACTGAGGTGATGTTTAAGTTAGAGATGAGATAAGACTCAGCAGGCATGTGCCTCTCTAGCCTTATTTCTCTTGTCTCTGGATGTTAGCTTTTTCTGGTTTCCTATTTGAGGGCAAAGTCTGAGGAGCTGGCACATGGGTCGGGCCAGTGGTGGACTTCCCCTCTGTCTGCTTTATAAGCATTCACCCTCTGTGGCCCTGTAAGAGGAAAGCAACATAAACCACGAGGTTCCCTAAGACTTTGCCCAGTTTCGGGGTTGCTGCTAACGCGGAAAATAAGACTGAATGATAAAAGGAGTACTAATTAATTACTAAATCAGGTGACACATGTTTTAAGTTTCATTGTCCTGCTTCTGCTTGCCCCACACAACTGAGTTTGGTAAGGCCAAAGTAGAAGCGATTGGAAGATACCACAGATTGGAGTACATTCTGAGTGTCTGGGTGAGATCTGCCCATTTACACACCCTCCAGAGAATAGCCCGTGCTCAAGCATTTTACTGTGCTTGCAAAACGTTTTAAGACTCTCTAGTGCCAGGGGTCTCTGATGAGGCAGCTCTTAAAGATCTGGTGTTTTCCTTTGAACAAGTGAAGTCTTTTCAGAGAAGAGGAGTGGAATGGGGCTTACCTAGGAACTTATAGTTTTGTCTAGTATATTAGTTGCTGGGGCTGCCATTACAAATTATCACATACTGGGTGGCTTAAACAGCAGAATTTTTTCTGGCTGGAAGTCCAAGATCAAGGAGCTGCAGGGTTGGCTTCTTCTGAGGCCTCTCTCCTTGGCTGCAGATGGCTGCCTTCTCCATGCGTCATCACATGACCTTCCTTCTGGGTGTCTGTGTCCTCATCTCCTCTTCTTACAAGGACACCCGTCACATTGGATGAGGGCCACTCTAATGACCTCATTTTAGCTTACTCACCTCTTTAAAGGCCCCATCTCCAAATACAGTCACATTCTGAGGTATTGGGGGTTAGGAACTTCAACATATGAATTAGCGGGGAACACAATTCCGCCAATAACATCTGGGAAGGAAACTTTCAGGTGCCAGGGCCTCTGAAAGATACCGTTGTAGATAATTCAAATATATGAAAAATCCTAATGGGAGGAGAGAGATAATTAGGGACGTAGGTCATTATAAAGGAAGCGAGACTTGAGCTTTTAAGGATGGAAAGGATTTGAATATGGAGAGAAATAAGAGGTAAGCATTGAGGCGGAGGTACGGACAGGGGGCTTAGGAAGAAAGAGCCAGAGTTGAAAGTAAGCATTGTGTGTTTGTAGAGCAATAAAGAAATCTTTGTGACAAAAATAGAGTACTTACATGCAGAGAATAGTGAAGAATCAGCTGGATAGGACAGCTGGAAATATATTATGTCTAGGACCTTTCACGTCAGCCAGGGAGGATTAGCACTAATAAGGCAGGAAATAGGGAGCTGTTAACATTGTTGGGGGAGAGAAATGAAATAATGAATGTGGCTTCTAAAGATGAGTTTGTAGGGGATTTTAGGGTGGATTGGAAGAAGGAGTCAGGCAGGCCGGAGAAGAGGTTCATGGATATGAGATAATTGGGAATCTCAAACTCAGTCTCCCAGGGGAAGGCCAGGGCAAGGCAGGAAACGCAAATGAGTGGAAGGGCTTCCTTAGTCAGAAAGCCCCCTCCTCCCCTGCCTTCCCTCTCCCCCTACCCACCAGGGAGACTTTGGAGAGTGGGGAGCGGATGTCCATTCTTCCAGCTGCGGAAAGGACAGCCTTTGTGTCAGTCGAGGTCCTCCACAGAAACTGAACCCACAGTATATATGGATAGGTGGATTTATTTTAAGGATTTGGCTCATGCAATTGTAGGGGCTGGAAAGTTTGAAATCTGCAAGGCAGGCCAGCAGGCTGGAAACTCAGGCAGGATTTCTATACTACGGTCTTGAGGAAGAATTCCTCCTTCCCCGGGAAACCTCAGCTTTTGCTCTTAAGGCTTTCAACTGATTGGATGAGGCCCACCTACATTAGGGAAGGCAATCTCCTTTACTTAAAGTCAAATGATTGTAGATGCTGATCAGACCTACAAAAACCTTCACAGCAACATCTTGACTAGTATTTGACCAACAACTAGGTACCATAGGCTAGCCAAGTTGACTCCTAAAATTTAACCATCACAGCCCCCAAGCAGGAAGATATGGACCATGCTGGGGCCATGTCCTGTTCCCAGAGACTTTGCACACCCTTGTCGACTTCCTCCCACACCAGCCACAGTGAGCGTGGCTGCTTTGCCTAGGCCCTAGCTCTGATGTGAGCTGACAGACTGTTCCCAGTGCCTATGCCTGAGTGAGGATCAACTCAGAGGAGAAGCAGCTATTCCCCAGTGAGGCCAGGCTCTGATGCCAACAACATGTCTTGATGTTCCTTCTCCAGCCGATCCCAGCTGAAAGGGTGTCCCAGGGACACTGAAACTTTTAGAATTGAGCAGGGTAGTGAGATGCTGAGGTGGTCCGGGAGGTTGTCCCTCCTGCCTGCCTTTCTGATGGTGAGAGAGATGTATTGTGGTAGTTAGGTTCATGGACTTTGATGTCAGAGTGACTGGAAAGTGTCTCCGAGGACTAACGTCATGACTTCGGGGAAGGCCCTTATCTTCTTTGTGTCTCAGTTTCCCCATCTGTAAAATGAGGGTGCAATAATGACGCCTACTTCAGAGAGTTGTTAAGGATCAAATAAGATGATGATGTAAGAGACACTGAGCACCCCACATGAAGCATTAGCCTAGGTCGTCAGCTGTAGCATTCCTCCTCTAAGCACACAGTTGAGTGTGCTTCCCTGTTCCCCTTGGAGTTAGCTGTGGCCACATGCCATGCTTTGGCCAATGAGATGTGAGCAGAAGTGATGTGCATCTCTTCTGTTTGGAAGCTTTAAAATTCAGTAAATGATTTGCCATATTCCCTTCCTCTGCTGTGGGGACAGTGGAAGCACCTGCTGTAACAAGATGGATCATCTGTCAGCCGGGGGCTCAGCATAAGCGATTGAGCCCCCACCCATCTCCATTGGATCTGTAGCCTGAGATAGAAGTATACTTCTGTTGTGTTGTGAGCTCTGAGATATTGGGGTTGTTTGGTTCCACAATAACCCAACCCTGATGTACACATATATACGGTATATACTGATGTATATGTGCTCAGTAAATGGTAACTCTTCAGATTTTTCACTCTTCTTTTTGCTTTCTCCCTCAGAGGTGCAGAGCAATGAGGAGATGGATGGAGTCATTTGTAGCAAATGCTATTTTTGGATCCATCAGGTGGAATATAGGGAATCTGCCTCTATAACTGATATTGTACCTCTATCCTTTTCCTCCTGCAAGTCTGAGGTGGAAGAATTGGGATTGAACACCAGAGTCCTGTCACTCAGTCTCCTTTGCAAAACTCACCTTTCTTATCTGCGAAATGGGTGTGATAGTTTTGTTTTCTACCTTTCCCAGGTCTAACTGTATGACTGGTCCATGTATACTAAGTGCTAAGCACGTCCCCCAGAATTGACTATTGCTAGGTTTCCTTTTCTACTTTTTTTTCATTAGGCACATGATGTGTAACTATTCATTTCCTGCCCTACAGGATCTTGGAAACAAAGACCTCAACAGGGATAAAATTTACTTGATTTGTCAAATAGTCCGCGTTGGGAAGATGGATCTTAAGGATTCTAACTCAAAGAAGTGCACGTTGGGACTGCGGCGGCCCTTTGGGGTGGCAGGTAATGACACACTACATGCCATCAACTTTTATTGGAGTGCACATTTTATGTGGCTGAATTTTGCAGATTATTTCTTTCCTTCTCCTCTTTGCCTCTCCCCCCCAAAGGTTATGCCAGACAGCCCCTAATACCTACATTTCTGGTGACTAAATTGAAATAATTGGTGACTAAGTCCAGAGTTCTGATGAAGACAGTGAATAATGGAATCCTTGTGTCTGGACTAGGGCACTGGGAGCATGGCACAGTCGAGCAGTTGGCACCTTCGCTTCCCAGCATGATGAAAAGGAAGAACAATATGGGTGGGATCTAATTATGAGGAACAAAACATTGAAAAAAAAATATCCAGGACGAGAAACACAGTTACACAGAATGAGTCACCCGCTGTACATCTAAATTCCAGATAGAGGTGGACGTTTGAGGAGTTGACATGACCCGATGAGGTGGCCCTGGAGCAGCGTCACCTCTGCATTTTTCTCCAGGCCTTAGCTTTCTCGGGGTTTCCAAGATTTCATCATTCTTGTCCCACTTTTATGGTTTTTGTTATATCTATCACTTTCACTATTATTTACCTAATATATATTCTTTTAATTAACCCCCTTTATTTAAACTAAAGTACATTTTTTTTCTTAAAAGGCAATTTAAGTACCTGTAGAAATAGCAATTTGATATACCAGTTTTATTTCTTTTTATTAAAATATAAATTTTTCATCATGTACCACTTATAATCCCTATGTACCAGATATAAACCCAGTGTTTCAGGTTCCTTATTTCAAGATGCCCTGATCTTCTGTAGTCGCAGACCAGCTGGCTCTCCAACTATTCTGCTGGCACTGTTGGCAAAGTGGTCCAGTGGAAGAAGTTAGCTTATACTGAGCTAACTGGCTTTTTAACCTGGCATCATTGCTAGCTATCTAGGTGATCTTGGGCAAGCATTTTTCCCAGGGCCTTAGTTTCATTATCTGCAAAATGAGACTTGGATCTGGTTGATCCATGACCTCTTCTAGAGTGCTCTGATTCAATATGAGGGACACTCCTGGCATCACAACGTCCCTGTTACGGCAGTGAGGGTCCTTCAACCTTCCCTCGAGGCGAGGTTGCTCTTGTCCCCCGCTATAGTCTGCACTCTGTTCTGGTTTCAGGTGACAGCAGTCTGGTGTAACTGAAAGGTTCAGGGATAGATTGCTTCAGGCATAGCTGGATTCAGGAACTAAAATGGATTTACAGCTCTGTCTCTCAGCTCCTATGTCCTCTTGCTGGCTTATTCTGAAGATGGATGTCTAATTACTTGGCAAAATATTGGCCAGCTGTTCCAAGCTTGCATCCTACCAATTTAACAATCCAAGGGAAAGACAGCACTTCTTTCCCGTTAGTTTCAGCAGAAGCCCCAGGAGCTTAAATATAGGTCATGTGCTCATCCCCAAAGCACTTATCTCTGGGCAAGGCGATGTGGTTCTCTGATCACTCAGGTCACATGAGCAGCTCTGGAGCCAAAGGGAGGTTGCTCCACCCAAACCACGCTCATTGAGAATGGGTGAGAGGGTCTGTTAAACAGAGAGAATGGATGCCGGTGAGGTTCAAATAATAGTTTCCCCTCCTCTCTGCTCCCTAACTCTCCTCTTGAGTTAGATGCAGTCACTGGTTGATTTTTACCCGAGAAATTTTAATGGATCCCAGACCAGTGCCTGGAGTGTTTGAGGTGTATCACGTTACTAGGGTTTTGGCTCTATTTGGCTGGCTTTTCTATAATCCCTACTCTAATGCAGGAGTTCTTCACCTTGATTTTATGGATCTTTAGGGGCTGATTTAAGCAGAAGTTCCAGAGGATCCAGGATGTCTCTGGAATTGCAGGGTTTAAGGATCCTAGTTATGTATCTGTTCATATGAACACATTTATGAAAAGAGGGTGAATAGTTTTCATTAGATTCTCAGATCCCACGGGGAGTCACTGTGCTTGGGTTTTGTAGGCAGAGTAGACATGTCAAATCCAGACCTAACTGCCTAATTCCATAGCCACTGCTCTGACTCTTTCCTCTTGGCCTCTGCTAAATCACAAACTCTTGGATGTATCCATGGCCCGTGGACTTCCCAGCCCCCTTTGCCCAGAAGGATTTGCCAGGTGCTGCATTATGAACCCCCGTTGCTTGGATTGTCCGATGCTGGTTTGCTTTCCTTCTCAGACTTGCCTGACCCAACCTCCTGCCCTACAATCTCATCCCATTGTCATCCCTTCCTGGGAGCAGGAGAGCTTAAACCATTAATTCATTTTTCTTCTTTTCCTAGTTATGGATATAACAGATATCATCAAGGGGAAAGCGGAGAGTGATGAAGAAAAGCAGTACTTCATTCCTTTTCACCCGTGAGACATTTCCCATTTCTTTTCACTTTCTTATACCACATCTGCTCGAGAGCAGTGAACTGGCTCTCTGAGCACTGATAACCAAGTGGGCCCTCCCCTGGGGAGGCCAGGAGGAGAACGATGGTCTCAGTGCCAAGGCTTTGCACCCATCCATTCATCAAATGCTATTTATTCAACAGAATTTGACTGAAGGCTGGGAGAGGGCTGGGTACTGTGGGGGATGGGGATGAATGGTGAACAAGATCAACATGGCCCTGTCTTCATGGAGCTTATATTTATACAGGGAATTAAACAGATAATCAACAAACGATTAATGGATTAATTACAAGTGTGGCAGGAATCAAGAAGCTGCGAAGCAGCAGCATATCAGGAGCTATAACAGGGAATCCTGGTTCTCATGGGTAGAAATGTCCATGACTTGACAGGAGGCTAGGGAGGAAGGTAGATATCCTCTCCCTGCTGTCAAAAGGAGTCTTTGAGAAAGGAGGACCCCCTCAGTTTGAGAATGTTGTCCTTACTTTGTTACCCAGGGAGGATGTGTTTTGTACAGGTAATGAGGTCAGTGACTCTGGTTCAGGCACATGCTTAGGGCTTAGCAGGAACAGCTGAAGTCTTTGCCACCTTGCTGAGCAGATGTTCCTTTTGAGGGCTTGGGAATCCTTCCTTTTTAAGAGTCTTCCTAGGAAGGAAAAGTGGTCTCTACTTGTAGCATTGATGTTCCCAAATTTCAGAGCCACGCTGCTTTGTGAAAATGAGAGATGTGCCTCTTGCTGACATATATGCTCTCTGGGCTGCCATATACAGGCTCACATTTCATCTAAGGTGTAAGGAGGGGCTGGGCAACTTTCTGGAGGATGTGGAACTATAAGTTGGGGACCCCATGAGGGCATCACGTGAGCAATTTGTGCTCTTTTTTCCTTTCAGAGTGACAGCTGAGAATGACTTTCTACATAGCCTGCTGGGCAAAGTCACGGCCTCCAAGGGAGACAGCGGAGGGCAAGGTACAGTGCCAGTGCTCAAGGTGGGCTGGGCCTGACCCTGGCTTGGGAGCCCTTGATTCTTTGGCAAACAGACCAAAATCCTGAACCTTAGGAAATGTAGCCTTCCTTCTAGATAGACGATTGTGAAGAACATGAGTATGTGACCTATAGAAATGGAAACCACATCTCCTGAAGCTGGGAGGCATGTTCTAGTGCCCAAAGGAAAAGAAGAACTGATATAGCCTGACTATCTCCTATGCATCAGGCACTTTAATTTGTTTCCTTATTTAATTTCATCCTTCCCACAGTCCTATGAAATAGATGGTATCAACCTCACTTTACAAAGGCTGGGCTTATAGACATGGGATAATTTGACGGAAACTGACACTAGTAGAAGTAACTGATAGGATTCAAACCCAGAGATGTCTGGCTCCAGAGCCCCTCTGCTTTCTTCCTTCCTTCCTCCCCCTGGGTGGGTCACTCCCTCTGTAGTTGTTTGTCTCTGCTTCCAGTGGGCTCCTCCAGAGAGATACCAACGGGAGAGCTGGTGGGAGGGTGGGACTGAGAAAACACCCTGAAGAAGTTGACTCTTCATGGTGAGCGTTCCCTTCCAGGCCTCTGGGTGACCATGAAGATGCTTGTGGGTGACATCATTCAGATCCGCAAGGACTATCCGCACCTGGTGGACAGGACCACAGTGGTGGCCAGGAAGCTGGGCTTCCCAGAGATCATCATGCCAGGTCAGCCATCCCTGGGCTGGGCGGTGGTCCAGCTCATCTAATCCTTGTTCTTTGTAAAGAGTCTACTCCTTCCTTTTCTACTGTCATTCTGTATTTCTCTCCCTGAAGGTAACTGCTGAAAACGGTTTTTCTATATCCAAAGATCTTGTATGCATTCACATAATAAACACAAACACATAAATATAAACACGCACTTTTTTCCCCTATAAATGGGATCATACTTTATGTGCTGTTATTTTATATACTTTATATGGTGTTCTGCAACTTGCTTTATCACTTAATAATTTATAATGGAAATCCTTTCTACTTTACTACATATAGAGTAATTCCATTCTCTTTAGGGGAATATTGTCATTCTCTTAAATTCTCTTAAATTTTTAAACTATTTTTCATTACCAAAGGACTCCATGTTCATTGTAAAATGTTCAAATAGCATGAGAAGGTATAAAGTGAAGTGTTAAAAGCTCTGTCAAATCCTTGTCTCCAGAAGTAATCACTACTATTAACATTTTCCAAATGTGTATAGAATAAAAGAAAGACAAATGAAATTATATAATAACACTCTTTTGAAGCTTCCCTTTTTATCTTAAACCTGTGTCATGGACTTGTGTCCACAACTGCTCTCATAACTTACCCCTTCTTTCCACAGTCATAGGGTGGTCCAGTGGGGGCCTGTATTGTAATTCCTTTATGCCTGCTCTACTTGAGATGTCAATTCCTCATGCGTTCCCCTGTGGGATTTTCAATTCTTATTTTGTCCCCCATTCCTGAAGACCCTCTGCACTCCGTCCCTGACTCTGTGTTCCTCAGATACACAAAAAGTGATTGTATCAGCTCCTGCACAGTAAAAGATCCATGGATGTCTGGGGTTGTTATTCCTGGGCCAACATCAATTCAATTGGAGCTTTCCTTTGCCTTCCCAGAAGGTGTCACTAGAGGATGAAAATTAAATAATCTTAATGGAGAGAAAAACAAGGCCGATTGTGCCCATCCTACCTCCCTTTTTACAATTGATTTGCTAGTGTTCCTCCATCCCCTCGTTACCTACTTCTTCAGCCTCTCTGATGAGGTAAAAAATGCTTTTTCCAAACAATTCTGATTTTCATTAACAGATATCAAGGTGAGGAGCACATCCCCTCTCTCCCTGACTCTCTGTTTCCTCTAGTCAATGTCTCTCCTGCTGCATAGACTCCAACTCTTGTCTCTCTCTCTCCCTCTGCCTCAGGGGATGTCAGGAACGACATCTACATCACTCTCTTACAAGGCGACTTTGACAAGTACAACAAGACCACGCAGAGGAATGTGGAAGTGATCATGTGTGTGTGCACGGAGGATGGCAAAACGCTACCTGTAAGGGACCCTGCTGTTGCTCTGGGGGACAGGGCCCCTCTTGGATGCCTCTGCTCATAAAGAGTTGCTTTTCCCATCCCTGATCCCACTCTGTAAATACCAGGTGCCTTTGCGATGGCACTGAGTAATGTGATCTACACCTTTAGAGCTCGGTTAGCGCAGTAGCCCATAATGAGACCTCGTGTTATTTCTTTATACCAAAGCAGTTTTTCAATACCTGTTCCTTCCTTTCATGACCTCTTCTTCCTTTCTTTTCTTTTTCTTGGCCTCAGCTTTTAGGTTAGCTTTTTTGTAGTTAAAATGTTTTTCTCATTGAAACTTGAGCTGGTTTATTCAGGCAAAATTCATGGCAAGAAAAAGGATCAATGCAGAGCCTTGGGCTGGTGTGGAGACTCAGGATGTCCTCAAAACAGACATTCCCAACACTTAATCTAACTCACTAGCACTCAGCCAGAAATTCTGGTGGAAAGCTTTATTCGTAAATTGGTCTCCAGAGGGCCAGCAGAGTGTATTCAAGAATGCGAAACGCATTGCTATAAATATTTATACAGCATATGTCCTGCACAATATTTGTCGTGTGTGTTTACATTTATTTACTTATATTTCTTTAAGGTTGTCAGCAGCTGTGTCCAGTGTGTAGGAGGGTTTTGCTGCTCAATTTCTCCTCTTGGAGTACTTAGCTGAAAATAAGATCAGCTCTCAGCAGAAGTTTCAGCGTGGGCAAATATTCCTCTAGGGCCGCAGTCGGTGATCAGATAGCACAGCTGGGTGGGGGTGTGGGTATTAATAAGTCATCTGCTCTGGCCTGGGGGCCTGGTCCTCAGGCAGGTTTTGCTACCCTCTGCCTAAGAATAACTAGCATTCATAGAGGAATTACTGTGTGCCAGGTACTGTGGTAAGAACGATGCATTACCGTTGTTATTGCCATTTTTACAGAGAGAGAAACGAAACCGTCATCAAGTGCAACAACTTTCCCAAGGCCGCAAAGTTAGGATATGGCACAGTAGGTGTTTGAGTCCAGGTTCCAGGCCCTGTTAAACACTTCACTATAATGCCTATACAGTTAAAAAACATTCTCCAATTTATTTTTCATTTTAAAAACGAAGTTACTAACCACTTCTATCAAATTCTGGGAAGATTCATAATTACTTTTTAAGTGTAAAGAAATCCTCATAATTGCCTTTTTGTTCATAAGGACTGGCCAGTTAATATCTAAGTTGAGCAAAATCCAAACATTTAACTCATCCTATTTTTGTTGGTTTCTGAAACTTTTCTGAAAAATACAGTAAGTGAGAGACACTTCACTTGAAGGAATAGAAAGCAAGAGCAGAGGGTTTTTATCTGAAAGGGAAATTGCATTTCATGAATGTAAAAACCCTTGCTTTGAAGTAATTTTTATCTAACTACCTGTTGGAGAACTTTTAAACCTCAGCTTCATTTTTTTAAAACACTGATACTCTTGCCTTCAATGTCACCGAAGGACAAATTAGAAGGAACAGTTAACGGGAAAGCAGGCATCTTATCTTGTTTTGGAGCCATTCTTACTTCCACTTGTGCCACCCTTTAGAGTCACACCCGACCAGGCTGAACAGATGCACTTATCAAAGATGAATGTAGAAGCAGGTATTCTTGGGGCTGAAATGGAGAGGGAGCTGTGGGGCATGCTGATAATTTGCAGTTTCATCTCTTAGGGAAGCTATGGGGGAGTTCAGTTGACTAACTATTGAACATTGCTAAGGAAGCCCGTGGGAGGCTTTTCTTTCTCTATTTGCAGAAATAAATATTACTGTCTAATTAAGTGTCAGGCAGTACACTCAAACACTCTTGGTTGGTACTGGTGGCCTCCTGTGGGAACAGTCCCCTGTAGCGATATCGATTTCTCCTCCTGCTCCAGGTGCACACTGCCCTTGGCAGAGTGGGACCTGAGGACAGAGTAGGTTAGACTTGTCCTTGGCTCATTTTGGGGTCTCAAAGACCTTGCTCATGAGGGACCATGACAGAGAATCTAATAGGGTGGGCTCTGGGATCAAACAGAGTTCAAAGCCCAGCCTTCCCTGCTGTTAGCTGTATGATCTTAGGCAAGTTTATTTGTCTATAAAAGAAGAATAATAATCTCTTCCTTGTGGGGTTGCAGGTTAAACAAAATGGTAGGTATAAGGCACCTGGTATGCAGTAAATACTCTGTAACAGGAAGGAGGGTATCATTCAGAGAAGGCAGACCAACTACAGGTTGAAGCCCTACAAGGGATTTGAGGGAGCTAAATGGCAATGCAGTGTGGAAGCCTGAAGTTTAAGGAGGAGTAAAAAGGCTCAGACACTTGGCTGAGAAAACTCTGCACTTCTGTGACCAGCCAGTTTATGGGGATGGAGGCAGGGCATGGGGGGCAGTGTGGTATAGTGGTTAAGACCATGCTCTCTGGGGCCAGGCAGCCAGGCTTAAAGCCCAGCTCAGCCTGATTAGCAGGATGACCTTGAGCAAGTTACATAATCTCTCTACTCCTAAGATTATCTGAAAACTAGACCAGCAGTGGCACCTTACTCTTGTGAATGTCAACTGAGGTAATCTACATGATAGGTGTTCATTAAAGCTAGCCATTATTATTAGAAAGGTATAGTAGTCTCCTGCCTTGATTCCTGCCTTGTGGATGCTAATTGGCATCTTCCCATGATGCAGCCTTGTTGGTGTAGAACTCCTTCTGGCTCTCAACATGTTCACAACCATGGTGTCGTTTGTTGCTCAGATGATTTCTACGAGCTAAACAGGGCCTGTGTTGGGAGGCTGATTTTTTTCTCCTGGAGAAGTGTGTCTGCCAAGGCCAAGCCAGCATTAAAACTTCCAGGCTTCCTGAATCCTACTCAGATTTTCTTCAACTGACCTGAAGCCAACTAGGGTCTCTTACTGTTAATTTGGGGCTGCAGGGGTGGACAACGGGGAAAATTGTTGAAGAGGCTTACTTGAGAATTATACAAGTCTACATTTTCCCTAACACTGGGCTCAGTCCCTGGTCACCATGCTCCCTTGACACACTCGGCAACATTCAGTTATATCTCTGTGGTGTTGAGGGTTAGGGTACTGTCTCAGGTCTCTTTCAGAATAATACTGAGACTTTTTTCTCTAGGCTTAGGCAATCAAAAATTTTCATCATCAAGATAGTTTTGTGGGATTCAGTTGCCTGCCGTGTAGCAATTTTACTTTCACCGGAGATATATGTCTATTTTCAGATTTTACAAGCTACATGGGATTCACTGGAGCTACAGAAACTCTAAGCCCATAAGTGTCACTAGATATAAATCTTGGGAGGCTGGAAGGTATCTAGGTTGTTATAGAAGGGATACTGGACAAAGAGTCGGAGGCTCTGAGATGTGGTCCCAGCTCTGCTACCTTTTTGGCTAAGTGACTTAACCTCTCGGGGCCTCACTTTACTCAGTTTTGAAGTGGGGATAATGATGGTAATCATCAGAGGCAGTTGTGAGAGTGGAATTAAGTGAGGTAGTGAGTGCAAAGGAGTTAGCATAATGCTAGACACAAAGCACTCCCTCAATGGTTCGAAAAACTTTGGAAGCATGTTTCTAGTTCAGTGCCTCAACAATTTCTGAAAGGCTTCATCCTTTTGAAGACCAAGAGAGTTCCATGTCTTTCCTCATTTCCAGTTTACTGGTTAGCTTGTCTTTTTAGAGATAAGTTCTAAGAGGACGCAATATCTTTATTTTCAAATGGATTCAATTTGGCTGCAAGTACCATCAGGCAACAGTGAAACTGAGTGCACTCGTTCCCTGTAGCTCAGAAATGAAGAGGGAGCTTCCAGTGAGAGGGGCAGGGCTCTCCTTCCCACAGGTTGACTTGGTGCACTGAGGGCCTGTTGGAGAATTGGTGGGGATCTGGTGAGAAGCAGGGACTCCCTCACCACAAAAATGCCCAGAGGCACACAAGTTTGCAATTTTGGGGCCTGGGCCTCCAAAACCAATCCTCATCTCCCTAGATCTCTGGAGATTTGAGGTTAAAATCTGCTCGTCTGGTATAAAACCACACTTAGGCCCCTTCTGGGTGACCCTAGCTCAGATCTTGTTTTGGGGCCCAACAGCTGGAGTGACTAGAGAGAGACAGAATTAGGGGCTGACACACTCTATTAGAAGATAATTTCTTGTTATTCTGAAGGTGAATTTTATGGCAAAGAATAAATATCCCGTATAGATATGCTTGCTCTGTGCTCACTCTCTGCTCAGAATGTCCTTCTCACGTCTCTGCTCAAAGCCCACTCAGAATCTTTCTTCAAGATCTTCAACTGTCATCACCTCCAAGAAATCTTCCCTGAGTCCTCAGGCTATGATTCAGTGTGCCCTCTCTGTGCTCTTACTAGTAAATACATATGTCTGTCACCACATCACACTGCTTAGTGATTTGTCTGTTCATCTAATGGTCTCTCCATTAAACTGTGGAGGCTTGTGTCAGGTTTAATATCTGACTCGTGCTGGTATCCCAGTGCTTCACAAGGACCTGGTATCTGGAAGATGCTCTGTAACTGTGGGCTCCCTTGACCCCCTCTGCCCGAGTGTCTGTCTAAAGCCCGAGCTCCCTCCCCTTGCCCAGCTCCCGCTGACACTTTGTTGTGTGAGCATCAGAAATCCATCAGAACAAGCTGCTGCTTGGCTGATCTGAGCCTATTTGTAAACTTTGTGCACGTTCAGATTTAGGAAACAAATGGGATTAATAAGACTGGCAGCATGCAGTAACTCCAAGGCTGGTTACCGTTTACAATAAGGCAGCCATGTCAATGCCTAGCGTGCTCCAGTGGTTTCCAGAATGCAAGTAATAGAATTTGTATAGTTAAGCAGCTGTCACTCCTGGAGCTGGGGATGTTTGTGTATAGATCTGTAAGGTAGAAGAGTACCTGGCAGAAGGGTTGGGGAAGGCAAATTTTTCCTAGACTCTGAGGTCAGTCTTAGCCTTAGGACCAAAATTTCCCAAGCATAGAAAATGGCAATTCTGTAATGCTTTCTCTCTCTTTGTTTTCTTGGGTTAGAATGCAATTTGCGTGGGAGCTGGGGACAAGCCGATGAGTGAATATCGGTCCGTTGTGTATTATCAAGTCAAGCAGCCACGATGGATGGAAACAGTCAAGGTAATAACAATAATAATGATAGCCACAAATGTGTACATAGAGGCTCTGAGACACTTCCTTCAGATCTGGAGCAATAACCCTAGCATGTGTCTGGTGGTGTGTCAGGCAGTGGAAATGGTAGCCCAATGGAGACCCTTGTTCTCCTGATCACCATTCACTGTCCCAGGACCTAGCCAGCATGGAACTGTCAGATAGTACTCTTGTGGACAGTGCCCCATCCATGAAGCTGTGTCATGCTACTCAGCAGTGAGGAGTGACAAAGCTCTGAGCAAATGTGAGGCTATACAAGGCCATTTAAGACCTGAAAGACACCCTATTGGAGGGTGCCTAGGTAGAAGTGGCATCAATCCCAAATATTCACAGTATCACATTGTTACACTAAGCAGAAGGGAGTCTGATGCATTGGAAGAGAAGTTCGAAATTAATTTAGTGAACAGTGAAGCTTGATCACAGCATCAGATCTCTCTGCCTTGTAGTTAGTATCAGTCTTTATTCACCCTGTGCCCTGGACCCAAACTCAAGATGTTCACATTACTTCTCTTTTGGAGATAGCTATTCAAACCTCCGTGATTCTTGCCTTGTCACCTATATTCCTATTTCCCTCAGTGGATCTCTCTTTACTCACCCTCTTCAAAATGATGACCTGCCCAACTTTAGGGTCAGAAATCTCTTGGGCCAGGTTGTTTTTCTCTTCTCTGTGCTCTCTTGTACCTCAGTTATATCTCTTTGCTAGCACTTGTCACATGGTTGTTAGAACTATGTGTCGCCCCATGTGGACCATGAACTCCTTGAGCATGGCCAGCACCTCACATAGCTTAGAGGAACCATTCAATATGCAGTGAAAGAATGGATTGAACTGCAGCAGTCTGTGAGGCTCTCAGTTTGTTTGCTCTGTCTAAAACACACAAATTATGGACCTCTTCAGGCTCAAATTTCATTTTCTGGAGCAGAAATTACCCCAAAGTATACATCTGTTTGGCTTTTAATAGTCATCTGTACAGTGTAAACTTGTCCCTTCTAAACATCAAAGTAGATTCCTCCCAGGTAGCTGGGCTTCTCTGCTTTGGCCTGACTTGCACATTATGGAGAGATCTCCCAGGCTTTGGGAGGTGGAGTGGTCCAGAGCCAGGCCTGAAGCATCTCGGCCAAGGGCGCAGATACCCACCTGACAGTGAACCGGGGTTGACGAGGGAATGATTGTCCTGGCTTAGTATTCTCGGGGGCAAAGCATCTGGACATGTGTCCAACCAAGGATGGGAATGAGCCCTAGGATTTCCCCAAATATTATTGGATTCAAGCATTTTTATTAATTTGCGTAAATGGGAGTCCTCAAGCATTCCCCCTCAGGACCACTGTTAATTTGCTAAGCCTTGCTGCAATTGCCAGAACTCCTGGAGTGTGTGAGGAAAACGTGCATTATGCAGTTTGCAGTGCTTCAAACTC
Organism: Equus quagga; assembly: GCF_021613505.1. Lineage (NCBI taxonomy): Eukaryota > Metazoa > Chordata > Mammalia > Perissodactyla > Equidae > Equus > Equus quagga. The sequence goes on along the minus strand of NC_060273.1, from coordinate 53,516,905 downwards.
TGTGCTAAAATTATGTGACTTTTATATCAATTTGGGGAGATTCATTTTTCCTCACTATAATTTACGGACTTCTTTTCATTGGCTAGGAATGCAATTTGCCAAATGGATTACATTTGGTACTTTATTTTCTCTTCATAGCTAGTTCTTATGTAATTTATTTGCAGTTCATCAGGCTTGATGGATGGGTAATAAATCAGCAGGTGGCACTCTCACTTAAATGGTCAGGCTGCCTTTTGGGGGGTAGGGCGGAGTGGGGAGGGCTGTTAACTCATTGTCTCCTGAGCTCTGGTTTCTGCCTGCTAAGGTGGCTGTCCCTATTGAAGACATGCAGAAGATCCATCTGCGATTCATGTTTCGACATCGGTCATCCCTGGAATGTGAGTACCCAACCAAATGGCATTTCTGCAGCAACTCTAAGGGGACAGAAGTGGTGTAGCTGGGTGGCCTATGTATCATTTTCTTTCTTGACCTCACAATGCTATTTCCAGCTAAAGATAGAGGAGAAAAGAACTTTGCCATGTCCTATGTGAAGTTGATGAAGGAAGATGGGACCACTCTGCATGACGGATGCCACGACTTAGTTGTCCTAAAGGTACCATGAGCTGTAATTAACTTTGCAGTGAGGGAGGTGCAGGAAGCCAATGGGGAGATGGTAGGATTGCTTAGTGGTTAATAACACTGACCCCAGAATCATATACCCTAGAACTTATCAGCTGCGTGGGCTTCTATGAAATCTTGACTTCTCTGGGCCTCCGTTTCCTCATCTATGAGCCCTCAGTGAATAATTGTGAGGATTTATGAGTCAGTTCTTGTAAACATAACAATAATGGGTACATGGAACCCTCAATAAATGGAAAACATTATTGTTACATACAGAATGGGCTATTTACTCTGTAAGGACTCCTGTGGGATGTGTAGAAGACCAGCAAGAAACATTTGAGAGATGCCTCACTTGTAGCCAATGGAAAAATATTGGAATTTGGGGTCCTGATCCTGCTAGTCACTAAATCTGGAATCATCTCACATGTCTTTCTGAGTCTAAGTTTTCTTTTTCTTGAGTGGTGATGATAATATTTATGACAAACCAATGAGGTGACCCATGTGAAAAGGCCATGTGTAAAGGGTACAGATGTCAGCCATGGTTATTTTTACATCATGAGACTTGCACTGTTTTCAAGAAGTGGGGTAGTGTTTGCCTTGATCTTACCCGCATGCTTTCCCACAACCCCTCTTGTGACAGACAGAAAGATGCCTCTGCTAGCACCTGGCTGGAGGCAAAGCAGGTGGCCATGAAACAGGGCAAGGCTAAGTGGTCAGCACAGGGGTTAAACCCTTGGCCTTGGCTGTCTCAACCTTGGAGGCTGAAACTGCCCTTTTGCCTGTGGTCTGCATGGCAAACAGAGGCTCATCATGGCTTCGTCATATAGTACTCTTCTCTGAGTCTCTCTGACTTTTCCAGAAACCCCCTTTCCTCTGTACAGCCTCTGTTTTCTCATTTATGACACATCAAGGTCGTTCTTGGCTTAAAAGCCACTCTTCCCCCAACAGATTGTGAACTCATTGGGAGCAGAGGCCCTATTGCAGTCAGTTTTCAAGTTATTCTCCCTCCTTAAGCCTCAGTTTCCTCATTTGTAAACGGAGGATGATAACAGTATTTACAGCAGTAACAACTGTTGTGAGGCTTAATTGAAATGAACTAAAGCATATAAAGCAGTCAGTGCAGCATCTGGTACAGAGTAAGGGCTCAATAATTGTTAACTCCTACAATGCCTAACTCTAATTGTTCATTCCAGCAGCCAAGGGACTTAACTGTCTATCAACTCTGCTCAGAGCTCCATATGCATTATGCCCATTTAGTCTGCTCAAAATTTTTAGGAAGTAGATAATGTGATTATCTTTAGTTTAATCATGAGAAAAATGAGACACAGTGAGGACAAGGAATATATCCAAGATGACCCAGGCTTGTGAATGGTAAAACAAGGTCTAGATCGTAGGACTGTCAGACTCTAATGCCTTTGCTGTTAACTTCTCCTTTAAACTGATTCCTGTCTTGCTGGTGGGCATGTGTTAAGATCTGAAAAAACTTAGGAGGAATTAAAATGGCCTGTCTGGGAATCTTCAATTCCCTTTATGCCATTAATGAAGGCCACAGAGCCTTCAACTTGTTGACCAACCCTTTTTCCATTAATGTAACCTTGGGCTCTTGCCTATTTTGTGGAAAAACAGCCCTGCCTTACTAGCTGATGTTTATTACTTCTCTGATGATTTTCCTAGTTCTGACCTTCCCTACTTTATAATGTGTAAGCTGGCCACTGCAAGCTCTGTGTGGCGTTGGGCATGTACCCATGGCTTGGGGAAGTAATCAAGGTATTGTTTCCAGGGGGACAGCAAGAAGATGGAGGATGCCAGCGCTTACCTGACTCTTCCTTCTTATCGGCACCATGTGGAAAACAAGACGACCACCTTGAGTCGAAGCTCCAGCAGTGTCGGGGGGCTCTCTGTCAGCTCCCGGGATGTATTCTCCATCTCCACCCTAGTGTGCTCCACAAAGCTCACCCAGAACGGTAATGGAACCATGGAGAGTTGTGTGTGTGTGTGTGTGTGTGTGTGTGGTGTGCCTGTGTGTGTGCACGTGTGTGTGTATGCATGCATGTGTGTGTGTATTCATGTGCAAGTCCAGGGGGGTCCTAATATGGACAGTTTAGTTCAGTGGTAGTAATTCTGCTTGTTGGGACTCTGTTTTAGTGGGCTTGCTGGGTTTGCTGAAGTGGCGTAAGAAGCCTCAACTGCTACAGGAGAATTTAGAGAAATTGAAGATTGTCGATGGAGAGGAGGTGGTGAAGGTCAGTGGGGCTTCATTTTGTTTGTATTCACCCACCAGTGCCAGAGCCTTAAATGGTGGGTGACTTCAGGGGAGAAATGAAGTGCTGAAGGAGAGGGGCTTTTGCTCTGATGATGGGACACAGTGTCGCCAATTGTCATGAGAAACCTTTACTCGGAAATCTGGAGGGTGATTTGGTTCAATGATATTGAGTGGCAGAAAATGGTGCCTGTGCTCAGTCTCTGGAAATAGATCAGCCTAGGTGTAGATCCAAGCTCACCCACTTGCCAACTTTATGTGATAATATTATTAATGTGTCATTATTTCACAGGGTTGTTGTGAGCATTCAAGGTGATAATATTTAAAAATTAGTCAGCATAGTCTCTTACACGTGGTACACAATAATTGAACTAAAACATAAAAAACATACAAAATTCAATAAATAGTAACTTAATTATTCTTGTTGTTATGAGTTGCTATAATAGTATGATCTTTTCATACTACCTCCTCATTACTGTTAGAAATAGAAAATATTCTTGGTTTCCGCTGGTTGGAGAGCATGTTGCATTAAACATGAAAAAGGGAAAGACATCAGGTCTCACATTTTAAGTGAAACAAGCAGAAAACAATGCAAATGTCGACCATGTTGTTGTGTCCACATGGTAGTGGAGAATACAGTGTCTGAAGCACAGATCTAATTAGAGCAACCCTCCCCTCCAGCACTATGAATTGGGACAAGTGTTTCCCAGAGGTGCTGGCGATCTTGTTTCCATCAGGAGTTTGGTACAGCTAGAAACTCTGAGATTAAACCTCTGTATGTGGTAGCTCTGTTTTCAGAGACTACAGGAAGCATCGACCCATCCCTTAGGAAGGAAAGGTATCAAATGTTAGTCAATTGCCCATACATGTTGAAGCAGTGGTAGAGTTTCCAGATCAATGCTTTAAATGTGCACTATTGACCCTCCTACTTGGTTCAGCAACGACAGAGAAATTCCCCAGATGTCCTTTCACAAAGTCTCTCACCTTTGGGCAGTTTGGAGAAGTCATCTGGAAGGAAATTCCATTGTCTCTCTTTTGCATCATTTTTCTTTTTAAAAAATGTTTGTTATTGAAGTATAATATACATACAGTAAAATATGTACAGGGCACTTATCCTAAGAGTACAGTTCAAGGTATTTTTACACATGTCCACACCCACATAGCCACCACCTAGATCAAGACACAGAACATTTTTGGCATTTCAGTAGGTTCCCTCACTTCCCTTCTCAACAGCCCCCATGCTGACTTCCATCATCATAGATAGGTTTTGCCTGTTCTTGAATTTCATAAAAATACAGTAATAAAGAATGTACATGTTGGGTCTGACTTATCTTACTCTACACAATTCCCACGAGGGTTATGCTCATTGTTACATGTAGAAGTAGTTTGCTCTTTTTTATTTCTGTGCAGAATTCTGTAGTGTGAAAATGTCACCATATATTAATTCACTCTTCTGTTGATGGATAATTGGGTTGCTTCAAGTTCTGGCTCTTATGAATAAATCTCCCTGGACCTCTTGAACACACCCTCAGGAGGATGTGTTCTTTTCTTCTCTTGGGGATACACTGAGGGGTGGGATTTCTGGGTCATCTGCACTCTTTCTTAACGCGACCTCCCTTATTTTGTCCAGTTTCTCCAGGACACTCTGGATGCCCTCTTCAACATCATGATGGAGCATTCTCAAAGTAATGAGTATGACATCCTCGTCTTTGATGCTTTGGTAAGAGAGAGGGGACAGGTGTTTAGTGACATTAGACATTAATGTGTGTCTACTGTGAGAACACTGAGAATTTATGGCCCTTGTGACCCTTTTCATGAATTTTTTGGATGCATTGTAACTTTTGGCAACCAGACCAATGAATGAGCTGCAATTTCCTTTCGTTTGTTTCGAGTTCATTTGAAAGCATGGGCAGGGTGAGTGAAAGGGGAATTTTAAGTGTTGATGTCAGATTGGCACTGGTTGAAAGTACATGAAGTTGGATACCGCAAATAATTGCTTAGGCTTTCCATGAATGCTGGAATTCCTTGGCTAGGTTGTGAAGCACCCACAATGTTTCCTGACTCTCTTTTTACCTTTTTCTTCCTCATCATTTCCAGCTTACCAGAGTCATCACACTCCTCCTGCCTACCTAGAACCTTTTATGGCGGTACACCATCCAGATCTTTCCTCTTCCATCCTCCGAAATGGTCTCTTCCTCCTCTCTCCCAACTCACATTTTCTCAGTGTCGTGTCAAAATAAACATAAGCAACCGAATTAGGGTGTCAGTGACCAATAAAGTCTTAATATGTTCACCCCTTGTGTCAGTGATATTTGCTTATTTATTTATGTGAGGTATTTATTTATTTACTTATTTTTGTTGGCCCTGAACATCTATTGCCAATTTTCCTCTTTTTGCTTGAGGAATATTGTCTCTGAGCTAACATCTGTGCCATTCTTCCCCTGTTTTATGTAGGATGTCGCCACAGCATGGCTTACTGAGTAGTGCTAGGTTCACGCCCGGGATCCAGGCCTGTGAACCATAGGCCACCAAAAGGGAGCATGGGAACTTAACCACTATGCCACTGGGCTGGCCCTGATATTTAAATTTTTAAAAAGGTTGCTTGGAGACCACAGTAACTTAATCTAGTGCTTTCCAGGATGCTCTCCTGGAAAGTTAGTCCTAAAGAAAGATGCTTCATGACAAAAGCTCCTTTGACTATATAACTTAGGGAAGTGCTGAAGCTTGCAGGAACCCCTTGGAGATTCACAATGCATGTGAGTGTGTTAAAGACCCTGAAAAGTCCTACAATATACGAGGCAGTCTAATGATAACCTTTGAGATTTGTGATAACTTTGAGATTTCTCAAACTTACCTGACCATGAAACCTTTTATTTTATAATACCCCCTGTGGCAGACTTCGTGAAAAGCTTTTTACGAGAGACGCTACTTTAAGGAAAAGGACTAACGATACATTAGTGAGCTAATTCCTGAGCAAAAGAATTCTGATGGAGGTTTAGTTATGCCATGTGAAAATGGCTTCCTGCCCTGGGTCTGCCCCCATAACACTGATTCCTTGGCTCTTCCTCAGATCTACATAATAGGCCTCATTGCTGACCGGAAGTTCCAGCACTTCAACACTGTTCTGGAGGCTTACATCCAGCAGCACTTCAGTGCCACCTTGGCTTACAAGTAAGTAACTACACACGGGGACTTCTTGTCCACCTCCTACTTCCCCTGCCTGGATGCCTAGGGCACAAGGAACTTGAGCATTTTCCTTTTGTCACAAGCCAGTGTGAGTTCTCTCTTTTCTGACAAAGCCCAATCCGTGCCTGGGTTATTTGTATTAAATAAAAATATGCAAACTCATAGGTTGGGATGAATACTTTGTGGTGGTAGAAGTACATGACAGCATTCATTCATTCATTCAGTCAGTCAGTCAACTATTATTTATTGAGTATCTACTTGTGGTAGACACTGGGATTCAAAGGCTAGAGAGAAGAAAGTGCACATGCCAAGTAGCTCATTATAGATGGGGTATTGGGAACTGAGGCTTAGAGACGGAAGGTGATGTTGGAGCGATCGGTGGAGGCTGGTTTATGAAGGGCTTTGAAAGGCAGGCCAAGTAGTTTGAAGTCTGCCTTGCTGGTAATGAAGAAACATGGAAAGTTTCCAAGCAAGTGAGTTCTATGGTTTTATAAGAAAGTTTTCTGTAGGAAGAAAAAGCTGAAAAGGACATTATCACCACCATTATTGCCACTTATATCCTGATTGTGACTAGATTTTCTCGTCAAAAGATTTTTTTTCCCTCACTAGTTTTTTCTTCACTGGCTTTCTATGAGCAGGAAATACTTATTCACTTCATGTATTAAATATATATTTTTAAGCAGAGTTATTTTTATGGTTGTAAACAAGTGAATAAGCTTGGCCATACTACCCCCTTTAACCTTTGATTGAATGCTTTGTAATTTACTGAGCAAACTAATTACCATGCTGTGGGTTGGGAAGAGATGCACTTTGAAAATATAATTCCTTATTCAGGAAGTTGATGACGGTGCTGAAGACTTACCTGGATACCTCCAGCAGAGGGGAGCAATGTGAGCCGATCCTAAGAACTCTGAAAGCTTTGGAATATGTGTTCAAATTCATTGTCCGATCAAGGACATTGTTTTCACAGTGAGTACTTGTTATGTAAGAGTGGTTGATTAGTTCTGTAATTCCTCCAGATATAACAGTATTTGCACCAATGGAGAAACTCTTCTACAAAATTGTGACTGGCTGTCGATCAAAAACAACTTGAAAATCCAACTTAGAGAATTATGAGTAGGTAATAATTGTTCCCTCTAAGTTCATTTGGGGAAAAAAAGAAATCCTAACACGTTGTAGAGTCATGTTTCATTCAATGAACAGGATTTGTGATTTGAGGGTCTTCTGCATTTCATCTATCATTCTTCATTTGATTTAAGATATGGTGAAAAATTTCCAGGAATCTATATTCAATACTAGAGGCACTGGGAGTAGGGAGAGCAGAACTCAGGGAGTTTGACATTTATTTGGCTCTAGGAGGTTGTGCGTGACAGATGAGCTGGTGTTTGCAGTTGACCTGTCTGTCCTTGAGATCCTTGTGGCTAACAAGTGAGCTGACATATTAGAGCACCTAAGAGATTTGATGTTTGATGGTCAGTATTACAGAGGATGGCTGTGCTTTTGAAGGGCTTTAAAGATGGAGGCATTCAAATACATCCTACAAAAGAACAATTTATGTTCATCCTGGTTATAAGGCAAAGCTAGGCAAGGATTTGTTGTACAATTAAAGATATTCCAGGATTTTTATTCCTAATCCTAGTTCTATTTATTGTAGTTCTGTTCTCACCCAATCTTCTAGGAGACCCAGACAACTATACCCCAGCCAACAAATGTATGATCAACTTGGTTGTGTGTGATGGAAAATAAGAGAAGACATACAAAGAATGTATTGTCCAGATTCTTTTCAGGGCAGATGAAGAACATTCAACTCAACCTGACATGTAGAGAATAGGACTGTATTTTATTTCATATTATTGAAAAATCCAGGGGGTAGATTGACCTCAGGCATGGCTGGATCCAGATGCTCAATGTCATTGGGATAGTCTCTGCTTCTCTAGATATTAGTTCTGCTTTCCTTTTGTTGATTGTCTTCTGAGGCAAATTTTCCAATCTGGAAGCTACTGGAAGCCTCAGGTTCCTATTCTAACTTAAGCAACCCTAGGTTCCTTGTTGTTCCAGCAAAATCCTATGCCAAGAACTATCTTGGGTTATGTGCTAAGGTCTTAAAGATTGTGACTAGCAGAATGAATATGTAGATTGTGTAGTTGTGGTCACATGTGCACATCTGGAGCCATAGGTCGGTCAGCCTCTTGTAGTATGAACTTGTTTAGTTGGAGAGATGGTTTCCCAAAAGAAAGTAGAAGTCTGTACTCATCATTTTGATCATGATGATGGATGGGCTACAAAAGTTTCATCCTCAACAAGGCATCTGAAATGTGCGATCATTTGGAATTCTCCTAAAACATTCTTTGAGATCTCAGGTGATGAATAGAAAAGAGATGTGTATCTTGAACCATGTCTCAAAACATGTGTCACCTAGGTTATTCTAAAAGTGAAGTATCTGTTTCAATTCCTCTGCTTTGTCAGTTAGTCAAGACAGAGAGTGTGTACTGAAGTCTTAAAGGTATTCTTCCAAGTTTGAGAGATACTTGTCAATTATTTGAAAACCTATAGGAGACAGCTGTGGGTTTTTCTAAGGGTTGAGTTTCTTGGAGGACTTCAAGGGTTCAAACATTGTAATTCCAGATTAATAAGCAAAGATGTATTATCTCATCTTGCAAGTGAGAACTTCAGATCGACAAGAAGAACATATCTTTTCCATTTATCATATCTTCTGCCTGAGTTTTTCCTTTGGTTTTTTTATTTTACTGTTTCTTCTTCCTTCCTTCCTTGCTTGCTTCCTTCCTTCCTCCTTTTCTTGCTTCCTTTCTTCCTTCCTTCTTTCTGTCTTATCTCTCTTAGTCTTTGTCTCTTCCCTCCACTGGAGCAAAGAGCATTTGTATGTTTGCTTTCTTCTTCTCTGCCTCAATGCATGTCATCTTGCAGAACCTCTAGCTCTTCATTCAGTTTAAATTCAATGCTGCAGAAACTCTTAGTGACTTTTGGCTTCTTAAGGAGTGGAGCAGTCTGTTATTCCTTGCTGTATCCCCAGGATAGCATGTAGAACATCACTGATACTCATAAAATGCCTGTTGGATAAGGTGCATTTTGGGGGCCTAAGGGAATGCATTTGGTCAGAAGAGCTGTCTCTAAGGTAAACCAGGCCTAATCCTGAATCCTGTCTCATGAACAAAAATATGGGCTGACCTGCAAGGAAGGTCTAGGACCCCTTGCTGAGGGAAGATAGGTTTCCCATGTCTTTTGCATTTTAGACTCTTTAGCAATAGTTTGCTCTCCAGTGGAGCATCAAGGACATTGAGAAGTGATGGAGGTATTGCCCTACACTAGGAGGGCATTGACTTGGGAAACTAGAAAATAAAATGTTCAATGCTTTGAGATTTCTACGCCAGCTGGTGGGAAATTGTAAGATAATCATTGCTGTTGTGTCTGGTATTATGTTTCTGTTTCCTGTTATTCCTTTGTCTTCTTCCCTCACGTGCATAATTGCAGCTGATCTAGCTCTCGTTAGTTGTTCCCTTGCCATTTTTTCTTTGCGCATACGGCATATAAACATTTGCAAGGACTAGGGATTTTCCTGGATCAATATGGAGGATGCAATTGGATAAGGGAGGGAGAGAAGTTGTTCAGAAGGATTAGAAGTTTTTTTTAGGGTTATTTATTTCTATCACATAGCCAAAGAATGCAATTTTCCTCTCCCTTCTTCTTCTGTCACTAGCTACTGAGTCAAAGTCTGAGACAGGTGTTTCTGGGCACAGGCCTGTGCCATAGCTGCAATGGAAGCTGGCAGAGCAGCTTTGAGTTTCTGCCATAAGGAGGCAGGCTTAAAAATACAGGAAATTCCTAAATTGTAGGATGTGTGTTGAAATGGTCATAAATACAACCAACATCCACTAGGCTTTTCTAGAACGACTGAGGCCCTGGGAGGTATAGAGCGTAGTGAGGAGCATTCAGAAAGAGCCGAAGTGATTATCGTCTAGGCATTGAGCTTCATTACAAAACTCCTTGTGGTACCTTTTATCCTGAAGCTCAGACAAGCAGCTGAACTGATCCCCAAGGTTCTGAGCTGTGGCATTACTCAGTGTCTGGAGCAGCCTGTGCTGCCCTGATCCCCCTCCTGCTGGCCAGGCATGTAGAAATGAGACTGCAGCACTTCTGTGAGGATGGCTCTCTAAAAGCGAGAAGCTCCAGAGCACCATACTGCAGTAGGCTTGGCTCCCTCTTGTCTGTGTTCCTTATAAATCCTAATGCTCCCATAGACTAGACACAGGAGGCAATGTGGGATAATGGTTATGTTCACATTGTACTGGTCAGTGTTGGTCAGTGATGGTCAGTGTTCACATTGGACAGACCTAGGAGGGGTCTGTTCACATTTCTGTCCCTGTAAACCTGGCTTAGTGAGTTACCTAGACTCTCTGAGCCTCAGTTTCCTCATCCATAAATGGGGATAAACCAGCTCTTAGTGTTTTGATGATGAAATGAGATTACATGTACAAAGTTCTCCATGTAGTATCTGTACTTATTCCATAAATGTAATAAATGTTACCATGTTTTCACCTGGGAAAGACAGCAAGGGTGCTTGTTTCAAAACTCGGATTTAAATTAGTAAGAGGAAGTTCTGGTGTCTTGTTTCATGCTCAAAATTTGGCTTACTGCGTATGCTATCATAAATATTTCTTGCTGTCTATTTTTTAGGAGGAAGAGATAACTTTACCAGGTGGCTGTGTTTTTGTTTTTGTTTTTTTTTTGCTGAGGAAGAGTAGCCCTTAGCTAACATCTGTTGCCAATCTTCCTCCACTTCATATGTGGGTTGCTGCTACAGCATGGCTGACAAGTCATGTAGGTCTGCCCCTGGGATCTGAACCCTCAAACCTGGACTGCTGAGGTGGAGGGCACTAAACTTAACCACGAGGCCATGGGGCCGGCCCCTGTCTATGCTTTTTGAGGACCACAATGTGGAGACTTTTAGGGTGCGTGAATTTAGCTTGGTCTGTTGCTGGCCCATTGGGTGGGTCCTGCTTGTGTTTGCTGCTCTCACTCACCTGTGTGTGTGTGGTCAGGCCCCTTTGACCCAAGCAGCCATGTTCCCAGCTCTCTTTTCCCTGCTTGCTCGGTCTGTCTTTTCTTTTGCATCATGCCTTCTGCTCTCATTACAGATCTGCTTATTCAGTGCTTGCTTCCTCCTCCTTTTCCATGTAATCCCAGTCTCCTGGGGTTGCTCTGGCCATCCACCAACTCCTTCACCACTCTCATCCCCACCCCCTTTGCTTATGTGAGGCAATGGTGGAAGGCACAGTCTCTAGAGCTCAGCTACTTAGGTTTGAATTCTGTGTTTGCATCCTACCACTACCATTAACTAATGTTTATGACCTTGGGCAAATCATTTAATCTGCCTAAAGCTCATTTTCCTTGTGTGTGAAACAGGCATGTCTGCAAACACCTCTGCAGGGTTGTTGTTCAGACAAAATGAGCTAATGGGTCACACTCAGCACTTAGCACGGTGCCTATCACACAGCAAGTGCTGGCGGTTATTATTACCTGCTAAGTGCATTTCACTTATTATCTCCATCAATCCTCACAAAAATCCTATGGAGAACCTCATCTCCTGCCTTCATCTCCTCCTACTCGTCACTCACTCCATGCCAGCCTCAAAGGGCTCCTCTGCACCCTTCCCGTGGGATCTGCTTGCTCAATCCCTTGCCTCTTTCACATCTTTGCTCACTATCCTATTTAAAATTTCAGCCGCTCCCCCCAGCACTTCTGATTCCTCTCCCTTTTATTCTGCTTTTTTGTCTTCTTTTCCCTGCCCATATAATAACCCCATGTTAACATATTATACAATAATTAATTATGCTTTTGCTTACTGCCCTCTCCCTGCTAGAATATCAGCTCCAAGTGAACAGAAGTCTGACTGTCTCACACTGTATCTGAAGCACTGAGAACAGCACCTGTCATGTAGTTGGCATTCGTTCAATGTGAAATGGGACATCATTTCTATCCCCCTTTCACAGATAAGGAAGCTGAGGCATAGATTCAAATGCAAAGGTCACACAACTAAGAATTGGCAGAGTGAGGCTTCACATTCTGCTTCATCCCACTATGCACACCTAAGAACCAGAACTTTCTCCAGACCACGCAAGTGTGGTTGGCAGAGAGGAGGGCCTGTCCTGAGGGACCAGCTCCACTCAGAAAGGTCGACATGCTGGGTGCTGAGAGGCACAAGGCTGCATGGGTTTAGGTGCTATCTTCCCCAAGCACAGTAGGATTTCCGTAAAGGAAACAATGACTTGGAGCAGGAGTTGTCAGGGAAGACGTCCTCACCATTATGAAAAACCTCTCCAGGCAACAGTGACTTCATCTTCGTATCCTCCCAAGGAATGAATAAAGAAAAGCTGACCTACCGCTGGCCCAGGTAAGCTCACACTCCTTGGAAACTGGTCACTGGTCAGGGAAAGAGAAACACGCTCAGCATCCTGATGCAAGCAGTAGCATCTCCAGGAGTCATCCTGTCCTGCTCCCCAACCCTCACTGGGAGCCAGGAAGGCCAGCCATGGTGTGCCCAGTGCCATTTGCCTGCACTGGGGCTGCACCTCCGTTAACAGAGGCATCAAAAGAGCACGGTTCACACCTCTAGCGGACTCCCCAATTCTGGCTTACTTCACCCAGGGCCAAACACTATTGCCCTTTCTCTACTTGCCTTCAGCATCAGATGACCTGATGGTCTCTGATGCTCTCTTTTGCCTTTTTATTTTGCATCTTGCTTTATTCCACCCACCCCGCCCCCACTCTCAGTCCCTACGTTACCTTTCCACCAGTTCAATTTCTTCTTATGTACATATTATATACTAGTTTATCCTCCAGGTCATGAATATATTAGGCAGCAGGATTGTCTGAATAAAGCTCAGGCGACCCCAGTAGCCTGCAGTCAGAGGGAATACATAAGCCTCTGCCTTTTTAAACAAATATGAATTTAACTCGAAGGCACTTGCCAGTGTGATTTGTTTTCATTGTTCATGTATGAATAAATATTACAATATAATCATCTGTTTATGCTGAGTGGAGGCTGGAATGCTGGTCACATCGCTATTCCTGTTTCTCCTGCATGTAATTTGTTTCTGTGTTAATGCCATTTATTCCTATGTAAGCCTCTGTTTTCAGTTTGAATATAATTTCACTTTTTGATGACAGTAATGGCTCAGTAAACTACACAATTGTAGTTAATGAAATTATTTTATGATAACATTAACTGGCAGCACATCAGAATGGAAGAGAAAACTGTCATTAAAGGGATATTGTCAAACAGTTACTCCTCTTTAATTTATCATTTTATGAGTTGCTACAGTGCAGAGGGGGAGCTAACAGCCTGTTTCTTACAAACACATGTGAAAGTGTTTTTTAAACTGTTAAGTAAGTTGCCGTTATCATAACATGAAATTGTGCACATGCATGTACTTTTAAACAGTGCTCTTTTTCCTTTGCATATGGAAACATTGGTGAACTTTTATTGAGCACCTGTTGTGTCCTAGGGACTTTGTTAAATGCTGGGAGCTCTGAAATTAATGTCAGACTTCCTCAAGTAGCAGCAGCTAGTGGACAAGAAAGACATGCATACCAGCAATAAAATCTCACTTCCCTGGATTAAGCAATGCTCAGTGATATGATAAAATGGAGGCCTGCAAGTGGTTCCTAGAGAGCAGACAGGTTTGAATGACAAACTCCACCTTGGAAGGATAGGTAATTCTTCTCAGAGGAGGTGATGTCTTAAACTAGACATTGAAAGGTATTTAAGAAGCCCACCCTTGGGAGAAAAGAGAATCACGAATTCCAAGTAGAGGGAACAACACATGAAATGGAACTTCCAGTTACGCCTGCTACTCCAAGGTACCATTTATTAAGCTCCTCCTCTTTGCTTGGCCCTGTATCATTTTCCCTCTATTTCACTTAAAACTCACAACAACCCCGCAAAGTGTAGGAGTTAATTTGTATTTATTTTATGGAAGGAGAAATTGAAGCTCAGAAAGGTGCAAAAAGTGACTCTAAATCACACAGCTAGACATTGACAGAGAGGGATCTGCTACCAAAGCACAGGTTCTTTGTGCTATTCTGTGCCCAGCCATGAATAGCATGTCTGTGGAGAAAAATGGCTAGTGGGTGAAGCTGTGGTGGTGGAGGAGTGGGGATGTGGATGATGTGTCTGAAGAGGTAGGCTGGAGCTAGATTGTGAAAGATGTTGAATGCCAGACCAAGGAGATGGCCTCATCCTCTACACTGGGGGATATGGACATAGATGCTGCCTTCCATCCCCAGAGCACAGAGTGAACACCCCAGCAGGTATACAAACTAATCTACTGGGATTGGGTAAAAATATTAAAATTTCTTTATTTTGTCCCAAGATGAAGAAAGTAAACTTTATAAACATCTGACTTATAATTAGAGTAGTACATGGATATAGTTTATAAATAAATAAGCATCTGTTGAGAATCATGCTTGGAATTTTTTTCTTGTAGGAACAGTTTAGAAACTTCTGCTTTTGGCAGCAGGAGCCATTGACGTTCTAAAGCAGGGGATTATCATGCTTAGATTCATGTTTTAGAAAGATTACTGTGGAAGTAAGGTGAGTACATGGAAGGTGGCATAGAGGAGGAGAGGCAGGAGATGGATGATGAACCTATTGCAATAGTCCAGGCAAGAGGACTTGAACTGAGGTCATCACAGTGGGGCTGGAGAAGAAGGAAAGGAAGAAGACAGGTTTATAGATGGCAGGATTGCCTAAACTAATCGAATGTGGGAGTGAATTGCAGGAGGGGGCCAAGTCAACTGATCTGAGGCTGAACTTTGTGGCCCATTTGGTCAGACATTGCTCATCAGCATGATAAGTACAGGGGAGGAGCAGGTTTGAGGGGAAGATGATGTGTTTGGTTTGAGGCAGTGAAGTTTGAGGTGATTATTGGCAGAGCCAGATGGAGATGTATAGTGGGCAGTTAGTTACAGATTTGAAGTTCAGGAGATTAGAGAATGGGGATACAGTTTTGGTAGAAATTGATCTAAAGAGGTATTTGGAGCTATAGCATAAGGTGAGAAAGCCAGGAGATTAGCATGTTGAAGGGATGGAGGAGGGGAGAGTCTCAAGGACGGAGGATTGAGGACATAGAGGAAGCAGAAGGATTGGCATTCCAGAAGCCAGTAAAGTGAGCATTTCAAGGAGGGAATGTCAGCAATATCAACTGCTCCAGTGAGGTCATGGGGACTGAAAACTGATCAGAGGCAAGATGTTTGCAGTTAGGGGGTCTTTGGTGAGTGAGCCAACCCTTTCCCGGAGCTTAGCATCTTTCCTAATATCCAGTCAGGAGGCCATCACAGGGCAGAGGGATCAGGGCTTTGAGGTGCAATCGATTTCCCATCATCTGCATGTGAATTACTTATCTTGTGGGTTGTCCTTTGCCACGTTGTTGTTCCCCCTGCTGATCCTGCAGATGCTAGGTAAACTGTTCCCTATTTGGCACCAATCTCATACTCTGCTCAGAGCAAAGTATAAGACACTGGTCTTGTCTGCTTCCATTGTCCCTTTAAATGGCTTAATTTTGCAGAACAAGAATATCTGCTGTAGATAGTAAAGGGAAAAGCCGTGGAGGACATAAGATTTTTATTCTTTCAGGTTGAAGTGGTAGACAAGTTCTTTTTCTTTTTAACTCCTTGTTAGAAGCCTGGGAGCTAGCTTGCTGGCAGAATCCTTGCCTTCGTGCAAAAATGGCTGTTCCTGTCAAATGCTGAGGCTGATGTTCCTCAGAGAATGCCTTTGGTGGGAGATCAATTTACTGAATAAATATGTAGATTTAGGCAACGTGTTTGCAAATGCCCTATAACTAAATATGAACATGCAGGATAATAAAGGATCTAGTTTGCCAGGGGGGTGAAATTCACCAAGCTAACATAATTGTCAGGGATACTGAACTGAATCAAGATGTCTAGATGTACTTTGTGACCCACTTCAAATGCACTTGAGGCAAGCATCACCCCAAAGTAGAATTTATTTCTGTAATAGGAAATAATATATTTCTCAGTTGTTGGGCTTGCTGCTTATTGTGTCTTTGGGGTGGACAGAAAATTAAAAATGACTTAGTTAGGAGGTGTGTAAGATCACTGCCCTTCAAGTCCCCAAACGAGTCCCTCTGTCTCTCAGCTCTACTCTCCTAATATAGCTGGTTGTAAAGACATATTCATTCACTCATTCAATAAAGATTTTTGAGTCTTACTATTTTGCCAAGTTCTATGCTAAGATACTGCAGTGGACAAGACAGATGTGGCCCTGCCCTCATGCTGCCTTTATATAATACTGGGGGAAACCAAAAATAAAATAAACAAATACATCAAGTAGTTGCAAACTATGATAAATGTCAGTAAGGGAAATAAGCAAGTAGTTGAGGTGGGTGGTACAGTGTAATGGAGAGGAATCCCAGTGACTCCCTCTGTTGCCATGGGTGACCGACTTAACCTCTGGCCTTAGTCTCCTCATCTAAAGTTGAGATTACCTCACAGTATTATTGTGAGGATTCTGAAGAAGTGATGTTTAAACTGAGATGTGAAGGATGGGAATGAATAAGCCGTGCAAGGGTTGGAAGAAAGAGTTCTTCAGGGAGGAAAAGTCTGGGCAATAAGAAAAGTCTTGAATAAGAAAGAGGCTCGAAGTTTTTCAGAAAGTTAGAGAACACTAGTGTGGCTGAATATAGTGAGCAAAGGGGAGGAAAGGAGAAAGATGAATTTAGAGAGACAGCCAGAGCCTACCATGCAAGGTTTATTCTAAGTGTCTTGCAAAGTTCTCAGAAGGCATTTAACTGAAAATACTTGCGTGTGAGGTAGCATGCTAACACTTAGATGGCGAGGAGGACTTGTGTCACGTGCCACATGGATGGATTGGTGTCGGCTGCCTGGTCTGCTGTTGAGGAGGACACTGAGTCTGAGTTTAGAGGGAGCTGTACAGGGAGCTGTGACTGACTAGAGGAACCTGAAATGGGCAGATCAGGGAAGTGACAGAACTGTTAATCCCTGGGTTAATTGCACAACCCTGGATATGAGGAAAGGGCTCTGAGGTCAAGCAGAGTTCATATTGTCCTGCAAAGTATTTGTGTTTTAGATTATAGTAATTCCATAGTTATAGTTAAAAAGTGTGTTTTCATAATACTGATAAGCCTGTTTGGTTACCTCCTGTAAGATACACAGACATAAACCATCCATTCTTTAATTAGGTTAGGGAACAGATGTAGCCTGTGCTTCCTCAAATCATTGGGCAATCCCTCTTGTTTTTCTTGCAATCTCTCAACTCTGCTAAAATTATTGTTTTATAATTAGAACATTTACTGTTTTTTAAAGACATATATGTTTCAGTCACCATGAATTTTTGCTTGCAGTTTGGACAAGTTCTTTTTAAATATATGATTATAGTCACTTCTCAATTATCTGTTAATTTATGGATCTAAACACCCATATTACCCCAAGTAGCAGATATTGTCAAAATCATTTGATTACATCACCAAAGGGCACTCTGCAGAGGTGCGTACTCATGTACAGGTGACCTTTTCCTCAGGAGGATGTTCTTCCAAATCGCAATTTGCTGGGCTAAGTAATATCATTAATTATTATTTCCTGATTTCCTATCAGATGGACGTTCTGGAGGGAGGGCAGACCTGCCGGTCTTGAGTCCCATAGCAGTGATAAAAATGAAGAGCTTGCCTATAATTAAGTATATTTTGTGAATAAACCACAGATGATAACTCTATTATGTCAACAATTAAGAATATCCCAGATAGCATGAACACATCGTTTTATAGCACTGACCTCTCTCTCTTCCTGGAAACACTGTCTTCCCTTGGCTTCTGCAACAGAACTCTCTTTGTATTCCTCATACTTCTCAGACCCTTTGGACATCCTAAATACTCAGATTGGCTTGCTCCTTCTTTCACTTAATTCCCTCTCCCTAGGTGAACAAATTCAAATCCATTGCTGCGCTCACCGCTTCTATACAGCTAACCCAAAAATCCCACCTGACCTTTTCACTGAGCTCCACATCTGTGTATCCAATCATTTACTTCAAATCTCCCACTTTCATATCTCAAAGGCAATGCAAAGTTAGCATAACCAGAACCAAACTCACAATGTCCCCCATCTCACTGAATTATAATTCAGCATGTTGCATGAGGCAAGAAAATCCTACTTTTTTGACACTTTGTTTTTTTGTTTCTTCCCGTAAAATCCACAGTCAAGTCTTAACCTTTTCCTCTCTTAAATGTCTCTCAAACTCAACCACCTCTTTCCATCTTCACTACCAAGTTGAAGTTCTCGTCATCTCACACGTGGGTTACTGTGTTAGCGTTCTCTAATGGCTTTGCCGCCTCCATTCGTGTCCTCCTGTGGTCTGTTTGCTATGGAGTCTCTTGAATTTCCTAAGTAGACAATTATTAACTTCTGTAAATATGGAAAGGTTTGTTTCTCCCTTCCTAATCCCAATTCTTTTTCTCCCTCTCTTACTGTATTGACTAGGATTCTAGGTCAGTGTTGGATGAAAATGTTGATACATATTATGTATTTGATTTTTTAAAAATTTTAGATGCCTTTTATCAGTTTAAGGAAGTCTCTCTCTATTACGACTTTGATAATAATGTCCAACATGAAGCAATATTAGATTTTATTGCTTGTTAGATTAGATTAATAAAATATTAGATTTTATTAAGTAATGTTTTGAATTTATTTCTACCATCTTAGCTGTGCATACTTGCAACCACTCTGAATTTTGTCCTTTATTTCCCTTTTTTCTTTGTGTCTTTTTGGATTGTTTTCAATTTTCTCACATACTTTTTCCTCTTTTCTGGTTTGAAAGTTACATTTTATATTCAATTTCATTAATGGCTACCTACATATTCTATCGTACATATTTGACTTAATAAAATCTAAAGTTAATATCTTTACAGTACCCCTGAATAATGAATTTTAGAAGACATCACTTCTCTCTTAAATGTTATGCCAGGATTGTGTAGTATTTTAGTTTTGCTTGTTTTTTTGTGTGTGTGTGAGGAAGATTGACCCTGAGACAACATCGTTGCCAATCTTCCTCTTTTTGCTTGAGGAAGATTGTCATTGAGCTCACATCTGTGCTAACCTTTCTCTGCTTTATGTGGGATGCCGCCATAGCATGACTTGACGAGCAGTGCTGGGTCCGGGCCTGGGATCCCACCCTGTGAACCCCTCGTGCCTGAAGCTGAGCCCATGAACCTAACCACTACCCCACTGGGCCGGCCCCTAGTTGCTTTCTTTTTTTAATGATCCACAAATTAGACGTTATTATTGTTTTAAACAGTACTGTTTACATATTTTTACCAATAAAAAAGTTCAGTACCACTGTACTATACACTTAAAAATAGTTAATATGATAAATTTTATGTTACTTTTTTGTCACAATAAAGAAAAAATTCATCACTCCTCCTGTCATCTTTGACCTTCTAAATTTGTTTTCCTTCTCCTTGAAGTAAATCTTTTATGATTAACCTTAGTAAATTTTATTGGTAAAGTCTCTCAAGTTTAATTACTCTGATTTTGTTCTGAAACTTGGAAGGAAGTTTTCCTGGACGTAGACTTCTAGCTCTTTTTGTTTATTGTGATCTGCTGTTAAGGTTGACTGTTGGCCTTACTGTGATTTCCTTATAGGCATTCTGTTTTTTTCTCTCTACTGGCTTTTAAGTTCATCTCTGTGTCTCTGATGTTCTGAAGTTTCACCATGATGTACTTAGGAATGAGTTTGTTTATTCTGCTAGAAGTTAGTTTTCCTGAATCTGAAGTTTGGTATTTTTAATACCAATTCCAAAAAAATTCTCACTCATTATTCTTTTTAATGTTTGCATTGTCCACATATATTCACTTCTCTCTCTGAAATCTCAACTAACGTATGTTAGACCTCATTATATTCTCCATGTCTTGTAAACTCTCATATTTTCTATCTTTTTCATTTTGGGGATTCATTGTGCCTAATTTCTTTAAACCTATTTTCCAGCTTACCAGTTTCTTTCTTTTGCTATATCTAATATGCTATTTAACTCATTGACTAAATTTTTTTCTTTATTATATTATTTATTTTCAGAAATTCCATTTAGTTCCTATTCAAATAAAATTTTTCATTTTTATAATTGTTTTATATTTTATCACATTTTCAAGCATTCTTTTATATTTTGAAGCCTATTAAAAATGAGATTTTATATTCTTTGTTGTCTAATTCCACTAGGAGGAGTCTTTGTGGGTCTGATTCTGCTGTCTATTTTGGGTGACCTTCATTCCTTATGCACTTTGTTGTTATTATTTTTTGAAGCTAATTTTCCTTGGAACTTTATCAGTTGTTATATTTTTTTAGTCTTGAATTAAAGTTTTTATTTTCCTCCAAAGAAAATCAGAATTTCCTTCTGTTGTTCGCCCGGGGGCACTAACAACCAGAGACCTCTTAAAGTTAAAATTTCTGGTTGTGGATCCAAACAAGGAACATGAATTTGGAAAAAACAAAAACAAACAAACAAAAACACAGATGAAACAAAACCCAGGTGAGGCCTGGCTTGTGGTAAAGAAATTTCCATGGAGGTGTGCTTTCCTTCTCCGCCCAGCACCAGGGAGCGGGGGTTTCCTTGCTGTTCCCTTTCATGCCGTGGATTCATTTCTTACCCTCCTTTACAGGAAGGTGTAACACTTTGGGATGCCAGCTTTATGCGAGGTCTCCAATAAGCAGGCCCTAAGATTGATCTGGTCCCTTGTGCTCCCCAAGCAGCCGTCTAAACGGAAGTTTAAGGACACTGGGTTGAGCAAATGCCTGGGGGCAGACGCTGGCCTTATTGCTCTGTGAGTGCCCAGTCTCGTTTTTGCTTTGCATTTGTCGTCTGTGGATTCTTTACTTTCTTGACACTTCACCAACTCATTTTGAACCTCCAGCTTTGGTAGTCATTTCCACTGAGAGGTTTTCCATGGCATTTTGTCCACCACATGGTCAGAAATAGAAGTCTTTGAACTTACTGCCGCCAGAAGGATCTCTCCACGGTTCAGATCTGATCTGGGTGCTCACCTTCTTAAAACCCTCTAATTTCTTTTTATTGCTCTTAGGATGAAGACAAAACTTCATGTGGCCTGTGAGACTCTGGCCCCTGGCTGCCTGCCAGTCTCCCTCTCACCTGGCTTACCCAGATTTTCTCTGCTCCAGATTCAGGGGCCTTCATTCAGTCCCTCTGAGCCACTCCGCTGCCTTCTGCTGCAGGGCCTGTATGCTTGCTGTTCCTGTGAATGGAATGCCCTTCCTTCTCCTTTTCTCCTAGTTTTCTCTTATTCTCCTTTCCTGGGTCACCTCAAGCATCACTTCCTATAGGGATCCCTATATTTTCTGGCGTGGTCAAATCCTTTCAAATTCTCATTGCCCATGTGTTTTGTCTTTCGAGCATGCATCACAAAAAATATTTGTTGAGCACCAAATCAACACCAAAATATGTAAAATGACAACTGTGATACATATTTGGGTGTCTACTTTTATTTCTCCTTAAAAATTCCTTGATAGCACAATGATTGTCACATAGTAGGTCCTCAACAAATATTTGTTAGTTGAATAAATTACCTTATGGAAACCCAAACATCTGCTTAAGCCAAGTAAAAGTTGCTCTTCTCCTAGACTTTAGAGATTCCATTCTTTTTTAGTTTTTCCTTCTCTCTTCCCTCATGGCTTGCTTCCTGGGGTAACTGATTGTTCTCTGCATTTGGTCTTAGGACAGGAATGCACAGCTGGGTCAACAAGGTCTGGTGACTAAAATGCAGCCCTGGATTTTAAAGCTCTCCTGTGTGGGTCAAAGCCTCTCTTCCTTGACCAACAGTCCCTCCTCCAAAATGATTTAATGTAGTAATCTAGTGCCTCCTCATTGTAACAAGGGTTAGAAGGTGGCCTCTCCTAAACCCTAGAAGCCAATAGAGAGCATGTTGAGGGCCCTGCCCTGACTCACACTGGAGCCTTTCTCTGCTGCATGCATCACATGCCTTGCTTTTCTGAACTTGAGATTTTGCCATTTCCTCCCATTTTGGAAGGCATCCATAGGGCAGGAGGAATGTGTGCCTTATAGCTAATTCACAGGTCATCTCAGGGCCTGGAAATCTAAAGATGGTAAACAGCTCTTTGGTACATGGATGTCTCTCAACTTTTTTAGAATTGCCCTTAGAACCTACAACTTCTAAAAGGCCTTTAACTCAGCATTTATCTTGCATACTGGGCCCTAAAACTTGGTTCTTCTTTTTAAGCCATTGAGTTGATAATGAATGTTTCTATCTAGTTGAAATATTTGTCTAGTGGTAGAGGTTCAGTTTGCTTTAGCAGTCAAGTATTTATCCTACAAATATTTATTGAGTAGCCTCTGGGCCGTTGTGCTGGGCACTGGAAATACGGCAATGAATTGGACAGACTCAGACCTGGTCTTCATGGGATTTTTAGTCTAGCTGGGAAGGGAGGCATTACGCAGAGAGTCATGTGGATGCATATGAAATCAAGGGGAAGTGTGTGCAAGGTGCCTTGAGAGCATGTAATAAGGAGATCAGATCTCATGATGGGGTCAAGGAAGTGTCCTGGAGGAAGTGCTATCTCAGCTGTGACCTGAATGATGAATAGGAGTTGGCAGGTGAAGAGGAGGAGGGTGTAATCACTGAAAATAAAGCTGGAAGGAGGTCTCTGAGATAGCAGGGACTTGACTCAGTTGAGTTGTGGGAAGGCCAAGGTGGCTGGCATTCAGTGATGGAGGGAGAGAGTAGTAGGAGATTGCCTGGAGGGATAGGAAGGGGCAGATCTTGAAGATCCTTGAAGGTCAGGCCATGGTATCTGGACATTATCCTGAGTAAAATGGGGAGCTATTAAAGGATTTTGAATAAGAGAATGATAAGATCACATTTGTGTTTTTAAAATAGTCCCTCTGACCGTTGTGTAGAAAACGGATTGAAAAGGGGTAAGAGTGAAGGAAGGGAGGTGGGTTCAGAAACCCCTACAGGTGAGACGTGACAGGGACTTGGACAAAGGTGGTACTGATGAAGATGAAGGATAGTAAATGTCTTTGGTGACTATAGTTAGCAATACTGTATTATATACTTGAAAGTTGCTAAGAGAGTAGATCTTAAGTGTTCTCACACACACAAAATTGTAATCATGTGAGATGATGGATGTGTTAACTGATCTTATTGTGGTAATCATTTCGCAATATATACGGGTATCAAATCATCATGTTGTACACAATGTTAAACTTACACAATGTTATATGTCGATTATATCTCAATAAAGCTGGAAAAAATGGCTTTGTGAGGTGGAATTAATGGGACTTGATGGCTGAATGACATTCAGGCTCTTCAAGATCCACTCTTACCTACCCATGCTCTGACTTGGGCACGTGTGGGGGCCATATGCTGTGCTGGGGAATCTGCAGGGTGAGCAGGCTTGGTCTTGGATGATGGGCATGCCCTATCTGACTCTTTAACAATAGAAGCCAATTAAGAATCCTGGAGGTTTCCCTCAGTGGTAATGTGGTCCACTTAGAGATGAGGGAACCAGCACCCAGAGTGAAGAGACCTGCTAAAGGTCACAGCACACACTAATGCTGGAGTCTGGTTTAGAACTCAGTCCTGCGGACCCAGACCACTGCTCTGTCTGCCACACTGCCCTCTGCTGGCAGCTTTTCTGGCCCTCAGCCATCCTGCTACTCAAATGAGGTCTCCAGAAACGCAAACCTTAGCTTGTCTGAACTCGACACTTCCTCAGGTGTTCCAAGATTTCAAAACAAAGAGTTTTACTGCACATGTATTTTTAAAACCCAAACCATTAGTAACGAAAATGTTAAAAATTCTATTTAACTCCATACACCAAATGTCAGGACTCTCACTGGGACAGAGCAGGAAGCCTGAGGTTAATTATTCTTCTCAGGAAGCTACAGACTGAAAGGACAAAGTTCAGATGCTCTTGGCATCACCACCGTTTAGAATAATAATAACTTGACATTTCTTAGGCAATTGTCTCTCTAGCTGCAGTCCATGCCAGGAACCAAGAGGTAGGTGAGAAATCAGCGTCTCAATTCTGTATGGAGGGAAACCTGCCTCCACGTGCATGACCTTGAGCTACATCCCCTGGCTCCAGCCCAAGTTCCCACAGTGAGAAGGAGAGAATTCAGGAAAGGCTTTGGGGAAAGGATTGTTGTAGAAAGGAGCTGGGGGGCAAGAAACATTCACCCCAAAAAAAGAGTAGACATCTCTTTTTAAAATTAAACGTCATATTTACTCATTTAAAAGTCAGGATATAACGTAAAAGTGTATAAGGGGGCTGGTGACACACACTGTCCCTTTTATAAAAGTAATGAAATTATCAATTTAATGTATAGATTTCCAGACTATACTAGGGGTGTGTGTATGTGTGTGTATGAGTAGTCATTCTGCAACTTAATTTTTTTTCTGTCATTAAAAAACTAAAGGAAGAAATGTTAAGAGAAGCAATCAAAACCTCATTTCTTCTTGGAACGCACGCTTTTAGACCAACTGGGACTAAAGAGAAAGAGCTGGAAGGTCTCTGCTGAATATGAGCTTCTCTTTCAAGTAGATGATGCAGTCTATATTTTTCTCTGTATGTCTTGGAATCATGGAAGTGTGTGTGTGTGTTTCTATCTTGAGGAACATTGCTTTGGGAACACTCAATTTCTAATTATATTGAGGGAAAAACCCCTGAATACCATTTTTCATGCTAATGGAGAAATTTACTTAAGTGCAGAATTATGCAACTCAGTTCTTCTTGCCAAATTACATAAAGGCTGCAGATCCTCTCAGTAGAATGAAGGATGGCACGGGGCACCCATCACACTCTATTCATAACTTAGAGTTCTTTTGAAGGCTTTTGCCTGCATCTTATTACCTACTTACTATTAATTTATTACACAGGGTTGCTGTATTTTAAAAGTAAAGTGAATGTTTTAGATGGATTATTTTTTTTTCATTTCTTCCATATTGTTAACTTCTATTTTTTTACGTTGGCTGTTTACGCTTCCATCTGAGGCAGTTTTTCGTCAGGTGTTGCATTAATTTTGTGCATTCATTCTAGACATTTTTACAAACAGGATCCCCACATGTTGAGTTTGTCTTTTTTCCTCTCATCTACAAATCTGTCTTTCCTGGGGTGATTTACAGGAAGAAGACTGTTTAGTAAAACTCGTTTGCAGTTTGCTCTAAGGGGCAATCCCTCCTCAGATGTCAGCCTCTGGAAAAGTAATAGCTCAAGTGGAAATAATTTTGTCATTGACAAAGGATTCGCACCAGGAGCTGGTCTCAGCCCTGCCTATCTGCTGTTGGTGGTATTCAATTAAATGAAGTCTGTGTGGAGTTCTCATGGCCGCCAGGGCTGCTTGACAATTCGCTGACGAAATCGTACTTACCCTAGTCTTTCCTTACATAGTATCTGTCTGGTATAGCTTTACACTTTCTCTTCTGACAGAATAATGCTTTACATTTCAACTTTGTTAGCTTCTGAAAGAGAATGTCTCTGGCCATTATCGAGCTGGACAGCTCACTCCAGTCTCATTGTACCAAAATTCCACTTCTTAATATACAATTTCTGATTCATTTCAGGTCTGTAGACCTTGGTGGTGGGAGAAGGGATGGGGTGGTGACAATGACCATGCAGGGAAGAGGCGGATCAGGAAGGGGACCTTCTCTTGCATGAGACCTTTCCAGCTCTCTTGCTGTGACTTGAGTGTGCCTGCTGAGTGCACTGAAGGGATTCTTTCTATAAGTCAGGTCAATAAATGCAAGGATGATTTTCAGACAGACTTAGCCACAGGTTTCGCTACAATTCTTCTTCTTCTCAGGTTGGAGGCATTGGAGAGAGAGAGACAGAGTGAGAGAGAGAGAGTAATCACTCTTCTGAAACCACGAATGGCTTCATGGTTCTTTTTGTAAAGTCACTAATTTACACCTACTTTAATAGAGCGAGTTATTGGCTTACGGGTCTTAACATCAGCCAATCTAAATTCACCTTGAATTTAGAGCTCAAACAGAAAAAGTTTCGAGCCAGCTGTCTAGCTTCCCTTGATAGTCCCATGCATCATCCCCTGGGCAAATGGTGCTTTCCTACTCACTCTGACTTGTTCCAGTTTCAAGCAATCGGCTATTACTTTTCTCTGTTCTCTGGAGGCAGTACTGCCTAGTGGTTAAAAGAGTGAAATTTGGAGCCAGGCACTCTTGGGCTCAAATTCTGACTGTACCACTTACTAGTTGAGTGACCTTGTGCAGTTAGCATAGTGCCTGGGTACATAGCGAATGCTTAATAAGTAGCAGCTATTAGTAGTAATAATAGTCTTAGTAGTAAAAGTAGTAATAATAAATAAAGGCTGCATAGCTGAAAATGGCTGTTAATACCATCCTTGAGGTCTTATTTGGGTACTGTTAAAATTAGCTAGACTGTAATGAATTCTGGATTCATAAGAAATTTCTGTACAGCTACATTGAAGGTGCTGAGCTTCATTCATTCAATAATTTATCACTGGTTGATGCATTTGTTTATAACTCACTTTTGACATTCCAAGCCTATCCAAGCTAAAAGTGAGGATATTATGACAAAGTTAGCCTTGATCTCTGTCTGCATGGAGTTTATATACTAGTGGGGAAGACAGGCAAGCAAGTAGTGATGATAAAGAATGAAGTGTTTGGACAGGGAGGGCTCAATTGCTGTGACCATCTGCATTAAATGCTGTGTGCAGTGCGTATCATTCTTCTAACGAAATTCACCAAATAAGTGGCTTGCCTTCTGCAGTATTCCTCAAGCCCTAGCATCACTGGGGACACAAAAGCATCTTGACTTGTGTGGCAAGGAAACAAAGTGGTAAGGTGTGACCTCATTGTTTGAGTAATTTTGCTCAGTTCCAGGTAAGATCATGGAGACATTTAAAATAGAGTTTTCATTTTAGAAACCTTCCAATTAATCTGGTCTTGCTCTCAGGCACTTGTGAAATGAGTCAGGTGTGTGTCTCGCCAAGAGCAAATTTAGGCAAAGATGTGACTGGGTGAGGGAGGCAGAGGGAGGCCGGGGCCCAGGTCTGCTCCTGCAGGGCGTTTCCGGGACTGCTGGGGAGGAAGGGAGGAGGTGGAGAAGACAGGCTGTGGTGGTGGCATGGGAGGGCAGGGTGCTGAGGGCAGAGAGGTGCCCCTGATAGGTGGCTAACTGTGGTCAGTGTCAGCCAGAGACCTTGTCTCCCCCTCTGCTCTTCCATTCCCCTTGTTCATGCCTCTTTAAACATTTTTTTCTTTTCTCATATGTAAAATGTAGATAATAAGATCCTCTGCCAAATGAGTTAATCCATGTGAAGAACTTAGCACAGTGACCCTTAGGAAGCGCTCAATAATAGTCTTAAGCTTTTCTTATTCAGTTTTTCTCACTATCTAGCAATACATGATATCCCTGTTGGCTTGCCTCATGATTTCTCTGGGGATAGGGACTGAGACTGACATGTTTATCTCACTGCAGTGCCTGGCACACAGTAGGTGCTCAATAAATGGTAACTGTCTTTATGAAGATGCTGATTTCTTTCTCCTTAATGCTTAGGAAGCAAAAATGGGTGGATCAGAAGAAAAATATACAGTATAACAATAGCTAATATTTATTGCGTGTTTACTATTGCTAGGCTCTGTGTGAATTTCTTTACACACATTATTTGATTGTAGGACCACCTTATGGGGCTGACACCATTTTACTAATGAGAAAACTGAGCCTTCTAGAGATTAAGAGACTTAATCAAGGTTATCCAACTAATAAGCGGCAGAGCAGAGTTTGGAAGCTATCCAGCCTTACCTAAATTTCTATATTGCCTCAAAGAGGTAGGGAAGAAACCAGGAGGATGCCTATGAATGTGGTTCAGAGGACCTTGAAGTGGCCAACGTGTGGAAAATGAGATGAAATCGAGATGCCAGGAAACCCTCCACCCCTGGATTCTAAAGCAAATCTTCCCGCTAGCTTTCCCAGCCTGAGGTTGCCTTGTTTAGATGCTGCTCTCTTGGGCCACCGGCCTGAGGTTGGCATCTCCGTTTTCAGCTGAGGCTTTATGTACCTGCATGGAAGAGGGGGTGCAAAGCATTGTACACACCGTATGGGGCCCTATTTGCATTTAGTGAGTGCTCAGCTGTGCACACTGTCTCCTTAATGAATCACATCCAAGCTGAGCATCACTATATTTATCCACGCCCTGGGAGCTGGAGTGCCTGCTGTGGTTGGACTCGCATGCCCCAGAACAGTGCCTCGCAGGTTCTTCTTGTGGTCAGGGCCTTCGGGCCCTTCAATAATTCGTTCCCTGGCAGAATCAGCTGGTTTCTGAAGCATCTTTCTGGGCGTTCTGAGGCCAGAAAAAACATTTCCCTCCTGAAGCTATAACAGAAACCAAGTGCTAAAAAAGGACCTTGAAACTACATCTGCTGTGCCCTAGACTTCAAGGCCACATTGAAAGCCTCGCAGATAGATGAGGCTTTATTTTTCTTCCCTCCTCAAGCTTCTCAGGGGAAGTGCTGAATGCCCCCACCCTGTCATTAGTTTATTTCTTCCACATAATCTAAAACCCTTGTGTGTTTTTTTCCTTAATCACTCTTCCTTTGTAATATCCCTTTTATTTATGTACACTCAGATCAGAGTTTGCCAATATGATCACTTCTGTGCTCAGGAATGAACAAGAGGAATTAGAATAGCTGATGTTTAGTTAACACTTATTAAGTGCCAACTACAGTATTAAGCACTGGAAAGGCATTGTCTCACTTTTTTCACTTCAAAATATCCCTTTGAGTGAGCACTGTATCTCCATTTTATCAATAGGAACTAGGTAAGATTCAGAGACATAATTTGTCTGCAGCTACACAGCCAGTGTATGGAGGGTCTGGCTAGATAGTAAAGCCCTTTACACTAAATATCTTTTTGTTTCCTTTCTTCTTCCCAAATTTAGTCATTTCCTCAAACTCTTCTTCCCATTCCCACAAACTAAAACCCCAGGCTTAAAAAGTGACACACACACACACACACATACGACTGATAAGGCTGCAACAATTTTGCTTAATGATGTAGCCACTGTAAAATGCAGGCCATTTCCCCACAGAATTGTTTTTATCCTTCATAAAATTTCAGCAGATGCATAAGGTATCCTTCCCTAGACTACAGTGTGGTGTTAAGGTACTTAACTTGTGACATGAATAACAAGGAACAGGTTGGATTCCCACTGAGGCAAATGCCCCAATCTTGGCCTCATGGGATCTGTGTCATCTGCCCTCCCCTGTTAAATTCATCAGGGCATAGAAGGAGAAGAATGCTGAGTTCTGGTTGGAGCTATACCACTGGTACGGTTTGTGACCTAGAGCAAATCACGTATGTCTTGCTGGTAGAAATTAAATTCAATTTCCTGCAAAGTTTAAAGTTGAGTGGACAGCCTTGACTTGGTCTTATAACCCCAAAGTCTCTTTTCCTTCCCACCTTAGTCAAATAACATTTAAAAGACAGCAGTGAAGCCAGTCACTTCCGCACTCTGGCCCACAGTTTCTTCATCTATACATAGGGAAGCATGGACTAAGTACTCACTGGCCTTACCCACAGGTCTTGGTTTAGAACCCCAGGGAGCTGCAGGGGACTGCCCTTCCCACCCAGCAGAGTTCTGACTAGACACAGGTTGCAATGAATCCAGGGCTAGTCTAAGCAAAAAAGGGAGTTTACTAGAAGGATATTTGCGTAGCTCATAAAATCCAAAAAGAGTTAAATAAGCAGACACAGAGAGGTTGGGAACCAGAGCAGCCTCAGGGATCTCTTCAGCAGGAGTTCACAAACAGTCCCCCCTGGAGCAGTGCCATTAAGATGACTCCCAGCAAAGCCCATTTTTATGTTTCTCTGTGCAAATAACAAATTCCAGGAAGGGAGCCACCATGGGACCATTCAGTTACGGAAGGTGGGGGTGGGTAGGGTCAATCAGCAGAGAAAAGCTGCTGGAGGCCATTCTTGTAAGTGGCACAGGTGGTTCTCAAGAAGAGGACCTGGTGGGAACCCCCACACCCTGCCCTGCAAATGCACAAATAAGTGTACCTTACAGAGAAAGTCCACGTATATGTAAATAGTGGTGAATCCACCGTGGGTAGCCATGTCTGCGTGTTAAATGTGGGTGGGAGATACCATAGACCAGTAACAGCAATTACGATGTGGTTTATAAATGTTTTCAGGCAGCTGTGGCTAGAGGAAAGGGTAACAGATTTCAAAGGAAAAAGGCTTGGAGGATGAACAATCTGTTAGCTTAGCTGGGCACAAACAAAAACAAACAGCACTGTCCCGTGAGGAAACCATCACCACTTTGAATTAGGATTCTCCCTTCCTCCCTGCTACGTCTGGTCCCATCTTTTCCACTTTGATGGAATTTGGGCAAGTTTCAACCTCTTGAGAGTTTTCTGTGTCCTTATCTGTGAAATGGGAGTGATAGTAATAGTAATAACCCTACTCCTGCAATTAACAACAGCAAGACAACGGCTGACATTCACTGGGGCCAGGCACGTGCCCAGCACTTCACTTGTGAGCTAATCTCCTCACAATCCTTGGACACAGTGCTGTCACAGCCTACATATTGTAGGTGAGAAACTGAGACTTAGAGGAATTGAGACAGTAAAGCGTAGAGCAAAGTGCTGTACAGACTGATTGAGAGGGTGGGCTCAGGAGCCCCATGGCCAGATTTGAACTCTGGCTCTATCGCTTACTGGCATGGAATCCTTGGGCGTGTTGCTTAAGCTACATCAGTCTGTAAAATGAGGCTAATGATAGGGCTCACCTTATGGTGTAGCTGTGAGGGTAAGTGATTTAACATATACAGGCAGTGCCTGGGGCAGAGTGATGCTCTGTACTCTGTAATGTTTGCTATTATTAATAAGGTCTTCAGTAGTACGGAGGCTGGAGCCCAGAGCTGACTGACTCTAAAACACATACTCTATGGCAGACATCTCTGTGCTAGCAGGACGAGAAGCCGCTTCGGGCCTCCTGGCTCCTCTCACAGCCTTGTCTCTATGACCTTGAGCTAGATACCCAGAAAGTCAGCAGCAGCTGCCGGGTCCCTGTAACTGGAAGCTTCAGCACTGGCTTCCACTTAAGCTTCTTACTTCAGGAGGGTTTTAGGAAGGAGTTAGGTAGGAAAAAAGAAGAGGAAGAGAGAGAGTGATGAAGACAGAGAGAGAGATGGAGTCAGAGAAAGAAAAAAGCAGAGATAAACAGAAGGACCTACAGATGGAGAGTGAATAATACTCAGAAAAAGATAAGCAGAAAGACACACAGAGACGGAGAAAGCAAGTAGAAGAGAAGCAGAAAAAGAGAGAAGGGGGTGAGGTCCTGGGTGGGGCTTTACTGGAGACAGTGCTGAGGTGGCAGTGATGGACCGCTCGTCCTGTGGCTGATGGAGCAAACAAACCTGTTAAGTGTGTCAAGGCTTTATCTAAGGAAAGCACCTTTACCGCAGCCGGCAGCCAAGCGGAGTTTGACTCTGTAGGGCTGTGACAGGAGACGCTGTTCATCGGAATTGGAGACAGGAGCGCTCTTCTCTGTATTTTGCGCAGGATGCCACAGATTAGGCTGCGGATTTTTCATGCTTGGCGATAAAGGCTTGTTTGGAGAGGCCTTAGGCTGGACAACACTCCAAGGCTGGGCCAAGACGGCGATAAGACTCGGGGGCCTGGAGGCTATTTTTATACAAGGGGGCAGTTTCTACAGAAAGTCACACGTATCTATTAGTACAGGTCTTGAAAACCTCTGGAAAGTTACCCATCAGAATGTTAACAATCGCTAATCTCATGGTAGGATTAATAAGGAGTCTCACTTTATAAGTAATGCCTTTCTATTATGTTTACATTTTTTACAACAACAACATAGGGCCTTTACGATCAGAGGAACAGAAGGTTTTAATTAGGTAACAAGTACACTCCTGAAATGCAAGGTCAGGCTGCTAGTCGGAAACAGGCATGTCTGTGTTCCTCTCACAAGTCGGCAGGGGCTAAGTGGAGGAGCAGTGTATGTGACAATATTTCCCCTTGATGTTTCCAAGACACTTTGGAAATCTCATGACCACAATTTCCCCTCTGATTGTTGCAAAAGGGTGAAATTATTAATGTCCCCTCAGCTGGGACAACTTTCATTCCTTTGAGGTTCTTTAGAGTTTAAAAAAAGAAGACAGGAGGGGGTGGATTTATTATGCCGAGTCGGTAGGAGGGTGCCTGTTCTGCGTGGTGGGCATGTTTTTCCCTTGAGTGAATTAGGCTTGCAAGGACTGCTGAATGGACGCCCTCTCCCCTTCAGTTCCTTTCTCCTACCCTTTTCTCTTTTCAGTTTTAAACGAATTTGTGGCTGGCACACACTTTCAAAGATATTGCCTATTGGCTGGACAAATGACCCAGATGTGTCTTCTTTCAGGCTTTACGAAGGCAAGGAACAGATGGAGTTTGAAGAATCCATGAGACGGCTCTTTGAATCCATCAACAACCTGATGAAAAGTCAATATAAAACAACCATCCTTTTGCAGGTTGGTTTACCCTAAAAAAAAATCTGTCTTGTGATAAATAACAGAATGGTGATATAGCGTCTACTTTTGCTTAATTACACAGCCTAGTGTTAATTGAAGGCCTGGGCTGGCCACGTGGTATAAGGAACATGAACACCAAGGGCTCCTCAGGGCATGAGAAAGCACATCTATTGTTTGTTTCCCATGAAGGTGGCAGTGTCTCTTTTAAAGTAGCTCTGAAGCTTTTGCTACCTGGGAGGAAATAGGTCAAACCAGATCTACTTCTAATGGTGAGCGTAGTTAAGGTGGCAGTCTCTTAAATCGTCCACTTTTTATTCTCAACAGCCTAACCTCAGGTGCCCTTTTGGGATTAGAGAGTCTCCTCGTAAACAAGAGATACTTTGGAGAGAAGGGGTCTTCTCATTTAGTGGGTCATGATGCTAATCTACAAACTCCGTAATCTTGGAGAAACCTTGAGGGCTACTCCTGTGTTTGAAAAGGAGTTGAGCAGCAGAGAAGCAGTTTCAGGAAGACTTTGTAACTCTCACAGGATTTACCTGCAAGTGCTCAGGAGGTGCTACCTCGTGGGTTGTGAATAAGAAAACCCAAACACGTTTATCTAAACCAAGGAGTTAATGCAGATTACTTCTTCTTCTTTTAATCAGCGTTATCCTCTTAGTTGCTAATTTAAATATCCTCTATGCCTGGGATTTCCCAGCTGATGGCTGGAATGAAAGAGGTACTAGTGTTCAGCTAGAATGGAGGTGAGGAGGCAGAGGTAGGAGTCTGTCTAGGGAGCATTTGCTGCTCACGCCATGGGCTCCAAACTTTGCACATTAGAATCATTTGGGGATCTTTAATAAATCTGATGCCCGGCTACCACCAGACATTGTAACTTAATTGGTACAGAGTGTGACCAGGCCAAGAGGAGTTAAAAAAGCTCCCCAGGTGATTGTAATGTGAAGCAAAGTTTGGGAATCACTTTGCTAATAGCTTCCTTTGATTTAACAAATGCTGTGTGTGTGTATAGAGGAGGGCTTTGTCTTATTCATCACTCTATCCTCAGCATCTAGAACAGTCCTAATACATAGCTGATGCTTAATCAATATCTGTTGAATGAGCAACCCTCACAATAGGCATTAAGATTGCCATTTTATACATGAGGAAACTGAAGCTCAGAGAGTTGATACCACTTCCTCCAGGCTCCTTTGCGGTGAGGGGTATGGTTGGGATTCAGATCACTTCCTGCCTAGCTCTAAAGACTGTGCTCTGAGCTGCTACATTACACTATTTTTTATCCTATTCATTTAGCACCTACTGGGCATATGAGTGTTTTCTCTGGGATGAATGGGGACTGCAGTGTAACAGTTTTCACTTTCCCTTCCCTCTTGCCGTTTTGTTGGTTTTTTTGTAAGTCTTTTCTCTATTCCTCAAACTCTCACCATTTTAAAGCAAAGAGAATAATAGGAGCAGGAGACAGCATGAAGAAATGTGATAAGAGCCCGAGCTGTCACCCTGCTTGTATCATACTGGAAGCATCTGAGTTCCAGTGAGAGGCCACACAGTGTTAGGATGTCCGGCGAGAGCTGAGCATGGCAGGTTGCAATGAGAGAGATTATAGCATTGAGTCAGATCTGAAATAGGCTCCAAGGAAGCTGAAGTGTGAGAGAGCAGAAATGATGAACAAACACAGAGGAAGCCAGTTGGTGGAGAGAAGAAAGGAGTAAATGCTCCAGAGAGATAGAGGTGCATGGAGAGAAACCATGTGACCTTGAGAAAGATGGAAGGAGTAAGCAAACCATCATGGAGCTGCTCTTTCCAGATCCAGCACCTATTTTCCTATGATGAATTACACATATATTGGAGGAAGGAACAAAGGGACAGAGGGGATAAAAAGGTAGGGACAGAAAGGAGAGAAGGAAAGGAAGCAAGGAAGCACAGATGTGCTGTGAGTATTCATGGTATTCAGGACACCTGGGTCAACAAGAATGTTCTTTTGTCAACTGTATGACCTTATGCTGGTCATTTAACTTCTCAGTGTCTCAGTTTCCTCATCTATAAACTTCACCATTTGGATGAGGATCACATAAACATTGTCTGCAAAAGAGCAAATTACAAAATGCTATGCAAATGCAGAGAATAATATGATTATTATTAATCAGAAGATTTTCGCATAAGTCTTCTTACCCAGGTTTTTGCTGTGTTAGAAATGCCTCATCTTCCCTGGGAGTCGGTCCAGATTATGCTGGTTTCTCCTCATGGATTTCCACCCCAGTGTCATGGAAAGGGGCTTCATCTCTTCTTTAATTTGCTCTAAGGACCAAATTTAGCTTCAGGGATTTTCATAAAATCAAGGAAGCTTCCCACCTATTTCTATGCATGTTGAAAAATTACCAGAGAAGATTTTAAAATCACATTCAAATATGGAGAGCAATACCATCTGAAGAGAATTTAATCTTGTTTTAGGGTGTGAGGAATGGGCTGGTGGAGGGAAAGGGGCCAGGCCGTACAATGTTAGCAAAACCCCCCACGAGGAATTTTCTCAGACTTTGACATTTGCTGCAGGAGAAAGAGCTTTGGGTTTCCAGCCAGAGCAACCCAGGTGGGAAATTGGGCGTCCACTAGTGGGCATGTAACATTGGGCAAAGCATTTCAGTTTTCTGGCCCTCCATTTATCCTTTTATAAAAGAGGAAGCCTGAAGTCTAATTTAGTGGATTATTGAGAGGATTAAATGAAGTAACGTATGTAAAGCAAGAAGTATAGAGCCTGTTACATGGTTCAGTTTAAATAATTTTTAGCCATTTATACCTTTCCCTCCTTTACCTCATCATAGAACAGAAGCTTTGGGGGCATTTTCCTAGAATGGACTCTGAAAGAGGATGTTTGTGTTCCTACCCTTGTCACATGAGGCTGAACAGTTTTAGAATACTCAGTTATCTAGCTAGATCAAGAAACACAGATACAAATTTCAAAGAGAATAAACCCACAGGAATTGATTCTATGGAGGGAAAAAGGGAAGGCAAATTTTCCCCTAGTGAAATAGTACAAGATGATTGGAGTCTTGATTCTGAGCCTGCATGGGGTGCAGTGGGAAAGAGGGCTGTGATCTATTAGTAATGTCTGCTGTGAGTTTTGGGTGAGAGCAGAGAGTAAGAATGCCAATGATTGACATTCCTTGTTCAAACTTTACACTTCCAGCTGGGTAGTGGCTTATGGTGGAAACTCTAATTCATACCTGCCTTAGTTCAGAGTAGAGCTGATCTGGTTCATTCTCAGCTATGTCCATTGGGAGTTCTGGGATCTAAGCAAGTTATTTCTCGTATTTAAGGCTCATCTGGCTTCCTTTCTGTAGTTTTCCTTATTGTTCAGAGTTGGCGTGGCAGTAGCTCACCCAAAAATATGGAGAATTTAAAGCCAGCCATTCAAAGAGGTTAGAAAGAGCATTCAAAACACCTTCCATTGAGTATGTACCATGTGCCAGGCATGAAGCTAGGCTTTCACATATAGTGTTTTTAGTCCTGCCCAAGATCTGCAAGGAATCACTTTCTTCAGTGTCCACAGGAGGCTCATAAAGTTAAATAATTCATCCCAAATTATGCCTATCCATAGTGGTAGAGCTAGGATTTCCTTCCACCAGGTCTCCTAACTCCAAAGTTAATATTCCTCTCTAAGCCACAAGGAATGGGTTAGGCCGGGGATTTCCATGTGTTTTCAGTAATGGGCCATATGCTCTTAAGTCCCTGTGTGTGCCAACCCTGTGAGCAGTTTTGATAAAACAATGGCAGGTTGAGAGAGCCAACACCAGACATTTGTGAATTGGATGTAGCTCAAATGTGAGTAAAGGGCATTTGGTGACATTGTGTAGACCCGTTTGACCCGTTCCGCTTTAGATCTATGATTCATCATAATGCTCCAAATTGATGGTATGAGTGGAAATGAATGAACAACTCATATTGCATGACATGTTCCCTTGGCCACTATGATTGCCTCTATGCTAGTAAAGCCACTAAAGTGCCCAGCAGTGTGGGGGCTCTGTCTCTTATATCTCTAATATCTGAACTAGTGGCTGCCACACAGTAAGTACTCAAATATTTTGGCTAAATGAATGAAAGAATAAAAACTAGCTTCTGCTGTTTTATGTTTTAGCATTTATGATGTGTCACGCATTGAGCTAAAAGCTTTACATGTATTGTTAGCTTATTTGATTTTTATAACAGCAACCTTGTTAGGCAAATACTCTTCTTATCTCTACTTTACAGATGAGGAAATGGAGGCTTAGAGAGGTTGAGTAACTTAATCACAGCTGAGAAGTGGTAGATCTGGGATTTGAATCCAGTCTGTATAAGGCCAGAGTTTGAGTTCCTAATCACCACCAAACAAAGTATAGTTTCATTAAGGACCCAAGTCTTCTGGCAAAATACCAGGTGGATAAGCAATAAACAACAGTAAACAACAGTAGAGATGAGCAGATGTTTGGTCCACAGTCGTGAAGGTGAGCTAATTAAGAATGCATCTTTTTGTCCTTTCTTTTCATTGTTACTTGGTGTAAAATATTCAAATGTCCAAACTAAAGGTAGAAAGTGCTCCATTCCTGAGAAGGGGCCCACAGGCTGTACGCTGAATCCCCAGAGGTAGAAGTGAGGCTCAGTAGTCAACAGCAGGAGCTAGAGTTTCACCTCAAATCTTTAAATGATCCCTTAATCTTGTCCCCCTCTCAACCACATGCCTCATATTTAGAGGTACTATTTGGGAATGATGGATTTATGGTGGGTAGGATCAAATTTTGTTCCAATGAGGCCACTGTAGTCATACTGATAGCTCTCACTTTTCATTTAATCTTCCTATCAACCCTTTAAAGTAGGTGACTTTATCCCCTTCATTCTCCTGTTGAGGGGCCTGGGGCACAGAGAGTTAACCTCCCCAAGGACACACGGATAACAGTGATCCACGTGGACTTGAACACAGACAGTCTCCCTCCTCAGTCAGCCATTTTAAACACTGAACTCTCCTGCTTCCTGCCAAGCCTCAGGGGCCAGCATAATGCTGGGTTGCAGAAAGTGTGGAGATATATGTATTCAGAACCTGCTGGTCCCTCTTCCCTTCTCTTTCACTGAGAGATTAGCGATGAGGCTGAATGTCCTGAGAGAGTTGCACGTATTTTCCTCAGGGGCAGCTCAGCATCCCTAAGGAAGCTGGCTGCTTCTGGTCATGCTGTGGTGAATTCCTGTGACGTTGTTTGTCTAGTTTCCATGGACCTTGACTATCCATCACTGGGCTAAAGGAAAAGGATTGAAATGTGATGGGGTGGGAATGTTGTCTGAGCTCTTGAATGAGGAAGATGTCTAGCATTCTTGTATAATCTTGCATCATTGCAAGATGTGCTGTTTTTGGCCAGGAGCTTGTCTGCTGGCACCAATATTGTGCACTCTTACTCTGTTTTCACGAGATTGAGAGAGAGAGAGAGTCTGGAAACACTCAGAAGATGGGTTCCCTCTGAGTTTGAGAGAATGCAACTGTTTGGTTTTGACTTTTGTTGTTATTTTTCAACATTTGCTAGCAGCCCAGGATTATCAATTCTGGTGAAGTCCATCTGGAAAGCAATTGTCTCAAGTGTCCTCCTGTGACTTCCCTCTGGGCCAGTGAAATCACTATTGCTTGTTTGGGGTGTGGCTGTCTTGTTGAGGGCTCTACCTGGTCTCTAGTGGAGGGGCCAGAGTTGATGATTAATCTAGGAAGTTCACTTGGTGCCACATGAGAAACCAATTACTGACCTGGCAAATGTTTTCCTGGTGGCTATTCCTTGCAATCCCCCTATATTTGATGAGAAGAAGCCTTAACTTAAGGGATATCAGAAAAACGATATCTTCTTTTAAAAACTATCCTCTTAAAGGGAGGAATTTTCTTTATCTATCTCTTCCCCTAAATCAGCCCTCTCTCCTCTGTTGAGACCTCCCCACTTGCCAAGATAGAAGACTTTCCTAAAGCAGGATGGGCAGTAGAGCACACTGGTAAGGAGCCGGTTGGACAGAATCAGGTACATGTCCTTGCTGTGTTGTTTATTAGCTATGTGGCTTCTGGCAAATTATTTAACCTCTCTGTGCCATAGTTTCCTCGTTGGTAAAATGAGATGACAGTATCTACTCATAGAGTAGTTGTAAGAATGAAACAAGATCATGTATATAAAGTATTTGACATACATAAAGTTTCCAATAATGGTTGCTGTTTTAAAACCCTGTGATTGGTAATCCTATTTATATACACACACATATATTCATACACATATATAAACATATCCGTGTATGTATTTCTTAAATATTATGTACAATATAGGAATGTATACCATGGGGTGAAAGTAATAATGCAACAATATTTTTTTATGTATAATAGTTGTATTAATGAGAGTAAAAATAATAGCAACAGTAAAGCAATATCCTTCCTAGGATGCCAAAGGTTTAGAAAGCAGAGCTGTTTCTAGTTGCCAGGCCTTAGAAACACACAACAAATAAAGGTCTCCAGCAGGTCTTATGGCTGAGCTACTCTGCCTTCTGGGGATGCTTGGTGGTCACACCTGCTGAACCCACTTGCTCTCACTCGTCTCAGGTATATCAGGGATGTATGAAGGGGAGGACTGTGGACAGGAGCCCCGTGGCCAGAGCTGCTGACCCACTGGAAAAGAAAACCACAGGCCTGCCACTTCTCTGTGAGGCCACCTGGAGCAGATGGAAGTTTAATACTCTACAGTTGAGTTGATAACATCCTCTGAGCCTCAGTGTGACAGCTACTCAGTTTGTTTTACTTTATTGCCAGCCCAAAGCTGGGAAGCTGGGAAGATTGGCTGTTTCTGAGGCAGTCCTTCTCGCAGCCCTGTCCCACTCCTCCTCACTACGAGCTGAAGCATTTGATTGCGGGCCCTGATGCAGACTCCTGGACACTGCTATTCCACAGCATCCCTCCAAAGTCCTAGAAGGATATGTGGCCCCTAAAAGCAAGCAAGTTGTTGCAGACACTGAAGTCCTGGCTTTCCGCAACTTGCTGAGGGTTTAATTTCTGTTCCTTCTCTTTAGTCTTAGTTATGATGAGTACATATTATACTTTGTCCAGGCTCTGGGCAATGAGGGCAGGTGCATGAGAGATGACATAAGGAGAGATGCAGCACACACAGTTTTGGGGGCCTACTGCACGCTTGGCATTGCAATAGGTGCATGATATACTTTACTTCACGTCATTTCCCTGTACTCCACATGAAGATACTGAGGCTCGGGGGTGAAGAAATGCGCCGAGGTATACGCAGGTGCTAGGTGGAGCACTGGGATCCCTGCCCCTGTCCTGTGGGCCCAGCGCTCTGGGTTCTTTGGCCTAAAGTGAACGAAGAAGCAATTTGCTCAAGTGCTTGGACCAGGCTTTTACAGGGCATGTGCCTCAGCATATGGTATCTTTTAGAGTTTAGAGGCTGTAGACTGGCAGCCCATGGGAAGAGTGCAGCCTGCAGATGTGTTGTGATTTGGCTAGCACG
Organism: Equus quagga; assembly: GCF_021613505.1. Lineage (NCBI taxonomy): Eukaryota > Metazoa > Chordata > Mammalia > Perissodactyla > Equidae > Equus > Equus quagga. The sequence goes on along the minus strand of NC_060273.1, from coordinate 53,476,787 downwards.
GTGTTAAAACAAATTAATAAGAATGACTCATTCTTTAGACAGAGTGTGGGTTCCACACACCTCATCACTTCCCACTGGCCTATGCTCATCCTTTTTCACTCCTTTCTGTTGCTTGCCCAGCCCTGCAGGCATCTGCTTTTGCTGTATCTGCTTGATGTTTCCTGATAAAGACGGCCTGACCAACTAGGTAGGAAGGCACTGTTTACTGTAACTGCCTGGAGGATGTCATAATGCATCTTAGCATATTAAATCTGAAAGTTCTGCAATAAAAAATATCTCACCAGTTTGTCTTTGTTTAAACTAAACTTCCCCTAAATTACTTGATTGCAAATCCTTTTTACCCTGCAGAATACCTAACACCATCCTGTGGGGCAAGGGTGTCTCAATAGAACATGATTTTAGAAACATTAGCTTTAGAATCTTGTTCTCTCTTGTCATCTTGATTTGAAAGAATAAAGCTCTCGACACAAAATCCAATAACTGTAAATAAAAATTCTGACAAATCTGACAACATACAAATTAAAATCCTTCTGTGCAATGAATGATATGATAAACAAAGCTAAAAGAAAGCAACAGGGCAAGCAAGAGAAAATTCTTGCAAAATGTGTTACTGCAAAAGAGTTAAAATTAATGATACATAAAGAATTCCACAAACCAATAAGGAAAGAAATCACCCAAAAGGAAAATGGGGAAAGAGTATGAACAAGCAATTTAGTAAATGCAGATGTTCAATAAATATAGAAAAGGTGTTCACCTTCACTAGAAACCAAAGAGTTGGAAACTGTGTGTCAGATTGACAAAATTAAAAAGATTTGTACACAAGTGTTAGCAAAGTTATAGGGAAAGGAGAAAAATAAAATTGGTTCTTTTCTCTTCCTAAGGTAACATGACAGTATCTCCTAAAACATATATGTATGTACATTTGCGTATACATTTGTATATATGTATGTACA